>NC_081182.1:6529249-7191286 GCF_029867415.1 Vicia villosa
CAGTTTGCTGCTTCAACTTTCTTATGGTTATTTCCTCCATCCCACTACAAAAGATCTTACATTTTTGAGGATTAACACTTAAACCTGTAGAATCTGAAAACTTCTGGAAAGCTTGAAGAATAAGGTTCACAGAAATTAAATTTCCTCTACTGAATAATAATACATCATTTGCAAATGACAAATGTGTGATACCCGACTTTTCACATTTATTATTATTATTATTATTATTATTATTATTATTATTATTATTATTATTATTATTATTAATGAAATTCTTTGAAATTTTTAGATTGAACATGTTTAAATTTGTTCTATCTTTATATATATATATATATATATATATATATATATATATATATATATATATATATATATATATATATATATATATATATATATATATATATATATATATATATATATTACTAAAGATAAATAAGAGTTTGATTATAAAAGAATTCAGATATCAAATGTGACTATTTAGAATCAATGGAAATTCAATGAGATTAAAAGAATAATGATGACTGAAGATCGAAGTTAGCTCAAAAGTTTTTTTACTTCAAAAATCTCAATAATTGAGGTTTGAGCCAAATATCCATTGTTTATTATTTTTGTTATTAATATGAGATATCCATGTATAAGTGAATTTTTTTAGAAGTTGCATTATTTCTTTACTGTTAATTGTCATATTATTCACACACTTATACAATTAATTTTTCTTGGTAGTTAGAGTCCCTTAGGACTACCCTATGCTATTTAAGTTGTATATTCTTTACTAGCTTTGAGTCATATCCCTTTTGTTAGCGCAACATCGGGGAGGGTCGAGTTCGGAAGCATTATTAATTTCCGGGACATTCCTTTAATCAATACACCTTTGTGGGAGACACGTCACTTCTCCACCTAAAACCTTAAAAAAAAAAGGGTACCAATAGAGAAGAAAGTTTCAAATAGTATAGTCAATTCCTTGAAATGTTGTGGTAAAAGAAATAGAAAAAAAAAACTAAAAGAATGGATGAATAAAGAAATGAGTTGTGTTATCCTTATATTGTATTTTATTTTTTATACACCGTATCCAGAGAAAATAGTTGATTGCACGGAAATTATAATAAAATTAATTAATAAAAAATTAGTATATGTTACGTACATTAATAAGGTGTAAATGTCAATACTAGTGTAAACATATCTTTACCCTAAAAGATTTAGTGTCCAACTTTAAGAGTCAGCCCACTTTATCTAAATTTATTCTACTTTACCCCAAGTCACAATACAATTTTTAAGACTTTTAAAGTGTGAGTTTTAATATTGTTTTGTTAGACAATTTAGAAAAAATAATTAAACTTATAGTAAAATGATCTTTAGATGTTTATTGAGTAATACCTTTGTAATTTGAGTGAATTGATGAGGATTTAAGAGAGGGAAAATTGAATAAATTTGATTAGCATAAGTCTTTTGATTAATCTATTTTGCAATATGAGAATAGAAGTACAACTTGAGCATGACCGTGTTTTGATAAATAACATCAAAGTTAGACATTATCATCAAAGTAAGTTAGACTGAGATAATTTTATTAGGTTTAAGAGAGGATGATCCACAAGGAATCAAGTCAGACCAAGTACTATGGAGTTGGGCGAATGTCTAGTCTATATATTAATGTATCTAGTCTATATACAGACTAGATACATTAATTATTGAATGAATCTAAAAAGGTGAAATTTGCTTATAATATGGGACGGAGGGAGTACAAGAGTTTGCCCAATATAGTAGTTTTACAAATCATTCGCATGCTAGATTATTACTTATTAAAGTTAAGGAAGTTGGGTTTACTTTTAAGAAGGATGTCTCTTTTGAGATTAATAAGCCAATGAAATTGGAAGTGTGTGCATTAGAAACGGCTAGTAGGGAGTCTACGGGGTTTCCGATAATTATTTTGATAAGGGTGAAATTAAATAGGTTATATTATAGGTTTTTGTAGGCTGGTATGCCTTATTCACTTCCCTAACCCGTAGTTATATTTAGTAAAGGTGGTAAATTGAGTTCTGCCCACCAGACATGCTATTTTATCCGCACTTTTTACGTGATGGATTAAAATTTTAGTCCAACGGCCTCTAATATGCACGTCTCAATTTTTTAGAGCTTTTGCAAGCGTATTTATCAATATAAATTTTTATATTTGTAAACTTAAAAAGGGAGGTGACATCGGACCCACCTTATTTTTCGAAGGAGCAGACCAAAATTTTATATCTGCATCCTTAACTATGCCTATTTTGCATCCTTAACTATGCCTATTTTGTCTCATTTTCCGTGTACTTTTAGGGCGGATCTGAACAGAAGGATTTATTCATTTCCCACCTCTAACATCTAATAGAGATGGCAAGCAGACCCAAACCTGCGGGACCCACCCGCACCCGAGTCAACAGGTGAAAACCCGAGTTGATTGGGTCTGGGTTCGGGTGTCACCCGATATTTCAGGTGCAGGTTTGGGTTGTGTGAAACCCGCACCCAAAATCACACCCGCTTTTATAAAATGTATTTTATATATTTTGCTGCGGGTTTGGGTTTAGATGGAAAAAATTTGAACCCAACGGGTGTGGGTGTGGGTTTTATTTTGTCACCCGAACAGTCTTTGAGTTTGAGTCTGGGTGCCAATTTTAAATATGGATTTGAGTTGTGTGAAATCCACAACCAACCCGACCTGTCGCCATCCCTAACCTCTAGTGACGAGTTCTACTGATCAATATACATAAGATAAACATATGGTGTGAATGATCTTTTCAAAATCACATGTGTAATGGTTTGACTTTACTTTAAAGTGTTGAATCTCAAATATAGAAAGATGATAGTACTTTATAACAATTAACAATAACAAACATCACCAATAATAACTTTCAATGAAGTACAATGCGTCAATAACAACAACATCTTAAGTTAAAAAAAAAACAATAACAACATTTAGTACTCCTCAAAAACCTTCATCCTGGGCTTAGGCTAGTCATAAACTCTCTCAATGATGAGAACTAGGAGGTGGAGGAGAAAAGAAGTAGAACGCCGCCGGTGGTGGCGGCGGTGGAGGAATCTTACGATGCCTATATTTTGGCGGCACATGCTGATGGCACCCAGGTGGTGGTGGTGGCAGTGGAAAAGAATGAACAAGAGTTACACTTGATGAAATGTTGAGGAACAAAGCCAATAGAAACACAATCAACAAAAGAAAGTTACTCATCTTTTTATCACACACTTTAGTTATAAATGGTTACAAGTTAAAATCAAATAATAGAGAAATATGGTACTTATAAGGGTAAAATAAAGTGGTGAGATTAGTTTCACATTAGAAATATTAGTATAAAATTAAGATGGGACAGGGTTGGTTATTGTTTTCGTTAGAGAAGGTGAGAAAGAAGAAAACATGAATAATAATGAATGTGATATAGAATGTACCAACCCACCCAACAAACTTTATTGGCGTGTTTAATATCTTTCTCCATTGGAGTAGGCAGATGTTGAAACTTTAGTGCTTCTATGTCCCACCAATTGTTAAAAATTTGTAGCAAGAGAGTTTTATAATAAATGACTTGAGTTTCTCTCTTTCTGTTTCGGTATTTATCACAAACATATTTATGATAGCACTTGTTATTTATTATTTGAATATAATTTTTAATAATTATATATATATATATATATATATATATATATATATATATATATATATATATATATATATATATATATATATATATATATATATATATATATATATATGGAGCATATCAAGTGAGAACATTTTTAAATGAGAGATGAGAGGAAAAAATATTACTCATTGGATTCATCAAGAGAGAAAAATTAATAGCCTCATATCAAGTGAGAGCATTTTTAAATGAGAGACTCTCTCTCTCTCTCTCTCTCTCTCTCTCTCTCTCTCTCTCTCTCTCTCTCTCTCTCTCTCTCTCTCTCTCTCTCTCTCTCTCTCTCTCTCTCTCTCTCTCTCTCTCTCTCTCTCTATATATATATATATATATATATATATATATATATATATATATATATATATATATATGGAGCATATCAAGTGAGAGCATTTTTAAATGAGAGATGAGAGAAAGAAATATCAACCATTGGATTCATCAAGAGAGAGAGAGAGAGAGAGAGAGAGAGAGAGGAGGGATCAAATTACACCCGAAGAGTTACACCACGAGTTACACTCGTTCAATAACTACATCTCGAATTAATATTTTTTAAATTCAACCGTTGGATTGAAACATAATATCATATAGATCATACCTATAAAGTTTGAGCTTAATCTATAATGATTTACTATATCATCGAGATATCCAAAGATTAACGTCAAAATGAGCTTTCATATAACGTTAATTTTGATGTAATTCAATGACATAGTAAATCATTATAGATTAAGCTCAAACTTTATAGGTATGATCTATATGATATTATGTTTCAATCCAACAGTTGAATTTAAAAAATATTAACTCGATATGTAGTTATTGAACGAGTGTAACTCGTGGTGTAACTCTTCGGGTGTAATTGGATCCCTCCTAATATATATATATATATATATATATATATATATATATATATTATATTTAACCAAAATAAAGAATAGTAATTATAATTAAAGGTAAAAGATCGAGTGACATTAAGCTGTCAAATTTAGTAACATGAAACTTCTGATAACTCTTCACTCCATGTCCATATAATAAAATTCGCCGTTGAATTTAAAACTATTATCTTATGGATCGTTCCTATGAAATTTAACATTAATCGGAAATAATCTTACATGTCAACGAGGTGCATTAAAACTAACGTCTTACAAAACTTCATGAAAACCGTCAATTTTGATCATTCTCTTTAATATATCAAATGATCTTTGATTGATGTGAAATTTTACAAGCATAATCTATATGATAATATCTTTCAATCTAACGGTAGATTTTATTACACGAACATAGGATAAAGAGTTATAAAAGATGTCATGTTATTAAATTTGACAGCTTTGTGTTATTTGATCTTCTCCCATAATTAAAATGTAATTTCAAAGAATCACAAAAATTACCGAAGTTCTTATTTTTAAATTTAATTTTAATAAGAGTTTTAGAAAAAAAAATTAATTGATTTTTAAAGTAAAAGTTAGGAGGTCTGATAAAATTTGAAAATTTCTTTACCCACCTCCCTATGGGGGTCACCCCCAGCGAAAACTCCACTTTACCCTTGCTTCGGAAATGCATTTCCATAGTGTTTTTATTTTTAAATTTTTTTTCAGACTTCGGAAGTGCACTTCCGAAAATACCAAATGGGGGGTGTTTTCGGAGATGCACTTCCGAAAACACCTTTTTTCAGATTTTGGGGTTTCGGAAATGCACTTCCGAATTATGCAGAAATTGTGTTTTTTTAATGTTTTTGGAAACTCTCTCGTATTTTTAATTAAAGGAAGACGACAAATAAAATAAGCGACATATAAACAGAATATACTAATATGATAAAAATAGTAATATATACAAGCCGATCCGATCCAAATCCAAATAATAATAGTGTGCGAAAGATACAATCCGAAACAAAAAAAACGACCACTATTGGGTATGCCCAACCCTCTCTCCCAGGGACCTCCTCTACCGCCTGTATGTCGCCGCACGACCCGCATCAGTGACGATCATCTCCATCACGGCGGCTTCCTCTGGACCGCCCTGATGAACGACACCTCGATCCAACGCATCCCGCCCAAGCATCTATATCCGCTGGCAGATCGGCAGGAGATCAATGGTGTGGTCATCCTCGGCCTGCTGGTTCTCCAGGATCTCCTTGTGTGCTGGCCTAGGAGCGCCGGGAGCATCGGGTGTCAGCAGAGGATGTGACACCCGATAGAACCATGTGACGTACCCCTCCACACTGTGTCAGTCCTGGGTGACCCGAATGCGACGATACTCCTCCGGTAGCACATGATGCTCCCAATCCTCAAATATGGCAGTGAGCTGCACTCGGGTCACTGTGTCAGGAGCAGCCTCAAAAGGTGACTTGGGTATCATCTGCACAAATCCGAACTGCCGCATGCACCGCTCAGGGAGATACCGGACCATGATGCTGGTCCCGCATGCCAACCAACCAAAATATAAATATATGTCGTCAAAGGGGACAACCTGAGTGAAGTCGCTGAATGGCCTCCAGGTGACGTCATCGTGCATCGTGCGGTCCACGTACCCACGGTATGGTCCCACAGCATTGTTCCCCCTCTGGAGAACGTATCTAGCGTCCCTGGGCATGGCGTCAACGTACTCAGGATCAATGTGAAAGCCGTGGATCCGGGAGAAGTAAGAGATGATCCAGCTCTGAAACACAAACACAATAATGTAACGTACCGTAAGTAAATACGTAACATAAATAAATACGAAACATAAGTAAATACGAAACATAAATAAATACGAAACATAAGTAAATACGAAACACAAATACGAAACATAAGTAAATACGAAACAATTAAAATGAAACGTATTGTGAGTAGTGTGCAGGATCCGGTCAACTGCCTCGTCCTCCAGTTGGAGGCTTCATTGAGCTTCTGGTATAGGTATGCCAGAGTAGCTGCCCCTCAGTTCCACTGGTGAACGGTGGTCAAGTCCATGAAGTAGCGGAGGTAGGTCACGTCGACGTACCTCGCACTCTTGTCCACAAAGATCGCAGCGCCAACCACATGCATGTACCAGCACCGGAGAGCGCAGCCACGGTGATAATGTGTAAATAGGTCGTCACCCGCATCCTCGGCTTTGGCCGCCGCCACCAGGTGGTGCTCGAAATAGCGGCTTAGTGTGGTGAACCGGATATGAGGCCCAGATGTCGTGATGCACTCATAGTCAGCAACTTCGGGGTCCATACCCAAATAAAGCGCCATCCACTGACTGGCTTCGACCCTCTGGATTCGGGAGTGGGTCAACAGCACCCCCCTGATCGACAGGTGGATAAGACACTGCACATCATGCAAGGTGATCGTCATCTCCCCAACCGGTAAGTGGAAAGAAGATGTCTCCTTGTGCCACCGCTCCACAAAGCCCCCCTGCATGTCATGGCTGATGGTGGAATACCCCGTCATGCAAAGCCCACTAAGCTTTGAAGCTCTCACCGCGTCGTTAAACCACTCGGCAGTCGGTTTAAACAGACTGAAAACCTTTCGGGCGTGGTTCACCATTTTCAACGGCTCTCTCTCCTGTTACAATAAAACAAATAAAAAAGTTTGTTAAATAGACCGTTAAGAAAATATTGAATAAACTTCTAAATTATAAAGGGTTAAATAATATAGTCGGGCAAATTATAAAAAATACCTCGCCCTCCCAGATACGCCGAGCGACGTGCTCGCGGTAGGTAAGCAGCACATAAGTGTCACTGGGCCCTCCCGGGTAGCCCTCCTCCTGCTCATCCTCCTCCCCGAGTGGAGGGTCAACATCCGATACCTCCTTCGCCTCGTGGTATAACACTGCCACCTCCTTCTCCTCCTCTCGCTGGCGGGAAGAAGATACCCGAGCCAGATGACTCATCGATCCAGATGTAGAGGTACCCTCGTCCATCTCCACGGGAACTCGCACACGTCGTCCCCAGCCCTACCCCCGTCCCTGTGTCGACGCCAGCTGCGCCGCCGCCCGCTCGCGTCTAGTCGACGCAGTCTGGGTCTCTCTACCCTGTCTGATGCGTGCTTGGTTGTCTCACATGTTCCTGAAAACAATTGAAATCGATTAATATGCGAGACAACATAAAGAACTAAAAAAAATTGCACTTCTGATACAATTCGGAAGTTCATTTCCGAAATTGGGAATGGAGGTGTTTTCGGAAATGAACTTCCGAAACACCCCTGCGAGGAAGTTTTCTGCAACTTCCATGGCAGACCCCCAAAACAAAGTTCAAAACTATGTTTACACATTCTAAATAACCTAAATATCAGTACCAACCTAACCTAATACATTTTTTGCTATTTGTAAACACCCTAATATGAATTTTAATCATAGATCTAAAACTCAAAATGCTTACTGATTGATGAGATTGGAGGGCTTTTGAATGTAGTATAGGAAGCTTATGTTAGAACAAGATTTGTTCTTATCAATTATCTTAGTTTTGATGATAACAATAATATGAATTTTGCTTAAGATAATATGGTACTCTAATCCAATGCAATTTCCCTTTCAGGAAATATATATAAAGAGTACGCATAATTCAGCGCTCAGAAGTTGTGTCTCAAATGGTTCAGCATGCAACATCAGAACATGGTCTGGCAAGACATCAGAAGATGGTCGAAGCAGAATCAGAACATGGCATCAGAAGAACATGAGATCAGAAGCACTGAAGATCAGAAGATGGTATCACGCAACAGAAGCACTTCAAGATCAGAAGATCAGAAGATGTTATGCACCAAGCTGTTTTGACTCTGATGATATTCAAACGTCGTATTCACAAACATCAGATCAGAAGGAAGTACAGGTGGCAGACTACGCTGACTGACAAAAGGAACGTTAAAGCTACTAAAGGCAACGTCAGTAGACACAGCGTGAACAAGGCTCGAGGTAGTTGACAAAAGCGTATAACATTAAATGCAATGCTGTACGGAACACGCAAAGCATTAAATGCACTCAACGGTCATCTTCTCAACGCCTATAAATATGAAGTTCTGATGAGAAGCAAGGTAACCAATTCTTAACAACTCTGAACAAAAATAAACTTGCTGAAACGCTATTCAATCAAAGCTCAGAATCTTCATCAACTCACTACATTGCTGTTGTAATATCTTAGTGAGATTAAGCTTAAACGATAAGAGAAATATCACAGTTTGTGATTATAGCTTTTAAGAAGCATTTGTAAACTCTTGAATAGATTACATTAAGTTGTAAGGAACTAGAGTGATCGTGTGATCAGTATACTCTAGGAAGTCTTAGCAGTTGGCTGAGCAGTTTGTAACTAGAGTGATCAGGTTGATCAGTAGACTCTAGAAAAGTCTTAGAAGTTGTCTAAGCAGTTGTTCCTGGAGTGATCAAGTTGTGATCAGAATACTCTAGAAGACTTAGTCGTGGACTAAGTGGAAAACCATTGTAATCCGTGCGATTAGTGGATTAAATCCTCAGGTTGAGGTAAATCATCTCTGCGGGGGTGGACTGGAGTAGCTTCGTTAACAGCGAACCAGGATAAAAATAATTGTGCAATTTATTTTTATCGTCCAAGATTTAAAGTCACACTTATTCAATCCCCCCCTTTCTAAGTGTTTTTCTATCCTTCAATTGGCATCAGAGCGCCGGTTCTAAGGTGCAAGCACTTAACCGTGTTTAGAAAAGATTCAGGAAGAGAAAAACGCTTCATTTAAAAGATGGCTGGTGAAACTCCGACAAATCCACCTGCATCTACATCTGGCTCTGCTGAGCAATACAATGGTAACAATGGTTATACAAGACCGCCGGTATTTGAGGGTGAAAACTTTGAATACTGGAAAGATAAACTGGAAAGTTACTTTCTTGGTCTAGATGGTGATCTATGGGATCTTCTGATGGATGGTTACAAACATCCAGTAAATGCCAGTGGCGTAAAGCTGACAAGGCAAGAAATGAATGATGATCAAAAGAAGCATTTCAGGAATCATCATAAATGCAGAACTGTTTTGCTGAATGCTATTTCTCATGTTGAGTATGAGAAAATATCAAACAGGGAAACAGCCTATGATATATATGAGTCCTTGAAAATGACTCATGAAGGAAATGCTCAAGTCAAGGAGACAAAAGCTCTTGCCTTAATCCAGAAGTATGAAGCCTTCAAGATGGAGGATGATGAAGACATTGAAAAGATGTTTTCGAGATTTCAAACTCTGACTGCTGGATTGAGAGTTCTTGACAAAGGATACACCAAGGCTGATCATGTAAAGAAGATCATCAGAAGCTTACCCAGAAGATGGGGTCCGATGGTGACTGCATTCAAGATTGCGAAGAATCTGAATGAAGTTTCTCTGGAAGAGCTTATCAGTGCCTTGAGAAGTCATGAAATAGAGCTGGACGCAAATGAGCCTCAAAAGAAAGGTAAGTCTATTGCATTAAAATCAAATATCAAGAAATGCACTAACGCTTTTCAGGCTAGAGAAGAAGATCCTGAAGAATCAGAATCTGAAGAAGAAGATGAACTGTCCATGATTTCCAGAAGGGTAAATCAACTCTGGAAGAGCAAGCAAAGGAAGTTCAGAGGCTTCAGAAGTTCAAAGAGATTTGAACATGGAGAATCTTCTGATGACAGAAGATCTGACAAGAAGAAGGTCATGTGCTATGAATGCAATGAACCAGGACACTTCAGGAATGAATGTCCAAATCTTCAGAAGGAGAATCCCAAGAAGAAGTTTCATAAGAAGAAAGGTCTTATGGCAACCTGGGATGAGTCAGAAGATGATTCAGAAGATGAGCAGGCTAACTGTGCGCTGATGGCGACAGAAGATGACGGATCAGAATCTACATCAGAATCAGATTCTGAAGAGGTATTTTCTGAACTTACTAGAGATGAGTTAGTTTCCGGATTAACTGAACTTCTGGAATCCAAGTCTCAGATTTGTATTAAATACAAAAAGCTGAAAAAGCTATTTGAATTTGAAACAAAGAGGCTTGAATTGGAAAATTCTGAATTGAAAGATAAACTTTTAAAATTATCCAATGATGTTGGATCTCCTTCTAATTCAGAAAAATCCACTCCTAGTCTAAACCATATTCTGAAAGAATATGATTTAAGTTTCAGGAAGTTCTTATCTAGAAGTATTGGCAGAAGTCAGCTAGCTTCTATGATATATGCCGTATCTGGAAACAAAAGAGTTGGCATTGGTTATGAGGGTGAAACCCCATACAAACTTGAACCTGTTGATGAAATGAAACTCACATACAAGCCATTGTATGATCAGTTCAAGTATGGCCACTCTCATGATATTAGGCACACTTCACATGCACAAAGTTTTCACATAACACACACCAAGAAGCATGTGACACAACCTAGGAAATATCATGAAACTCATATTAAAAATTATCATGCTGTTCCTCCTATTGCTTATAATGTCAAACCCAAGTTCAATCAGAACTTGAGAAAATCTAACAAGAAAGGACCCAAGAAGATGTGGGTACCAAAGAAAAAGATTATTTCTTTTGCAGATTCTCTTGATAACAAAGAAGACAACATTCAACATGACATGACACCTGGACTCAAGTTGCTCTCAACACTTGAAAGGAAGAAAGATTGTCTTCCAAGTTCTGGTTCTTAAATCTGTTGAAGAAACTATGTTTGTAGGAATTCAGAAAAGAAGCTTATTAGTCTTGGAACCATCTATGATGTTTGCCTCTAAGGCTTTGATGTTTCTTTCTTGAGTATTCTGAATGCTCTAAATGCTACAGAATATACAACATTGAAACATTGATTGTGGACAAATCAATAAACATCTGTTTTGATGATAAACTTGTTTCTGATGAAACAAAGAGCTTAAGAATTTCTGCAGATACAGTTTTGTCTTATCAGAAGCTGCAGAACAAAGAAGTAAACCTCCAGAAGCTGTGTACATCAGAAGTAATGGATCAGAAGATCATTCAGACTTATATCAGCACACTTCAGAAGGAGTATTTCCAGAAGAGAAATTAGATCAATTCAGAAGCAGTAATCAGAATTTGAAGGCGTAAAATCTCTCTGATATCTACAGCTGTCATCTATTATCTGATGATGAACACGTGTCTGTACGGTTTGTACAAAGCGTGCAGTTGAAAAGACGCCGACCTAGGTAACTGTATTAAATCATTTCATTTACTGTGTTCTCTCTCCTAATGTCATTTCTCATTAAATGCATAATGATTTCTTTTTAAATCTTTTAAATAACCCGCTTCATCTTCATTCCCACTTTTTCTCTCTTTCTCTCTCTTTTGTGCATTCACCTCGTTGCATCTCTCTTCAAACCCTAGTTCTTGATTTGATCTCAAAGCATTATCATAATGAATCCATCTTCTCGTTCATCAATCTCTAAAGATAGTATCACTTCCACACAGAACCGTTTAAGCAAAAATGATGCTCCGTTGAAAACATGCTTAATACCCACGAAAGAACTGGAAGTTCTATGTGAATCGGCTGTGGACGTCAACAACCTTAAAGCAAATGGCTTTCAGTGTGATGCAAGAATCTTTGAGCAAGGATGGTCTAAATATCTTGATAGATTGGTTGGTCCAATTTATCCTGAACTTGTAAAGGAGTTTTGGGTACATGCAACAGTTACCCCAACTGCCATCATTTCATTCGTGCTAGGGCATGAAGTGACTATCACTGAGAAACTCATCAGAAAGTTGTACAATCTTGATGATGAAGAAGGTTGGTCTGAGTTTCAACCCCATACAGTTGACTGGACTTTAGTTGAAAAACAAATCTCTACGGCTGTTGGAACTGATTCTCATTTTACGGGCAACTTAAGGCCTTTTTATAAAGTATGGGCTGAGATTATTCTGGGTTCTCTTCACCATAGAAAAAAGATGCGCTGCTCCTCCTACATCAGTCCGACTCACAAGTATACTCTTTTCTGCATTGGCAAAAAGATAGAGATCAACATCTCTCATATTCTATTTGAGAATCTGAAAACCTCTATCTTTGATTCAAGAGAAGATGAAAGGGCGAAGTACCCTCATATTCCAAGAACAACCATTCCTTTCGGAAGGATGATTTCAGACATTCTGATTGAAAGCAAAGTGGTGGACTCCATCAGAAATTGTAATGCCTCGCATTTTCTTGGAGTAACTCAAGGTCCCATCTTCAATGGTGTTGATCTGTTCGGACTGGAAGTCATTAAGAATGTACCTGTTATGTGCACAAGCTTTCCTGACATTCTGTCAAGAAGAATTGCTGTTGAAGGATTCATATCTTTGTATCATAAAGAACTTGATCAAGTTGTCAAGTTTTACTTGGAAGATTGTGTGAGGAAGCAATCAGACGTTGATCCTGCTTGGATCCGTGGCAGAGTACTTCCATCCAAAGATGATATTCTGAAGAAGGATAAAAAGGAACGTCAGGCAAGGCTAAAAAGAAAGGCACAAGAAGATGAGGCTGAGAGAGCCAAGAAGTTGAGGGTCACCTATGATCCTGACAAGGTGGACTCTAAAGAACGAAGAGATAAAAGGATCAGAGATTCCTTTCGCAGAACCAGATCTTCTTCTTCTTCTGTACAAATCTCCAGAAATGTCTTTACTCCACCTCCTTCTGTCCCTAAACCATCTTTCCAATCACCTCCATCTGAACCAAAAGTAAACTTCACTCTACCAAATCCTTCTCCATCATCCTCCTCCTCTCCCATTCTAAACCCCACACCTTTAAGTATTCTTCCCCCAACTCCTTCTGATAAATCTCTCTCACCAATTCCCTTTACAAACACTCCATCCTCGTCTCAATCCATCATTTCTGATATTCCATCCTCATCAATCATTCTCTCAGATATCCCTTCTTCCTCATCCACCGTACTTCCAACTTCTATATCTCATCCCTTACCTATCGAAAATTCCGAACCTTACTGTCTTCTCTATCCTGACTACAAATTCACCTTCAATCCGCCTGAACCTGAACCCTATACCTACCTGGAACTTTTCAGACTTGAGGTGATTAGCAGTCTAGACCTTCTGAAGGATGCATTCCTAAATGGTCTGGATGATGTTTCTACAAGAAATCTCTGGAGAAGATTTCGCAAGGATTTTCAAGTAGAAGCAATAGCAGTACAGAAAAGACTAGTGGCTGCTGCCCCTGGTTACCCTGGTTACCTTCTGGAGGGAGATAATGGTATATACTACCATCCTCTCAGAAATTGTGTTGCTGCTGAGGAGAAGCCCTTTGTGGATGAGATGGAACAGTTGAGACTGGCTGCTGCAATGGAAGCAAACCCATGCAGGGACATGGTTATCTGGATTCCTGATTATCCTGTTCTGCTAGGAGATTTCAAGACTCTCTTTGACTATCTGAGGGAAAACCCGTCTGAGAAAGATCCAAACTTGGTCATTCCAGAAGTTGTTGACCCACCAGAAGTTGAAGGTCCTTCTGCTCCAAGGAATCTAGCTGCCATTCTTCAGGCACTTGAGAATGGAGACTCGGAAATTCCTGCTGCAGAATATGGAGATGCTTCTATGCAAGAAGCAGATGCTGAAGATCATGTTGCTGAATCAGACCCTGTTGAGGATATCCCAGCAAATGATACTTCTATGGAAGCTGCAGATCAAGTTGTCATTCCTGTGGATCAAAGCTGTGAAGCTTCTTCTGATGAACCTTCTCGTCTTGCAAAAACGCTGGAAGAAATTCAGAGGAGACAGGATGAACAAAGCTCACGCAATGACAAGTATGATGCTTTCATTGAGAGGCAAGAAGGACACAACAACGAGATGAAAGAGATGCTGGCCAAGATCTTGTCAAGACTAGGGCCATCTTAGATTGAGTCTATGCTGTTTCTTTCTTTTCTTTGCATCTGTTTTGTTTCTGTGCATCTGATCTTTTCATTTTGTACTTCTGTACCCAATGGTTGAACCTTAATGACATCATCTTCTTCCTCCATGTGTTCTGTTTTATTCATCTGAATCTTTTCTATTTTTTGATGTTATGACAAAAAGGGGGAGAAGATAAATGATAAATGATTTGATTAATCTATCAGTTGCTGGGTAAAGGCTCCCACACATTCACTAACAAGAACTGCAAGTTCTATATGGTTTAAGTGTTTTGCAGGTACAGAGAAGTGAAGTGAATCTTCAGAAGCAAACACTAGAAGCAAAACCATAAGAAGCGTTATTCTGTAAAAGGAATAAGCTCTTGGAAACTGAAGCAAGCTGAGTGCTGTCAAGCTTCAGAGATCAGAAGCACTGATAATAGAATTTGAATATCATTGTCTATCCTGTTCTGACAAAATTCTATTTGCTCTGATACATATAATGTTATGGCTCTGATACATTATTTCAGCCTATATGGCTCTGATACATATAATGTGTTCAAACATACATTTTATGTTCTAACTCGTTCATGCTGACTTTTGTCGTTTAGTTTTTGTTCTGTAACATTTCAGGATGTAGAGATGCTCTGATGATGCTCTGGTACATTCAACAATGTTCTGATACAAATCTAGCATGAAGTGATGATTGGTAGACATTCAAAGTTCTGAAGCTATCCGAGGGAAGCAGAAATCAGAAGATGTGAATGTTCTAAAAGATCCAGAAAACTCAAGTTCTGAAGCTGTCCTGAATGGAAGCAGAAGTCAGAAGCTGTGAATGTTCTGAAGATCAAAGAAATTCAAGTTCTGAAGCTGTCCACGATGGAAGCAGGAATCAGAAGCTGTGAGTGTTCTAAGGATCTAAAGAAATTCAAGTTCTGAAGCTGTCCAATGGAAGCAGAAGTCAGAAGCTATGAATTCTCTGAAGGCAGAAGCTTATATGATCGTCTCTACCGAAATAATCAGGGAAGTCTTTTATCAAAGTTCTTCGAGTATTTATTTCAGGGGGAGATTATTTATCTCAGGGGGAGATTGTTAATCTCAGGGGGAGACATATTCATATGCTTATGCTATAGCTGTGTAATTTGTCTTTTGCCGTCTACTCTTTCTGATCGCAAATTCATATCATTTATATATGTTTTTGTCATCATCAAAAAGGGGGAGATTGTTAGAACAAGATTTGTTCTTATCAATTATCTTAGTTTTGATGATAACAATAATATGAATTTTGCTTAAGATAATATGGTACTCTAATCCAATGCAATTTCCCTTTCAGGAAATATATATAAAGAGTACGCATAATTCAGCGCTCAGAAGTTGTGTCTCAAATGGTTCAGCATGCAACATCAGAACATGGTCTGGCAAGACATCAGAAGATGGTCGAAGCAGAATCAGAACATGGCATCAGAAGAACATGAGATCAGAAGCACTGAAGATCAGAAGATGGTATCACGCAACAGAAGCACTTCAAGATCAGAAGATCAGAAGATGCTATGCACCAAGCTGTTTTGACTCTGATGATATTCAAACGTCGTATTCACAAACATCAGATCAGAAGGAAGTACAGGTGGCAGACTACGCTGACTGACAAAAGGAACGTTAAAGCTACTAAAGGCAACGTCAGTAGACACAGCGTGAACAAGGCTCGAGGTAGTTGACAAAAGCGTATAACATTAAATGCAATGCTGTACGGAACACGCAAAGCATTAAATGCACTCAACGGTCATCTTCTCAACGCCTATAAATATGAAGTTCTGATGAGAAGCAAGGTAACCAATTCTTAACAACTCTGAACGAAAATAAACTTGCTGAAACGCTATTCAATCAAAGCTCAGAATCTTCATCAACTCACTACATTGCTGTTGTAATATCTTAGTGAGATTAAGCTTAAACGATAAGAGAAATATCACAGTTTGTGATTATAGCTTTTAAGAAGCATTTGTAAACTCTTGAATAGATTACATTAAGTTGTAAGGAACTAGAGTGATCGTGTGATCAGTATACTCTAGGAAGTCTTAGCAGTTGGCTGAGCAGTTTGTAACTAGAGTGATCAGGTTGATCAGTAGACTCTAGAAAAGTCTTAGAAGTTGTCTAAGCAGTTGTTCCTGGAGTGATCAAGTTGTGATCAGAATACTCTAGAAGACTTAGTCGTGGACTAAGTGGAAAACCATTGTAATCCGTGCGATTAGTGGATTAAATCCTCAGGTTGAGGTAAATCATCTCTGCGGGGGTGGACTGGAGTAGCTTCGTTAACAGCGAACCAGGATAAAAATAATTGTGCAATTTATTTTTATCGTCCAAGATTTAAAGTCACACTTATTCAATCCCCCCCTTTCTAAGTGTTTTTCTATCCTTCAGCTTATTGGATCCTTTGATGTAGCCTTGGAAGTGTTTGCACAAAATTTCTCTGGGGTTGTGTTTGATGTTGAATTAGGGTAAATGAATAGGGGAGGGGGGCTGTTTTGCTTAATCTGCAAAACGCGCAATATTTCAGAAATGAACTTCCGAAATGATGTTTTCGGAAATGCATTTCCGAAATAAGTCAAATTTATAAAAAAAGGCGCTTTCGGAGATGCATCTCCGAAAACACCTTTTTCTTGCATTTCGAAAATGCATTTCCGAAGTCAGTGGTATATGTGGTTTTTCACCGGAGGTGACCTAAAAGGTTGGGAGGTGGGCATAGAATTTTCCTAAAATTTTGATAGTAGGTTAGTAGATTATTATTTTGGTGAAAGAATTAAAAACTGTACATTTTATTTTAGATAATTGATTTAATACTCATGCATTTTGCCTAGATACGGGTATCTTGAATAAAAATTTAATTTATTTTTAAAAAAATTATTATAAAATAGTGAATATGATAATAAATAATTGAATTATATATATATATATATATATATATATATATATATATATATATATATATATATATATATATATATATATATATATATATATATATAAACTTAAAAAATTATAAAATTTAACATTTATTTATTACATTAATTTTTTGAATATAAATATGTCCTAAGTTGAGTTTTTCACGTTTAAAACAAAATAATAATGAGAAATAGAGTTATATTTATAAAACTAATAAATATATTCCAAAAGTAATATCTTTATATAGTTAAGCAAATATTATCTTGAAATATTTATCACTTCCACCTCCTATATTTTTAGGACTGTTTTTGGATAATTTCTTCGTATATTTAAAAAATACCTTGTTATTTCATAAGTACAATTCAAATAATAAAAAATATTTTATAACGAAGATGATTAATATGTTTGTACAATCATATCTAGTATCTACACTTGTGTCGATGCATTAATTAACAGTATATAAGATGATTAATATCCAATTCCCTTATTTAATTTATCCCAAATCTGAAAATGAACTATTTAAAGAAAAATCAGTAAGAAATATTTATTGATAAAGATGATTTTTTTATTGTTTTAACTTAATTGTTTAATTGGCATTTAATTGTCACATATATTTAAATATATTTAAAAAAACAAAAAATGTCAATTTCATGCTATTTAAATTGCTTAAGGATTAAATAAGAAGTCAAAATAAATAAAAAATCTAATATTAATAAAGGAATCTTAGACCTTGGCAAAATAATCTAGAATAAATTTGATAATATTTTCAAGTGCGTAAAATTATTTTTTAAAGGGATGTTACGTGATAGAGATAGTTTGCGAGCTTAACATATATTATGCATTTTGTGGAGAAGGTTTTGTTGTGGCAAGAGATTTTTTATATGCAATCATTTTAGTTGTTAGATGTCCCATGAGTTTAGCAGAGTTAGCTATCTCTACATCCTTGACGCCGTTTTTAAAGCTTATTTATGAAATATGGACAATTATTGTGGGTTTTACTTGGAGACGGTTAGTATCTAAGAATGCTATGAAAGGGGTCACTAAAGATGTGACACATTATCTCAATGACTTCCAATTTGGGGTTGGAGTATTAGGTTGTGACGAGTCATTTTACACAATGCCAATAAGGTGTTAAGCAAAGGATACACAGATGGTTCTTTGGTTATGCTCAAAATAGATTTCTCGAATGCTTTTAACATGGTATATCGATTAGCCTTACTGCACAAGGTGAGTGTGACTTTACCATCTATTTCTTTGTGGGTTGAGTTTCTCTATGGTCAGGCAACGAGGTTGTACCTTGGAGATAGACATATTATGTTAGCTATTAAAGTGCAATAAGGTGACCCGTTAAGGTATCTCTTTTTGCTCTTGTGTTACATTCACTCATTCGTCAAATTAGACAATTGTAAGCTTCTTTTCATGTCTTTTATCTTGATGACGAGACCATGATAGAGGATTCACAAAAGGTGGCTAAAGCCATTGACATCATTAGGAGACAAGTCTAGGATTAGGTCTCGAATTGAATATTCGTAGAAGTTAGATCTTTTGTCGTTCGTGTGATGGTAGTAAACTTCGTGATGATTTGTTCTCGCCGGTGTTGAGGATTCGTTATTAGTAGCTTGGAGGGACTGTTAGTTGAGATAAAGACTCTATCAATAGTTTGTACATAAAGAGAACTTCTAGAATTGTTGAGTTAATGCATCTTCTACCAGAATTAGTGGATCCTTGGATTGAGCTTGTTTTACTTTCACCATGCATGGGTATTGCCAAATTGTTTTTGCCCTAAGACGTGTTAACCTAATCATATGGAGGAAACAACTATTTGGTTTGGTAGAAAGTTATGAAGGGCGATTGAAGATATTGTGGTTGGTAGTGGTCTTTTCTTCGGGGATCTTCAATTAAAGGTGGCTTCTTTATCCATTAGAGTTGGGGGATTGAGCTTGTACTCGGTAGTAAAGGTTTCCTCATATGCTTTTGTGACTTCTAGGTCCAAATCTTGGATGTTACAGGATCATATATTGAGAGACAGTGGGATATATGGTGTGGACTCTGATTTCTACAGGGCTTTGAATGGTCTTAGTATTGCTATTCCAGATTTTGACCTTAGCAGTTTTACTACCAATGACTATATCCCTCCTAAAGCACAACATGTTTTGGCGAGTGTTCTTTTTAGTAAAAGTGTTCCGAAATGGATGTAAAGTTTGACATGATCACAGGACAAAAAAAATTTGTTATTTGCAAGTCGCACATGCTTAAAACTTTCTCATTGTTATTCCTATTGATGGGTTAGGCCAACATATGTCATCGGTGGAGTATTGTATTATCCTAAGATACCGTCTTATGATTCCCTTATTTCCTATTGATGAAGTTGCCCTATTTGTCGCAAGACATGTTTTGATACATTTGAGGAACACATGAGTCATTATAGGAAGCTAACAGGCGCTAAATACCAACAAGACTTTGTTAGGAATATCCTATTTGATATATTTCGATAGGCCGGTGTATTTGTAAAGAAAGAGACGCTTCTTAATTTCTTAACTGACGTTCGTCTTATGTGCTACCTTCGGTTAGGGTTTCCCTTTTCGTCTGCGGCATCAGAATCAGAGGACAGTTTATCGTAACATCCGAATCAGGGGTGACTATTGGCTTACATGAGAGGAGACATACACTTAGACTTAAAGATGTTCTAATGTATGGGTGGGTCAGCAGGAAACATGCACATGTGTAGATTTAACTAGGGTTCCTCCACCGATAAGGTTGAGAACTTGAGATTTATTGTGTACCAGACAACCTTTAAAGTCACTTCAAATAAAATAGTCAAACATTAGAAAGTGTTTTAACAATTAATATATTTTCACATCATTTATTTTTTTGCACTTTTAATTTCTAACACAAGAAAAAGTTAATCTTTTACAAATAATTCAAAAATTTATGCATAATATATCTCCTTATTAATCAGTGTAGTTTTTTTATTAAAAAAATACTATAAAAAATAGTGATATAGTTTATTGTTTGTTTGTCTTATATTTCTATATAAATTTCTACATAAACTTTAGTCAATCCCATATGAATTTTATATGTTTATTATAATTAAATTAAAATATTAAACTATATAAAAAAATAATGGTTACGATAGCTCAAGTGCTAGAACTATTTTTAAAATAGAAAAAAGAAAAGTTGTTAGTATAGTTTGACTATTCTCACTATTAACAATGACCCTACCATAATCTAAGGAGGCAATGACCATTAACATTGTCCAAAACATATTAGTTTTGAATTAACTTTATCTAAAACATATTGATTATGTCTTTCACAAGGTACAAATTCCATACTGTATAATTTAATTTAATTCAATATTCAAATTTCATACTTTATAATTTTAATTTAAGCCTCTACTACTAGTAAACAAGTTCACGGCTTTAGCATGTGTTAATGGGACCCGTTTTGATCCGAAAATCTTCTGATTTTGACTCACTAGGAGACGATGGGCATAACAAATCAGGTGTGGATATATATATATATATATATATATATATATATATATATATATATATATATATATATATATATATATATATATATATATATATATATATATATATATATATATATATATATATATATATATATATATATATATATATATATATATATATATATATATAAAGAGGAAAATGATGTCACAGGTCACAGTACTACGACCCTCCCTTACCCACAAGGTTTGAAATTTGAAACGACTTCACAACATAAGGACAAAAATGAATTAATATGTAACAGATGATAGGACAAAAGGAAAAAATAATAAACTAGATAGGAATATTGTAAAAGTCATATGGTAGACCAAAAAATTGAGAAAAATGATCTAAAATCATCATTGAAATTTTATTTTCCTTTTTCAATATATCTTTTCTATTCTTCTAAACATTTTTTACTGCATTTTTCTATCGGATATTAATCTTGATCTTTCTCAACCCTTAACTTTTTAGGGGGACTCACATTTTGTCATAATTAAAGAATACTTCAAAGTTGTTAGTGCTGTATTTTTATTTTTATCATAAGCCCCACAAAATAAAGTATCACCCCCAAGTCAAATGATATGTTTTGTGGCAAATACATGCTAGAATTTCTTTTGTGATGTTAAACATTTTAAATATTGAATAAAAAAACATTACGCAACTTTCTATCGAAGACAATACTTTTGAAGAGTATTAACATCCTAAATGTTGTGAAAAACGATACCAATAACAAAGTATAATAGGGAATTAGGGAAGAGAATAAGAACACAAGAATTGGTTATAACTGCTATTCTTTTACTTTCTCTTAAAACAAGATTACAAGTTTACAAGAATAACAAATAACCTCTCTCACCCTAAATTAGGATTTGCAGCTTAGCAATGATGAGAGACTAGTATGCTATTTATAATAAAACCTAACATACTAACTAATGGGTTTTTTTCCACAAGACCCATTATACAAGCCAACTTAATAAACAAGCTAACTTAACAAATTAGGGTTTAAACACTAAAACCTAATTTAACATGCTAACAACCCTAGCATCTTCGACACAAGCATGTGAACAACCTTCGACTTCATGCTCAATCCTATCGAACCAAGAAGCTACCTTTCGACCATACTAGAG
Source organism: Vicia villosa (assembly GCF_029867415.1). Classification (NCBI taxonomy): domain Eukaryota; kingdom Viridiplantae; phylum Streptophyta; class Magnoliopsida; order Fabales; family Fabaceae; genus Vicia; species Vicia villosa. Next base: position 6,551,242 of record NC_081182.1, read on the forward strand.
TTCGATCCAATATCTCACAAATCTCCACCTTGGACCTAACTCTACAACGTCAAGGAACAGACTAGCTTTCTTCATGCAGCTTTATCAACTGCATACAGTGGAAAAACTTGCAACTCGGCAATGTCTTGGTGATCATATCAGCAGCATTGTCTTCAGTCGAAACCTTCAACACTTGGACTTCTCCACGCTCGATTACTCCTCTGACGAAATGCAGCCTCACATCAATGTGCTTAGTTCGCTCATGATAGGCTGAATTCTTCGACAGATGTATTGCACTTTGACTATCACATTTAACAGTGATACCTCGACCTTGAAGTTTCAGCTCCTTCGCAAAACCTTCAAGCCACAATGCTTCTTTCACAGCTTCAGTTAGGGCAATATACTCCGCTTCAGTGGTTGATAGAGCAACAACCTTCTGAAGTGTTGCTTTCCAACTAATTGCAGTGCCAAACATAGTGAAAACATATCCAGAAATAGATTTTCTGGAATCCATACAACCTGCATAATCAGAGTCGACATATCCTTCTATTATTGCTTTACTATTTTCACCCAAGGCTCCACCATAAATTAGGACTCTATTCAGAGACCCATTTATGTACCTTAAAATCCACTTCAATGCTTGCCAGTGAGCCTTTCCAGGATTCGCCATGTACCTGCTTACAAGACTGACTGCGTAAGCTATGTCGGGTCTAGTACAAACCATAGCATACATCAAAGAACCAACTATATTAGCATACGGAATGCTATTCATATAGGCTCTTTCGACATCAGTACTGGGACACTGATCAATACTCAGCTTGAATTGAGGGTTTGTTGGAGTCACAACTGGCTTCGAATTCGACATACCAAACTTTTCAAGAATCTTCCGTAGATATGCCTCTTGAGATAGGCATAACTTCGACTTCTTTCTATCTCTTCGAATGTCAATTCCAAGAATCCTGGAAGCAGCTCCCAGATCCTTCATATCGAACTCCTTATTGAGTTCAGCCTTCACCCTCGTCACATCTTCAACATTGTTGCTTGCTATGAGAATATCATCCACATAAAGCAACAAAATAACAAATGAATTACCAGGTCGAAATCTGAAGTAAACGCAGTGGTCGAACTGACTTCTAATGAAACTTATGCGTGCCATGAACTTGTCGAATCTCCTATTCCACTGTCGAGGAGATTGTTTCAGCCCATACAAAGATCTCTTTAACTTGCACACATAATCTTCCTTCCCCTTTTCGACACACCCTTCAGGTTGCCTCATCAGGATCGTTTCATCTAGATCACCATACAAGAACGCAGTCTTCACATCCATCTGTTCCAGTTCAAGATCGAACTGTGCCACCATGGCAAGCAACATTCGAATGGACCTATGCTTCACAACAGGAGAAAACACATCATTGAAGTCGACACCTTCTTTCTGAGTGAAACCCCTTGCAACTAACCTTGCCTTGTATCTTTTCGACGTCACTCCTTCAATTCCTTCCTTAACTTTGAAAATCCATTTACAGCTGACTAACCTTGCCCCAACAGGTTTCTTGATCAGTTCCCAAGTATGATTATCATGAAGAGATTTCATCTCATCATCCATGGCCTTCAGCCATTCAGTCTTATTTCGACTCCTCATAACTTCCTTATAGTCTCTAGGTTCTTCGTCTAGAACCTCACTTGCAGAGATTAAGGCATAAGCTATAAGATCTGCATATCCAAGTCTCTGAGGTGGCTTGATGACTCTTCTCGACCTATCTCTCGACAATAGGTAGTCATCGTCAGTTTCCTCAACTTCAGCATCTTCTGCTTCTTCTTCGACTTCATCTGGGATATGCAATTCAGCATCAACATGCTCCACCTCAACAGGAATCTCTACCTGTTCCAGCTCTTCGTCAGATGTTTCTGTACTTCGACCAACATCATCAGTTTTCTTAAAAGCCATTTCAGCTTCATTGAAAACTACATCTCGACTGGTGATACACCTCCTGTGACCTGGCTCTAGGCACCATAGCCTATAAGCTTTGACTCCTTCAGGGTATCCCATGAACATGCATTTCAGAGCTCTAGGTTCGACCTTGTCTTGCCTAATGTGAGCATAGGCTACGCAGCCAAATACTCTCAGTTTGTCGAGATCTGGTGGATGTCCCGACCAAACTTCTTCAGGTGTCTTCATATCTAACGCTGTCGAAGGACATCTGTTTATCAGATATGTTGCTGTCGAAACAGCCTCAGCCCAGAACACCTTTGTTAACCCCGCACTAGTCAACATGCATCTGACTCTCTCCAAAATAGTTCGATTAAACCTTTCAGCCAAACCATTTTGCTGTGGAGTACCTGCAGTAGTTCTATGCCTTGCAATACCAGAGGCAGCACAAAAACTGTCGAATGCCTCATTGCAAAATTCAAGGCCATTGTCGGTTCTCAACCTCTTGACCTTTCTGCCAGTCTGATTTTCAACCAGAGTCTTCCAACTTTTGAAATTCTCAAAAGTTTCATCCTTAGTCTTCTGGATGAATACCCATAATTTTCTGGAATAATCATCTACTATGGATAGAAAATATCTTGCTCCTGAATGTGATGGACACCTTGCAGGCCCCCAAAGATCAGCATGGATGTAATCAAGGGATCCATGTGTTCTTTGTTTGCCTTTGTTGAACTTCACTCTGCAAGATTTTCCAAGTACACAGGGTTCACAAAACTTCAGCTTTTCGATTTTGTCTCCACCAAGCAGATTTTGTTTCCCTAATTCGACCAGACCCCTTTCACTGACATGGCCCAATCTCATGTGCCAGATTTCTGTTTTCGACAAAGGTTTCGTGGATGCAACATTTGTCGAACCACTTACAACTTCAGCCTCAAGGGTATACAAGCCTTGTTTCTTCACGCCTCTGAAGACTTCCTTCAAACCCTTCATGACTCTTAGGATACTTTTCTCTCCTTGGAAAACATATCCTTTCTTGTCGAATTCACCAAGAGAAATCAGATTTCTCTTCAAATCAGGAACATACCTGACTTCAGTCAACAGCCTTATTGACTCATCATGGAGCTTGAATCTAACAGATCCAATACCTGCAATCTTGCAAGCCTTGTTGTTTCCCAGCAATACTGATCCACCATCTTGATCACATAATTCCTCGAACAAGTCTTTGTTTGGAGTCATGTGCCAAGTGCACCCTGAATCCATAATCCACTCTCTTCTCGAGTCACTGCTTGAAACTACAAGAACATCAGATGATTCAAAATCATCTTGAACAATGGCTGCATTGCCATTATCCTTACCTCCATGATCTTTCAGGCGTTCAGGGCACACCTTTCTTGTGTGACCCTCCTTCTTACAATGGTAGCATCGAATGCCAGATGCTTCGCCACTGTAAGACTTCGACTGGCTTTTGCCCTTCTTGTCGAACTTACCATTCTTTCGTAAGAGTTTTCCTTTAACGGCCAAACCTTCGCCAACAGTCGAAGGTTTATGCTCCTTTCGTTCATTCAAGTCCTTAGAGTACAAGGCTGATTGAACTTCTTCAAACGTCAGGGACTCCCTTCCATACAAGAGAGTTTCTTTGAAGTGAGCATGTGATCGAGGCAAAGAACACAATAGTAACAGCGCTTGATCTTCATCATCGATCTTCACATCAATATTTTCAAGATCAAGAATCAGCTTGTTGAACATATCCAACTGCTCAGCCAATACTTTGTCTTCAATCATCTTGAATGAATACAAAGCTTGCTTCAGGTAGAGTCGATTTACCAGCGATTTGGTCATATACAAACTTTCAAGTTTCACCCATAACCCTGATGCCGTCGTCTCCTTTGATACCTGCCGGAGAACCTTATCACCAAGGCTCAACAAAATTGCGCTGTGTGCTTTCTCGATCATATTTTTCTTCTCCGCTGCCGTCAATTCTGCATTCATGGCTGCCTCTCCCTTCAACGCTTCCAAACAACCTTGCTGAACCAGTAGGGCTTTCATCTTCAAGCGCCACAGACCGAAATCATTCACTCCGGTGAACTTTTCAATCTCATACTTTGTTGAAGGCATCTTCTCCACGCTCACCGCACCAATTTGTTGTGAAAAACGATACCAATAACAAAGTATAATAGGGAATTAGGGAAGAGAATAAGAACACAAGAATTGGTTATAACTGCTATTCTTTTACTTTCTCTTAAAACAAGATTACAAGTTTACAAGAATAACAAATAACCTCTCTCACCCTAAATTAGGATTTGCAGCTTAGCAATGATGAGAGACTAGTATGCTATTTATAATAAAACCTAACATACTAACTAATGGGCTTTTTTCCACAAGACCCATTATACAAGCCAACTTAATAAACAAGCTAACTTAACAAATTAGGGTTTAAACACTAAAACCTAATTTAACATGCTAACAACCCTAGCATCTTCGACACAAGCATGTGAACAACCTTCGACTTCATGCTCAATCCTATCGAACCAAGAAGCTACCTTTCGACCATACTAGAGTTCGATCCAATATCTCACACTAAATATAAACTGTAACAACAAAATGCATTGAAATTGACTAGAACCAAAGACATTAATAAACAACAATCATGACAATGACAAATGCTGGAGTGTCTTTGTTTTGATGCAAACTATTAGCAACTTTTTCATCTCTGAACTTGATTCTGAAGATTTGCTGATTTGGAAATCTGGAGAGAATGGTAACCTATCTATCAAATATGCCTACAAGATGTTAACTAAGAACTCGATTGCTGAATCTTGGACTCATTTCCCTTGGGATTTGGACTCTGCTCCAGCTCACTCTATGACTACTTGGAGACTTATGCACAACAAAATTCCTACGGATGAGCAGTTTACCCTTAGAGGTCTCTTTTTTCCTTCCATGTGCTCTTTGTGCAATGGAGCTAATGAGACATCCAAGCATTTATTTTTTGACTGTCATTTTGCTGCTAGCATTTGGGGCTGGTTCAGTGAGGTTTTATCTTCAGCAGCATCTATCACTTCTTTAAATGATTGCCTATGCATCTTAAAAGAGTCTTGGAGCAATCAAGCTTTGGCTGTCATCAAAGCAAGTTTTGTCTTCATTTTTTATCAAATTTGGCAATCAAGGAACTTGGTTAGATTCGAAAACAAGAAGGTTCATTGGAAGACTTGTGTTTCTCTTGTCAAAGCCAAAGCAAAGATGGTGGGGAATATGTCCAACAAAAAGACTGATAACTCCATAAAGAGTTTCATTTTTCTTAAGAATCTCGACATCAATTTACATCCAAGACTGCCAGCTATGGTTAAGGATGTTCTTTGGTGCCCTCCGGATAAGCATTGGATTAAGTGTAATATTGATGGAGTTGCTGCTGGTTCTCCTTCTCTTGCTGCCTGTGGTGGCATTTTTAGAAACGATGCTGCAACTTTCATTACTAGTTTTTGTGCTTTCCTAAACTTTGGCAATTTTGTCCAAGCAGAATTCATGGCTGCCATCCTTGCAATTGAAAAGGCCAAGGATATGAATTGGAACAGATTATGGTTAGAAACAGATTGTGTCTTGGTTGTGAAGGTTTTCTCGAACTCTAAATTGGTGCCTTGGAAATTCAAATCTCGTTGACTTACGTGTCGAGCTTATACGCTATCTATTGATTTTAGAATCACGCACATATTACGTGAAGCCAATTTTTGCGCGGATTTTCTGGCTAACATAGGATTAAAAAGCAAAGCTTTCACTTGGTTTAATTTTGTGCACAATGATATGTATTCGGAATATTTGTTAGACAAGGCGGGAACCCCTCGCTTTAGGTTATGTTTTTAAGAGGTTGGGTTTTGGCCTCCCTCTTGTCTTCTTTGTATTCTTCTCTTTTGATTATTAATATAATCCTTCTTTTTGTTTAAAAAAAAAAAGTCTCTCATGTAAATAATGTTGTACTTTCTTTTTTTTACTGTTTATTTTGTGACGGTTTCAAACAGTCACAAAACTTTTATTGTTTATTTGGTGTTACAAAATTTTCTATCCAGATTGTGACGGTTTAAAATCGTTGCTAAATAAATTTTAAAATTTTGTAACGATTTTAAATCGTTGCTAAATGGATGAACAGTTAAAAAAAATATGTTGGATTTCACGTCTTACGGTAGACCGGGTTTTTTTAAAGATTGCCTTAGTATATACTCTTTGGTTTAACTTTTTTAAGAGACAAAATGAATTTGTACATTTTACAAATGTAAAATTAATTTTGAAATGATTTTGAGTTATTTAACTCTTTTAAAATATGATTAATTTTTATTTCACTTAATTCAAATTAAAATTTATAACTGTTGAGTTTAAATATAAATTTGACATAAATATATTCAAACATAAATTATTTTACATATAATTTACTTTTAATCAGAATCAATTCTGCAAAATCAATTCACTCAGAATCAATTTTCGTCACCGCGGAATCAAACACACATTTAGTGTAAGTTTGGTTTATTTTTTGGAAGAGGCAGAAACAATTCTAAATGTGTAGAATTAATTGAAATGATTTTGAGATGTTTGATTCTTCTAATGGAATTGATTTTACTTTCAGAATTGATTTTACTTCAAACTAAAATTTGTAAATTTTGAATTCTAATGTAATTATTACATTGAAACTTAGTTTTCAACTCTTCTACATAAAGCTATTCAAACAAAAATCATTTTACCTTCAACTCACTTTTAGTTAAAATCAATTTTACATGATCTATTCATTCAAAATCAATTCTTTTCAATACAGAATCAAACACACGCTTAGAAAACCTAGAACAACATAATCAATACTCCAAAGTCATGATAATAAAATTGGTGAAGATTGTTTTACCGCACGTCTCATCTTAATATACTTGGTTAATGGTATAGTGAATTAATCATTACACCTTATGTCTTACTCTCACACGTCCCTATGAAATTTCAAATATATTCGTAGATTCTAGATTTCAAAATCTTAACGCATCAATTACACTTCAAACTTTCTTTGAAACACGTCAAATCAAAGATCAAAAAAATATGTCTGGATTTAAAATTTAAATTAATAACTTATGAAAACTGAAATCTAAACGCACTCAACACACTACATAAAACCTAATCTCATATACACGCAAAAATAAGTTTAAAATTTGTTTAAATTTTAAAATCCAAATAATGTGCAGTGGTTTTTAATCTCCTTAAATTTTGAAATCTGAAAGTGTATATGTCATTCCTTGAGTAATATAAATGAGTAACCAATTATATGAATACATATGTCATTCTTTTGATAAATTTTAGTGTGCTGTTTATCTAACCTATTTAAAAGAAAGGCCGAAGGATTCCCCTAAAAAATTTTTTTACAAGAGTGAGCATGTCCACAATGCTAATTTTACTAATCTAGATGACCAAAGTGATTGGTTTGATCATATTTGGCTTATTAATCAAAGAGTAAAACATTATGCGTCCCTCCTTGTTGCATCTTGGCCAAATAGATTGGGGTTGTTAGGAGTGACAGAATAGGTTGGACTCGTGAGACATGTATGTAGTGCCCTCATTTTTTATAAGGTGAGACAAGGTTTTATGTACTCACTCTCTAATGTGTCAATTTCGTTCCATCTCATTTTTTTAAAAGATGCAGATATTAACATAATTTTTTTGTATTTTTAGACTTAAAATATGCAGTGTCCTCGAATCCGCCATATTTTCACCCTCATTTTTGTGAGACGAGTCAAGATTTTAAACATGTACCATCAACTATGTCCGTCCCGTTTTACCTTATATTTTTGCAATCTTTTACATTACAGATTTAAACGGAACGAACATGCTCGTTTTCCACCCGTAAATATAGATTGTCTTTGTTGAATAGCACATTATCGGACACTAAAATACGTAATAATTCTATATTCAATTTTATATTTCAATCAATTTGTTGAAGCCGTCAACCCCATATTCAAAATTCAAACATAATATAAAAGTAAGCAATACATATAAACAATATTGAATTGTGGATTTATCTAGATATTGAAATTTGAATTTTAATAAGATATATCCCATTATTAAAATTTGAATTTTAGCAAGATATATCCGATTATTAAAATTTGAATTTTTGACAAAAATGAGGAATGTGGCTGAAGGATTGATTTTATTACATAATAAGGGTCTAGATTTCAATTTTCAAATGGGATGAATAATATTTTTAGGTTTCTATGAGGTATGTGATCACTACATTAAATTACAAAAGATCAATTGGTCATGGTCCCTCCCTACAAAATCTCACTCCCTCATCATTTTCCAGCCCCACTATCTCACTCTCTTGAATAGCTTTGTTTGGATTAGAGGACAATTAACAAGAGAGATATTTTCCTATTGGATAGAAAATACAAATATAAATAAGTACAAATGAATGAAAGCAAAGGGAGAGAAAAAGAGCGCGAAAGTAGAAAGGAAATGAGACGAACTTTAGAAACTTTGGCTGATTCTCTTCCTAAAAAGAGAGAAAAAAACAAACAAAAAAAACAAAGGCTTATTATTATATTCTAAAGTTATCCAACATTGTTCAATCACAAGATTTCTCAATTTCACAACATTTTTTTCATTTATAATAAACAAAATTTTGGTATCTTTCTTATATCTTGTATATTACTTTGATAATCACAACTAAGAAAAAACCTAAAACACTTTGAACAATCTTACCAAGTCGATTAATAACCACTCCATTCATACCTTAGGATGGTGGCAGATTGGCATGAACAAAGAAGAATTCATCTATCTGATAAGAAGAATCAAAGTTGAGAGAAACTAAAATATTTATATATACAATGAGGTCTCTAAAAGCTCACTTCCCAGGTCAGCAATACATTGAGTCAAACTTGGTAAGGAAAGCCTTGAAGATCGACTTCCCTAAGGTCACATATATCTACATAATAACTGGGGTGGCCACAAAGAGTAATTAGTACCTCTATAACCTTAAACTATTAACCTAATATACTATATTCGAAAGATACAAATTCCCGATAAGTGATAAGTATGTTACATAATATGAAGGGAAGTGAACACTAGACACTAGATACATTTGATCTCTGTTAGCATTTAATTTAACATAGCTGGTCATTTCTCGCATCACCCGAATCTCATTTGCACACTGTCTTGAGCCTCTTCGCGGCATTGACAAATCCCTTAATCACCTGCAACTCGTCCAATATTTGCTTCACAAGAAAGAAACACAATTTCAGGCCAAAACTATGATAACAGCCAAAAACTTTATCAAGTTCTACATCAAGCTTTCATGGACACACTCAAACACACCACTATTCATGCATCTTTATGTGGCATACTTGCCCCATCATCAAGTAAACTACAAATTCAGCATAATTTGTGGAAAAGATAGAAACATGATATGATATTCAGGTACCTGGGACATGAAATGCCTCTGAACAACATCTAGTAGCTGCTCTTTCGATGGATTTGGGACGACATCCACCTGCAAAATGCGAATCAAGTTTAAAATTTAGTACCACAAACATACTCAGACTTCAATAAGCATCTTCAATAGAGTATAGGAATTTACAAGATTAAAATGTCGCCAATATCTCCACAGTGCAGCCATTTCAAGCTTGCTCAAGTCAACTTTCTGCAGAAAATATACAAAAAAAAAACATTAATAATTAAAATATCAAGGAATAAATTATCTCATTTGTCAGTGGGTGGAGAATTAAATTATGAAAAAGAAGTAAAGTTGATATATCATATATATACCATGGACCCATGAGGCATAGTAACGGACCCCTTAGACTGTGAATCACCAGAGAAGGACCTACTCATTGTCTTGTGACATGATCCCAATGATCTATGCATTCTGTGCCTCGATTTGTGAGACTTGTGTGTGTCGTCCGATGCTGAGAAAATCAAACAAAGTACACACTTTTATTTTTTTCAAAAATAGTGGTGTGGTGGGGTCAATAAAAAATTTATAATAAAAAAAAAAAAGCAAAACATTACACTAGACCCTTTTGATATATAGAGCAAAAAAAAAAAAAAAAGGAGGTACACATAAAGGATCCAATGTAAATGTTACCAAACTCTGTCATTTTGAAAAGTCATGGAAGCCAAAACAAAAAAAAAATCATATACTAATAGTAAAATATATCACAGCATTCTAACTTCTGTACTAGGTGCAGAAACAAATAGGAATTAATTTCATTGAAAGAGAAAACAAAATGATAAACTTAACTCTTAAGTCATTATTGAGATGTTCTTTAAAATAAAACACAATGACAGTATCAGTCAGAATTAACAAAGTTGAGGGTGTAAAAAGTGTAAACTCACCCATATCTGATCCATTCCATGGTACATTGTCAAACTCAAGGTCATCATCTTCTTCATTACCTGTTGGTGCTTCAATCACACTTAGAGCATTCCTTTGTAGCTTCACTTCAATACCATTTGTAAGAACCTGCATCAAAATTAAACCAATATAAATAACATTGTAAAATTGTAAAATAACCATCACTAAAATAATTGAAGTTCATGACCAATTCTCATATTCAAATCCCAATCGCTAAAACTGATTTCAATGCCAATTAATTATGAAAAATGCATGAGAAATCAGTACAATTCACAGAACATGCATGTAGTAATTTTCACCAAGAAAAACTATAAAAATGCATATGAAGAACATGCAAGAATCTGAATAAAATCTCCATTAGATTGAGAAAATCCACAAACATGATTTAATCAAAAATGGAAAATAATACCAAAGGGGGTAATAGTAATATACTCAATTCAGAGCTCAAACCCTAAATTACAAAAAAAATTCATATATTAATAAAACTAAAGAAAAAAAAAACCTAATAAACAATTGATCTCTTGAAACACCAGATCCAGCAATTAAGAAAAACATGCAATTGAAATTGTAACTCAAAATTGTAATAAAGTAAAAATTCTATTCGAATTTCAATAAAAAAAACCCCAACATTTTGAGAATCCAAATTGAAAATTACGAATTGGAGTAATTTGGATAAGAATTCACAGAGTAGGGTTTATACTTTACAACACATTTAATTAATTAAAACCTCTCGAATTAAAGGCTTCAAAGCAATTAAATTGAAGCATGATGTAATAAAATCATAAATATTAAAATAAATTTTTACGAAAAACGACTAAAATTGACCGACAGAAGAAAATTGGTTGAATTCATGAAAATGCAAATAAATAAAAAATTGAAAAACGCATTAATTATCGAAAAATAAATTAAAATGAAGAAATTGAAGAAATTGAGAATTGGTGTTGAATTGAAATTTACCAGCCAATGCCATCCACCTAATCCAACGGCTTTCTTAACAACACCTTGAAGACCAACGAGCACCGATTTGGTACGGTTGTTTCCGGTGACCACCACTTTGGTATGGCGAGGTAGCACCGATAGCTCTTCTTCACTACTATCACCACCACAGCTTTGCAAATGAGAGAATCCACCATTATTCACTGAACTTTCCATTGCTTGAAGCATTTCAAATTCAAAAAAAAAAAAAAAACTAAAATTGAGTTTTATAGAAGATCGTGCATTGTTGGTTACGTATTGAGAATTTGAGGAAAAAAGGAGGTGGAATGCGGAAGAAAATGGGGGAATTGTGAGAGAAGAAACACAAAATGAGAGAGAGAAAGAGAAGAGAGAGAAAGAGGAGAGAGAGAGTAAGAGAGAGAGAGGAGTGAGAGTGACTGGTGAGGTTTATTGGTTTGTTGGTATGAATCCCGACGAGGGGGAATGGACGAATGAGAGAGTGACACGTAGGATTGGGAAGGTGGGTTCAATAATCATGCGCTCGGAGAGATAGAGAGAGGTGATTCTTCTGGGAATGGAATGAAATGGAATGCAAGTTCTTTTTCTTGCTTCGTGTCATGGTGATTCAAAAAGTATGATAATAATAGGACAAAAATAAATTGAAATTACGCAATGTTATTTTTGAAACGCATGAACATGAATCATGCATTTGATGTATAAGCAGCAGCACACAGCTTGCTTGGTTGGTTTTCAAATTTTAAAGAGATGATTTGTTTTGGTTTGCTTTTTGAACACGATTCGTGAAGAGTCGTTTGTACTAACTTGTTGCTAAACACATGGATTTTTTTTTCCTCTCTACTTTCTTACAAATTTTTCATTCAATTAAGTTTTTTTTTATATGATATATTGTGTCCATTAAATGTGTGTAAGACTCTTCTCATTTATGTGGTGTGTTTTATGTGACAGACTCTGCAGACACAATTTGGAGATTTTTATTAGATAACGACTACAAGAAACTTATTTTAATCTCACAAGATGGTGCGATATTGGAATGTTCGTTGCTCTATGAATAAGAAGTTATAATGCATTAGATTAGCATGCTTTCATATTAAATTTGTGTGTATTATGTTTCATAATTAAATAATCGATTTATTAAACTAAAATAACCAAAAGACATCCTCAGTGACATATTTATAAAGATTCATAAGGCGAAGTCTTGTCCGCCTCTAAATATCTCTCTTACGCATAACAACATAACTCTTAGGTAATAGGCGGCTTGCTCTGAGAAAATTACTACTACAAAACGCATATTTAATCTTGGACATGAAGTTGATTTAATCTCAGTTATAGAGACGAGGTAACGAATGACGTCATAATAATTTGTTATTTTATCTCTCGATTTTTAAATAATCGAGAGAATAATTGAAATGGTCATAGATTCGATCTCTAACAAATGTATTTTTTAGATTTTCAAACATAGCGCCACTAATCTCTTAATTTATGACTGAAACTAAGGGGAAAATATATATTTTTAAAATATTCATTACATTGTTACACAGAATATTAATAAAATAATTTGTTTAAAAATTACATTGTCTATACAAAATATTACGTTATTTACACAGAATATTATAGTAAAAATAAATTGTCAGTAAAGAACAAATGTTGGATCCTCGTTTGATATAAATCTTGGAGAAGATCAAATGTTAGATGTAAGGATATTTTCAATGGCTTTTGCATTTATTTGTTTTTTATATAAAACAAAAAAAAAATAGATAAATAAAATAAATATACAGTCATGTGATTATTGAAAAACACAAACCTTAAATCCAAATGATTTTCTGTTCTTGCAATCCATCATAGAGAACATTATCAAGTTTCTTTACGTTTCAAAGTTTTCATGTCAAATGTTTCATTATCAATTTTTAATATTCAGAATACTTTTATAATGAATGTCTTTTAGGTTTCATGCGGATCACTAATGACAATGTCTTGAGCATTGATACTCATTAAATGGACGATAAAATTTTATTTAAGGACGATGAAGAAACTCAATAAACACGCTTATATATGTTGTATATGCGTTTTGTAGTAGTGTTTATAAGTTTATGTCCGAACCAGAAAAGTATCATTGGGAAGAAGTTAAGTGGATTTACAAGTACTTAAATGGTACTATGAGTTATGATATCATGTTTAGTGGTGAATAGGGTAATCCTTCAATTGTAACTATGATATGTTGATTAAGACTGTGTTGATGATATGGATGATAGAAGGTCCACAAAAGGGTATGTTTTTACTTTAATAGAAGGACCTTTTTATAGGAAATCACTAGTTCAATTTAAAGTGACCATGTTGAAAATTGAAGCATAGTACATGGCGGCAAGTGAAACTGCCAAAGAAGCCTTATAGCTTATAGGATTTGTGAGAGAACTGAGCGTTGGGCAAGGGGAATTTTGATTTCATTGTGATAGTAATAGTGCCATTTATTTGATAAACAATCAAATGTATCATGCTAGGACCAAGCATATCGATGTGAGGTTTCTCAAGATTAGTAAGTTACTTGCATCTGGATAGATATTACTTGAAAATGTTCATACTTCAGAGAATGCAACTAACATGTTAACTAAGATAATCATCATTGACAAATTTAGACATTGTTATTTGTTTCTCAGTGTTAAGCACGAGGTGTACCTCCCCAATTGCCAAGATGAACCGTCAAGTAGAAAGTTTTCATATGAGCTTAATATTCGATAAGGTGGGGATTGTTGAATATGACTCATATTAATAAGTCTATTATGGGTTGTTGAGTATAACTCACATTATTGAAATTATTATGGGTTGTTGAATATAACTCATATTGTTGAGATAATTATGGATAGAGAAAAAATTGTTTGTTTAAAGTAACTTGGTATTATGGTTTAAGTAAATTGAGCTCTAGTATTATATATATGACTTATAATATTTGAATCTTAATTAATTCGTAAAACGAAAGAAAATAAAAGGGAACTTTAGTTGTTCTATAGTCGCAGAGGTGGACACCATTGACCAAATTGCGTTAACACAAATAAACCGTGTTCATTGCCTTTTACTTTCGTTTATCTTTAATCTTCTATACTGATTATTGTTCTAACAGATATGATATGTTTATACTTCGGTAAGTCTTACTTACTTAGTTTGATTGTTCCGTTAATGATTATTTTAATATTCTACTTCAGAGTGAATGAAATGCATTAGAAAAGATGATAATGAGAATATTGTATAATAAACCATAGTACTTAATATCAAATAGTTTTGAAGTTGTTGATGGTGTTATCAAGGTTTGAAATTGCGGACCACATCACCTGATGCAGCCGCAATATTGCTGTTGCAATTAGCAAGGCATCCGCAACGGACCACAATTGTGGTGTGAATTGAAATTACACGCAATAGCCGCATCACCACCAGAACAGAACGATTAATAATGCATTATAACGATGTTTCAACCGCAACAGACCACATCGAACCGCAACGGTCAAATGTTCCATGTCGAGTTCAGATTATTTTTCAATAAAGCTAAAGCAGAAGAATCTTAGACATAACAGAGAATCTCATACACAAGCAGAAAATTTTCAGACATTAGAATAAGAATCTTATGTTCAGATCTAGAGTTTACCTTTAGTTTATCTCAGTTATCTACTGCTCTGAGATTCCAAATGCATGTAAAACTTGTATTTAACTTGCTTTTGTGCGCTTCATTGATTTTCATTCACAACTTCAATACTTTATCAGAATTTCTCTCTAATTCGCTGGGTGTTTGAATTTGACGCAAGTTTCTCCCTCTCCTTTCCAGATTCATTCATACTGCTGGCAGTGTTGGGTATGTAATTTTCTGCCTCATTTCACTCATTATTGCAGAAGTATTGTAATGTTTTTAGAAATGAAGAGAGATTTGGAGAATGATTTTACATTTTTGAAGTTAAATGTCTTGTTTTCAGTAATTGTGTTGTTGTTGTTGTTCACCGCAATGTTGTTGTTCTTCACCGCCATGTTGTTGTTGTTTTCATTATTAGCTTGTTGTGATTCATTTATTCACTTGGAACATGTGATAATGGTAAAGCCACGTTTCATGCATTGGCATATGGAAAAAATTCAATATGTTTTTTCAGTTAACTAGCTAAAATTTTGGGAAGGAATTTATAGAGGGAAAATAATTTTTAGGTTAAAAATATGGTGGGTAAAAAACAAATCAAAGTAAAATAAATAATTTTGTGATGTAAGGATAATTAATTTAATTTTAAATTTATTTGATTATGCTGATGTTGCAAATATTTTTTGAATTTTTAAATTTAAAATATTTAATCTTTAAAAAAATGTTTAAAAACTATTTTATATTTTTGAACAACAATTTTTATTTATGTTAGTTAATTAATTAAATTTGTAAGAAAATGATGTATTTAATCATTTTAATTTTTTTAAAGAATTTATAATTTTGTCTTTTAATTATATATGCCAATACTAAAAATTTTAATTATTAAATTTTATTCATCCACTACTTAAGATAAATATTTAATCTTTTCAACAAAAACTTTTTATTTATTTAAATCAAATAATTAAATTTTAAAGATAGTGTATTTTATTTAAATTTTATATTTATAACTAATTATTTATATATTCAATTAATAGGTATTATTGAATAATGCCTCCACGAGAACAATTTCCTACAAAATGTTTGAATGGTGCTCCAAGTGATGATATTGGATGGTATTTTGGAACTCCAGGACCCGGAAGTTGCAACAATGTTTGTTGCAAACTTTGTAATATAGTAATAAAAGGTGGCATTACAAGATTGAAGCAACATATAGCACAGATGAAATGACACATTGCGGCTTGTGGTAGAGTAACGACTATGGTTAGAGAAAATATGATGAAACTTTTACTTGATTCTAAAGCGAAGAGAAATGATTCTAAGAGACGGAAAGAAGAATTTGAAGAAAGTTTAATAGGAGATGATGAATATATAAATGGAGATGTGAATACTCTTGTTGATGATCAATTGAGATATGCAACACAAGAAAGCCTTAGATCACATCGAGAATGGGAAAATATGCAACAATTCAGAAGAGAAACAAGAGCTTCTGAAATTGTATATGAACATGGTAGAAGCTCTCGTGCAAGTGTTAGTGGAGGTGAAAGGCCAAAAGATATCTCTTTTTCTTTTAGATCTACTAATATTGATCTTGTTAGGAGCAAAAGTATGAAGCAACCAAGAGCTGGTAAAGGCTTTTTGAAGACTTGGAGAAAAAGGCTTGGAGAGATTGTAAGTAAATTTATAATTTACGAGCGTTTGCCTATGAATTTATCTAACTCTCCTTGGTTGAATAATTTGATTTATACTGCTTCTGAGGTGGGAAAAGCCAAATGCCCAACTCCTTATGAAATCTCAAATGTTTATTTGGAAGCTGAATATAAGGAAATGTTGGAGTGGATAAATGGTATGAAAAAAATTTGGCAAGAAAGAGGAGCAACAATAATGTGTGATGGTTAGACAGACAGTATCAACCATACTCATATTATGAATTTCTTGGTATATTGTCATAAGGGTACTATTTTTTGGAAATCTGTCGATGCTTCTGATGTTGATAGTAGAAAATTGGATAAAGTTGTGGAAGAAGTCGGTAAAGAGTGTGTAGTTCAAGTGGTAACAGACAATGAATCCGCATTAAAAGAAGCTGGTCAAAAGCTAATGGAGAAGAGGCCTCATTTATATTGGTCTTCTTGTGCAGCTCATTGTTTAGATATTTGCTTAGAGGATAAAGGAAAAAAGAAAAGCATACACAATTTATTAAGTGAAGCAAAAATGGTGACAACATTCATCTATAACCACACATATATTGTGAGTCTCATGAAAAAATATACTGGTGGTAGAGATATTGTTCGTCCTGGTGTTACCCGATTTGTAACACAATTTCTACAACTTTAAGCAATTGTAAGACAAAAGCAAGGTCTTGAAAGCATGTTCAGTTCTTAAGAATTTTGAAAAACAAAGTATGGTAAAGAAAAGAAAGGACCGGGATATGAAGCAAGAAAAATCGTTATGAGTAGGGACTTTTGGAGTAAGGCTAATGACATATTGAAAGTATTTGAGCCAATTGTAAAAGTCTTGAGACTAGTTGATGGTGATGAGAAACCAACAATGGGTTTCATATATGAAGCCATTGATCGAGCAAAACAAGCCATTCAACAAAATTCTCGTTATAATTCCAAATATAATGATATCATTGACAAGCGTTGGAAATTCATGCACTCTGACCTTCATTCTGCTGCTATGTCAATATATTTTATAATTTTAATTTGGTCATGAAATTTAAATGTGAAATATCATATCCTCAATAATTGATTTTGATTTCTAGGTTATTTTCTTAATCCATAATTTCAATATGGAATCGAACATGGAAAAGTTGTGTATAAAGAAACATTTAATGGAACAAAAAATATAATCATGAAGCTAGAAAGAAACATGGATGATCAAATCAAAGCTCTAAACCAAGTAAGTAATGGATATTATATTTTCATATGATAAATTATTTATTGAAAAAATTGTTTATGTATTTATATGTTTTGTTATATCACCTAGCTAACACTTTTTAGAGAAAAGAGTGAAACATTTGGCATGCCTATAACTCAAAAATCTTGGTCTAAGATGGATGCAAGTAAAATACAAGTTTTTTTTTATAACTTTTATAAATATACTTTAATTTTAAATATAACCAATAATTTTCTTTTTTTTCTTCTTTAAAAAGCTCAATGGTGGGAATACCATGGTTCATGCACTCCTGAAATTCAACGTTTGGCTATGAAAGTTGTTAGTCAAACAACCTCCGCGACAAACTATGAGAGGAATTGGAGTACGTTTAGCTATATCCACACAAAAACAAGAAATAGATTGAAGTACAATAAATTGCATAAGCTTGTATTCACACATTACAACATGAAATTGAGAATGGGGGATAAATTAAGGAAGAGTCGGGAAGAAATAGAAGCAAATTTTGATCCGATAAATCTTGACTATATATTTCAAGAAGATCCATTATCTCATTGGATAGAAAGGAGGGAAAATACATTATTGGATAAAGTTCAAAATGCAGAATGGTTACCGATAGTTGATACATATGGTGAAAATGTTGATGATAATAGTGAATTTCATGAAAGTGGTGGTGGTTTAAGTCCACCAAGCGGTAATAGTGGTGATGGAGGTGGTAATGAAGTGGCTGATGAAGGTGAAGGCGGAAGTGGAGGCAGTGAAGATGAAGGAGAAGATGATGATCAATCAGAACTTGATCCATATCATGAAACACCATCAGGTTATAGGCGTTATAGGAACTTGAATGATATGGTAAGGTCTGATAACTCACTACTTGAGACAACAAGAAATGTGTCACAATCTGGAAGAAAAGGGAAAAGAAAACAAAATGTTCCACTTGAAAATTCTTCCTCTTCTAGTATTGCTAATAGTTTTAGTGATGTTGGGATTGACGATTCTTCACAAAGTATTCAACAATCTTATCCACCTGTTTACCAGTATCCATATTTCAACTCTTATAACCAATATCCTATTTGTGATAATGTTTGTTTCATCATAATTCAACTTAAATTATACATAAATACTATACAATAGCCTAAAAATGAATTGAAACTAATACAACATTATAAATACAAGAAACATAAATAGTTATATTAATTTTATATATTTTTTATATTTTGTGCGTGTATAAAATAATTTCATGTTACAACGGCCGCAATGCGCAACGCAGCGACCGCATTGGCCGCAACCGCAATTGCAATTTAAAACCATGAGTGTTATTGTAAGACGAAGCCATACATATTCCAACTAGCATCAAACCAATGTATAATGATCCTGGTAAGGGGCCATAGCCAATGGAATTTATCAATAAACCATCAGAATTTGAGCAGTTTCATTCCAAACTAGCTTGGCATGCCTGATTTTCTACAATATCAGAATTTCAATCAAGGTCAATACTTAAGAGATTCTAAATAAATGATATATTACCCTTCTTAATTATAATTAAGAATTTAAACTACAGTTGTTTGGACTCTAAAAAAACAAAAGTTAAATCGAACAAAAAAAAACAAAATTCTTATTGGCAGTTTACGAGTTCAATTTGGTTCTTTTTGGCTCAAATATGTTAACAGTTTGGTTTTTGTTTTTGTAAACAGTCATAGTATTGGATATAGTTTGGTTTGGTTTTGTTTTTTCCTACAATCCTAATTATCGTTTAATAATACTAATAGAAATTGTTGTAGTTGTTTTCACAAAGAATCAGTTGAATGTTTGAAAAAGTAGCGTTCAAATTTTTGTAAAGTTTCGGTTAGAAACCACAAAGCTATTGCAGTGTTTAGAGAGTGAACCAAAAAGAATGCGTCCAAATAAACCCCAAATGCTAATCTCATTTGTCCCATGTTATTCATAACACAGTCATGTTCCCATACCAGATAGAAATGACATAAACAAAACCCATAAATCAATAGTTTTCACTACTTCTATGATAATATGTTCTTTCCCAAATATCTATGTTCACTTAGTCTCAACTTCCTCAACCTTAGTGCATATCTTCCTTTTCTTCTGAAATCTATTGACTTAACAATGGTTCATGAATTTGTTTTTCTTTGTCAAGACTACAAGTAGTTCTGAAGAAAAGCAAATATAAAGGAACAATAATTGGCATGTATATAGAATATTGTCTAATAGGATCAAAAAAACCTATTGCGAAAAACAAACTTTGATGGATCCAAGGAATACAAAACAATGCATATGTCAGTAAAGATTCTTCTGCTGAGTGCTACATAACCTTTAAGAATACCAGAAATTGGACCGTGACTTTCTTGAAAAGTTTATCATGCAAGTTACAAGTAATGTTGTGTTCATCCATGTTGAGTTGTTTCCTCCTATGAACACACACATTTGCAAAACAATTCAAAAGTAATCAATTTTAGTTTTTTTTTGGAATTTGATGTATCAAATATGAGGGATTTTAAACAAGAGACAAGATTAAATACTAATTGCATGTACATCCATTATACTCATTAGGATTCTTTAAATGGGTCCGGTTTAATTTTTTTATATTATATTACACTTCTAAATTATTTAAACAACTTAACTATACCATTGATGTTGAAATAGGATCTCCCTGTCGAATTCCTCTGCAAGCTTTTAGAGGTTTGGACATTATACCATTGATGTTGAACACATAAGCTACATTAGTGATCACAGTCATGATCCACTTAATGAAAATATAAGGAATGCCAATCTCATGCATTATGTTTTCAAGTGCAGTCTAACTCACCATATCATATGCTTTTTGTAAGTCGAGTTGAAGCATAACTCTAGGTGTCCCTCCCTTTCTACTGTAGCCTTTGATAATTTCGTATGCTAGCATTATGTGATTGTGGATAACTTGACCAGGAACAAAAGCAACTTGGCTTATGCTGATAATACCAGGAAGGAAATACCTAATCTAGCTGACAGAATTCTAGATATGATTTTGTAGAAAGTTGAACAAACAACAATAAGTCTATACTCTTTAACAAACACAACTTGATCAGTCTTGGGTATGAGGGAGACTATAGCTTTGTTGAAGTCATTAAGAATTCTATTATGCGTGAAAAATTCCCTCACAGTAGCAATTACATCTTCCTTAATGGTAGTCCAACAGCTTTTGTAGAATTTTGCTCCATAACCATCTAGACCTGGGGCTTTTAGGCCCCCCTATACCCTTAAGCGCATCTTCAATCTCCTTAGTGGTAACAGGTCTAACAAGTAAATCTCTTTGATCAACATTAAGCTGGTTACCTTTCCTCATAGCATCAACATCAATGTGATGAAGATGATGATCTACTTTCCCCATGAGATTGCTGTAAAAATCCATGACTTCAGTTTCAATATGTTACTGTTCAGTGATGTAAGTACCATCAGTTTTCTGCAGGGTGTACATACTCTTAGCCTCTTGCCTAGATTTGAGATATGCATGAAAAAATGCACTGTTGCCATCACCTTTCCTTAGCCAGTCAATTTTAGTCCTTTGCAGCATGACTTTCTCTTCCATATCATTCCAATGAATAACTTTTGTTGTCAGATTTTTAGCCTTTTCAATCAAGTCCACATCAAATCTATGAGAGATGAGCTCTGTTTGGATATTTGTGAGTTCCTGCCTTGCTTGAGTCAAATTAAGTTGAGCACTAGAGAAAGGCCTATGTATAGATTTCAAAGATTTCCTTAGTCTCATGAGTTTGTGCCACAGGATGCACATGGGAGTGCCACTGCTAGGGAGGTTCCAGTTTTGTCTAACAACATCCTGAAAATCTACTGCATCAGTAATACTGTTATGAAATTTAAAATATCCATGCTGCATTCTTCTTGGTTGATTCATAGCCAAATGTAGCATGGCATGATCCGATATACTAGGGGGAGAATATTTAGGTGCATATCACTAAACTTCTGTAGCCATTCAGTGTTAGCAATGAGTCTATCAATGCGGGAGTAAATGGGAGAAGAACTCTGCTTATTAAACCAAGTATAGAAATCACCTTTGCTGAGCATTTCACACAAGCCAGTGTTTTCCATTATGTTTTGGAGGTCCTTATACTCATTCTCTACAACCAAATTACCACCAATTCTGTCTTGTGCTTGGAGGACATTGTTAAAATCTCCAATCAAACACCAAGGGCCTTGTTGAGTTCTGCTGAGTTGCTCAATATCAGTCCACAATCTTCTTCGATGTTCTAATTGATTTAGGGCAAATATTGCTGTAAGCCAGAATTTGAGGTTACCAAGTAAATCATAAACTCCACAGTGGACAAACTGGCTAGTGATCTTAATGTGTCTCAGCTCAGTGTGTGTGTGTGATCCCAATTGACCCAAATACGACCATTAGTATGGAAGGCATAATTATCCAAGAACCGACCTTTGAGATGAAGCTTCTGTCTAATTTGATCAGCTTTATTTTCTTTAACCCTCGTCTCAAGCAAAATGCATATCTCAGGCTGGATGTTATTGAGGCGGGAACTCACCTCCTTGACTTTACCAGCTTTATTAAGTCCCCTAATATTCCAGGATACTAACATGGATTATCAGATGTGGTAGCAAGAGGTTCATTCAAAACCCCAAGTACCCCAAACCCATTAACACAAGGAACAGAAGGTGAGGACTCAACATATAGAATTCTCTTTCCCTTGTCCCTCGTAGCTTTGTTTACAGCAGTCCAATTCTCCAAAGTATGCTCAATGTTCTCTTCAGTTGGCTTTGGTATCTCCTTGGGTGTGGTTATCACAGGTGGATTGGGCTCCAATTGAATCTTCGGTTTCCACACCTTCTTCTTAAGGGGTTCACCACACATATGACCTACAACTTGGCATTTATCACAAAATTTTGGTTTCCACTCATACTCAATCATTTGTTTCCTCTTTTTTCCTTCTTTATCTTTAATAGTAATTTCATCGAGCAGCTTGCGTGTGATGTCAACTTCCACTAGGATACGAGCATACGAGACCCTTAGCTTCTGAGCTTTGCACTCATCCGTCACCAAAGGCACACGAATGGCACTCCCTATCTTGCTTAGGCTCTTTTCTCCCCATAATTGAAGTGGAAGTTGAGGAAGCTTTACTCAGATTGGCAAGGTACGCATCATGTCCTGTTTTAGGCTAAAGTCAGGCCTCCATTCCTTGATAATCACAGGCGCATTGCGAAACGTATATGGTCCTTTCATCAAAAACGAATCCTTATCCTCATGATTCTTGAACCGAAGGATGAAGTATCCGTCATCATGGTAGTATATCTGTGGGAGCTGAACAAAATGCCAAACCCTAGCCATGAAATTCTTTACCATGTTCATGCTCATATTTTCTCCCAAAACGTATAAGACAAGAGCATTTTCCCAGAATTGAAGTTCAAAAATCATATCGTCATCTTCAATTTCAACGTCTATGCCATCTTCATAGTGCATTGGAGCAACATAACTCATCACAAGACCGTTTGCAGGGTTACGGTTATCTTTCAGAACATCCACCCAAAGTTTGCAATCTTCTGTACCAATTGATGGTGGTTTCGTCGTAGAGTTTACTGGCACTACAATCTCATCAGAAGATTTCCCCAATTCCGATTCATCTGCCTTTGGAAGCTCCGTAGTAGCAGGTGTCGCCGGTTGAGCCACCGGAGACGTTTGACTCACTGGAGACGGTGGTACCGTAGTTTTCGGCCGCCTGCGTTCCCTTTTTGTCATCAGAGCCTTTTTTATATTATTAATTAATAATTGTTTAAAAATAAAAGTATAATTAAAAAATTAATTTAATATTTAAAAAATGAAAAATAAAAATTAAAAGTCAACGTGGCAGTCCAATCACGGTTTAAAAGTATGAAAAAAATCGGTTTGATAAAAATATTAACTAAAGACTAATATGACCCGGTTAAATTTTGTAAGAGATTAAATCGGGTCCTTTTTTTTGTGAGGGACTAATTTGGGTTGTCTAATTTTTTTGAGGGACCAAAATGGGTCTTCACTCTTAATAAAATTAAAATAAATGGCACGTGAAAATAAAAAAAAGTGAATTTTTTTAATAAAAAATTTAATATTTTTTAAAAAGTAATATATATATATATATATATATATATATATATATATATATATATATATATTAAAATTAAAAAATGCCACATATGCATCACTTGAATTAGAATTTTTAACATGTCAATGACACACCATCATTTTAAGTGACAAGATCCACTAAAGAAATCTTCATATTTCAAAGATGAAATATTTCAAGGATGAAATATGTATTTTTACAGGGAGCAAAGTGTTTAACACTAAAAAAATATGAATGACTTGAGTGAGTTGTTGATTTAGTAATCATACTCAATGTTAGATATTTATTTATAGATAGTTGAGCCGGTATATTTATAGATAGTTGATAATTTTACTAAGTTGATCATAAAGATTGTATTAGAATAAATATAATCTGTCAACATAATTAAATACTAAAATAGAAGTTCACAGTCATATGATTTTAATATATTTCATGATGTCTAAAACCTTTCTTTTTAAATGAGTAATTTAAAATGATACTCTCCATGTTCTTTCTTGTATTGTATTAAGGTGACCATATCAAACACTCTTCATGTTGAATTATATAATTGAATTTGTTTGTCATTTAAACATAAATTTCATGAATGTTTGATGTAATCATATTTGGGTTTGATTCACACCATTACAAGTATGAAACATGCATTTGTTAGAATGAGTAAGTTAGCAGTTGGTGCACCCCCTTCAAATTGTGCCAACTCGTCTTTAGAGCCTGAAATCTTTGACCCACAAAAGTTCAAACATAACCAACAAAAAAATAAGAGAAAAAGTTCCCAAACAAACAAACAAAAGGCAAAGCAAAAGCGTTCCAACATACTACCATTATTCCTCCATCGAAAACCGAAGCAGTTCATTTCTCATGTTTCTGGACCCCACACTCTCTCATAAGCCAAGCCGAGCCGAGCCAAGCCAAAATAGTGGACCCCATTACCACTAATAATTAGGTGATCAGTGAGGCAGTCCACATGTGATGTGAGGTCTCCACCTCCACGCGACAACTCCCTCACGCGCGTGATGCTCATGCATGTCCTCCGTAGATTCCGTGAGCCGTCCCACACGCTACCATTATTGTAATATTAAAACCGTAAAACAAACTCTGATCGATTTCATCATTGTTTCTTCTTTTTCTCTCATAAAAAGATGTGTTGATTTGTTTTCTATTTCTATTTTTAATTTTATTTTTTAATTCTATATATAACTTCAATATCTTAGAAAAAAGACATCTCAATAAAAATGTATGCGGATAAAAACAACTAAGTAAACCAACAATTATAACTAAATCAAATAAAATAAATTGATTGTTTTTGGTTAGCAACAAATGAATATCGAGGTGATTTATTTTGACTGAGTTTTACTTTTTAACAACCTTCAAATTTATTAATTGAGCCAATAATTATAATTATAATTCACAAAAAATTTGCTCTCACCGACGTTCTGATATGTTATAGTTGCCTTTTTCGTGATCAAATTCTCTTTATTGATTCTTATCTATTTGATTTAGTTTTTTTTTTCTTTCTTATTCTTTGATGAAATTCTTTCTAGTCTTGATTTAGTGTGAAACATTTTAATTGATGTATATTGAAATTTATTTGTTAAGTTTTTTTTTATAATGTATAATGTTAACTTTTATATTTAATAGTTAATTCATTTTATGATATAATGAGAATCATGTTACTATGAATTAAAAAATTTAAAAAAATATATAAATATATTATTTTAAAAAATAATATAATAAGATACACCGAAAAATAAGAAGGTGAAAAATATATAACTAAATATATTATTTGAAAAAAATATTGTAAATTGATCAATCAAATTGAACCAAATCGTTTAATTTTGTTCGGTTCCATTTTTAAAAATATTAAAAATCAAACTAAACTAAACTCATAAAAATATCATCGGTTTAATTTTTTTTTAATAAAAAATGAATTCAAATTAAATCGATTACAGCCTATATCCGTGTCAATATCGAACACCTATTCTAACATTTATAATTACATTCAGTTTTTCTAAATTACTATCAATTTTATTGTGTCAATGTTAGGGTGATGTTTGACATTTAAGTGCTAGAATTAATTTGTAAAAGTTCTAATAATAATACAACCAAATCTTAAGCAAAAAAAAAAAAAATAATACAACCAAATCAAAACAAAATAAATAAATAAATAAATAAGAACTAGAAATAAGTCCATAACTAGAAGAAAACATTTCATTTCAATACCAACAGCAACAACGAGTAAGCGCATTTCTCGTGACTCTATTTATTCTGTCTCTGCGTTTGGGGTGAAAATCACCTACGACGCGTTCCACAGCACCACACTCTGAGTCTGCGTCAATGGGTTCTGACGGAGCAACCTCGGCGGCGAACAGCCGCAGGAAACCGTCGTGGAGGGAGAGAGAGAACAACAGGAGAAGAGAGAGACGGAGGAGAGCCATAGCGGCGAAGATTTACGCGGGATTGAGGTCTCAGGGGAACTATAATTTGCCTAAACACTGTGATAACAATGAAGTCTTGAAAGCTCTCTGTGTTGAAGCTGGTTGGACCGTTGAAGAAGACGGCACAACCTATCGAAGAGTAACAATTTTCTCTCTACTTTTTTCTTCATTTTTATTTTTCAATTAGTACTTTTTTTGTTTATGAAGATCTTCATTTTTTTCTTGTTTATTGATGATTTTGCATCTTGATATTTACTGTGGGATTTAAATTATGCTATAATTGGTTTGGTTTTTCATTGGATCGAAACTGTGTTTTTCCTGATTTTGATGAAATTTTTTCAGTCAAACGAGTTTCAGAATTTGTGCTTTTTAGTCAAATGAATTTCAGAATCTGTGTTTTTTCAATTTTTGTGTGTTGTGTTTTTGAGAGTGAGAAATTTGTTGCTGCTTTGTTCAATTTAAGGTAAGGTATCTATGTTCTATACATTTAATTATGCTACATTGGGATTAAAAAGGGAAATTTTCTGTGTGAAATTGAATGCATTGAAATAACAATCTAGTCTCTAGGGTAATTGTAATTGGTGCTGTTTTTGGAACAGTTTAATCTATTTTGGATCTACCTTGTTTGGTTTATTTGAACTTATTATCTACTCACATAAGCACTTATGGAATGGTTTGGTGGAATAACATTTTCTAACATGTTCTTTAAGTAATTTTTCTACTTCTTTCCTTAAGCTCTTTAAGGTGGTTTATCTTTTGTTATAGAAATAAGTTGTGTATAAGCAGCACTTATTATAAGTGTTTATGTTATAAGCACTTAATTCAGTTGTTTGTATCTGATAAGAATATGTTTTGGGCTATGACAATTATTCTTTCTGACTGAACAATGAACAGGGATCAAGGGCAGCAACATCAGGCGATGGAGCCGGAGCTTGTACCAGAAATAACCTATTTTCATCGCAAAATCCAAGTCCTCTTTCGTCGTCATTTCCAAGTCCAATCCATTCTTACCAAGTTAGCCCGTCCTCTTCTTCGTTTCCGAGCCCGACTCGTATGGATACAAATAATAACCCATCAAATTTCATTCCATACGTTCGCAACGTTTTCCCCAACATGTCTCTCCCGCCTTTGAGAATATCAAACAGCGCACCTGTGACGCCGCCTATCTCATCACCAACCTCGAGAAATCCCAAACCCATGATCCCCACATGGGATTCAATCGCCAAAGCATCGATTACTTCCTTCAATCACCCTTTCTTTGCAGCTTCTGCACCGTCTAGCCCGTCGCACCGTCACCTTTATACACCACCTACTATACCTGAATGTGATGAGTCTGATACTTCCACTATCGAGTCTAGTCAGTGGTTGAACTTCCAAGCCTTTGCAGCTTCTGCTAAATCATCGGTCTCTCCTACATTGAACTTTCTGAAACCTGTAATTAACGAGCCGCATAACATGCTGCCTGAAAACAGAATGCAAGAGATGAGGATTTCAGAGCCCGAGTTCGGAGCACAGGTGGTGAAGCCTTGGGTTGGAGAAAGGATTCATGAAGTTGGGTTGGATGATTTGGAGCTTACTCTTGGAAATGGAAAGGCGCCTAGTTAATGAAAACTAGTATATGCTCTTGTAACGGTAGCCGTCCGGCTTTCATTTCTTTTGAGAAATAGAGAGGATCTGAGCTCTTTTATTTTATGATTGAATCTATTATTCAAAACTCTCATTGATTCCCTTTTTTTAACTTATAATATATAAATATCTTTCAATCTCTTAGGATTTTAAACATATATACAAATGGAGTATACTATAAGAATTGTTACTTGATTTACTTTCCTTATTACTGTGTTTTCTTTGATTTTCACATTCTTTAATTTCCATGGATACCCAAAAGAAGAATTTGAGTAATAACCTAAGGTTACAAACTTAGCCTTGTTAACTTGACCAATTAAAAATGTTCAGATATGTCTTTTTAGCAAAACAATGCAACTGATTCTGTTTTTACTGAAGGAAAACATTAAAGTCAGATGCACAAAACCCAACTTCTAAATGTTAGGTAGAGTTATGACAGGTAAAGCACAAAATGGCTTCTGGATTCTGCAGTACTTTGATTAATTTATCTTGATATTTGAGAAAAATATGGAGGCACCTTTTACATTTTATGAATAGAATGAATATATTATGTTAATTGGATTCAAGGATAGTGAACACATTTCAATTTCTCACTTTTCATCTAAAATATTTATACCATAGTAATTATAAGAGAATGTACCATTTGTTTTGAAACAGAAAGAAAAACAGATTCCTTAAAGTATTTTTTATTATGTATTGATATATTTTCATCTTTACTATAAATTGCAAAGTAGAATGTAGTGAATATATCTTCAAATCTGATTTTATATAATTGAAAAGTAGGATGTGGTGAATATATCTTCAAATATAAGTTTATGTAATTTTAGGAGATAATTTTCGAATCATGTTGTGAATTTTTTATCAAGTTTTTTTTCTCCATTCAATGATTCAAATCAACTTTTTGGACATAATTCGAATCATGTTGCTTTTTCTATCTTTATTTAAAATAGTTTGCAATTTGCATATTCATTTGAGAAAAAATGTCATAAAATACCTAAAGTGGGTAAATATAAATTGAGACCATTTCCAAGTTTGGGAACACATTGTAAACACTTAAGGTAGTTAGAAATTATTAGAAAGATGATTAAATTTTTCTCTCATGAATTCTAGAGTGAAATTCATTTTGAATCTAGAGAAGAAAATAAGAAGTAGTAATTGTTCATTTTAAACCCTTGGAGACATAATCTAAATTATGGTTCAAATTCAAATTAGTAAGGGTTAGGGTTTCTTATGTTACTAAATATACAAGTAACATAGTTATATATATATATATATATATATATATATATATATATATATATATATATATATATATATATATATATATATATATATATATATATATATATATATATATATAAAATTCAATTTTATTAAGCATTCAATAATATATCAATCCTTATTCTTCACTCTTTCTCTTTTTCTCATTAAAAATGTCTCACACACTAATAAATTAGTATCTAGAGCCTCCAGTTAGTTTCTTGATCGAGTTTTCAAGAACTGCATGTCAGTGGTCGTGTTTCCTGGGATCCTGAATTGGTTTTGCTGCAAAGAAGAATGATGGCAACAATATTCCTAATTCTCTTCCATAAAATCCTTGTTCGGTTTCCATGAAACCCTTGAAGTTGTTATCAATGGCTTTCCTGAACTTGCTAACAATGCAACTGATGCTAAGAGAGTCGGTCATAAGGATGCCAAGAAGAAAGATTACAAGACTGCGTTTTGTAATTTAGTTGACGGTAGATGCGGAAAATTTTGATCGGATTTCTCATGCTCAATCGGCAAAGGAGGCATCGGATATTCTTGTCAAATATTATGTCTCGAAGGTGCATAATCTTGTCCATCTCATGAAAGGTTGTGGTGAAACCCTAACTGATAAGATGATAGGTGAGAAAGTAAGGTGTAAGTTGACCTTTCAGTTTGACCATGTTACCATAACTATTCAAGAATCCAACAATCTTAAAAACCTAAAATTGTAACATTTGGGTGGTTCATTGGAGGCACATGAGATGAGGATTGTCGAAAGAAAAGGGGTTCAAGATTCGATACAAGCACTCCAGGCTCAGACATGGAAGAAGCATGGTGGTTCCAACAAGTTCAAAGGAAAAAGTGACAAGACTCAAAGCAA
Organism: Vicia villosa; assembly: GCF_029867415.1. Taxonomy (NCBI): domain Eukaryota; kingdom Viridiplantae; phylum Streptophyta; class Magnoliopsida; order Fabales; family Fabaceae; genus Vicia; species Vicia villosa. Next base: position 6,581,274 of record NC_081182.1, read on the forward strand.
GAAGTCTTGGTCAGATCCTCAAAAGTATAAGTTCGATGATAGGGCTTATGAATCCTCGAAAAAATGAGAAGGAAACTCCTATTAGAAAGACAAAGAAGAGAAAAAGAGGCGTGCAATGCTATAACTGTGAAAAGTGGGGTCATTTGGCCAATAATTGTTAATACAAGAGAGACAAGGGAGCGACAAAAGGCAAGGACAAAGGAGTGAACCTTGCACGCCAAGATTTAGATGATTATGAAGATATGGTGGTTATGGCTGCAGTTGCAGATGAGCGTGTCAACACCAAAATCTGGTTTCTCGACACATGCTGCTTGAATCACGTGACTATAGAAAAGTGTGGTTAACATATTTCGACGATTCGAAGAAGAGCAAGGTCAAACTTGTTGATAATAGCTCGTTGCAAGCATAAGACACATACAACATAGTTATTCAAAAGAGTAATGGAGAAAAATATATGATCGAAGATGTACTTTATGTACCTGAATTAAAGTACAACCTACTAAGTATTGGACAACATATCGAAAAATGTTTCTAAGTGGTTATGAAAGATGGATCCTTGGAACTGTTCGAAACCCAAATAGCCTGGTCTTAAAATCTCCCCTGTCGAAGAATAAGACATTTAAGACCATGATCAGTTCGACTAAGGTACATTGCCTAAAAATAGTTTTCGACTACAAGAATAGTTGGTTGTGGCATTTAAGGTTTGGAGATCTAAGTTTTAGTCACTCAATAAACTGATCATTCAAGATATGGTAACTAGTATACCAAGTCTTGTGATGCCCGACAAACTCTGTGAAGGTTGCTTAATAGGGAAGCAACCTATAAAGTTTTTTGTTTCGACTATGCCAATGACATCATCTTGTATACTCAAAGTTGTGCATTCAAATGTATGTGGCACATTCGAGAAGCATACCATTGGTGGAAACACGTATTTTGTTTCGTTTATCAATGAGTATAGTCGAAAGATTTGGATCTAAGTGATCAAGCCCAAAGATGAAATATTTAAAATCTTTAAAAGATTCAAAATGATTTTCAAAAACCAAAGTGAAAAGAAGATAAAGGTTCTATGAATAGATGGAGGTGGCGAATACACATCCAAGATATTTGAGAAATTTTGTGCAGAATATGATATTGATCATAAGCTAACTACTCCTTACACGCCTCAACATAATGAATTATCAGAAAGAAGAAACATAACCATATTGAATATGGTGAGATGCATGCTGAAGCAGAAGAATATGCCAAAATCCTTATGGGTTGAAGCAGTCACTAGTGTTGTCTATATACTGAACATGTGTCCTACAAAGGAACTGAAAAATAAGGTTCCTAAAGAAGTGTGGAGTGGCACTCCACCATCAATGAGTCATTTGAATATGTTTGGCTCTATTTGTTACAAGCATGTTCTAGATGCGAGAAGAAGGAAGCTTGATGACAAGAGTGAACCCATGATTCTGGTAGGATATCATAAAACACGTGCATATAGTCTATTCAATTCAATTAATGAAAAGATCGAGATAAGTCGAGATATTGTGATTGATGAGAATTTTTCCTGGGATTGGAATTCTCGTGATGCAATTGACATGCCATTGATGAGCTATGGTTTTGACGAAGCAAGTAATGAGGTTGAAGTCGAAGTAATTTCCGATATTCTAGTTGAAGTCGAAGTCAAAGTAGATAATCGAGAGATTGTGGCTAGCATAAACCAAAGACCTCAAAGAACGAAAGTTCTTCCAACAAGACTTCAAGACTATGAAGAGGTTGGTGATGATAAAATCATATTAGATGGAGAATTAGTTCATTTCTCTTTACTTGCAGGTGCTTAACCACTCAACTCTAGCGAGGCTTTAAAGAATAAATAGTGGAAATCAGCTATGATCGAAGAGTTACAAGCGATCGAAAGAAACAACATATAAGAGTTATTAGAATTGCCAGCACACACAAAAGCTATTGAAGTGAAGTGGATGTTCAAGTTGAAGCACAATGTTGATGGGTCTATAGCAAGACATAAGTCAAGATTAGTAGCTCGAGAATTTCTTCTAGAGAAGGACTCGACTACTCTAAAGTATATGCACCAGTCACAAGATTGGAGACTATCAGATTGATGGTAGCTTTGGCATGTAAGCAAGGCTGGTTATATTTCACTTAGATGTGAAATCAACATTTTTAAATGGTCCTTTAGGCTTGTGATACAGGAGGAAGCAAAGAAAGTGTACAAGTTGCACAAAACCCTTTATGGCCGTAAACATGAACCTAGGGCAAGGAATAAGAAAATCGACTCATACTTAGTTGAATTAGGATTCATCAAATTCAATTCTGAGTATGGTGTATATGTATAGGGTTTGGCACCAGATATAACAATCACCTGCTTATATGTCGCTGACTTGCTAGTAATTAGAAATAGCATGGAGAAATTGTCGAAGTTCAAAGAACTGATGATGAGGGGATTTGAAATGGCGAATTTGGGAAACTTGTTGTATTTCCTAGGAATGGAATTTCAAATTACCAAGCAAGGTGTGGAGCTGCATCAAAGGAAGTATGTCAAAGAGTTACTTAAGAGATTTATGATGGATGATTCGAATCCTACATCCTCACATGTCCAACCAAATTTGAAATTGGAGAAGCATGGAGAGGAGGACAAAGTCTATGTAACTTTGTTCAAAAAAATTGTTGGATCTCTAAGATATGTGTGCAATAATCGACCTAAAATAAGTTTCTCAATTGGATTGGTGAGCCAATACATGAGTGAACCAAGGGTGTCACACATAAAGGCTGCAAGAAGAATCCTAAGATACTTAAAAGGATCAATAAACTGTGGAATTCTGTTTGCATGAAAATCTAAAATAAAAAAAGGTATAATTACTTGCTATTCAGATGCTGATTGATATAGAGATAAGTAAGATTGAAGAAGCACAACTAGTTACTTCTTTCAAGTATTTGGTGCCCCAATCTCATGGTGCTCGAGAAAGCAACCTGTGGTGGCATTATCATTGTATGAGGCTGAATATATATTAGGATCCTATGTTGTGTGTCTAGAAATTTAGGTCAGATATGTGCTGGAAGATATGAAGGTCGAAGTGAAGAAACCTCTGGTGCTACAGATCAACAACAAGTCAACCATTAATCTTGAAAATAATCTAGTTCTTCATGGATGAAGTAAGCACATTGAGGTTATATTTCATTTCCGGAGGGAGAAGGTAAATCAAGGAGAACTTAAAGTGAGGCATTGCTCGAGTGAAGCACAATTGGCTGACATTTGCACCAAAGGACTGAAGATTGACAAATTCCTAACTTTGAGAAAGAAATTAGGAATAGTTTATATTAATTATGATTAGTTTGTCCGATAACTTGGATTATAAAGGGGTTGTAGGATCAAGCGCTTACCATTGCACTAAAAGCAACTGCTGTTAGTGAGGGCACAATTTTATTTTCTTATGATATGAGCCCCTAGGGGTTGCACCAAAAGCGAGGTTTGCAAGCTCCCTCTAGGACTCATGGACTAGGATGCTAAGCCCATTCAAATCCCTAAGGGTGACGCTGGATTTATTTATCCAACAATCTCCCTTTAGTGTCACCCGGGGGGATTCTAACCCATGACCATGCTCTGATACCACTTGTAGGATCAAGCGCTTACCACTGTGCTAAAAGAAATTACACATATGTTAAATATTTGTTCTTTATTAACCTTCTTGAGTATCTCTCATAGTCATAGAAGAGGTGTGGGGGTGGGGAACCGAGCTAGAGAACATGGGTTTGGCCCAATTGTTAGGGGTGGGGGCTATAGCCTTCATAGTATGGTTTAAGGGTATACTTGTAATCTGGACTATAGTATTTTATATATAACTTGTAACATTAAAACTTTAATTTGTTAAAAAAATACTATGGAACTACACTTTCTATGTAGTCACAAACCTATGCACACTTGACCAAACTGCATAAAAAAATATCGTGTTGGTTGTTTGCAATTTATGTTTCTATTTACTCTCTTTTTACTAGTTTCTTTTTTAACAATTGACACCATATGAAGATTACTCTGCTGCAAAATTCAAAGTGTCAAGGTTCGTTGGAGTTGGAAATTTCTAGTTATGGCAAATGAGGGTTAAGGATATGTTGCCTCATGAAAGTTTCTAAAAGATGTTGTTTAAAGCGAAACTGACAGACATGACGAAGGTTAATTGGTTAAATTTGTAGGATAATTGTTTTTTGTATTAGTTAAAGTTGTCTCCAAGGCAGTGTTACAAACTCTTTGGTTCATACATGCTCCAGATTGGCAACAATATATGCAAGTATGAATGTTGTGTTTATGTTTAAAGCCTTGATGATGATTCTTTTGTTTTTATGTTATTGTACGTGGATGCTATTTTGATTGCTTCTAATCATTTACGTGATGTAAGTGAACTCAAAATCTAAAGGGAAATGAGTTTGACTTGAAGAACTTAAGTGTTGCTAGAAAAATTTAACATCATTAATTCAAAGGTTTTGGGTACTCCATTGGTGATTCACTTTAAGCTCTCATTGGATCAGTTCCTAAAGAAAGATGCAGACGTTGAGTATGTGTCAAAGGTTTTTTATGCCAATGGTGTGGTTTGTTTAATGTATTATGTGGTTTGCACTATATTATATTTGACACAAGTTGTAATTCAAGTTTGCAAGTTTATATTTAAACTGGGTAATCGTCATTAGGAAGCATTCAAATAGATTTTTAGTAACGTGAAAGGTTTAACATGTTATGGTATCATGTTTAGTATTGGATCAAATGATATTTCAATTGTAGGATTTGTTGATTCAAACTACACATGTAAAATAGAGGATATGATGTCTAAACATGATATATCTTTATTATTGCATGTGGACCAATTTGCTTAAAATCGTCAATTTAATCCACAATGGACTTGTTTACAACTTAAGTTAAGTACATGACAATAGATAAGACTTCCAAAGAGGCCTTTTACATTGAAGTAGCTGAGGCTACCAAAAAGGCCTTATGGTTACATGATTGGTTAAAAATTAGGTGTTGACCAAGGTGGAGATCACTTGCATTATGATAGTTAGGGTAATATTTATTTGACAAATAATAAGGTTTATAATGCGAGAATCAATCATATTAATGCGAGATTCACAATATTACAAAGTTAGTTGCGTCTAGACAAATATTGATTGAGAAAGTTCATACTCCAGATAATGTAAGTGATATGTCGACCAAATCGGTCAAAAGTGACAAATTCAAGAACAATTTGAACTTGTTACATGTAACTCATGGTTAAGTAGGTGTTGTACATCTCATTTGCCAAGATGTGAATCTCATACAATGAATCTTCCTAGGAGTTTGATATTTATCAAAATAGAGATATTTGAGTATGACTCATAGTAAAAAAAGAGGGGGTTGGACACTCAAGTTAAAGTGTGTTAGACTCAATTGTTGTGGAGGCGAGTGAGGTGCAAGCGACGATAATCTCCACAGTATGATTTATTTAGGAAATTTCTTTACCCACCTCCCTCTTTTCTTGGTCACCTCTGGTGAAAAACCCAAAATACCCTCACTTCGGAAATGCATTTCCGAAACGTTTATTTTTTTTCAAAATTTGTCTTATTTCGGAAATGCACTTCCGAAAACACGAAAAAAGGTGTTTTCGGAGATGCATTTCCGAAAACACCCCTTTTTTGGGTTTTCGGAGATGCATTTCCGAAAACAGTTTTTTTTGGGAGGGGGTGTCTTCGGATATACACTTCCGAAATATTCCAAGACCAAATTGGTCTTGGAATGTTTCGGATATACACTTCCGAAAGAATTCAATAATTATTAAAAAATTAAAATCAAGGTGAATCAATACAATTAATAGGTATAAAATCAAGGTGAATCAATAAAATGAAGGTGAATCAATAAAATCAAGGTGAATCAAATTTTTCTAAACAATTTTAAAGTTAAAAATTATTTTACTAACTTATATAAATCAAAAACATTTTAATTCCATAAGTAAATTTTGAATTATATAGAATTAAATATAAAATTTATTCATTAAATAAAATTAAGACAAAATCTTTTTTTAATTTTGAATTATATAAAATTAAATATAAAATTTATATTTAATTAAATTTTTTTTGGAAATAAAATTTATTATTGATTCCAAAAAAAAAATATAAAATTTATTCATTAAATAAATTTATTCCATAAGTATATAATAATTAATATATAAATATATAAATATATAATAATTATTTTAAATTAAAACACTTATTTTTTTAATTTTTATAATTATTATATAAATATATTTATAATTAATATATAATAATTATTATAATTATTATATAAATATATAAATTAAAACACTCATTTTTTTAATTTTTTTTGTAAATACATAATAATTATTATAAATATATAAATAAAAAATTATAACTCATTTTGTAAGCGAAATTATTTTAATTTTTTTTATTAAAATTATTTTAAATTTTAAAATATGAATCAGAATAGAAATATATAATAATTATTATTCATAACTCATAAATTATATCAAAATATATAATTATTATTATTTATTACTCATAAATTATATCAAATTTATGATATATGAATTAATTAATATCCTAAAATTAATTTTTGGGATTTTTAGATTTTTTTTTGTTTTTTCGGAGATGCATCTCCGAATTAATCAAAATCCCAATTTTTGGGATTTTTTTGGAAATACACTTCCGAAGTCTGGAAAAATTTAGAAAAAAAAATATTTCGGAAATGCATTTCCGAAGCAGGGGTAAAGTAGGGTTTTCGCTGGGGGTGACCCCAAGAGGTGGGTAAAGAAATTTTCTTTATGGATATACTTGTAATCTGGGTCATAATATTATATATACAATTTGCAACACTGAAATATTAATTCAATAAAAAATAATATGAAATGTAGTCAAAAACATGAGCACAATTGGTCTAACTGCACAAACAAATATTGAAATCAATGTCTGCAATGTTTTCCATTTGCTCTTTTGTTACTAGTTCTTCAAACAAAATCATTATCATTTAAATAGTTTACTTTCATTTTCATTATCATTGTTATTTATTTCACTTTTCTTATCATCTACTCATTATAGAATATTTTGCATTTAGAGTAATGCACATAATATTAGAAAGTGAATTTGAAAAAAGAACATTAAAATTGTGTTGAAAATGACAAGTCATTTTTTTAGACTTTTTTTACAAACACATCAAATTATTTTAGGATGGAAGATATTAAGAAATGCTTTATTCTTCATTAATAAACTAATCTATATAAGTGAAGTTTAAAGATTAATTAGAACCAAAATAAAGTTTTTTCATAATACAAAATTGACTAAGGAAAATTATGAGCAATTGCCAATGAGGCAAAGAAAGGACCCTAACATTAGGCACCTATCAAAAGCACTCTTGAGAGCCCTCTCCTCTTAGCTATCAAACTTATGACACTAGTCTTCCAAAAAAGTGCAACATCATAACAAATAGTGGGACATAGAAGCATTATCAATTTATTACACAACAGAGAAACAGAGAACATAACAACAACCTATCAGCAAATACCCCAAAACAAACATACAATTTCACGTGGGGACAACATAAAACACAAGATAAGACCTATCATTTTCTGGTTAGATAAGGTGGCATAAAACTACAAACATAGTAACAAAGAATCAACAAATACAATCAGCCTTACATTTCATGTCTTTTTTTACTTAACCTATTCTGTTTTAATTTCATTTTTGATTCTCACGTTGCATTGTTGGTACCTGAAGCATGTTAATAAATGGTTGTTAACTAGCCCTGATACTTGCATGAATGAATAAACTACTTTTGGTCCAACACATTGGAAACCTCTTCTCATCAAATCCTTGCTAATGAGATCCGCTTTCGGAGTTTTCACAGGTATTTGACGTCCGTATCGATATTCATTTTTTATCGGTTTGTTGTTAACGAATTTCCAACAATAATTGCTGAATGAACCAAACTCGAGCTGAACCTGTAAAATAACACAAATGTATGACCACGGAGACTAAGAATATACCTGACTCTGATATAGTGTAATTAATTTGTAACTAACTTGTAACTAATAACTAACTCTGATATAGTGTAACTAATTTGTAACAAACTTGCAACTAATTTGTGACTAATGTTAATATTTATGACAATATACATTCTTGTTTTGTACGTTAGCACCATATATGATTAATTTACGTACAAAAATATAATTAATTCAGTTGAGCAGATGATTAATTTACCTTAAGTAATTGTTTAGCGTTTTCCATAATGGCGCGGACCTTTTGTTCTGATAACAAAGGGTTGCCATTTATTTTGGGTGTTAGCAACTTCTTCTCATTAAACTGTGCAATTGAGGATGGATCAAAATTTTCGAAAAATTTCCTATAATAATAAGATTAACAAATAAGTGTCAAATAATATACTATGCATGGTTGAAAAAAATTAGTGGACATTGTATTAGGGATGGAGACATGCCTGAATATGTTTCTGTGGTTAAGAATGGTTGGCCAAGTGTGTTCTGCTAGTGCTTGTGAAAATATTAGAAGCTCAAATAGCTTTGTATCATCATCAATAACTGGAACACCCCATTCTTCGTCATGGAAAGCAGTATAAATAGGGTCTGTTAACAATGAAATTATAATTCTTTATGAGTAGGGAATTCTATTAAGGGGGTATACTCTAGCAAAATTTAGCAATTTTGTTTCTCAATCCTATAAACAAGTAAGTGCATTGTATTAGTGTTATTACAACTTATTTTTATAAACAAAATGTCAAGTAAGATGTCTAGAAAATTGTTGAGCACATTTTGTCTCCGTGCTTCTCTCGGGCGCTATTTCTACATATTTCTTTTGAAAAAATCGGTTGAGAAATGTTTGTGTGAAAAAATTTAATTGAATTTGTATTGATTAAAAAATTTAGTTGGATTTGCATTGATTAAAAGTTTAAGTTTTAGTTTTGCCGAATATTTGATTTGGTCGGAATTGAGCTTTTGTATGGACCGGGACATCTACAAGAGATCACCTTCCTTATTTGAAAATGACTTTGATTTTAGTGACACTACAAATAATTGATTCTTGCAAAAAACACTTGGGAGACTTATTTGAAAATAACTTTGATTTTAGTCACACCACAAATAATTGGTTCTTGTAGACACTTGTAGAATGTTTGAATGAAAGTGAGGAAATTTCAAGTTTAGTAGATTTTGAGTTGAAGTTCATGAATAGTATTTAAAAAATTACGTTAAACTGAAAGAGTTCAGATAAAATTGTCAAATATTATTCACTACTTATAATTTGGTAACTTTCTTTTCTTTTAGACTTTAACTCTCGAGATGTTTTTGACATTTCACCAAACTAAATTACTAATTCTTTGTGTTTTTTGTTTAACATTTGATTAATTCTTCTTTAAATGTTTCCAATCATATAATCTCACGCATTATTTCACTATTCTGTGTGACATCTTGACTGAAAAGATTTTTTAGTATACTTTCTTCCCAACAAAGAGAAACCCCTGTGTTTACGAAGTATTCTTTATATACATTTTTCCCTATTAGGAATATTATCATCATTAAATGATTAAATGAAAGGGAGAACAGTAAATAAAAACTAGGACAAGACCAATATAATATGAAATTTTCTATTTTTGACAAGTTTAATGAGAATTCCTTAATTGATGAAATTTTTTTAAATAATATTCCCTCCGTTTTTTATTATAAGTCGTTTTGGAAAAAAAATTGTATTTTAATATAAATCGCTTTACAATTTCAATGAATAATTAATGATATTTTTCCTATTATATCCTTAAATACTTATTATTCTCTCTCCTTTCAATTAAGTAAATTTATCATCCACATGTCATTAATGATGGTCAATTTTGTAAAAACCTTCATAATTTTTCATTTTCACACAAGAGTTATTATTTTTCTTAATATGTGTGAAAAGTCCAAAGCGACTTATAATAAAAAAAGGAGGGAGTAATACGCCTTCTTCTATTTTACAAACTATCACTATAAAGAAAATAATATTTTCAAAATTTTTAATGTAATATCAATTATTTTTTACAACCTTATCTCGAATTAATTTTATGTCATTATTTTAAAAATATTACTTATCTCAAATATGAACAAAAGTTAACAAAAGTTACTCAAATAAAATTGATGTATGAGATTAAAATTTCGGATAAAGTGTGTGTTTGGATTGACTGATTTTGATAAAATTGAATTTGATAGAATTGATTTTAATAGAATTAAGTTTAATAGAATTGATATATGTGTAGATACATTTATGTAAAAATAAATTGAATAAATTTTAGTATAAAAATCACGTTTAAATTCAGAAGTTACAAATTATAGTTTCAAACTATAACTTTAAATACAATCAATTCTAAAAAAATTATTATTCTACTTTAGAATATCCAAACACCTCAAAATCGCTTCAAGCCTCCTCCAAAATTACATTTGACTTTTCCAAATAAGCAAATCAAACATGCTATACACCAATTTGTTTAACCTATTTTTAATAATATCTGATACAGTGATACCGAAATAATACATTGAAATTTAAATGTATAATAGTGGAAGCATAGTATTTAGTAAAGTATTTAATACAAAAACACACTAGCAAAGTATTTAGTAAAATATTTAATATAAAAACACATTAGTAATTGATAAAAATAATTTATTAAAATTGTTATTATCTTACCAGATATTTTCTTTCTTAGTATTTATATAAAAATATTAAACGAAATTTATTTTAAAATAGAAAACCTAATTGATATATAGTACTTACTGTTTTACAATTCCATTCAGTCATATATTATGTCATGCGTCAATCTTTTACTCTTTTCACCTTATAAAAATGTTTTATTTAGACTTTAGAAAATAGTAATCAAATATGTTAATTTTAATTATTAAAATATTTTATTAATTATATTTAGAGATTATTTAGAAAGCCAATTATTTTAGAGCAAAAAGACAAAAATAAAACGCTTTTATCACATGGAAAGAACAATGCCATATTCATAATAAAAAGTTTGCTTGGTTATCGAATAAATCTAAAAAACAAACTTTTTCTTATAAATAAAATGGGAGTATTTGTTGTTAAAATTTCTTCACGATTATTCTTTTTAATCCCCTTATAAAGGATATAATTGATATATTTAATTCAATATCAATATCATTGTTGCTTGATTTGGTTGGTGGCGTGTGATATTTGTCATGTTGACTGGTTTTATGGTGTTTTTTTTCAGTTCTTTCCTTCTAAAATAAAATAGAATTTAATGTATTGATTATTAGACTTTGGTTAACTGATTACTATAACAAAATATAAATTAATAATTCAATATACTAGTACAAAATAAAATTTTATTTTTATTGTTAATTAATGTTTGTTGTATATTTACACACAAAGACTTACCTGAATTTGGTGTGATCCAATCGCATGTCTTGGACGGTGGCTCACCCTTACAAGGCGGAGACACGTGGGCAGCATCTCTCACCGGCGGTGGCTTAAACCCGTTGTTGCGCTTCATCTTTGAAATTCCATTTCCATTCACAGAGTTGACCTTTTTGACAGAAGAGGAATCCGAGGAACATGTGCTGTCTAAATCCAAACACACGTTACTTCCGACAACAACATCAGAGTCAGAGATTTCCGTCACTTGTTTTCTTGGACCCTGTGTTTTCTTCTTGTTGTGTTTCGTAACTTTCGTTGTTTCTTCATGAACCGGAACTATGTTTCCACCTGGTTTCAAAATCGCTCGCGGTTTAGAATTAGAACGAACGTGGAGCTTTGTTGCAATGGGCATTTTGGGTATTATTGGATTTAATTTTTTGAAATTGTGTGAATGTGGGGTTTGGTTTGAAATTTGAAGTGAGTGAATGAGTGAGGAATTAATGTCCTGAAATAGTACGTTTAGGCGAAGGGTCATAGTCAGAATTGTTGGATAACGTTAAGCATTGGATGTGTTGTTGTTTGGAGGGTTACTTTGCTTTGGGTTGTTTTGTTTTATTTTGCTTACCGTTAAGAAAAAGAATCCAAAGACTCTCCACTCACCCCACCAAAAGGGCACGTAATGGTGTTCGGTACAAATTACCCAACGGCTATGTTACCCCTCACAAGTCACAACTCACACCATTGACCAAGTCTATTTATATTATTAGATTGGGTTTGGTTCTCATATACCTATCTGGAAAAATCAATAATGTTCATAAAATTCAAAACTGTATTTTATCCAACAAAATTCAATTCCAATCTAAAACGAAGCTGAATAAATCCAAAACTTTAGTTCTGTCATTGTTATGAAAGTATATCTATGGAATCTTCTCAACAATTCATTTACAGCATAAATTAACATTAATAATTACTATGACATACATAAAATAAAGACTATGTTTTAACTTAAAATAATTTTTTTTAGAAAAATGGAACAACAAATATTTATATATTTAATGTTAAATATACATTAAAATGTATCTAAGAATGTGACACCATCTAAATTTATATTTAGATGTAAAAAACAAGATTATTCACTTTAGGATTAAGGTGACATGCAATGGAATGATTGACTAATTTATAAAACAAATCATAATTATGTATATCATAAACTATTTTAAATATTTATCTATTATTCGCCATAAGATATGTTTTGTGTACTTGCAATTTCTTTCGTATCTCATTGTCACAAATGTATGTCTTCTATCAAAATCACTATCTGACCTCCCGATTACAACAGCGAACCCCAATTTAACAGCCCCCGTGTGCGGATCCATTAGAGCATTTATTCACGAACAACAAACTTATATTTATTTGTAAATTACTTACCAACATCTACTTTGACATCAACCAGATTAACATCCATAGACACAATAGCTTCGGGAACAACAGTGTGCACCAAATATAAGGCCAATCTTACAAGAAAAAATTAGAAACTCAGATTTAACATTACAATGGTTCAGAAATACACTTTTATAATCACATTCAACAATGATTCAAAATTACACTTCCGGACGCAATGTTCGTTTTTTCACATGATTAGATTCTAGCAAGCAGCGAGAAAGAAAATTCATGTACATTACCTTAAATTTCAACTTCTTTTGCTCTTTTTGATGTGAAAAACAGAAGAATGTTATTTTGAAGTAAAAAATTTGATAGAGTATAAAAGGAGGTTTTGGTAGGGTTTATAGAAGAATGGTGGTATGATCAATAATGAAGAATATATGCAAGGTGGTGTTTTATTCATTTATCCACTTGACAAATTTGGAACTACACTTTAGAATTATTCACTGAGTTGTGAAATAAACACAATCACTGTAGGGGTTAGTTCAGAGGTACGCTTTCGGTTATTTTTTGGAAAATGAGGGGTGTCTCACTTATAGCGTGTTTTGGTGTGTATTAGGACACCCGGAGGTGTACTTATAGAATGTCGGAAAAGCAGTTTCGAGATTCGTTATAATATGTTTGGAATATGATGGAATGAAGTGAAATGGAATTAAATGAGGTTATGTTTCATTGCTTGGGTTGATTTAAATAGTATGGAATGAAGTGAAATCTAATAGAATACATTTCATCTCATTCCATCACTTTTCGTCAATTTTTTTGTATCCTCCAATTTGAACAGAACAACGACAAAATTGTTCTATTCTATCATAACAAACTCAAATAATAAAATGATATATTTATTTTATTTCGCTCTGCTTCATTCCGTTCTATTTATTTTATAATATTCAAACATTATTTTAGGATGGTTCTTCACCACTAAGGGTGGAAAGAGCAACTCCTATTAAGTTTCTAACTCAAACAAATTGGGCTTTGGGCTTTTTGTTTATTTGTCTCAAGGGCATTGGGCCTACCATTTCAGGCCTTTTGTTTGGCTTGTCTTTTCAGGGGCAGATCCCTCTATTTGTAGTAAAATGTATAAATAGGTTTTACTATATGTGCATTACAAAAGATTGAAGATCGAAAAAAACCTAACCTAGTACAAAAAAAAATACAAAGGAAAGGTAATACAGAACTGTTAGCGCAACAGATGGAAGATAGCGAAAGCATAACTGATTTCTTCACTAGGATTACGAAACTAGTGAATCAAATCAAGATATGTGGAGAAGTATTAACAACAAGAGCTGTTGTCTCAAAGATTTTAAGATCTTTGGCTCCTAAGTTCGACCACATCGTGGTAGCCATAGAAGAGTCGAAGGACTTGTCGAAATTGACAAAAGAAGAGCTTCAAGGGACGCTTGAATCTCATGAACAAAGAATGGCTGAAAGAGCTGCGGGCAAGTCGAAGAGCGATGTGGCTCTGCAGGCTCAGTCAGCAAACGAAAAGAAAGGCAAAGGAAGCTGGGCTGGAAATAAAGGTAGAGGTGGCTACAACAATTCGACTAGTCGAAATCAGCAAGAAGGAAATTGGTCGAATCGGAGAAAACCCTCATATCAAGGCAACCAGAGAGGTGGTGCTGCAGGTAGAGGAAGAGGTGGTGGTCGAAAGCCTGACAAGAGTCACATTCAATGTTTCAACTGTCAGAAGTATGGTCACTATTCGACAGCTTGTCCAGAAAAGAATAAAAGTCAAGAAAGTGATGCAAAGCTTGCAAAACAAGAAGAAGAAGAAGAGATGTTGCTGATGGTCACAACAAAAGATGAAGATAAATTCAAGGACCAGTGGTACTTGGATTCAGGATGCTCATCACATATGTCTGGAAGAAAAGATTGGTTTGTCAACATAAAACCCTCAATGAAGAACATGGTGAAATTTGCAAATGACAATACTTTAGCAGCTGAAGGTATTGGTGATGTAATGATTACGAGGAAAGATGGAAAGAGGTCAGTAATTTCCAATGTGTTGTACATACCAGGCATGAAGAGCAACTTACTCAGCATTGGGCAGTTGGTCGAAAAGAATTACAAAGTTTCGATCGAAGACAAGATGATGAGAGTTGTCGATGCAAGTGGGAGGTTAATCTTGAAGGCTCCTATGTCACAGAATAGAACCTTCAAGATCGAACTCAATGTGATGGAGCACGAGTGCCTTGCAACTGCAGCTAGCAGAGATGAATGGATATGGCACTATCGACTAGGGCATCTCAACTTCAATGACATCAGAGACTTGAAAAGAAAGAATATGGTTTCAGGACTGCCAGAAATCGACATTCCAAACGAGGTATGTGAGGAATGTGTGCAGGCGAAGCAGCACAAGAATAGCTTCAGCAAGGATGCAGGAAGTAAGTCGAAGACTATTCTCGAAATCATATACTCTGATGTATGTGGACCAATCCAGGTGGATTCGAATGGAGGTAACAAATACTTTGTTACATTCATAGATGATTTCAGTCGAAAACTATGGACTTACCTGATCAAGAAGAAAAGTGAAGTGATCGAGGTATTTGTCAAGTTCAAATCTATGGTCGAAAGACAAAGTGGTCGAAAGCTCAAGGTTTTGAGAACTGATGGTGGTGGAGAATATGTGTCGAAAGACTTCGACATGTTATGTGAGAAAGAAGGGATTATGCATGAGGTGGTGCCACCCTACACTCCACAGCAAAATGGAACTGCAGAAAGGAAGAATAGAACCATCATGAATATGGTGAGAAGTATGTTGAAAGGAAAGCATTTACCTAAGGAATTTTGGGGAGAAGCAGTGTCGACTGCAACATACATTCTAAACAGATGTCCGACAAAGAAGCTAGAAGGAATTACTCCAGAAGAATGTTGGTCTGGTGTGAAGCCTAGCTTGAGCCATCTGAAGGTATTTGGATCTATAGCACATAGACATGTGCCAGATCAGTTGAGAAGAAAACTTGATGACAAGTCGAGTCAAATGATACTTATAGGATATCATTCGACTGGAGGATACAAGTTGTTCGACCCAGTGAACAAGCAAGTAGTGATCAGCAGGGACGTGATCATAGATGAGCTTAAAGAATGGGATTGGACTGAAAATGTCAAGAAGGATTCAGTGAGAATTCTTTATGACGAACCAGCTACTGAAGTCGAAAGAGAAGAAGTTCGACAAGAAGAAGTCAGAGGTGATGCAGGCCCAGGCAGACCTCAGAGAACAAGACACATGCCTGCAAGGTTGCAAGAATGTGTAATTACATCAGATGATGTAGTCAATGATGAAGGTGAGCTGGTACATTACGCTTTCTATGCAGATGTCGAACCTGTCAATGCAACTGAGGCATTGAAGGATTCGAAGTGGGTGAAAGCTATGAATGAAGAATTGAAGTCCATCGAAGACAACAATACTTGGTCACTTGTCGAATTGCCTCAAGGCAAGAAGGCAATTGATGTGAAGTGGGTATACAAGGTGAAGTGTAATCCCAAAGGTGAAGTGACTCGATACAAGGCAAGGCTTGTGGCAAAAGGATTTCTTCAGAAGGAAGGAATTGACTTCGATGAGGTCTTTGCACCTGTTGCCAGGATCGAAACGATCAGGTTGGTTATTGGTCTAGCGAACATGAACAATTGGCACATGTGTCAGATGGACGTTAAATGTGCATTCCTGAATGGACCCTTGGACGAAGAAGTCTATGTTACACAACCAGTTGGGTTTGTGAAACACGGCGAAGAGAGAAAAGTGTACAGACTGCATAAAGCCCTGTATGGACTGAAGCAAGCTCCAAGAGCTTGGAATAAGAAGATCGACAGTTTCCTAAGGGAGAAAGAATTTGTGAAGTGCACAACTGAACATGGGGTATATGTAAGAAGAAGCAAGAGTGAATTGCTTATACTATGTCTCTATGTCGATGACTTGTTGATAACAGGTAGCTGCAAGAAAGAGATCGAAGGCTTTAAAGGTGATCTCAGCAAGGAATTTGAAATGTCAGATTTGGGCGAAATTTCATACTTCCTTGGTATCGAATTCTACAAGGGTAGTAGAGGCTTGATGATGCATCAAAGAAGATATGCAAGTGAAATTCTCAAGAGATTTGAGATGGAAGAATGCAATTCGACTTCGACACCTGCTGAAACAAGATTGCAACTGTCGAAGAACCCAGATGAAGAGGATGTCGACCCAACCCAATACAGAAGACTTATTGGGTCATTGAGATACCTTTGTCACACAAGGCCTGACTTAGCGTACAGTGTAGGTATGATAAGTAGATTCATGCAGAAGCCAAAGGTATCACACCTAGCAGCGGCGAAGAGGATACTGAGGTATCTGAAAGGAACTCTCGACTATGGCATTCTGTTTCCTGCAGCTGATAAGGGAAAAGAATGCAAATTAGTGGGTTACACCGACTCGAGTTGGTGTAGTAATGCTGAGGATCGAAAATCCACAGCTGGTTATGTGTTTATGCTAGGTGGTGCACCAGTTGCTTGGAGTTCGAGAAAGGAACCAGTAGTGGCACTATCATCGTGCGAAGCAGAGTACATAGCTGCTTCTCTTTGTGCATGTCAAGCAACATGGATGGTGAACTTGGTCGAAGAGATAACAGGTAAAGATCATGGAGCAATTACCATGAAGATTGACAGCATGTCAGCTATCAATCTTGCGAAGAACCCGATAGCACATGGTCGAAGCAAGCACATCGAAATGAGGTTCCATTATCTTCGAGAGCAGGTAGCTAAAGGAAAGATGAATTTGGAACACTGCAGAACTGAGAATCAGATTGCAGATATCATGACGAAGGGAGTGCTGGTCGAAATTTTCAGAAGACTAAGAGCTATGATGAATGTGGATAGCTTAGACACAATGAATTAGGTGGTGTGTTAATTTGTAATTCCTTGTGTCGAGGCAGGTTGTTACTCGAACACAAGGTGTGTCTAAATGTGTAACAGTTTGTTACACATAAGTTTGTTTTAAATTTAGATAGTTTGTTTTAGATTTAAAATAGATTAGATTTGATTTAGCTCCAAAATAGGTATTTTGGGCTTTTATAGTTTTGGGCTTTGGCTTAGGGAGAAGGCTAACCTAAATCTATAAATAGGGAGTAACCCTCATTATTTGTAATCAAGTCATTAATCTTGTATTCACAGAAGTTGCAGTTGCAAGTGAATAACAGAATTTCCACAGTTTGTGGGCAGAGAGAAACTCTGCAGAAAATACTTCCTTCTTCTCTTTTAATTTCCGCAAACCCTAATCCTAGTTTTGTTCCTATTTTCTTCATTGTCATCTTTAACGATAAGGAATTACTCAAAGGTTTGAGAGTCTAATTCCAACATCTGGTATCTAGAGCTCCGGTTAATCGATTCAAGGCAAGAAGAATGGCGATGGCAATGAATCATCCGAATGGGCATTTTCCAGCAACACTACCAATTCTGAAAGGAGATAACTATGAGAATTGGTGCAAGCAGATGAAGGTTGTATTCTGTTGTCAAGATCTTTGGGATCTTGTAAAAGAAGGGGTAGAACCGCTTGCAGAAGGTGCGAAGGAGGAAGAAAAAGCTGCTTATAAAGAATTGAAGAAGAAAGATTATAAAGCTCTCTTTATAATTCATCAATGTCTGAGTCCAGA
Source organism: Vicia villosa (assembly GCF_029867415.1). NCBI lineage: Eukaryota > Viridiplantae > Streptophyta > Magnoliopsida > Fabales > Fabaceae > Vicia > Vicia villosa. The sequence goes on from NC_081182.1 coordinate 6,599,720, forward strand.
TAATTTTGAAAAGGTTAGTGATATAGAATCTTCAAAAGAAGCTTGGGAGATTCTTGAAAAATCTTTTGGAGGTGCAGAAAAGGTGTGTTGCTCAAAGGAATGTCCCAGAATAAACAATGCTCCCGACTCGACCCTTCCCCGATGTTGCGCTAACAATGGTATCATGAGCCTTTGGTTCAAGAAAAAGGGACCGGCTAAAACTTGTAGTTGAAAGTCAACGGATACATGTAGTTGAAGAGAATCAACGGATACATGTAGTTGAAGTCAACGGATACAAGTGTATGTGGAAGAGGAGCTTCCACATGAGGGGGAGCATTGTGTAAGACTCACACTTGAGGGGGAGTGTTGAGAATCAAGTGTGAGTGTGGATAATAGTCCCACATTAGAAATGTCTGTGGTGACTTGAGCATATATAAGTGGGAGAACCCACTCACCTATCACCTTAAGGTTTTAGGTGGAGAAGTGGTGTCTACAATTCAAAAGGTAAATAATGCAAATTTAGACATAAATCCTTAGCAAACATACACGCCCACAATTACAATTTGGCGAATCCAAGTACGAACTGAAATCAAATTATAAAAAATAATAGTAGTTTATGAACTTATGAGCACCGAATTTAGATCTTTGAGAATAGCTAATGAACCTGACTTTCAACATGCAAATAAGTCCTCACACAAACGAGTCACTGTATCGAAACACAACAATATTGAGCAACAACAGCCATTTCTATCTAGTCAATAGTCCAGTGACAATTAGTCATAACTAGTCCATATTAAAGAACAACAAAATCTAGATCTAAGGGACCAATCAAACCCAAAAAAAATCTGAATCCAAGCACGAACCAAAGAAGCAGATTCATGGTATACACCCATTCTTTTTTTCAAAGAACGAAACCAAATTGTTGGCGAGTAGAAATAGAACCCAACCATTGTTGAGCAAAAACTCGAAGACCACTGTCGCTAGAGAGCATAAAATAGAGAACCGCCTTTGTTGGACTAAACTATCTCTTGGCAATGATCCGAAAGTTTTGTCGGAAACATGAATAGGATAACAACTGCTCTCCAACTTCAGTGGAGGTTAATGGTAGAGCGACCTGATGGGCGTCACGCTCTCAAAACCGGGAGCTACATCAATGGCTGGTAGCTTGGATTTTAGGAGAGGAGAGGAGAGGAACTGGATGATTAGAGAGAAGGCAGAGAAAAAATTTGAGGTGAGGAGAGGAGCTTAAATTATATAATTGGTATACTGAGAGTTTCTAAACCATAAAACTGTATATATTGATATATAGCATTAAGAATATGCATCAATGGATAAATAACATTGAATAAAAGTCACAGGTACAAAGAAAATTTATATAGACCACAGCTTGAACTCTGCTGTTGCCTTGCATTTCCTATTGATATATTTACTGTACTAATACATAAATAAAGAATAATGTGCTGTAAGAAAAAAAAGACTAATATATTCTTATTTGTATACATACCAGAGTGGAGTAATCCATTTATATTCAATTTGATAAAGAAATAGGAAAACCACTACAGTTCCAATAAATACAACATCTACTCCCTAGTATACAGACTGCAGAAGATAGCTTCTGGTATTGAGTATTGACAGGCATTAGAGTGGACCAACCATGTTGAATTGAGTCCATGCCTCCTGCATTTAAATATATACTTTCCTTCATTTAGTTTTTTGTAAATACATGTTGAATTAAATTGATAAGACATGATTATCGTAAGGACAAAACTTAGGTACAATTCTTTAGGTGTGGTTCTTACTATTTTCCAATAAAAATATGACAAGTGTATAATTTCCTCTTACACGTATGCAAATTTCTCCTATTTTCATTCACTAAATGATATTTAAGTATATTTGTCATATTTTTATTGGAAAATAGTAAAAACCACACCTAAAGAATTGTACCTAAGTTTTGTCCTTATAGTAATGTTAATAAGTTGCTCAAAAACATATTACCTGTAAAATATCAAAAACTTTTTCGGCAATGTATTTTTGTTCCGAAGTCGCACCCTTCTGCTGCAACTTATCTGGATGCAGACTGAGTAAAGCTCTTTGATATGATCTTTTCACCGCATTCCCTTCAATAATATCGACAAGAGGCACAGGCTTCCAGCCACAGTTTGGCCAAAGTACCTTTGTTCATGATGGAAGCCATTTTAAAATGAGTACATACTTAGACGAAACAATATCAGAATCTATGATTTTAAGGCATATCAAAATGCTCTATTGTTGTTAACAGGCAAGAAGATTTGGGATTTTCAATCAAATGGGCTAAGAATAGTAACTAGCAAAGGAACATATTTGTTTTCTTCTTACGTATTGTAATGTAGACAGCAGCGAGCGTATGTTTCCTTCCTTCCCTTTAGACCATTGTTGAATCTTCTTGTCAATAACCTACATTGTGTACAGAAACATATGCTTAATATAATAATATCTTTGTTCTTCTACAAGTTGATAAAGGCAAAACATGTGTAGGTAAGTTGCGAATTACTTGGATTTCTTGAATTTCTTGGTTCTGTGCGACCTCACCCTCATCTTCGGATAATACTTGGATCTGCAAATTCCAAATCAGGTGCTTGCTTATCCATATAAGCACATGAAAACATAAAAAAAAAATTATACTTGAGACTTGTTTAATTTAACAATGGAATACCGTGAAATTCTCATGGAAGGACTCGTCTTTATCTCCTATATCTTCCGCAAATGAAATGTCATGAATTTCTGCTAATAAAATCAAGGTGTTATTACATCACATAATTTAATCATCAAGTAATCATCCAAATCTTATATACAAAATTCCTCAAACCAAGACTAGTATATTCATAATTTCGTAGATGTACAAGTTAGTCCATTCTCAACTGTCAGAAAACTGGAGTTTCGATAACTAAGCAGTACCTGATGCTGAGATATCATCCTGCTGTGAAAAACTATTGGCAGGCATGTCCGTGATCTCTATGTTAGAGATCTCCTTCCGGGACTTTTCAGCTTCACCATCCACCTGCGAGAATTGAAACAGATCTTAAACATCGAATAACATGATGTGAGTTTTCTTTTCTGGTCATCTTCAGCTGTGACAAAACTTACATCATTATTTGCCCTCACAGCTCCTTTCTGCTTGTATGCATAACCCTGAAGTCGAGATTTTGAGTCGGCTTTGGGCTTTGTTTCAGCGTCTTGGTTGAATATTTGAACGAAGTCTTTGACCTTTCCTTTAACTCGGCCTTTCCCCATACTTCTTCTGCCTGGGCTTAATAAAGCCTCAGAAGTAACTTTGCTATATTCTACACCTCTCATGGGAACTGTCTTTCGCTTTTCATCTTGCTTCTTTGGATTCACATGAATATCAAAATTAGAAGACAGTTTCTTTGAGATTTTCGCTGTGTTTCCTTCTCTTGCCTTTCTAGTTATCTCACCATCACCTGTCAAAACTATCAACAGTTATCATAGGGTGGTAAATCTCTCTCTCGCACACACAGAAAAAGAAGAATGCCAAAGACGGCTTTACCTTGCTCCTTTGGATTTATAGGAATATCAACATTAGAAGACAACTTCTTTGAGCTTTTTGCTGTGTTTTCTTCTCTTGTTTTTCTAGTTATCTCTCCATCATCTGACATATAAACTATTGACAATTATCACATGGTGGTAAATTTCTCTCTCACACACACACAAAAAAAGAAGAATGCCAAAGACGGCTTTACCTTGCTTTGGATTTATAGGAATATCAAGATTAGAAGACAATTTCTTTGAGCTTTTCCCCTTGTTTCCTTCTTTTGCCTTTCTAGTTATCGCATCATCATCTAACATATAAAATTATTGACAGTTATCACAGGGTGATAAATTTTTCTCACACACAGAATGAAAGAAGAATGCCAAAGACGGCTTTACCTTGTTTCTTATTACTTTTACCGAACAGAGAATTTAATGATTTGGAATCATGCTTCTGAGTTTCATTTGCTGCTTCGATTTTTCCATAGAAGACTATCTCACTTGTAGAAAGAGTATTTGATTCTGCTTTGGACTCTTTTGTGACAGGACTGACAAGAACATCTTTGATAAGAGTTTCACGGCTGCTCAATGAATCAATTGAATCTTTGCCAGAAACTCTATGTTTTACCGTCTGGTCTGAATCTACCTTGTTTTGAATGGTTGTGGTAGTTTTTGACACATCTTGTTTTTCATTTCTAGTCAAAGAAGAATCATTGTACACTATAGGACTATCATTTTGAGTGGTAATCTCAGTGACGATCCAATCCTTAGCGCTCGAGCATTTCTCGAGTTTAAACTTATTTTTTGACCTTGAGATTCTCTCTGACCTAATAGGCATTGCCAAAGTCACCCCTTTACTCGCCCATTTATATATTGAGAAATGAAACTTCTCATTGCTGGTATTATCATTATCATCCGGAGAAACTTCAGTAACAGACGTGTCCTGTTTCATAATGTTTCCTTTGTCTACTTTATCAGATAGGCCCGAGTTTGAAAACTCCTTCGATAGCAGACTTTGCCTGTTAGACGGTTTCAAATCCTTTCGCGACTCCTTATGTTGAGCTGAAAATCGAGATAGATTAGAATCTGAGAACACTAATCCATTTGAAGCAGCAATATTATTGTCGAGCGGATTCCTACTACTAGGAGGTGAACCAAATATCCCTTTCGTCGATGTGGCCGGAAGGCTGATCAGTTGAATTTGGAATGAGTAAACATCAGAGAGAAATTAAAGACGAACAACAAGTCACTAATGCATTGCTATGATATTAGAATTAGCTAAAACAAGAAACTATGCTATCATCATCAAATAACCAACATATTAAACACCAATGAATAAAAATTAAAAACTACGAAACACAGACACCAGAAACACGAAACTGAGAGATAGACAAAAGTGCAGAGAAAAAGAAAACCTGAAGGATGGAGGGAGAGAAGACGCAAGTGGCTGAAGATCGCGTTTCTTCGGCGTTGAACACCCACTCGGACTCTGAGACTGAGACTGAGATTCTTCTCCTCCAAATATATCATCAAAGAAATCTTTAGCCTTTTTGTTTGTGTAACGTCTTCTAACTCCACTATCATCACCAAACACCGATTTCCCTCTCTCACCCTCCATCGGCCACTTACAGCATCCCGATTCACCTTCTTCTCCACTGAACCCCGACGACCGCCGCGGCGGTCCCCCAAACACGTCGTTGAAATCAACTTCCAATTCCCTCTGCGACGTACTCGGATTGCTATAGCTATCGTCATCACGCTGTTCAGAAGAATTATAAAATCTCTCCATTGATAAGAAATTCAAAATCTGGCGGGAAATTGTTAGAGAAGAAAAGAGAAGAGTTGAAAGGTTTATGAGAAAGAGCAACCATGTCAGAGAAGAGAAATTTGAAATAATAACTGTATTATTACAGAAAAGGACAAAATGGGAAATCTAATAGAAACTGCAAAACCACAAAATATATATACGGATAAAGTTTGAATTATTATTTAAATATTAATTTGTGAATCTAATTAAACCCACACCACACACCACAACCTCTCATTTTTCTTCTCTGGCTTCTTCGTCTTTTTCTCTCGGATTATATTTATTATTAATTATATATATATATATATAAAAAAACAACAAACAAGATTAATTTTATTTAGCTATGGTCTTTGTTTATCTTTGAAACTGTCTCATGTGATATCTATAAGACAAGGAAAGATAGGAACTAAATACACTGGCAGTGTCCAGAAAGAAAGGGAATAATAAAATATTTGGAAAATATTTGTGGTTTCGGGGGAAAACAAATTGTACTGGAAAAATTGTAATGACAAAAAAACCTTAACAAGCGTCAAATCTGGGCAACCAATAGTTTTCATGTATAATGCAGAAGAAAAAAACAAGTAGCCAATAATGTTTGCTGTTCAATGCAGCAGAAACCAACAAGCATCCAAACAATAAGGGGGAAATCAAAATTTAAGATGGTAAATAGGTTTCGAACAATTTTTTAGTTCGGGAACTATCTCAATAGATTTTGACAATGAGAGTAAGATTATGTACTATAATTGTTCATGCATTTTGGTAAAGGGTGTCTATCTCTATGATTATGTAATAGTTAAAGTTTATTTTATTTATGTGTCTAGTGAATTAATTTGATTATAATATTAAAGTCATAAATATATTATTAGGGTACAGTTTTTCTCTAATGAGTTTAAGTGTGAGTATTAAAGTCTCATATCGACTATGAAGGAAGAAAATGTTGAGTTTATAATAGAGATGATTCATATCTCAATTGTCTTAAGGTTTTAGATAGATATGTGGCGTTAAAGTCTTGATCTCACCACTAGGAATTATACTTTCAATTATCCATACTTATCTCATATGAACCTTTTCAAGCATCAATATGTTTTAGCCTGGCTTGATACACCTCATTGTTTGTCAAATAAATAATAATGTGACTATCACAATGCAATGGATTGAATCATTGCTTTCTAACAAATAGGTCATCCTGCTAAAATAAAGACATATCGTGATGTAGACCTCCTATCATCCATTTCACTAGCATAATCTGAATCAACATATCCTACAACTGAAGAACCACTTTGTTCACTGCTAAACATGATACCATAACTCATAGTATCTTTCAAGTACCCAAAAATCCACTTGACTACTTTCCAATGACGCTTTCCTAATTTGGACATAAGCTTACAAACTTGACTTACAACTTGTGCCAAATATGGTATTGTGTAGATCATAGCACATATTAAACAACCAACAACTCTAGCATAAGGGACCTTTGACATATATTTAGCTTCTGCATCTGTCTTTGGACATTTATCCAATGAGAGCTTAAAGTGATTCGCCAACGAAATATTTACAGCCTTCGAATTACTCATGTCAATCTTGTATAAAACTTTTTCAACATAGCTTTTCAGAGAGAGCCATAATAGTCCTTGTGAATTTTCATACCAAGAATCTTCTTAGCAACACATAAGTCTTTTATGTCAAACTTCTTTCGTAACATGATTTTCATATCATTTACATCATGTAAATGATCAATAACAATCAATATATCATTAATATAAAATAAGAGAAAAATAAAAGATCCATCATCAAGACTCCTAACATAAACACAACAATCATACTCACACCTTCTATATGAATCAAAGAGATTGTACCATTATCTTGGAGAATCCTTTAAACCATACAAATACCTCTTTAATTTACATACTAGTCTGCCATGTCAAGTGACACTGAAACCCTTTGGCCGCTTCAACTAGTAAAAAGTCCATTTACTACCAAATCTTCATACTCGTATATTTTTGGTGACTTGGTTGAATGATGCTCTCTGTCATGTACAAGAATATAATCTTGCACTCCACCTGAAACTTCATATTTATGGTCAATTTCAGTACCAGAGCATGGTTCCTCATATGGTTCAACGAGTGTTGCAAATTGTTCACTGATGGCGGGTCAACATCCACCTGAATCCCCTGTTTGCTGGATGTTGATACATTTGTTAAAACTAACTACTTCAACATTAATTGCTCATTAAAACAACATCTCTATTGACTACCGTCTTATTTTTAATCGGATCCTATAACTTGAACCCCTTCACACCTTTTGCGTATTGATAAGACGCACTTCTTCGACTTTGGATCAAGTTTGGATCGATCTTCACGGGATATCTGCACATAAATAGGACACCCAAAAACCCTAAAATTTTCAAGGTCAATTGGATTACATGTCCATACCTCCTCTACAACCTTCCTCTCTAATAAAGTCAATGGTGACCTGTTGATAAGATAACACGCCATGTTAACCGTCACCACCCAGAAACCTTTTGATAGTCCATTATTCAACAAGAGACATCTTTCCCTTTTGGTTAAAGACCTATTCATTCTCTCTGACATACCATTTTTACGGTGTCTTGCAAACTGAGAAATGTTTTTGAAAACCGTGTTCTTCATAAAACCTCTTCAACTTCAAATGAGTGTAATCTGTCCCAATATCTGACTGAATATACTTGATTTTTATGCCTGCTTGATTCTCTACCTCTGTCTTCCACAACTTGAATTTCAAAAGACTTTATATTTCTGCTTTAAGAAATACACTCAAACCTTGCGAGAAAAATTATCTGTGAAAGTCACAAAATACCTGGAACCACCCATGGAAACCTTTTTCGTAGACCCCCACACATCTTAATATACATAGTCTGAAATTCCCTCTGTCTTGTACTTTCCGATCTTAAAATGAACAATACATTGTTTCCCAATTATACAACACTTTCACAATTCCAACTTGCAACTACAAACACCTTTCAATAGCTTTCTCTGATGAAGTTCCATCATCCTAGGCTCGCTGATATGACCCATACACATATGCTAGAGTTTGGTTGCATCATTATCATACTCAACTGATGCAGCATCACCTATAACAATCTTTCCCAATAATTTGTATATGTTACATGCAGTCCTCTTTGTTGTCATCATAGTCAATGTACCCTTTCTAACCTTCATAATGTCCCTATATTCATCAGATATGTATAAGAAATCATTTGCATGTATAGTATCTTCGGAAATCAAGTTCTTCCTAAATTCAGGAATATATCAGACTTTGTTCAATGTTCGCACGATGTAACACCCAAAACCCATGATACAAAAAATCCTTTTATTTATAAAATATTGTGGAATATAATAGAATGCGATAAGGGCGTCACATACCAATTCCTTAACTTTGCTTTAAAGATGGAAATTTAAATCCGAAACATAATAGTAAAACATCATTATTCGGTTCAATCCAAAATAAAACAAATGATGAAAGGTGCCTTTCCGATGTTACAATATCAGAGCTATTATTCGGAAAGAAACTACTAGCCGACATAAGGTTCAACGAAACATAAATAAGAACGCGAAGCAATTAAACATACCATCTACACTATCCTCCATGATTAATCAACAACTATCATTCCTCATACTTAACTTGAGCATCATCTGCATGAGTTCACATATATAGCAACATGGAAACAAAAAATGGAGAGAATACATTCTATAATTAAATAGTGTAAAATAGAAAGGATAATACACAATACTCTATTTACAATCAATAGCAGTTACACGATTTCAAAATTACATGCAAGCTTAAGTATTCAATGTTCATATCCCCTACTCCCATGCATGTAGTACCATCGCCGAATTTAAGAGTTATTTACTAAGTCGCCGAAGTTCTACATATGATGCATGATGATGACAATGAAATGCAATGCTTCCATCAGAACCTCCAATACCACATGATACATCGCCAATAAGGCTAACGCCAGTTCTCATAACCTAATACACCGCTAAAAAGCTAAGCTCCGGTCCTCACGAAACTTATATCACCGCCCAAAAAAGGCTAAACACTAGTTATCGAGAACCTTATAACACTAAATTTTAATACTGCTGATTAAGGCTAATAGTGGTTCTTGTGAACCTAATAACACCGCCAAATAGGCAAAACAACGGTTCTCTCGAACCCAAACACAAATAACACCAGTTCTGTCGCGCCAAGATATATACATGGGTGTATCACACACTTAAAACATAACAGAGCTGCCATCATATTTTATTTATTCCTAAGAAACGGGGAAATATTGATCAAACCTTTTAAGAAGGAGAAAACATGGTCATCACAACCAGTTTAGGGTTCGGGAGTCGGTTATGCGAGGGGAAGGTGTTAGGCACCCCCAACATCAGTTATATTACGGAAACCTCCTAATATACTAGGATTAAGTTGTTTATTTGCAATTGGTTATTTATTTACAAAGAAAAGGGAAAAAAAATGATTATTCTTTATTATTGAGCTCGCCAGAATTTCAGAACCCTGTGCCAACGTATTTTCACTGTGCAATGAAAAAGTTAAAGCCTTCGTAGTTCAACTATTTGTTGGTCAATTATTTTTATAGAACAACGTTAGATCGTCTTCAAGTGATTAAACGTATGCATGTATGCTCGCACAATGGAAACTTATGCGTTGTTTGTATTCGCATTAAGGGACCAAACTGTTTTTTTTTTTTGAAAAAATCTTTGATTTTTGATTTAAGTTAGATATCTGAGAAAGTCAATGGTTTGATGGGTTAGATGATGTTTAAGTTTAATGAAAAAATTAATTTTTTGTTGTTTTTTATATTTATAAAAGAAAGAAAAGAAATATTTTTTGCATTCTGATGGATTAATTAAATAACTAGCTTATATAAAAATAATATTATTGAATATAAAATATGAAATAAAAGTATAAGTGTAAGAGAAAGATATAAGTAAAATATAATTGTAATTGAAATCAATTTTGATATTAGTGCAACCAATCATGTAATATATATTTTTTGCAATATTCTTAACAAACGAAATAGGAAAACTAGTAGTATGTTAATGTCAAGCTCATGTGTTCAACTATCGAGACCAAAATTTTAAACGTTATTCCCTTTTCTAATCTATTAGATCATTGACATTAGATATGTCAAAATAGACTACCCGGCCCTAAACGGGCGGGCTCTAGCGGGCCCTGGGCTTTTTAAGGCTCGGCCAAAAAGGCCCGGTTTAATATGGGCTCGAGAATTACTACCCGAGCTCTGTCCTAGATGGGGTTCGGACTACCCAGTCCTAAACGGGCTTTTTTAATTAAAAAAATAAAAATATTATTATATTTATTATAACTAAAATAAAAAATTATATTATTTTAAATATAATACAATTTTAAGTACTATATTATCTCTTATAAATACAATAATGCATTTTTAAATACAATATATGTCCAAATTGTATAAAATAATACTTGAACGGAAAAACTAATATAATACAATCTAAGAATGTTGATAATATTATTGTATTATATTTAAAAGTGAAAGATCGAATAGAATAGAGATAAAATTTAGTGAGGAGAAAAAAATCAATATGATATTTGGAGTAAACAATATAAATATTATTATATTTTTTTTAATTTTATAATTATGCGGGCCTGATGGGCTACCCACGATCCATATGGGCTAGCTCTAATGGGTAGCGGACTTTTTAGAACTGGGCTAAAAAGGCCCTGAAAAATATTGGCTCTAATTTTAAGGCTCGAGCCCTATAATTTTTCGGGCCTAGCGGGCTGGCCCATATCGGTTAGCCCATTTTGACAGCTCTAATTGACATATATCAAGAAATATATTCTTGAAAATTTGATACAATTATTTCTATGTTTATTTCAAGTTTATAAAATTTGTTTTTATTTTTTAGAATATTGTTAGACATAATTTGTTTAAAATTTATTTAAATAAAAATTTAAATTAAATAAAATTTGTAAAATTTCTAGAATAATATAACTTTTTTGCCAAACACATATAAGAATATTATTTTTAAAAATAATAATTTGAAAAGTGTGATTCCAAACAAAATTATTTTTTAATTTGAAACAAACATAAATATTTTTAACGTAATATATCAATCTACTCGAATATCTTAGTCACCCGAAGAAATTCTATTTTTGTCGGAGGTGCATCTACGAAAGCGTTAAAAACATAGTGAATCTTTAGAAAATTGAAATTAATTCAGTTCATGAAATCTTCCATAGTTACATCTACGTATTAAAAATAGAGTGTTCCATATATGTAACTACAGAACATTCCGTTATATTTTCAAATCAACTACATTTTACTCCAAAACTCCAATTTTTTTAACAAAAATGGAACATCAAATTATAGTAAATCTAAATAAATGGAAAACCTCAATTGCACTACTTTGATTTACTATAATTTGTTGTTCTATTTTTGTTTAAAAAATTAGAGTTTAGGAGTGAAATGTAGTTGGTTTAAAAATATAACACAATGTTCTGTAAGTACATCTACGAAACACTATATTTTCAATATCTTCTGTAGTGTAGTTACAGAAGATATCATGAACTGAATTAATTTCAATTTTTCAAAGGTTCACTATATTTTTAACGCTTTCGTAGAAGCACCTTCAGAAAAAACCAAATTTTAGAAAAAAAATAATACTTTTGAAAATATATCTACAAAAATAGAAAAACATTTTTGATAACATGCATGGTATGGTATGTTAGAAACCCATAAAGTGAGATAAGAGATTTCCTACTTTTAATTACTCAAGTGCAAAAGTGATCCCTACAGAGTCACCTACCCTGACTAGGGCTTTCCTTTTTCATTGAGGTCTTGGGCTTTTGTTTTCATCCATTTTATTAGGCCCAATATTGTCATTTGATCCAGCATCTATATGCACTTCCATATCAATTTTGTTCCTGAGATGCTCTAAGAAATTGAGAAGACGAAAAAGCATTCATATGTTGCGTAAACCTTAAAAGGTTAATAACGATGCCGTCTCCGGATACGAAGAGACTGCATGGTTGAGAGGCAGATTTGAGTTAACTCTTCAATTTTTCGAGCAACCCACCCACTGTACGATTTTTTTCCCGAATGATTTGATGAAAGTGTTGTGCTCAGCTACACATATTGATCGTTTATGCACACTACCTGGAAAAGATAATGTGCTTATCTTCTACATCTGTCTCTGTGAGGTCACGGTTTCCCCATTGGTACCATTGCTGACTCAGGTATTGTACTTTTGGCCCTGGTGGTATTGTTTATCATTCCGCGATTAAGTTTCTTATGGTTGTTGAATTAAATTTCTTATCACTGTGGAATATCTAAGGAGCAATAGGCTGGAGCATGCAGAATGTTTGATAAACTGCTGTTTACCTGAAGCTCATAGGCAAGAATTTTGCATCTCTTAGTTATTGTCAATAATTTAACCATGTAGAACTTTCCATTTACCCTGCTGATTACAATCATGTAATATAATTGCATGGTGCAGAATCATCCTTTTTGTAAATTTCATCATTAAGCTGCAAGATGATATGTCAAGTTAAAACAGTAATCAATGAGTAAGATCTAGATATGAATGATCTAGACCTTGAAATAAAACATAAAGTGCAACATTCTGTATTTTCTGTTTATTAAATTGGCTAGCATCCTTGCAGATTGATTAAAATAAGCTCTCATATAAAATATTTAACATTGTTATTTGATATATCCCTTTACCCTGTCTATTATTCAACATATTATTTAAACATATGATTCATGAAGACACTAAGTTCAATCCGTGATCTATACAACTATTAATTTTTGCATCAGGAACAACATACGGAAATCTAAATAAAGCTTTAGAAGACTCCAACGACGTAGGGATTCACAAAACTCTTCTTACAATTTAACTTAAAACTTCCACAGAGAGCTAATACGAAAAGTTATTTGGCTCTCCTTGCAAATTACTCAAGACTTTCACAGGGAGCAAATACAAGAACTCGTCGAACTCTCCTTGCCAATTAACCCAAGACTTCTACAAGGAGCAAACGTAGGAACCCATCAGACTCTCCTTGCAAATTAATCTAAGACTTGCACAGGGAGCAAACGCAAGAACCCATCCCACCGGGCTCTCCTTGCAAATTAACCCAAGATTTCTACAAAGAGCAAATGTGGAAATCTATCGGGCTCTCCTTGCAAATTAATCCAAGACTTACACAGGGAGCGAATGCAAGAACCCACCCCACCAGACTCTCCTTACAAATTAACCGAAGACTTCCACAGGGTGCAAACAATAGAACCCATCAAGCCCTCCTTGCAAATTAACTCAAGACTTTCACAGGGAGCAAACGTTAGAATCAATCGGGCTCTCCTTACAAATTAACCCCAAGACATTCATAGGGAACAAATGATGGAACCCATTAGACTCTCATTTTACTTAACCGCGTCCTAAGTAACAAACAATGGAACCCTCTGGATTTTCCATTCGCTGGCGATGGAAAAGGGACATAAGAAATTTGGAATTCTACCATCAAAATTAGTGAGACAAGAAGGTTGGGTGAACTTCATATGACTATCAAAGATTCTTAAAAACTCTAAATGTGAGTTATGTGCAAAAATAAAAAATCTCTCAGTGTATGCTTAAAATCAGAATCTCAATATGAGCTATATGCATAAACAGAAAGATCTTAATGTGAGCACAAAGCCGGAACCTTTAGGATTTCCGTGTTTAAACACAAAAGACGTTAGAAGGTTTCAAAATGAAAAACACAAGATGGGAACTTGGAGGGATCTCTGTAAAAAATTTCTCACCAGAAAAAGACTCCCAGAAACTTGATGACATGGATGAGGCAACAATAACAAGAAAAATGGTGAAGTCCAAAACAAATAGGAGTTGTACCTTTAGACGGGCTTAATAATAAAACATAAGCATTCCCTAAAGATGACTCGAGTTCTAGGCAGCATGCGACAAAGTCGGAAGAGCCCTCTCTAAAGCATCAAAAGTAGCTCTGATTATAAAGCAAACTTTATCATTAGCTAAGAAACCTCTTCGGACCAATCGGCCTGACCCTTGCAAAGAAGAAGACCTCGACCCCACTTCAAAAAAGACAACCCAGAGAAAAGTCGGGCTATAAGCAGTTTACACAATGATAGAGAGACCCTTCCATAAGATAACAATGTCAGACATCAACAATTCGACATGCAATGTTAAGGAAAACTCAGCAAAACTAGACCTGACCCCAATAGAAAAAGAACAATTGCTAGAAGATTATGTATATTACAGTCTCTCATCTAAAGCACCTCACCCTTTCGAGCCTCGTGCTTGAGGGACAGTGTACATCCCCGATAATCTATTAGATCGGTCTTTGAACATGTAGCAACTCGCTTGTCTTATCCGGGATAATCCAAGAATGCGTAAACATGTTAGGCATGTTAGTGGGATCAGTATTAACATAAAGCATCATGCTCCTACAGACCTCATGGTTAAGGAGTTGTGTATATCCTAGAAAAAATTGATGGGCTGAATTCAGCGTAGTCCGCCCAAATCTTAACCATTCACGGGAAAGGACTATGCCATATCACCTTTAATGAGCCAAATTATGAAAGTAGACCCAAGATCGAATGCAACTCAATCGTGATAAATACGCATTTTACATCCAGATTGAGTATTAAGGCCGTCAAATAGCCATAAAAGTCTGACTTTGGATAAAGAGACAAATATCTTTCCTCTTTAAAGCATCTCACCGCTACGAACCTCATGTTTGGGAGACTGTGTACATTTTGAGAAATTGCAATGGTCTGGTTATGATGAATTAATCCATGTGCTATAGTCGGATTACTCGGATGAGTTAGGCCATGTGCAATAGTCGGATTACCCGAATGAATTTTCTATTAAGCATCTCGCTCATTTGGGCCTTATACTTGGGGGACTCTGTACATCTCGAGAAATTGCAATGGTCGAACTTGGAGTTTGGTCGAGTAACATGGTCGAATAACCTAGATGAGTTCTCTCTCAAGCATATCTCCCTCTTGGCATCATGCTTAGGGACTGTACATCCCAAAAAATAAGGTGGTTCGGAATATAACTAACTACGGCATGGTCAATTTCCAAGGTTAGGCGCAATATAAGTCGTCGGAAAGCGAGACATCCACGAACAATTTTTAAGCAGTTACCAACGTGTTCAGACATGTTCCCCCCACATCATGATTATCAAATAAATGGCTATGAATTCCCATTGTGTTAATTAATGGCATTTAAGGCCTTTGTCTCGAATAAGGCAGAGAGGGACTGGGTATAAAAGCGGTAAGCAACAAATAAAAAACGACAAACTCAACTCTCTGATAGAAAATATACATTTTCGACTCTTACCGAACTACATCGGTATAGTTATCAATTAGTGTTTTTGCATGAACGTTCCATGAATATATGCAAATATCCGCAAATATTTCAAAATCCACGTACTACTTATTTGATGGATACCTGTTAGGGTAAGGGTATATGTAGCATAATTATCCAATCGGGTGAGTAACGAGAGAGTAGTACATATATTCCTAAATACCTATTGCCATTCATACTCATGATATAAAAAAGAGAATTCAAGAAAGTATAAAAATTACACATGAACATAGGAGATGAGAAGCTTCAACACCATTAATCTGTTGAACATTGAATTCCCTAGGTGAAGGGAAATTGCGATATAAAGTGGAGTGGAAAACAAAAAAAATCTCTTAGTTGATCCTTACAAAAGGACATGATCAGTGATACATTGATTATCTCTTGTGGCGATTAATTGTTGATGTAGAATAAAAAATGATCATGATCGCTGAATAAAATGTCTATACTCAATCGATACAAATATAATGCCTTCAATCTAGACGTTAGTTGCTACAAATTAAGACTTTGTATGTGTGTGCGCGTGTGTGTGCGTGTGTGTGCGCGCGCGCGCGCGTGTGTGTGTGTGTGTGTGTGTGTGTGTGTGTGAGTGTGTGTGTGTGTGTGTGTGAGAGAGAGAGAGAGAGGGAGAGAGAGAGAAATCACGACTAGGGTTTCATTGACCAAATTTTATCAAGTAGAAAAACTTCAACATAAGAGTTCTATTTATAGAACCACCTGTGTGGGCTGCAAGCTAAATAAACCCACTTAAGTGTACGGTACCTTACAATGTTGCGTATTCCACTTAAGCGTATTGTACCTTTGGGTGTTCCATATTCCACTTACACGCATTATACCTTACAATGTTCCATTTTTTAATTAAGCTCAATGTACCTTATGGTGTTCTATAAGTCACTTAAGTACAACATACCTTATGACGTACCATGTTTCTTTAATTAACGTTAGCGCTTCAGAAGACCGCATAATTGAATAAGCTTCCCTTATTTGTGTTTAACTTTCATTGATTTATCCTTATGTGTGTGAACCTGTAGGTTCCCGTGACATTGACAATTATACTAAATCACACATTTAATATAATAAACAATGAGTGGTATCTAGCCCTACATCATTAATACACAAGTCACTAAAATGTCACGTGGTCTGACAAACCTTTCTACGAAAATGTTTATATTTATAATTACTCTTTTGTCCTCATGTTTATATTGAACCCAAGACATAGAATGTGTCACACTTGTCTTGTTCAATATTTATCCCTTATACATATATCCTGTTACGCATGATTAACAAATTCCATCTAGGTCACTCATGTTCCTCAGTATGATTTGTGCAGTACCCATTAGCAATCTTTATGGTCATTCTATTACACACATTATTTAATTGACAATAAAGTACTTGACTCCCCGTATGGGGTCCATAGTGGTTTTGAGTCAAAGGGTTGTATACACCACTATCACCTTGAGATTAATTTATAACACTTGCATAACATTCTATGTAGTATTCTCATAATAGGTCAATACAGTATAAATCTTACTCCTAATATTCATACCCATATGAATACTTGATAAATATTTATCCATGATCCATGAGATGTGATCATGAGTCTATCCATACAATAGTTTCAATGTTTTAATGTTATCTCACTTCATAATAATGGTTAACTATAAATACTTTAAGATTAGTGTCCTTATGTTTAAAGGGATCTCATGATTAAGTCACATTTAATATTTCATTAAATGATTTAGCTATTATAGAGGCTTTTTATTTTGGAAAACCAAAATAAAAAATAAATGCTTTATTATTATTAGATAATTTGATACAAGTACAAGTTCAATATAAAACTATTGCTCTCTAGAGCTTACACCAACACAAGTCTCATCAAAGTGTATCTTCTAATCTCTTAGTGTTAAATCTAAGTTACCAACAATACCCCTCGAAAGCAATTCTTTAAGTACACATATCTCAATATAGAGGTAGAATCTTGATGCAACTTTGGGAATCTCGACGCAACTGATATGGAAAGTGGAGCGTCTGGACATAACTTTGGGCATATGGAAATAATACATTTTTCTATCAGGGGCGTCTGGACGTGGCCCTGGGCATATAATCATGGCTCTAGGCGTCTGGACATGGCCCTAGGCGTCTGGACGCCATCACTCATATTTTGCGTTTTTCTTCCATTCCCAGCATCTAGACACCAATTTTAGTATATGTACATGATTCAATAGTTGCTTTGTGTATATTTTGTTTTTTTTGTTTTGAACCTATCACATACACCTCAACTTGTCATCTTGCTTCATAAGCTCCTTGAGCACCTATTACTCATAAAAGTAAAAATAAAAAGTCCAAGAATGGTTAGGTTAGAACAAATTACTTTAATATCACAATATTTTATTCATAAACCAAAAGTGAAAATGTTATACTAAAATATAAACCTTACAGAAAAAACTAAAAATATGAAAGTAATGATTTGAAATAAACACATAAAATTAACAAAATGACGACTAATCACGTATCCATTTTTTTATATTTGTGTAGTATATATTTTTGATTAGGGTCTGATTTCCACGTAATTTGTTTCTTTACTTTTTTCTTGTATTTTTCCTTTCAAGGTTTATTGTAATTATATTCCTCATTTTCTTGTAATTTTAAAAATGAATAACTTTGTTTGCCTTCAATAGTGTTTTTTGGTGCTTTTTTCTTTATAAAGTTCGGAAACACCTTGTCCCTTGATTGGGCGGAGCTTAACTTAGTCATCACCTTTTCTTGGAGAGGCTCGTGTATAGACTATTTGATTCAATTCCATATTGCAAGACTCAATCCATTTTTTGGTAGGAGTTTAATGTGTTCCTAGCCATTTTTATGAGAGGTCAACGTTTAATTAATCACAAACGACCCCTCTTAGGAAAGGGTGTCAAAATACTTGGTCCTTGTTTTGGGAGGAGTTTAATGTGGTCTTATTCATTTTTTAGGATAGGTCGATGTGTATATAGTTGCATTTTCTTCTTAGGGGAAAACATCACTAGATTTTGTCCATTGTTTCAGAGGAGTTTAACATGGTACCACTCCATTTAAGGATATGCTTACATATAAACGATCGCAGTCGATCCCTCTTCGGGGGCAATATATAAAAAATTAGTCCCTTTGTTAGGAGGGGTTAAATATGGTTTTGCTTCTTTTGTAAATAGCTCGCACATGTAGGCGATCATAATCAATCTCTCTTATGGTAGAGTATCACATGAATTGGTCCCTTTGTTGGATGAAATTTGGTGTAGATAATCTACATAAAATATCAATCATACTCATAATGAAAATAGGGTCTTGTTAAAAACTCTTGCTTCTGCAGGCGAAAAGAGGAACCTTGTTGCTTTATTAATAATTGAAATAATATATTTGAAAGATACATAAAATCATATTCGAGCTCATTAAAATTTCACTAAAAGAAGAAAAGAGCAACATGCTTATTATTATAAAAAGAAAATAAATAAATTAAAGTAGAAAGAGAGGTTGGTCATGTTCCATGTCTTAGGAAGGGTATCACCTTGTAAATTTTTAGTATGTATATTACAGTTGGGAACTTTTCTCTTATTTGTATGTAAATTCCTAGTTGAAGTCTAGCTTCTCTTTTTTCTTTTTACCATAATTACTTGTAAAATAGTCATTATTTAGTCTTATATTTCTAAGTTAATTTGCTAATTTAGGTCTAATTTTAGCTACTTCTTTCTAGATTTGGTGGAAAACTAATTTCCAGGTCAAAAAGAAGAAACATATGCATATTGAAGATAAAACCCAACCAAATGGAAGACTTAAGATGAATGGCATGAATTTGAAATTGAAACGTAGTTTAAAAAGCTAAATAGTTTGGAAGGAACAATATGAATTATAGTCAGGAAATGTTGAAAAACATAGAAATGTTATTGGGCATGTAAAAATATGAAGAACCTCAAAAATAAAAAACAACAACAAACATTGCATGTGGTAACACGACCAACCCGTATTGAGAAACACAGCCATGTTGCCCCTTTTCTCTTCCAAAAATTCCATTTTAAAGAACAAATATGCATTTGCTTCAAATTAATTGCATATTGTGCATCTAAAGTGTCTAGCACCGATCGCCGACCAAGCCGCCAATAAACTTAAGCGCTTAGATCCTTCGCGCCTCGCGCTTGGGGTACTATGTACATCTAGGGTGTCTAACCCAAATAGCCTACTAAGTCGACCAAACCTAGAATACCAATCTGGCTACCAGAGCTAGGCCACGAAGTAACAACCATCATACATGTATTCATGGACTATTTACATCCCGGGTGCGAGAAACCGGGATGGGACCTCCTCTTGCTCCTAATCAAAAACCATATCGACCTCCCGAGTAGAAGAAAAACAAGTACTTAAGCGCTTCGCCCCTTATCAGGCCTCACGCTTATGGGACTATGTACATCCAGGATATCCAGTCTGGATTGTCTGCCAAGTTGCCCTAGTACAGATTACCTACCAAGTCACCCAACAATGCAGGGAATACATTCATCAATAGAATTCAGTAACCTTTATGACTCTCTAGGCGACAAGGGAACCAGTACCTCCTTTGCTCGAAATAAAAAACCATCTCGACCGCCTGAGAAGAAGAAAAATAAGTACTTAAGCGTTTCGCCCTTACTAGACGTCACACTTGGGAGACTATGTACATTCGGGATATTGGGTATGAATCGTCTACCAAGTCGCCCTAGCCCAGATTACCTACCAAGTCGCCCAACAATGCAGGGAACACCTTCATCAATAAAATTCAATAACCTTTATGACTCCCCAGGCGACAAGGGAACCACACCAGTAATGGCCATGAATGTGATATCATTAGGTCGTTAGTGATAAAGCATTATAAAAGGAGTAGACTCTGGAACTAAGTACTTGGGCTCTAGTGGGAAATGAGCTTCCATTAAGGACGAATCTTTCAGGTACTACCCGAGTTCGATTCTTGGTGGAAACAAGAATTGGCCAATGAGTCATTCCTTTGAACCACGAAATCAGATTAGTCAGTCTACTATGTGGATCGGAACTAGTTGACTAAACAAAACAAAAAAGAGTAGATTCTGGGCGATAAAGAACAAACAATCCTTCGATCAGTAATATGCTTAAAATGCGACTTCTTTCGATCAACTTCGAGAAAAATTTTAATATTATTTTTTATGAACACATACCGATTATAAAAGGGCACAAATCTCTCACGAGACTCTTAATTTCTCTTGGCTTTAATTTTTGTAAAAATAGTTTTAATTTTGTTTAGCTTATGTTCTTTATCGTTATAAATTTTTCCCAACACTTTATTTTTTTTAAGACAATTTAAGATTTTCTAATAATTTCTTTTATTAAATAGAATCAACATAGAAAATGAATGTAGTTTTCACCAATATCTAGATACTGTGTCAATTTTCTTAATATCCTCCAATTAAAAGGCATAAGTAGATACTGGCAAAAATCTCATCCAATTAAAAAGCATAAGTAGATATTGGCAAAAAATCTGATCCAATTAAAAAGCACAAGTGAATATTGCCCCATGGTCAACTGCTATGTTGTAGAGTGTGACTTGGCACATTAAGTGCATATGTGTTGTTGTATATGGTTGTCACGTTACTGTCATCTCTAATGGACCACTTTGCCTGAAGATAAAAAGATTTGGGACAGTCTGTTGCTAGTCTTTGTGTTACACAATGTTATTGTCGAATATGATTCATTTCAAGTGCTTTACCAGCTGGTGGAAGATTGTTTGATGATAAATGCTAAAACAACCAGTAGACTAGCAGTCCATTTATGTCTTGCCTAAAAATGATTTATCAAATCTTGGTTTTTGATTACTCAACTTACATTCATTCTCCTACCATTAATACTACATATTCAAATATTCATAATAAACACTAAGTAGGTTATAAATTGTTAGTATGATTTATAATTGTATTTCGGGCCAAAGAAATATAGAAGTCTAAAGCAATTTTTGGTAATGAGGCTTTTTTATAAAAGCAATTATATTTTGGGCATGGTTAGAAGTTGAATCTAGGATAATATTAATGTTAGACATTTTGTATAGTTCAAGTTATAGAAAATAGATTTGTAAGTTTTTAAAATCAATTTGTTAGATTAAAGAAACGAATTTAGGGAGTGAAAATGGGAGAAAATTAAATTTGTGTATGAGAAAATTATACACTTTTCATATTTTCATTGGAAAATAATAAAAATCACATTTAAAGAATTGTATGTAAGTTTACTCCTATTTGTAATTCATTTATATTTAATAATTCATTGAATAAATTTTACAATTTATTGAATATGACTCATATTAGTGAGATAAATATGGGTTGTTGAGAGTATAACTCATTGTTGAGATAATTATATGGGTTGTTGAGATAACTATAGATTGTTAAGAGTATAACTCATATTGTTGAGATAATTATAGATAAAGATAATGGTTTATTGAGGGAAACTAGGGATTAAGGTTTAGATAAGCAAAAACCTAGTATTATATATATGGCTTGTAACACTGTAATACAATGGAATTCACACGACATAAATAAAGGAAAATATAGCTACTATATAGTTGCAGACGTAGACAATTTATTCGAACTGTGTGAACAAAGCTTTTGTGTGCTTATCTCTACTGTGATTTGTATTCGCATTTTTGTTCTAACAATTGGTATTAGATTACGCTTAATCTTGGAGGTGAAAAATTCAAATTGACTCGGTTCGACAAAATAGGAAATTTCGGTTTATGGTAAAGGAGGATTGGGGATTTGTTGGCTCAACAGGGTTTATAGAAGGCGCTTCGTGATGAGGAACTGACGGCCATCACAACCATTTATTGGAAAAAGATGAAGGAGAATGTCGCATATTTGATACGACTTTGCGTTTTTTATGACGTGATGAATCATATCTTGGACCTCGCAACTCCAGAGGATGTTTGGATAAATTGGAAAATCATTACATGTCCAAGACGCTCATGAACAAATTGTTCGCGAAGTAGGGTCTCTATGGCCTGAAGCTGCAGGAAGGAGGCAATTTGCAAGCTCATCTTAACGCTTTCAACAACATCCTCGCTGATTTGAAACGATTTGGTGTGAAGGTTGACGGTGAGGGTAAAGCCATTATTTTGATGAGCTATTTACCAAGCTCTTATGATCACTTGGTGACCACTCTTACATACAGGAAGGAAACAATCACGTTCGATTCTATTTATTCTACTCTTTTGTAACAGGCACAACATCGCCAAAGTGTAGAGGAAGGTGGAGGAAGTTCGGGCGAAGGTTTATTTGTGAATGGAGGTCACGACTATGGTAGAGGCAAAGGTAAAGCAGTGGGTTTTAGAAAAAGAAAAGGTTCAAGTCCAAGGACAAAAAACAACAGAATATTATAGTTGCAAGCAAATTTGACATTGGAAGAGGGATTGTCCAAGCAATCATGAAACAATAGTTCAACAAATGTAGCTCAGTCTTATGGTTCATATAATGAAGAGGATTTGCTTTGTGTTTCATATGCAAAGTGCACTGATGCATGAGTTCTTAATTTTGATGCTCCTACCATATAACTACATACAAAGAGTGGTTTAACTCTTTTAAGTCAGGTGATTTTGGCTTTGTCTATTTAGGTGATGATAAAACTTGTATCATAACTGGAAATGGGAAAATTAAAACTTCCTAGGATGATGGTGGCGTGCACACATTGAGTGAGGTGCGTTATGTTCTAGAATTGAGGAAGAATTTAATTTCTCTGGGTAATCTTCAAGTGAATGGTTATTCATTTTGATTAGATGGAGATAAAGATGTCATGAGGGTTAGCAAGGATGCAATGACAGTGATGACAACAAGGAGAAAAGCAATCGACATTTATAAGTTGTTAGGGGCACAGTTATGGGTGATGTAGCATCTATTGAAACTGATAATGATGCAAAAAATTGTGGCACATGCGCTTCGGTCATCTCAGTGAATGTGGGATGATAGAAATACATAAGAGGAATTTGCTGAAGAGTATTCGTAGTTGCACAATTGGATTGTGCAAG
Organism: Vicia villosa; assembly: GCF_029867415.1. NCBI lineage: Eukaryota > Viridiplantae > Streptophyta > Magnoliopsida > Fabales > Fabaceae > Vicia > Vicia villosa. The sequence goes on from NC_081182.1 coordinate 6,623,472, forward strand.
TATTGTGTTCTTGGAAAATAGTGTAGATTTTGTTTCAAGACAGCGCAACACAAGACCATTGGAATCTTAGACTATACCCATTCTGATGTCTAGGGGCCTACAAAAGAACCCTCCATTGGAGGTTCGGGGTACTTTGTGACATCCACTGATGATTTTTCTCGTACGGTTTGGGTTTATTTTATGAAATATAAATTGAAGGTATCTGCCAAGTTCAAAATGTGGAAGGCAGAGGTTGAGCACCAGACAGGGGGAAAATAAAGTATTCGTGGTCTGATAATATAACTGAATACCCTGACAAGAAGTTCATTCATTTTTCTGACGAGAATGGAATCTAGAGACACTTTTCTGAAGGAAGATACCATAACATAATGATGGAGCATAGAGGATAAATAGAACTCTAACGAAGATGAAAATGTGGCTTTAGTTGAATGTTGGTCTTTCAAAAGGTTCCTGGGAAGCAGCATTAAATATTGCATGTTATCTAGTTAACAAATCACCACGAGATTCATTGGATGGAAAAATTGCAGAGAAAGTGTGGACAGATAATCCATTTATCTGATTAACTTGAGGATATTTGGGTGTCCAACATATGTGCATATTTCCAGTGAGAATCGGTCGAAACTTGACCTCAAGTTAAAACAATGCATTTTTATCGGCTACAATTATGGTGTGAAGGGGTACAAGTTATGGGATCGGTTTAGAGGAAGGTGGTTGTTAGCAAAGATGTTTTATTTAAAGAGAAGTCAATGTTGAAATAGTCAGATATGACAGTTGTTCCAGATTCTAAGGAAGATTGTAGTCCAACAGCAGGATGAACTAGACTCAGATTCAGGTGGAATGCAAAATTCAGATGGAGTACAAGACTATACATTTGTGCATGATAGGGAGCCCCGTCATATTACACCTCCACTTAGATATGGGTTTGAAGACTTAGCAGCATATCCTCTTCTTACAAGTTTAAGAGATCCTTTTACCTTTTGAGAGGCTATCGCTAGCTGGAGAAAGATAAGTGATGGGTGCTGCAAAGAAGATTCTTGAGATGGAAATTCACATGGACAAAGGAGATGATAAATTACAATTGTCCCATAAAATCTATGTTGAATGTGTTTTGAGTTTATTTGACATGAGCAAAGCAAATAATGTGAGTACCCCTTTGGCGAATCATTTTAAGCTCTCTTTAGAATAATGTCCTAAAGACAGACTCAGATATTGAAGATATGTCTAAGATTCCTTATACTAGTGCAGCTGGTTGTTGGATGTACGTTATAGTTTGCACAAGTAGTTAGTCAAGTGTGCAAGTTCTTGACCAAGCCAGGGAAGCAATCAAGTGGATCCTAAGGTACTTGAAGGGTACAACAGATTACGGTATCATGTTCAACATGGAGCAGGGTGTTCTATCAATTACAAGATATGTGAATTATGACTATAAAGGTGATTTAGATGATAGGAGGTCTACAACAGGGGATATTATTACTCTTGTGATGGGACATATATATTATAAATAATCAGTGCAATCCGTTGTAGCTATGTCTATAACTAAGGAAAAATACATGGCAGTAGTTGAAGCTTCCAAGGAAGCATTGTGGCTTATAGGGTTAATGGAAAAGTAGGATGTTAAGCAAGGTGAAGTTCAGCTGCATTGTGATAGTCATAGTTCTATGTATTTGGAAAACAATTAGGTGTATCATGTTAGGGCCAAACATATTGATGTGAGGTTCCAACTGATGGGCTGGTCTGGGTGGTGATTCCTCTGCAGTGGGGATCATGTAGGGGTGTGACACCGTGAAGTACAAAGTAGAGCTGTCAAATAAGCCCTATAACTAAAAGCCCTAATAATTTGGCCCCATTAAAGCCCTTATATATTGAGCCCTCAATTAATAAAATTTATTTTGGGCCCTAAAATTTTAGGCCCTTTATAAAATGTATTTTTTTTTGGCCCCATTGAGGGGGCCTTATTTTATTCCCAAATTCCACGTAGATTTGCTCGGAGACTCCATTTTTATCAATTTCCCACAGCTTCATCTTCACCGCCACAGCCACCGCCACCGTCAACCCATTGCGCCGCCGTCAAATTGTCTCCATTGTAAAACAAAGGTACTCTTTTCTCTCCATTTCTCTTTAATCTCTAGCTTTCCTAAAATCAGCTTTGATTTTTCATCTCATTTGAATCCAGATGATATAAATCTTCATGTTATAGGAATGAATCAATAGGATTATAAATGGATTCTTTTTCATCTTAATTGAATTCACATGGGTCATCTTTATGTTTATAATATTGCTTAATATGTGCAATCACAAGCTGTTTGTGAAAACGCCTCAACAGCTTTATACATGTTATTGTTTGACAACTGGAAATCCATTTTAAGTTGATTAATTTTGCTGTAATACAACTTGTTCCATCTACAGATTGTGCTGGAGCACTGGATGTAACTGACGATTTGCAACATTTACTGGTATACTTTAACTGTTTTATGAAAATCCTATTAATATTAGGTTCTGTTTACATCCTTTATGAATGCAAATGTAAATATTAATTGATGAGAGAGTAGGGGGCTGAGAGATAGATATAAGGAAGGTTTGATTGGATAAACTAGTTGAATATCTTACCAAGTATTTTCAAATGGTTCAACTTGGGTTGAACCTTACTTTAGTGTTCTCGAGTTGTTCTTTCGAATGAAGGAGGATGGTTATTTTCCAACTGTTCGGACTTATACGGTTCTTGTGGATGCATTGTGCGAGTTGGGAAGGAGGCGGAAGCTCTGAAATTTTTCGAGGAGATGGTGGAAAGACGTTGTGTGCCGAATGTTTATACTTACACTGTTTTTATTGAATGTACATGGCTTTAGAAAAAGCATGGACAAGGCTTATATGTTATAAAACTAGTTAGCTTATATGTTATAAAACTATTAAGACACAACGCCACTTGCAGCCAAGAAAGATAGGAATGACATCTAAAAAAAGTTCATCATTGCCTACCAGCACCCTTAGAGTTGTCTGCCATTCATTGAACAAACAAAAGGCTATATGTCAAAGAAAGTTCATCAAGTTATCAAGCCCATTTAGAGGGACAGACAATATGCTGTAATAGACACATACCTGAACCTCTTAAGCATTAATGACCAAACCTCTTTTATTGTACCAATCTCTTTTAAATCTTAATTTGTTATTGCAGCTTGTATATGATTTTCAGATACTCAAAGTCTTAACTGTTACCGTGCTTGTATATGATTTAAGAAACAATTATATTTATTTAAGAGTTGAATCCATAACAACTGGCTCCCTAACAGCATTGATAAGATAAGAGCTGACCGAATCAGACAGCCTCCCGCCGATGTCATACCAGTACCAAAGTTAACCAAAAACCAAAAACCTTAAAAAAAACATGGAGAGAGCCAAATGTTTGGCTTTAGTTGGAGGTGGTGCTCTTATAGGCTCTCTCTCAACCTTCTTTCTTCTCAAACTTCTCCAAACTCAAAAGTTTGTGAATTTTCTCTTCTTTTATCCTCTTTCGACACTTAACCTTCTGTAACTCAATTGTTTCTTCATAATTTTTGTTTTTTTTGGCATTTCATGGTACTGAATGTGTTATATTATATTGTGATTTTTTTTGTGTGTGTGCAGAAGAGATGTTCGACGGAACTACACTGAGAATGGTACTACTGAATTGAATGGTATGTGTAATGTAACTGTTACTAATCTGTGTCAGTTTCTGTTGCTTGATTCTATGTTTTCTAACTTTCGAATGATACCCTTGATCTTTGCCTAAAATTAAGATATTTGCATGTCGAAATTGTACAAACTCATGCTCAATAGTATGAATTGCAAGCAGAAGTCACCATACAATATGTCAATGCTTAAGTTATTAGGGCTTATCACGATTCAGAAAACCTGTTTGTTTTCATTTTCCTTACTGTTTTCGCCTTTCACGTTATTGAAATAGGAATCAAAGTGAAAACAATGTGTCAATTTTGTAACTATAAATGAAAATGGAAAATGAAACAAAATAAGCATTATGTTAAATAATCTACCCTAAAGTTGACATTCTGTAAATTGTAAATGTTTAAGTGTCTATTTGGTTTCAGAACTTGTTTATGGTTTCATTTTCTGTTTTCTTACTTTTCATAATTGCCGCATTACTTTCAATCTTTCAAAGATTATTCTGTTTTATGCTAGCTATGAATCTACTAAGCTGGGTGGGTGTGGACAGCTGATATCAATCACAATATGAACTGAGTCAGTTTCCTTTTATGTTGTAACTGACATCAATTACTTAGTGTTGAACATAACTAATTTTCTTTGAAGTCTGTTAATGACACATTCTACTATTTAACGTCAATGGGATTCCTGAAGGACAAAGAGAGAATTATATGCGAATTTTAGTCTTATTTGTTTCCTGTAACTTTCATTTTTCATTTATATCTTATAATAGTATATGTTTTATGAAATGTATATTCTGAAGACTTGACCTCTGATGCAATTAGGTTGAGAACCAAAGTATTAAAAGGGAGATACCAACAAGCACAAACACAAAGATAGTGACAGCGAGAGAATAGATTTCAGAAGGTGGTTCATCATTATATTTCCTTCACCCTTGTTATTATTTCAAATTAGCTAGGGTAGCTTGTCTCAAATGTTTTGGTTTTTGGAGTTTGTTTTTAAGATGAGGAAGATATCAACACTATGGATGAAAGCAATATCGAGGTGACAACGACTCGGCATACATTTGGATTGCAAGATTGATGTGAAGAACAAGTTTTAGTGCCATATACTTTATTATGTTTGTTGAATTGATGTTTTCATGTCTTTTTGGTTGGATTAGTGTCTTTGTTTATGAGATATTTAGTTTATGTTTGTATTGATTTTTTCAATTTTGAATGTCAAATGTCAGGAATATTGACAAATATCTTTTAATGATATGTTTATGGAGTGTAATGGTCTGGTTGTAAGTGAAGAATATTTTTTCTTTTTGGAAATATATGTTCTTATAGTTTTTTTTTTCTAAATTGAGATGCATAATATTATTGCTGGAGTTTGAAGAAAGAATATAAAGTCTTACTCAAGTATGAGATGATTAATATTATTGCTTTTGTTTGAAGAAAGAATATAAAGTCTTACTCAAGTGTGTGTGTCTATATATATATATATATATATATATATATATATATATATATATATATATATATATATATATATATATATATATATATATATATATATATATATATATATATATATATATATATATATATATATATATATATATATATATATAAAATTGAATTATTTAATACTTTTCAATATATTTTTTTTACCTTTTTAACATATTTTTTTACTTTTTTAATATATTTTTTACTTTTTAATATAATTTTTAATATATTTTTTTTTATTTTTAACATAATTTTTATAATTTTAAATTTTTTTTATTTTTAATTTAAAAGTTATTATTTTTCAAATTTTTATTATTTTATTTTTTAAATTAAATTTTTTATTTTATTTGGGCCTTATGGCCCTCTTTTAAATTTTAGGGCCTTTTAACTTTGGGGCCTATGTATTTGAGGGCTTACTATTCATTGACTTTTTTTAGGCCCCTTCATTATGGGGTTGGGGCCCAAATTTATTGGCCCCTTAAATTGACACCTCTAGTACAAAGTGATGTACCCGTCGGCGCAACTCCACTCTACCTCTAATATGGTTGCTCAAGCCTCGTCAGGAACCATGTGATGCTCAAATTCTGCAAAGGCCTCAACTATCTGCCAACGGGTCATTAAGATAGGAGCCGAGAAAGAAGGGTCGCGAGGTATCGTCTAACAGTAGCTGAACTTCCGCATGACGCGCTCCGAAAGATAAAGAACAGTGATGGTCGAACTGGAAGCCAACTATCTAGAATATAGGGCAACTTCATCCTACAGAATCGTCTCACAGTGAGCAGCTAGCAGTCATAGCAGACGTCCTCGACATCCATGCGGTCTAGATAGTTTTTATATGAATTCGGCACCTAGTTCCTTCTGAGGGGGACGAAGGCAATAGCACGCAACATGGCCTCAGTGTAGCCAGGCACCTCTCCCTAGCCAACGATCCCAGGGAAGTGCTGTAATATCCAACCCTGAAATGAAAATAAAAAACACATGGATCAAACATTACTACGACAATATAATGAACGACTTTGAGAAAAAGTATAAGGATATAAGATTGTTACTACTAAAAGTGAACAACTGCCTGCCACAGACCTAGGCTTCCGCTAGAATCCCTCTCTGAGTCTATAGTAGTTATACGCCAATGTTGCCTGTCCCCAGTTGTACTTATAGCTCCGTGCGGTATCCGATAAGTACCTTAGATAAACGACATCTGTGTACGAGGAGCTTGTGTCCAAAAACAGTTGAGTGCCTAACAAAAATAGGAAGTAACATCTCAGCACACATTTTATGTGTATCTCCACCTCTACTGGGTCACCAGCAACCTGATGTGTCGCAAGGATCTCGGCATCATATCTCAAGGTTAAGAAGTGAAACCTCACGTGCGCGCCTTGGGACCTCTCCACCTCCTCAAGTGCGTCCTCAGGATCATCCCTGGGCTCCTCAATCAAAGTCTCCCCCCTTCCTCATGCATCATCCTACCGCGACCAAGGAGGGTACCCCAGATAGGTATATGCAGGAGGCATGCGATGTTGTCCAAAGTGATGGTAACCTCACCATGAGGCAGATGGAATGACGACGTCTCTAGGTGTCACCTCTCTGCAAATGCCATAAGCATCCCATTATGTATGGTGGTGTACCCGATCTGACAGAAGTCTTTCAGCCTAGAAGTTGTGAGGACATCTTAGAACCACGGCTCCGTAGGCTGCTGCAAATAGACAATCTTCCGCCCGTTATTGTAGAACTTTTAGGGATGCCTATCCTGAAATTTTCCAAAGAAAAAAATATTAATAATAAGCAAAGTTAGAAATAATAAATTATCACTAAAGACAAAAAAAGTAATAAGTCTAAGAAATTTTACCTTTTTGTTCCGGACATGTCAGGCTGTATGATCTACATACCCTGTCAACAGGGATAAATCTGAAGGACCCCTTGGGTAGACCACAGGCGCCTCATGCGCATCATCCTTCTCGTGCAACGGATCAACACCATCAAGAGGTGGCACGGGAGATCCAGCATCAAGCAAAGGTGGCACAGGAGAAGAAGAAGTATCCTGATGACGTCTGTGGGTGGAGGACGTTTGTGAGGAACCCTCACCATCATCCCAACGCCTACGAGATGAAGAAGTAGATGTGGAAGGCCCCTGTCCACTATGCTCCGAGTGATTCCACGTCATGGCCCCATCTGTCACCTCAGCTGGAACGGAGGTGTCAGGTACATCTGCTGGAACGACGAATCCATCTGTCACCTGTGAGACTACTTGCATCCGTGCACGTCGCACGAAGGCATGTTGTTACAAATAAAGTCGAGTTAGATACATTTAACTTATAAAAAGAAAAGGAAAAAAATCAAATTTAACTCCGTAGGTGCAAATATGGAAATCTTCCGTAGATGTATCTACGGAAGCACCCATCATTTAAAAAACTGGGGTTGTTCCGTAGGTGCATCTACGGAACTACCTAACGTTTCATTTGTTTCGTAGATGCACCTGCGGAACATTCTGAAACTTCAAAAATGCAACAATGGCGTATGTCACTATTCGGGCCACTAAAAAAATATCATTTTGGTGGCTTGATCGTCCGTTTTACACATCAAAAAAATACCTCCATTGTCTCTAAACTATGTTTCTAAAACTAACTAATGATTTATACACCCAAAAGTGTATTCAAACTCTATTAAGGGAAATACTCGAAAATAACTTGAAAACTTACCGATTAAATTGAGTTTTAAAGTTGTTGAAATGTGTTGATCGCTGATGTTGACGTTCACCGCCGAACTCGAGAAAAAACAATGAAATTTGGTGGAAGTTTGATTTTAGAGGTTGAGAGAGATTAAGAGAGTAGAATATGAAAAAAGTGAGAATGAGGGAGAAGAAGTAGTCTGGCGTGAATATAAGATCAAATGCTTTCGTAGATGCATAACTGAAAGAATTTCGTAGATGCACCTACAGAACAAATGAACTTTGACAAAAAAAAGTGTTTGCGGAGATACATCTACGGAAGCAGGGGGAATTTTCGACAACGTGCATGGTGCATAAGATGTCCAAGGAGTATATTAAGAGTTTTCCTAAAATAAATCACATTGTGTAAAAAAAATTACAACACATAGGGTGTGTTTGTTTCAAGGTTGTAAAATATATTCCCGGGAATATGGTCATGGGAATGCAACATTCTTATGTTTGATTCAAGTTTTAAAAAATTATTCCAAGACATTTTTTATTCCCAAGATTCTTATTTACACATGATTTTTCTATTCTTATTCCAAAGTTTAAAGGGTGGGAATACAACATTTTCATGGGAATAAGTTCAACCAACTCTAACTTCCTACTATCACTTACATTTTCTATTATTTTTTATTTTATAATATTTTTAAATTAAACCAATTTTATCATTATTCCTAAGAAACTAAATTTTTACCAAACATATAACTTAGAATAATATTCCAAAGAATACTAATTCTAGAAATACTATTCCAAGAAATAATTTTTCAAATCTTAAAACAAACACAGATATATATTTTTCTCAAATTTGAAGATTCTAATACACTCATTATCAAAAACATAGTATTTTAAATACATTTCACACTAGCTTTAACGAGGCATTGGAATGAGATAACTTAAATATTTTAAAATTTTAAACAACTAAAATGATTTAATTAAAAAAATATATTTTAAATTGTATTATTTGAATTAATTATTATAATTATTTGTTAATTTTTTTTTGGAGTATTTTTTATAAATTTTAAAATTTTGGATCCAATTTAAAATTTAAATAATATGATACAATTTACAATTTTTTACTATAAGTTAAAGAAACCAATTTATAAGTGCTAGGCTCCTCAGATCTCATTTATGATATTTCCTTGCATACTTAGATTTTTCATATCAGCAATGCTATATTTACACTTAATTTACGACACCGTATTGCATACACCGTAACATTAATGCTTCATTTTTGTATGGCACTAGTCTCAAAGCATGTAAAAATAATAAAATATAAGAAAAAGTAGAATGTATAATATATAAATACGGTGTCAATGTAAAAATGAGTGTAAATATATCATTTCTCTTTTCCTATTTCCAATATTTCAAAGATTTCACACTTCCTCATACAAGGCCCGCCTCTCATTACTACTAAAGGTCAAAGTTTCATTCACATGCATCAAAGTAGATTTGATATGCTCATAGAAAATAAAAAAGTAACCGTACAAATCTTAACAATTTATCTTCATTATAAATCTCAACTTCAAAAGCTTTTAGGAAAGAGACAACACACCATTATTTCTGTGTGTAAATTATGAAAATTCTTTTAAAAAGTGTAAATTTTGGAAATTAATTTAAAAAATGTATGTATATTTTGTTTCAACACTTGTGTCATTCTAAGAAAATTCTCTTTCAACAACAATAAATTATTTTCTTACTTGTGCAATTCAAATTGTATCAACACATTATTGAACTTAGGGTAATGCTAAGACCATCTCCAATGGTGCAACCTATTTTTGAGTTCTTTATGGGTCCCACCAGCCATATCATCTCAAAATAATTTATTTAATATTTATTTTATTAGTGTAATTCAAATGGGTCCCACAACTTTACCTTATAAATTAATTTGATTGGGTACCACAATTTTTTACTAGTTGCATTACAATGCAACTCTACTATGACATGACATTTTGATTCAATATTTAATTATTATATTGATATCTAGTTGGAGAATTCATTGAAAAATACCACCATTGGAGATGCTCTAACATGTGCTCTAGGGGCACATGTTAAGAGCTAAACTTAGAAATTTTTTATTGAAAATTGTGTAATATTTTTATTAAAAATTTATAATTAATGTTTTCATTGCTTTGTTTCAAGACAAACTTTCTGTTAATATGTTTTTTAACATGTGCCCTAAGGGCACATGTTAGCTTTACCCTTGAACTTATTATTTTAAAAGTTTAAAATTGATTGGATCGAACCAAAATCAATATGGAACTAGTTGCTGATATTTGATCCCACCAAACACATATATCTGAACATGTCGTGTCTAAAGATATATACGCAAGGAATAAAAACATCACAGAAAGAAAAAGAAACCATGTCAACAATTTGATGATTGAGGTTGGAGCACTATTATTACATCTACAGAAAATACATCAAACTAAAAAGACGTATATATACATATAAATATTCAAAAAGTACTAGTTTTTACAATCGAATCAATTATATGTCTAGAGCCAACTCAAGTGATGCCAAAGAAAAAGAAGAGAGTTGGCTGATTTACCAGTCACAAAAAACTCCTGGGGTGGGCCACTACTCAATTGTCTAAACTCATCTATTTGTGGATGAATCAAAGTTCCCTCCAAAAGATGTGAGCAATGCAGAAATATCATCTCCTCTACCCAATCCCATGCTTAAACCAAGAAGATCACGGGTCATGGGCTGGCCTGTTGAGCCTATCATTTCATTCCCACAGGGAAGTCCAAGCCCAAGGTAATCTGCCACAGGCTCATTCTCTTGCTTTACATGATCATGACCATTCTTCCATTGTACTGTTGTGGTACTGTTAATACTACTGACAGTGTTTTCTTTCAACCCTAAAGCACGAAGCAAGGATGCATTAGATGAAGATGAACCCACTTGAGCAGCTTTATGGAGTAATGCAGTGGCAGATAGTGCAGGTTGTGGAGATGCATTGCTGTAGTGGGAAACAGGGTAATCATGGTTGTTGGAGAGATAGAGTGGTGTGAAAAGTGAGAGGGTGGTGGGTTCATTGACAGAGAAAGCTGCAGGGCAATCTGAGTGAGTCAAACTTGACATGAGAGTGCTGAATGAGGAGTAACAGCTAGTAGAAGTGGAAGTGATAGCATTTGAAGAGGGTGGTGGTGACAGCCTTGTTGTGTTTTCTGCAATATCTGATTACAATACAAGAAAAAAAATGATTGTTACGTGCATTTAAGGCACATGTGAGTTCAATTCATTATAGAAAATATTTATTTCTTTCCCACTGTCTTATTGTATTGTGGGAGACGAATAGACTATAGATTAGAGGGTCCATAATGTGGGTTGAATTACTACTCAACGGCAGAGAAAAACAAAATAAATGCATGCTAAGAGACAAACTAAAAACACACATCTGTCAAGTTTGAATCATGTCAGCTTCATTACTCCAAATCTCATTTAAAAAAAATAAATCACTATTTTCTCCTCCTTAATGTACTACTTTTATCATTATTTATTCTTTCACATTTATGAAATACAGTACCAATTTTGTCCTTTAAATTAATTAAAATTAATTAATGCCAGTCAATTTTTTTATCCATTATAGTCTAAAAGAATAATAACTACTAAAAACTCATACACAATAATTCTGATGATGACGTCTAATCTAATAATATTAACTTTCTGAACTAGAATGTGTGGAAAATGAAGGTCAATGTAATTACTACAATTGTAAAGTTGGTTCAATAGAAACTTTTAAGTAGATTCCTAAATTAGAGAAAATTATATTCAAGTCCTTGAATTTATAAATTTTGTAATTAAGTCTTCTTGTTACATTAGTCAAAAGGTAATAGAATTAGAATGGTCTTTTTGTTTTGTCAAGTTGTAGTATAATGATTAGTGTAGGTACTTACTACTCAATAACAACACTTAAAAAAAACCTAATTTGTCAAATTGATCCCATTTTGAGGCCAAACAAAATGTTAATTTATTTACCATTTAAAACCATGCAAATTGAATGTGATTGTGCAAAATTTCCAAAAGAACACACACATTTGATTTACTACGAAACAAAAGTACAAAACTCAAATAGGAAATGAATTAGTAAATTCTACCTGAGCTCTGAATAGACGACAAAGCCGGAGACACCGCAGATATCGTTGACGGAGTCACCGGAGCCGTCGCCGGAGAAGAAACCACCGCGTCAACAACATTGCCACCTCCTTTGCCACTCTCATCCGCCGCCACAACATCACAGAACGCTCTGTGCGTAATGAAACTATCTCTCCTGTAATCAACAACATTTATCAATAACATTAACAAACAAATTAGAGAAATTAACGGTTTCAGAGAAAAATTAACCTAGAGAACAAAGTGCCGCAATCGCATTTATACTCTCTACTTCCACAACACTTCATATGCGCTTTCCAATCACATTTCACAGCGTAATTCTTCGAACAACGTTCACATTTCCACTTCTTCTCGCCGTGCTTTCTACTAAAGTGCTTTTTCACGCCGGTGAGGTCACCTAACGCTCTTGCCGGATTGTGATGAACACAGGAAGGTTCAGGACAAACATACACTTTCTTGCGATTTTCGTTACTCCCTCGCTGCCGGAGCTTCCACGGCATGTTATGGCCTCGCCGGTGAAGTTGCAGATTCTGTTCGCGTTGGAATCCTTTGTTGCAGATCTCGCAAACGAAACGATTTGTTGCTAATAAAGTGTTCGGAGATAAAGCGATTACTTCAGCATCTGGATCTGAAAACGGAAACAAACAACATAACTGCATAAATTAGTATTTGATAGAAGAAGAATAATAATTAAATAATATTATGATATATATATATAATAATATATATTTAATTTAACTATGATTATGATTATGATTATAGATTTTTTTTTTTAATATACACCTGGCATTCCAGGGAGGTTTCGCTTCTTTTTTGGCGGTGGCGATGTGGTGGAAAGTGGTGGCATTGATGGAGGATTTCTGTGAGATTCTTCCATCGTAGAAGCTGAATCAATTCAATGAAGTTATTATTATGAACACATTGAAGTTTTGGTTTTATTGAAAATGAATGATGAATGATTTTGTTTTGGTGATGGAGAGGTGTAGTAGTTGTGTAGAGAGTGTTTCCGGCGGGATGGTGAATCGGCGGAGAAAGTTTTCGGGCGGTGGTGGTGTGAACAGAACGTGGCGGCGGAGAAATTTCTACTACAAGAAAGAGAAAGAGCGTGATTATTTGTTTTTTTGATGAGTATGATATGATGTGTGTATAATGGAGGAATACCCAGTAGGATAAAGTGGTGTGCTAGTTAACCATGGTTGAGTTAGGAAAGGGAGAGAGAAGGTAATATCGGTTTGGGTTACTTCACTCAAATTAGACAGAGTGTTATTTTCTAACAGATTAATTGCTGTGGTGTAAAACTCTATTCTTCAGCCAATTTTATCAAGATCAAATATTTATCTAAGTTTTTCAATAATATATGCATATATTTTTTAATTTGTGTTATCTTGTTCCTTAAGATAATTATTATTAAAGTTAAATTTTATGACAAGTTTGTTGTTGTAACTCATCGTGTGGATGACTCTCCAAATTTTAAGGAGGTTTAAAATTTTCAGTATCCTGTGTATGATGTTTCTTTGGACTAGTGGATGTCATGAAGATATTTTATTGTTTAAATTTAAGTTTTTTTTTTTTTTTTACATCTTTATACTTTCAATTTTTATTTCTGACAAAAAGTTTAAAATATCTTTAGTATTTGAGATGAATATCTGAACACAACGTTTTTCCACAAAATAAGTGTAAACGGGAGAACGTTTTTTATTTTGTCAAAATTTTATTTGTAGAATAATCTTCATATGTGTTTTAGGGTGTGTCAGCAGATGCATAACCAGATTAACTCATATTTTCAAATTTATGGAGTTTTTTGGAGATGCATATCCGAAAATAGCTTAAAATGCATTCAATGGAGTTTTCAGATATGCTTCTTCGGACTAGTTTTAAATGTGCATTCGGGAAATGCACCATCAAAATTTTTTTTATGTCTTGACCAACTGTAATCAGTTCAAGAATAACTTGTGCAGATGTTTTATTGGTTCAAACAATCTCTAAAAGAGGCATATTATGAGCACGACTGAAAAAATTAGCCCTGATAACGCAATCTTGATAGCTAATCTTTTCACCAATAATGTTTAGGTCAGTAGAGATGTGTTTGATGCTTAAAATGCACTTATTGGAAGTTTTCGGAGATGCATCTCCAAATTAATTTTTGACAAAAAATGGGGCGGCCACTTGATTTATGAGGAATGAGGTGATTCAAGGTGCGCCCGGAGATGCATTTATAAAAACACCTGAGGGCAATTTTGGATTTTCAGAGGTGTGAGTCATACCCTAAGGGTGAGAAAAGAAATTCCTTAAGTTTATCACTATTTAGTTTGGTGCTTTTTTGGAACAAAAAAGTTTGACACAAACATAATTTACTTGTATTTTAGAGGTTGTTTCATTATTTCTAAATGAGATCTTTGTAGTACTAGTTTGAAATATTTTTACATCTTTTTGTGTTATTTTCTTCCACAACTTTGGAGTTGGCTACAAATTATAATGCTACTAATCTATTTAATATTTATAGTTCCTAAGTGTCATATCCCAAAATTTGCCCTACCAATTATCACATTTCATCTGGCTCTTAACTTTGGACTCATCTGCATACATCTATCTTAACCCTGCATTTTTATTCAAAATCATTCATTTGCATAAGGTAATAGCATTGGTTCAAAAGGTTCATGATTTCAACTCATCTTAACACTTGGGCTATTGTTCGTTTGATCAGATGTTTTGTTGGTTCTCATTTACTTTGTGTACAAGATTGTTGAATCATTCAAGATGCTACTGATCTCCATGGACTAGGGGTTTGGTTGTAGAACAAGCTTTGGTTTAGAAGAAAAAGGGTGCTTCAGTTGATTTTTGGTCAAAGTCAATTATGGAGGTAGACTTTTTGACCAAGTTGTTTTTTACTCTTATCTTTGGTTGTTGAATAGCTACATTTCTAAGTGAATCATTGGATTGGCTAAAAGGAAATTCAATGGCAATTTCAAACAGAGGAAAAAGAAAGTTTTTTTTCATTACTTGAGAAATAAGTCATTTACAAGTCAATGTAAGGTTTCAGATATCATTACAATATTCCAAAATCCACTACAAATACAAGAGAATCCATTGCAAAATAAAAGTACAAAAAAGCACTTTTTGACCGACAGTTGACTTTTGGTCAACTGTTGGCTTATGCTCAAACAGTTGACCAGACTTTGACCAAGACCCTAGTGCTATCCTTGACCTATTTATAAGTTTCTTCTTCATATATCTTCCATTCATCATCATGTGGTCTAAACGTCTCCCGGTTGTCTTCAAGTATGCCTCTTATCCAACCATGTCCAAAAGCATGCCAAATTTAGGCCAAAACTTGCACCTCGACCTGTCATAAGCCAAACGTCAATCACCATATGCAATACAATACAACAGTATATCATGTTGTTCAATACTTCACATACAAGAACCTACCACATCCATTTATCATGTCAATATCATTCAACATTAATGCAAACAATGCTTCATCATGCTACATACAGCCAGACGTTCTGCCATGACCTAATGACATACCAACCAAGTACGTTACCTACATACGCAATGCACCATTCATCATTCCAAACACAAAGGTTGTCTGCAGTAAGATATGGTTAATGTACACATTCAGTCCACACACAATACGCAGTTAAACCTCTAAACCGCCTTGTGGAATGTACTTTGTGCAATGCATCATTACACATCACTATAGTTCCTATCAAATTCCTACATCATCAAAGCATTGGACATAGATCAAGAATGTTGCATTTAAGTTCCAATCAGAGTATATGAATACGTTAATGGCATTAAGAATGATTTGTCCAAATGGTAAAACTAGATGTGGCATTCGTATAGAACAGGAAAAGGGCATTAATAAGTTGGTATACCATTTTTGAGTTGCAAGTATCAATTTCCATATGACATACCTTTGTTTCCAAATTTCCAAAGATCCAAGATCATGTTTGCTTATCCTATTGCATCAAGATCAAGATTATTATTGAAACATCAATCCAATTTGCAAACTTGCACAAAGAATGAGAAACCAATTTGAGCACTAAAGATAATTCAAGTTTTTATAAACAGGATACCTATATGGAAAGACAAAAGACTCAGGACCTGTACGAACAGTAGAAAAAATTTGAATTATCTTGAGGTTTTTTCTCTTACACCTAGATCTGCTTGACTTCATTTTAAGCCCTTAAACTTAGGTTCATACACATCTGAATACCTGCAAACAAACCAAACTTTTGACGTACCGAAAGGGCAGACAATAAAACAAGTCATTCACACACAGTAAAAAGAACTTTTAACCAAAATGAACAAATTTTAATTCCCATAAATTCATGATTTAGTTGGAAATGTGGAACCTCATTTCAATATTCCTTTTTTTACCCTCAAAACTTCTGATGCACGTTGGGTTCACAAAAAAAAAGAAACTGAATGCAAACATACCTCACCAATACATATAACCCACCGTGGCTCTCACAAAATCAAGGATTTGTTTTGGCTCATTCCACGCGCCTCACCTCTGAAAAAATTTACTCAATCCAAACCTAGCTATAACAAATTCCCAACCACCTTTCTAACTAGGGGTGGCAAACAGGCATGCCTTCCCCGTTTAGGTCTGCCCTGCAAAACCAACCAAAAAAGTGAGGGCGGGGAAAGCCCGCGGGCATTGAATCTTTTAGGCCTAAAAATAGTGAAATTGTTTGAAAAAACTCATACCCGCAAAAGCCCGTAAAAAAATGGGTCGGGCAGAGGGCACATTAAAGGGAGCAGACCTAAAACCTTGTCCCTCCCCGCAAAAAAGTGCAGGCAAAACAGGGATGCCCGACGGGCCTGGCTCATTTTTCCACCTCTATTTCTAACATGATTCCTAACCTCTTAACAACTGAACCTAATCTCTACTTAAACACTCCCTCGCTCTCTCTTTCTCATCAACAAATTCCCCTATCGTTATTCTGCAAGAAGAGTCCTAACCACTAAATACTAGAGCTCGCTTTCTGATATTCTTCAAAAATTCACAATGAATTTTTAAAAGAATAAGAGCTAAACCTAATCTACACCGCTCAACACACATTCATTCACAGAGCAGAGAAGAAGGAGATGGTTTATTTGGATGCGAAATATTATCTATCTCTTACCTGAGTAACGAGTCTTCAAAGGTAAGCTTACTTGTAGCAAAAAATACTCAGGTAGACACAACATATCACTAGGATTTACAACCAACCAATCACAAATTTTTTTAATTAAAAAATAAAAATAAAATTTTCTCACTCCTCTATTATCACAACCACCTCCATGATTCCAATTAAAAACAAAATTAAATCTTAAATAAATTTGAATTATCTCTCTTCTTATTGGTTTTTCCTAAAAATATGGATTTAGGTTCGTATCCATGCAAGTATTTCTCTACTTGTAGCTTCGATTTTCACTTCCTGAGTCATTTCTTGTTGTTTTAAGACTAAATTCTTTCTTGGAGCCTCGATGCTTTTCATTTCCATATGTTGATTTGTTTATTTGGTTGGGTTTCGATATGGTAGGGTTCTTGTTTCGGTGACCTTCGATTTGGTTGCTAGGGGAGGAATTAGAGAAATTCGAGTTCATTTTCGAACTATACGTGAAACTTGAGAGGTGGTATATGTTGGAATTTTTGTGAACTGGGTTGAGGTTGGCCGAACAAGACGGTGGCGCCATCGCACGCCGTCGCCTTCTCCTGCGATATTGGTCGATTTCTGGAAACAATATGCAGAGCATTTTGGTTTTTGTTTTGTGATAAGAGAGAGAAACAAGATTTGGAAATGAATTGATCAGAGTTATTTTATTTTTTAGTGGTTTGTTGTTGTTGTTGACACAATGGTGATAAGTGTCTCCACCATCTTGGACACTTGTCACCGTTCTGGTGACCCCTTCATGATCCCATGCGTGCAATCCCTTTCCTTACTGTGTTCTCATGCATTTTCACCTTTAGATTTAATGATATTCATGATCATCAAGATATCAACGCCCCAGATCTCTTCTCGAGTCAACTGTTTGACTAGAGGTCAATTGGACCTCCCCACCTCAGTGTGGGCCTCCTTTCTGTTGGGCTTAGCTGGGTTACTCAGAATGCACCCCCAGTTTACTTTAATTCAAGCCCATTTGTTTTATTCTCATTTTTCTTTCTTTTAATTTCTTTTATTTTGTTAGAGTTTTATTTTATTACTTTCTATTATTTTCTTTTGAGCATTTGATTAATTTTGTTAAACAATTTAATTTAATTTAATTAATTAATATTTTAATTAATTTTATTAAATATATTATTTAACTTAGTTAATTAAATTAATTGTGTACAATTTTGTGTGGACTTAATATTTTTAAGCTTAGATGATTTGTTTTGCTTGAACAATTTCTCCTATCTTCTTGGCCAATATTTGAGTTCCTCTCTTTTATCCTTGATGATCATCATGGTTAATAAAGTTAAGCACCATATTAAACCATTTTTCAAGGAACTAATACTCGATTGCGAACCCATTTTCTATCAAAAGTCGGTCTCTTCTTAAGCATCACAGTCAATCACACTTGCACACATTCACAGCTTGATCATGTGCTTTCTTACAGTGAGATCTAGTCGATTAATTATTCCAATTAGTCCTCTAGAAGACTAGCCCACTTTGTCAGTACACTTGTAGTTTAATTCGATTTAATTTCTTTATCACTTTCATGTTATATCCATTTGTGTGTGCCACCTTGTATGGGCTTGTTTTTTTATTGCTTATCATTAACCCCATTTGAAAAGGTGTACCCCCACTCCCATGAAGTGTAAAAAAACTTTATTGCTTTCCCTTATTTTCTTTCTTGCTTATATCTTGTCATGTGCATGCTAATAAAAAGAATCAAACTCCTGCATTCTCGATCCATAGATCGAGTCACATCCCACTACTTGTAAGTCGATCTCCTTGTGCATCGACATCGACCACCCCAAAATCATTTTGATCCATATATCAAGTCACACCCCAAACATGTAAGTTGATGCGTCACATTCAACCTTTTGCATACACTTCAAATTTTTTTTCATACTAAACTCTCGATCCAACGTTGAGCTCCTTCTAAAAACCTTTTTCTTAAACAAATAAGATTGAATGGATAAGATGGGAGCATATGGTACCTCTTTCTAAGTTAAATTGAATACGAGTTGCCTAACTTGGCCATTTGAATAACTATGATCCGATCAAAACACTTTAAATTAAAGTGAGTTTAATTCAAACTTAACAAATAGTAATCGAGCGAGACGGAAGCATATCCTCCCTTTATCACGAGTACTTGAATACGAGGAGCATTTCTCAGCCATTCAATGCTCATCCATTGTCAAAAGGGTTGGGACTAAACTCACCTCACTCTTTTTTCAATAAAAAAGATTAAAATGGCGAGATGGATTCATATCCTACCTTTCCCCAAGTGCTTGACTGTGAGAAGCATATCTCGATCATTTGAAACTCATATCCTATAAAATAACTCAACCAATCAAACTAGTTTTTTTGCCCTTGTGTGACTTTAAAAACCTTTTCATAAATGAATGTGTCTTAGCCATTTTGACACGAAATGATTACAAGGACTTAGCCTCGTCAACGAGCAAACAAGTCAAAGTTGAAATGTCTAACGCATCATTCTTTTGAAAATCAAATAACAAATTCGTAGTTTTCTACCACAAACTACGGAGCTCTGAATTCCTCATTGCACTATGAGGCTACGTAGGCACATGATTGTGAAATCTTGGCAAGCACAATAATAAAAAAAACTAAAACCTTTTTTTCTCTTTTCTCGATTAATAAATAGATATAAATAGAAGATCACAAACTTTCACGCTAACACTCATTTGCAAAGCTAACGAAATGAGTACCGTTGAGTACAACGGGTGTGAGGGGTGCTAACACATTTCCCTTGCAAAACCGACTCGCAAACCCGCTCTTAGTTGCGACGACCATTTCTTTTCTCGTGGTTTTTATTCAATATTTTCTCTTTCCTTTTGAAATAAATAAAGATGGGTGGAGACTCTGTTGTATTTCGAGCGTTCCTTACACTCAAGTATTTTTCGTGTCGCGACACTAAGAACCTTGGATCGAGTGAGCCAAGTCTCATTATAATATAGCAACCTTCATAAGAATGGATGGCTGATACCTAGAAATCTAGGAGGTGCAGTAAGCTAGACGAATTCCTAGGTACCAATGTTTAACCCAGTATACACTCCACTATGAACATGTGTTATGAATGAAAATATGAGAAGTCGAGCGATGAATTCAGACAAGAGGTGGTCGAACTAGATGAATAGTTCTTGAAATGATACAGGAGCGACCCGGGAAGGGAAAAGTGTACGCATCTCGCCCTTTCCTCAAGGTTTCCCTCAATTAATCCACTATAAAAATGTTGGATCCTCATAGTGGGACCCTTATCATCCTTTGAGGCAATAAAAAATTACTCATCCTCATAAAGGAATTCATACCACCCTTTGAGGCGATAAAAATGATGGATCTTCATGAAGGGATACTTGTCGCCCTTTGATGTGATAAAAAATATTGGATCATTGCAGGGGAATCCTTGCCACTCCCGTTTTTTGAAGCCACCAGATGCATCGAATCTATGTAGAAGATTTGTGCTGCCTTGTGGGGTGGAATATCAGTGAAAGGCCCAAATAGGGCTCCGAAGCAATTATACAAAAAATTCTGAAAGAACAACCAAAACCAGAGAAACAAAAAATCAATATAGCTAAAATAAAGATGCCTAAGAGGTGCAGCAGTTCAAGTTCTTACAAAAATCCCATAGGGGCAAAAATATAAGAAAAGGCCACAAAGGGCCAAAGAAACGAGAACAAGAAATATGTTCATTGGCCATCCTCCAGTGTCACCCCCTCCATAAGTACTTGCTCTGGTTGAGGGGTTGTTGGCTCGTCTCCTCACGTCGCATCACCATTGGCACCATCCTAAGCGCCTCAAACTGAAGGAGATCCTTGGTGCTCTGAAGGGGACACTTCCTCATCATCCAAAAATTGACCATCGTGGATAACTTTAAAATTATCCAACATGTTTAGGCCTAGTGTGGGATAAAATAAGGACACGTGTTCCTTCACAGACGTGAAATAAGTACTAGAGGTCACCACTAAATCGTCCTTGAGTTTTGACACCTCTCCCTCCAATTCCTTTTTGAAGCAAAAGACAACCTCTAAAGATAACTTTAAAGACTCTTCTTTGGAAAAGACTCCTTGGCTTTGGTCTCCGTAATGACCAACTTGGTCGTCCAAGATTCCTTATCTTTTTCTAAGGTCTCTAATAGCTTCTGGATCTTGGAGTAACTCGCCTCATACTTCTTGAGCTTCACCTTTAACTCTTTTTCAAACTGATCTCATTTTTCCAATTTGACACGTTCTAGTATCAGTATCTCGACAAATGATTCTCTTACATGTAAGAAAGCTTGGAGGACAACTTAGTTTTGAGGGTCTTGTAGTCATTAGGAACTTCTTAGAGAAAGGGAGGTGAGAGCCACTGAACTAGACGAAGTTAAAACCAGAGTTTTCCACAAGGAAGGCAGAGTGGGGGATCCTCTCCAACAGGAGGCTTCTAAACTCTTGCCTCCTCTGGAGTAGGTGGAACAACTCTGACCCTAACAATTAGGGAAGGATCCCGCTCATGCTTTTGGGCCTTAGGGTTGGGTGAATCCAGAAGCTGGTGTTCAGTCTGTCTTTTCTTTCCCTTGACAATAAAACCCTCAAGATGGCTTTGGGGATATCAGTTTCGCAACATGCGGCTTGGATTTTATCCCATTTCTTCTTCCGCTCCTTTTGGGAAATGTTTGGCATCTGACATGCAAGACAACGTACAAAAGTCATATACCACCTGAGGATACCTATAAAAGCACCAAAATATATAAGCTTACTCAAGTATTTATCAAGGAAATCACTACCTTCCTGCCATCGTTCAATCATTGTACAAGACTCTATGACCTCAAACTTCTCTGAGAGGCTAATTATCTTAGTCTCACTGGATGTGAGGTACTTATAGTCATATCCAACAATCACCATGGGTTTATCCATCCAGGCCAAAGGGAAATGAGAGGCAACATCCGCCCCCACAAAAATGTTAGAGCCTTCTCGCCCTCTCACTCGCATAAACCTATCATATCAGTTCTTGTAGTAATTAGAGTGGGGTTTGAATGGGGCCTTCCTTAAAAGGCATCATAGGGTTACCAGGACCCTTTTTATAGAAAACCTTGTGGCATAAAATGAAAATAACACCCTTACAGTGGGGAAAATCTCCAGCCCTTGGCACACCATCTCAAACACCCTAATAAAGCCCCAATTGTTGGGTGTTAGCTCAGAAGGAGTGATGTTAAGGACTTTCACAACTTCCACCTCTAAAGAGGAAAAGGAGAAAAGAACTCTCGTGCCCTTAATGATGGTGGGTGGAAGTAAGAATAAGGAGATGGTGAGCTAAGAGAGGTGGCCATGTTAACTTTCTCTATTGGTGAACAAGCCTCCAAGATAATCATCACTTCATCCTTTAAAGAAGAGACGACAACCTCCTTTCTAAAGGAGATTATCTTCTCCTCGAGAGTACAAGAGGATCCAATATCTTCGACCTCCTTTCAAAGTCATTATCTCTTTGTTTCCTGGGAACACTAAAGAACAAAAAGAAATTGCTACCATGATTGCAATCGCTAGTAGGACTACTAAAGCCCTCAATCTCACAGAACTAAAATTCTACGCCAGTCTAAATCCCTATTAAAAAGTCTTTTGTCTAAAATCCCTAACCATGGCTGTTATGAAGGAGAAAGATAAAAGGAATCAATACTTGAAAGGGTTGCGAATAGGAGAAAAACCTGAGAAAGCTTGTAAAGGGCCATGCGAGCGGAAAAACCTGAAGAAGCTTGCAAAAAGTTAAGTGAGAAAATGAGTAAAGAAATGGAAAAGGAGAATAAAAAATTCCTTTATAGAGGAGTTGAAGCAACAAGTGTTTAAAAACCATCGTGCTTTATAACCCATCGTGCTTGAAGGACTATGTAATGCTTGAGTCTAAACAATTCTAAGACAAGAAGTATTTTCTGAGAAGTGTTTGAAATTTCAAGTAGTACAAAAAAAAATTTTTTACAAAATAATATACCGGAAATTTCATATTTCACCCCAGTAACTTATTCAAGGGTAAAAGAGGTGGCATGTTAAATGCTCGCATTTTCTTTTATTTAAACAATCAAAACCAAGCCTAGGCCTCCTATGAAGCAAGAACGTATCATTTGTCAATGCTTTACGGCTAATAAAATGATAATCTTAACCCTATTGTCACCGATATTAGTTTAAAGATGTTATACAAAGGCAATCAATCTATTTATGTTATCACGAAGAAAAACATTTTTATTAATTTCCTGTGAATAAGAAACCATCCCTTCTATTCTAGCAACTTCATATTGTCAGTTTTCACACAAATGCTACGAACAAATGAATCCACAATAAACAGACTTCATATGACAGAACTCAACTAGTTCATATATGCTAGACAGTAAATAAACAGACTTCATATGACAGAACTCAACTAGTTCATATATGCTAGACAGTAAATAAACACCAAAATTTACCGTTGTATCATGCAGGCTAAAAGTGAAATGAGCCAGTATATACAACTCTTATGTAGGCCTAATTAATAACTGCAAATAAACTGCGATTTCTCATCGTGATAGTAAGGTTGAAGTTCCTATTTCGGCACAAACAAAAGATTTCTCATCTAACAACGTTTCAATATATGTACCTAGAGTTTACAGTATCCACTACAATATGATGAGTATATATAAATACCACGACGAGATGAAGTGAAGATTGATGCATCTTTTAAAACTATGTCTGGGTTTTTCAACAGTTGCTAAATACCACCAGTATATATAAATACCACCACGACGAGATGAGTATATATAAATATTACTGTTTCACCTTGATCAAACACACAAGAAATCCCAAAGTCACTCTTCATTCCAAAATCCATTTTTTGTGTCATTTGCATTTTCATAGCAAATTTTAGTTAGAGAAGTTTTGGGTGAAAACCAACCTTTCTAACAACTTCCATACACCATTTGGAAGTTTTTGATCATCTCCAAACACTTCACAAACACCCCTAGCCAAAAACCACTATCAAACCTCCATTAAAGAGCCATTTAGAGCCTTAACCTTCCAAACTTCATTCCATAGGCTCACTAGCCAAACTAATCATTCAAACATCTTCTACATACCATATATAAGCTGTTCAGATCATTGATTCACATCTGGAACACTGAGAATACATTGTTTCACTGTAACTTTTTTGTCTTGTAGGTACAATTGAGTTACAGGTTCCTGAGGTTTTCAGGAGCAATTAAGCATTCATTTAGCTTCCCTACAACACAAGGGAGCTATCCATATCCATCAAGGAGTTCTGTAACATCAGTTTGAAGCAGTATCTGAATTAGAGATATTTTTAACTCCTCTATGAGTTTAAAATTACTTTCTTTAAGTTCATAATTTTCTGCTTTAAGTTTCACAGTTTCAACTACAAAACTATCTTTAAGTTTCTTGTATTTGATTCTGAGTTTACTATGGTTTTCCAGAAGTTTTGATAAGCTTTCTACAAGCTCATCTCTAGTAAGTTCAAAGAATACCTCATCAGTTTCTAATTCAGAGCCAGTGTCATCTCCTATGGTAGCCATTAATGCTAAGTTGGCATGTTCATCTTCTAAGTCAGATTCACCTTCAGAAGATTTTGAATCATCCCATGTGGCCATCAGACTTTTCTTCTTTTCGAATTTTTTCTTTGGCCTTTCTCTCTGCAGCTTAGGACAATCATTCTTAAAGTGACATGGTTCTTTACATTCATAGCAGACAATGCATTTTCTGCTAGGCTTCTTATGTCCAGAAGATTATGCTTTATTTTCTGGTCTCTTGTAATTTCTGAACTTCCTTTGTTTATGCTTCCATAATTGATTTACTCTTCTGGAGAGAACAAATAACTCATCTTCTTCTTCTGATGCAGAGTCACTAGAGCTTTCTTCTTCAGCCTGAAAAGCATTAGTTTCAAATTTTCTAATAGATTTAAGGGCAACAGACTTACCTTTCTTCTGAGGCTCATTTTCATCAAGTTCTATCTCGTGGCTTCTCAATTCACTGATAAGTTCTTCAAGAGATACATCATTTAGACTCTTTGCAACTTTGAACGCAGTAACCATTGGTCCCCATCTTCTGGGTAAACTTAGGGTTGGCAACGGGTCGGGTTTCACACTACCCAAACCCGCACCCAAAATCGACACCCAAACCCAAATGTTGTTCGGGTGGCAAACTAACACCCACGCCCACACCCGTTGGGTTCAGGTTTTTTCACCCAAACCCGAACCCGCAACAAAATACATAAAATATATTTTACACTATCCAAACCCGTACTCGAAATATCGGGTGGCACCCGAACTCAAACCCAAACCCAGTCAATTCGGTTTTTCACCCTTTGACTCGGGTTCGGGTGCGGGTGGACCCCGCGGATGCGGGTCTGCTTGCCATCCCTAGGTAAACTTCTGATTATCTTCTTGACATGATCTGCTCTGGTGTATCCTTTGTTCAAAACTCTCAAGCCAGTAGTCAGAGTTTGAAATCTTGAGAACATGGTTTCAATGGACTCATCTTCTTCCATTCTAAATGCCTTGTACTTCTGAATGTGGGCCAGAGCTTTAGTCTCTTTAACTTGAGCGATTCCTTCATGAGTCATTTTGAGAGACTCAAACATATTATTCAGCAAGATAGTTTTAGCCTTGTGATGATTTTTTACCTCTTTCTTTTGTTTATCACTCATGTTTTTCCTATCAATCTTTTTACCAGTATCTACAGGATGTATGTAACCATCTAATACAATGTCCCATAGTTCAACATCTTGTCCTAGAAAGAAACTTTCCAGTACTCAAAATTTTCTCCATCAAACACAGGGGGTCAGTTATTTTGCTCGTTTTCCATAGTGTTTTTCTTCTGGATCTTTTACTGACACTGTTAAGTGTTTGCACCCAGAACCAAGTGCTCTGATGCTAATTGAAGGGTATGAAAACACTTAAAAGGGGGGTTGAATAAGGGGTTTTCTTCCGCAAATGAAAATTCAATCGATATTTTTATCCTGATTCGTTTGAACTCAAACTACTTCAGTCCACCCGTCAAGGTGATTTCGCCTCTCTCAACGAGGACTTAATCCACTATAACCAAACTGATTACAAATGCACAACCAACTGGTGTAACTAACAATTCAATGCACAAGCCAACTGCAAGTGACTAACACCTCTAAGACTAACTAGTCCTATTTCTCTCGAGAAATCTGACCGAACTGGTCTCTCAAAGAACAATTACAAATAAGAACTTCTAACAATAGTGTTTCAGATTGCTTTTTAAAAAGCTTTATCACAACAGTGAATTTTCACTGAGTTTAAGTACAATGAATATGAATCTCAATAAAATGATATGAACAAAGAATTTACGTTCAACATAAGATTTTTCGTGAGCAGCTCTTGTTCGTAAGTTGTTATTTGCTTTTTCAAATGATCTTTTATTTATAGCCTTTGGAAGTTGTTCATCGTTGCTTCCTCGTAAGTTGTTCCGCCATAAATGTTTGCGTGTCGTGTTGGTTAATTGAGCTTTGCATGCATCTTAATATTTGTTCCTCATGAATGTTCCAGCCGTCTTTTAATCATTATGTCTCTAACGGTATTTTATCTTGTATCAGAACTTTGTATTTTGTTTTTCTTTTTCTTCACAAACTTCTGTCTTGACATTGTCATACCCCAAATTTGTCCTACCGTTATTTATCTGGCTTGCAAATCATAAACATACATCCATTTAGGTCATATCATTGCATGCATCTGTATCATTGGTCCTTGGTCAGGAGGAGAGACTTGAAGCCTAATGTGGGGTGTCATCAGCCGGCCCAAGACCTCTTGAAATCAGGGTTTTCATCCAGTTCATAGCATTGGCAAGTGTAGAAGTCATCCGATCCTCTTAATCAGGGTTTCCTTGACCAAAGTCAACCAGTTGACTTTCTGGTCAACATTTAACAAGGAATTTCCTACCAAGTGAGGAGCTTTCATATTGGCTATGTGGGCGTATTCATTTGACTGGATTTGACCAGAGGAGATTTAATCAAGAATTCCATCAATAATCAGAAAAATCAGAACATTTGGCTTTTGGGTCAAAATCAGAAGAATTATTCAAATATTGACTTTTGGTGGAAATTTAACCAAGAAAAGTCAAAGAATGGATAAAATCGGGAGTTTGACAAAAGTTGCCAAAAATAAGAAAATGACAAAAATGGAAAGTTCCATACTTAGAGAAATTTTTGAAAGATTTGAAAATGGTTGACCAGCTCACTTCAGGTCCAGTTTACACGTGTTTCTAGGCTTCAATTCAAAACAAGCTCAACATAGAAAATGTTCAAATCATGACATTGTACAACTTTGTAGTTGGAAGATTTTTCATTGGAAGCGTAGATCAAAAGTTACAAGAGTTGGAAGTTTGAGAATCATCATTCAAGTAAGTCAGGATGCCAAGCAAAATTCTGGGCAGCATGCATGCATTTCTACAAACACGTGGTGCGCAATATTGGAAGCCAGTTTAAGATAACTACAGGCACCCATCAGGTTCAAACTTGGCATCCATCTGATCTCCTCCATGCACTATACACAATGAGCCAAGAACCACGTTAATTGGATGTGTAATGAACGAATTAGGAGCTCTCAAAGTGGTGATCATGCAAAGGTAGCTCATGGCGCATGGCTGGGCAAGGATGTAAGGCAGGCGCAAAACACTTTGTCAAATAGGTGGCGGGCAATTTTCAAATCCAATTTTAAGGAACTATAGGCATCTCTGGCACTTCATTCAAATTGATACATATTCTACTCTATGCCCTCTTTCAAATAGTCCAAGAACCATGCTAATTGAATACACAATGATCAAATTATGAGGCTTCAAACTCGGGTCCATGAGAACTGACTTTGGCTAAGGCATGGCAGATCACGCACGCGCACACCGGTCATTGATGGATCAGCATGTTCATAAAGGAATTCGAAGAAGATATCATCATCATCTCTCACTTGTCCCAACATGAAACTTCCTCTACCCCATCCCCTCTCCTCGCAAAACTTGGAAGTGAATCAATAGATGAGCGATAGTGAGAGATACATGTACACAAAGTAAGCATCAGTGGTGATTCATAGCATGAGGCAACGGCAAATTCTGCAGCCATACATACACCAGTTAGCACCGCAGCTCCACACTTAGCCATGCACGAGGAAAAGCGCGTGGAAAACATACCAGTAGTGATCAAATACTTGCTCTTGGGATGGATCCTCAACATAACACCACACCTTAACACTCCATGCACCCTCCACATATATATCCAAAAGCCCTTCATAAACAACGACACACTTCATTTTCACGGTTACATACAAACCCTCTCATCTTCACTCTCATCACTCCCCAATCTTCTCTCTCGTCCCTCACCTTCACTCTCCCTCTTCATCTCTCTAACCACCCTAACAACCACCTAACAAACTTGCTAGCCACCTATAACCGTCACCTTCAACAACCACCAACCACCTCCTTCACCACCATAACCCTCATTCTCTTTTCTCTCGTTTTCATCTTCACCCTCACCAACAAACTCAACCTTCATATCTCTCCGTCGAACCGTGATCATCATCATCCACCATCATCAACCTCTATACTTTTCCTCATCAATCATTGTCAACAATCTCATCACCACCCGCATCGTTATGGCCACTTCTCATCTTCGATTCTCCCTCACCTTGAATCAAGAGCAGTTCCTCTGAGTTCATCATTGTCCATTAAGTTTGTATCACCGCTGAGGTAAAGCTTCAAGAACCGGGTTCATTTCTAAGAGATCTTTACTCAACTTCATAGTTGGTGGCGTGATGGATCTTCAAGATTGAATTGCAGCTTGTAAAATTTCCATATCATTCGAGTCAAGAAAGCTTCAGGTAAGTACTCAGTCCTCTTACACGGTAGAAGCTATCACTGTGCCTTCGAACGCTTTGTAGTATATTATGCTCAATCCGTGGATCTGCGAAGTGTGTTTTCGTTTTGCATTGAAATTGAAGTGTGTTCGTGTTCAAACGATTTGATTAGGATACATATTCGGTGAGAATTGCTCTGGTATGTTTAAGGTGCACTTCTGTGAAGTTTGATAGTTCTAGGGTTTTAGAGTTTTGTTCGGTCTGAGTAATAAAGTGAGATCTATAGAAAACTAGTGACAGATCCGTGTTCACCGCAAGAATCCGAGTCGAGCAATACCGCTCTCTTGAATTTTTGAGAAATTTAGTGCCGCCTCCGCCGTGGATCTACCGGAGAAGACGACCGGAGCGTGGCTCCGGCGTCTGGGATGCTTGCATGGTTCGTTTCCCGCTTTGCCTACGTGGCAATCCATTACTGGCTCTGTTTCCCATCTTATTTCATATTTTGTTTTCATTCAAATGATTAAGAGGTGACGTGTTAATACCTGATTTGACCAGCAGTGTTTTTGTCTTTATCCCATTTAGTCCCATCTTGACCAGTTGATATACGTTATCCCTTATTTTTCTATGTCACATGTTAATAACCATATAACAAGTCATGAACCACATGCTGAGACAGGATAATAAAAAACAAAATGAAAATAGTATGAAGATAAGTGAAGGAATGGAAGTGGATAGATAATGTAGTTGGGCCATGCGCTATGGGCCTAAGTTGTTTCCAGGAACCACACCCCTTGATTGCTAACACTCCCGCCTCTTAATGATGTTGGGCCTGGACGCTCATGCTCTTCGCACCCCCCTGCATTAGGCCCAGATTGCTTGTGACTAGTTTTAGTTCATATAAAAAACTGCTAAACTCACCCTCTGCAGTGTAGCTTAGATTTTCACCTTATTTTTTTGTTTTGCTTTTACTTTAGCTCTTAATTCCATTTTTTTAATCAAGTAAAAAATGCATAAAATCAATGTTAGATATTAGTTCATTCCACAATAGTTTTCTTACTTTTAGTTGATAAAAACATGATAAAACCTTTAATATTTTGTTAGACTTGTAGGTGATCATTGACATTAGAAAACTCATAAAAATAGTAGACTTTAGGTTGATTTTGACATTAATCCTTTGAATTTTCTTTCATAAAAAGGTCATGAAAAGTAGTAGTTTTGTAGTTTAATTTTGCATTGATGTTTGAATTGTTTTCATACTAGTTCCATGTTATTTTTGTATGACGCTTGTGCGATTTTATTGCTTGTATTTTTTGGCCTTATTTTAGGCCTATTTCGTTAGTACCATTTTAGATTCTTTTTGTACATAGATAG
The DNA here is from genome assembly GCF_029867415.1 of Vicia villosa. NCBI lineage: Eukaryota > Viridiplantae > Streptophyta > Magnoliopsida > Fabales > Fabaceae > Vicia > Vicia villosa. The sequence continues at coordinate 6,653,787 of NC_081182.1, forward strand.
GAATTAGGACAACTTAGACTAGAATTTAGATATAGTTCCCTTCTCATTTTCTTTTTCTTTTTAAATCTTAAAATGCTTAATAAAAATCGATGAAGATCATACCGTTGCTTTATTTCATGGTAGGAAAGAAATGATTGAGGCGTAGGCCTCGATGTATGTTCTTTCCTACTTAGCGGAGAAGAAATGATTGAGGTGTGAAGCCTCGGTGTATTTCTTAACCGTTATTTAGAGAAACGATTGTGGCGTAGGCCTCGATGTGCATTCTCTAAATATTCATAAAAAACTTTTTTCGTATTTCCTTTACTTAGCGGAGAAGAAATGATTGAGGTGTGAAGCCTCGGTGTATTTCTTAACCGTTATTTAGAGAAACGATTGTGGCGTAGGCCTCGATGTGCATTCTCTAAATATTCATAAAAAACTTTTTTCGTATTTCCTTTACTTAGCGGAGAAGAAGAGGCCTCGGTGTATTTCTTAACCGCCATTTAGAGAAACGATTGTGGCGTAGGCCTCGATGTGCGTTCTCTAAATATGCAAAACAAAACTCTTTTTGGTATGATCTAAGTCACAAATTAAATCCCCTTAAAAAACACCAATAAAAAACACATAAAACACTAATAAATGGTCAGATTTAAAACAAAGTAAGGAAGTGGTGCGAAGCCTTGTAGTAGGTTCTCGTCATCATGTAATTACCCTAAAAGACACAAACCAATCTCCTTTTTTCTTTTCTTAAGGGCAAGTTATCTCCGCTCCATTGCATCCTAGGCGATCCCTTATGCAAGAGCGTGAGCGTTAACGCCGCCCAACTAAAAAAACACAAAACAAACAGAAAATCTTTAGCCGAGCTACGGTAACTCTGATTCCTGAAAAGGATACGTAGGCAGCGGGGTAGGGCCCGTGCGAGTACAATTCTTTATTTTCCCTACATTTTGCATTCATTCGCATTTAGACATAGACATAGCATACACCCATTAGATAGAAACAAACATAGGTGGATACCATCGAGTACGATGGGCGCGAGGGGTGCTAGCACCTTCCCCTTGCGTAACCGACTCCCGTACCTTGATTCTCTGGTCGCAAGACCCTGTTCCTTCCTTTGTTAGGTTTTCTGATATTCCTTTCCCTTATGGGATAAATATATTGGTGGCGACTCTGTTCATTTTTTCGCGAGCGTGCGACAGCTGGCGACTCTGCTGGGGATGTTGCTAGACCTATTGCTGGTCCATCCTTAGTGAGTCGATCCTAGCCTATCCGTTTGTTTGTTTATTTACTGGGTGTGCTATGTTTTCTCTATACGTGCCTTTATTTATTTTATGTATTTATTTTATGTTTCGCATGTCCTGTTTATTTTCTGCTTGCATATCATGTTTATTTCTGCTTGCACATCATGCATATGGATTATATTTTGTGTTCCTTGGGGTCTTCTGTTCTGTTTTGCAGGTTGGGTGGGATGTTCTATGAGGTAAAAGGCCCAATACCCAGGCCAGAGTGACACATAGGATACCTAGGATAGAGTGGATAGTCATGACGCCAACAGAATGTCAGGTTCTGTTGATTGCGATCATGAGACCCACGCCCAGTCGAGGTCCAAATGGGGTATCATTGTTGGCATGTAGATGCAACAACGGTGGTGCCTCAGGAGGACTGATAACGCTGGTTGCCATTTTGACCTTACCCTGACCTAGATTCACCCGTGAGTGGGGAGGGATATACATGACAGGTACCGTTGGTGACTCAGGTTCTGTTGGTGACTATTGGTTCTCCTGGTATTCAAAAAGGTGTCGGACCTTTGATCCTGTGACATTTGACCTGTATCAGTTATTCAGAGGATTGTACAGTGGTTACTAAGATTACATCGACCGTTGATCCCATGCTTTTGCATTGCATAACATCATTGCTTTGTCCACTCCATTTATGAAAGATCCTAGAGTCTATTTCCAAAAAAAAGAGAAAAGAAAAGAAAAGATATGTAAAAGAAAAAGGAAATAGAAAAGCAAAAAAAGAAAAGAAAAGATATTCTATACAAAATAAAGCCTTGAAAAAAAAAAGAAAAAGAAAGATGAAAGTGTGAGAAAAGACTTTAGGATCTCTCATAAATGAAACATGCATTCATATTATCATGCATTTCATGGTTCTTTAAAAGACTTATGGGACCATTTCTATTCAGATTCCAAGATCAACAACAGATTTGACTTCTCACCGCCACAACTCCAAGATCAATTATGGAACAACTCCGTGAGGAAATGGATGAGATGAAGGAACAAATGGGTCATCTTATGTTGGAGATGCGAGACTTGGTCCGTAATCAGGATGCACTAAAAGAGGAGAATAGTCAGTTGAAGACTCAATTGAGCTTGGTCATGGAAGTTCTGAAGACGGTATTAAGGAAGGAAGGTGATGTTGTTCCTGCTGCTGCAACAGAAGTTGTTGATTCCTTCTTCCCAATAGGATTCCTTTCCACTCATGGAATACCTCAGGAAGTTCCTCCTCAACTCCATGTGCCATTACCTCCATGCCAATCTGTTCTTCAAGGAGGCCAAATGTGCGGGAAAAAGCCTAAGAAACCTCAGAGAATTCTCAACCCTATCCCGATGCCTTACGCTCAGTTACTTCCCCGTTTGCTGGAGCTTCAGTTGGTTGAGCTACGAGAATTGGCTACGCCTGAAAAGCTTCCCCCCACCTTTGATGCCAATGCTAGATGTGAGTTCCATTCTGGGGCACCTGGTCATGATATTGAGAATTGTAGGGCGCTGAAGCAGCAAATTCAAGATCTCATTGATTCAAAAGTGATTTTGTTCACCCCCGAGGGTATGTTTGTTCAAGGAAATGGGGTTCCAACTGCGGTGGAAGAAAAGGTTGATTCATACTTCCATGTTAGATCTACTTCAAATCAGAAGCATAATGCACCATCTTGGGTTCCAGGTTTCCCACCTCATCAGTCTCCATTTGTTTCGCAGCCAGATCAAAAGAGGAAGACACCCGAACAGAATCATCAACAAGGTCATCCGAATGAATACCCACCTAGAAGTAATTTGGGGCGAAGAAATGCTCCTCTGGACCAGATTCCTATGACATACACTAAACTTCTGCCATATCTAGTGCAAAGCTCATTGGTGGCCCCCAAATCTCTGAAACCTCCACCACGCCCGTTTCCACCTGGGCATGACCCTAATGCGCAATGTAGGTACCACGTTGGATCAGCAGGGCACTCAACCGAGGACTGCAACGCTTTCAAAGCCAAGGTGCAACAATTGATCGACGAGAGACATATAACCCTTCAAGGAGGAAACATGTGGGTGAACGGAATGCCCGTGCCCAAGTGAATGTCCGTATTCCATGGAGTGTCACAAAAAGAAATAAGCCCAGAAGGAGTCAAGTCTCCTCAACTATGGCAATCATCATTTCCTTTCTGTGTTCTCATTTCAAGTATTTCCTGTTTTGTAGAAAGCTGCTTCCTTGAACTCGTTGGTATAATAATAATAAAAGCACCACAAATTCTCGAACAACTTTGTCAGAATCTTCTTTCCAAGAGGTAATCAAGAATTTCCTGTAGAAGCACCTCTCATTCTCAAGGTTCTTGTGCTCAATTGTATCCGTGGAGGTTGGTGTTTCAGTTGGTGTTTTGGTCTTTCCTTACAACAAGTAGCTTCTCTAAGTTTGGTGACCATGCAAGGTACTTCCATTTAGGATGGCAATTACTAATCTAGCAACTATGCTTGGGGCTCCCGATCGAGGGATAAGCAAGACGTACTCTTATCTTGAGCATTGCGCCATTTGCATTGCTCGAATCCCTAAAAGCATTACAAATTCCTATGTGACTTCGTCAGAATCTTCTTCCGTGTGGTAATCAAGAGTGTTCTTCACAATGCTTCTCATCCTCAAGGTTCTACTTCATATCTCAGTTGCCTTTTCTCATGATTTCCTTCTCAGTGGCCCTTGCTTGTTAACAGAGAGAAAAATATAAGAAACAAATTGATGGCCTTATGCCCAGTTGCTTCCTCGTTTGTCAGAATTTCAATTGGTTAAGATTCGTGTTTTGGGTCTTCTGCACCACAAGTAGCTCTCTTGAGTTTGATGACCATACCAGATTCTTTCCATTTATGATGGCGATTACTACTCTAGCAACTATGCTTGGGGCTCCCGCACGAGGGATAAGCAAGACGTACTCTTATCTTGAGCATTGCATCACTCGCATTGCTCGAATCCCTAAAGCAAGGCAAAAGTTTACAACTCATGGGTGACTTTGTTGGAGTTCTCTTTTGAAGTAATCTGAAGTGTTTAGGAAGGAACTGCAGAAAGTATTCAAGCTCAACAAGTCCAGACGGAGTCAAGTCTCCTCAACAGCGGCACCCATTTAGTTTCTTACTGCATTCTCATTGTAATTTTTCATTTGTGTGTTTAAGCATCAATAGCATGTAAAAACTTGTTAATTTCGGAATGAAAATCATAATACATTGTTTATGTTCGTCTTGAAGTAATCCATTCGTTATCACTCATAAAATGTTTTGGCATTAAGATACCAACTTTACTAATTGCTTGCTTATGCAAAAAGCTGAGGGAGAATGATGAAAAATAAAAATGCAAAATCTCTAATCGTGTGTTTTTGAATAAAACCCTACTGAGGATGTACAGGCATTGTTTCAAATCCCCAAACACTGGAGATATAAGGGAGATAGACCCTCGTCAACCCCTTTGAGCCTTGAAGTAGGAGTTTCTTTTTCTAATCATAAAAAAAAACCCTATTTTGACCTTGGGGAAGGGTAGTGTTCATTTAACTTGATCGAGCTTTCAAAACTCACCAAAAGGGTGTGCATCTAAGGATACAACAATGGTTGTCCTTCCAAAGGTTGAGGAATGTCAAAACCGCAATGATTATCCCTATTCCATCAAGAGATCAAGAGAGAACGATACCACAATGGTAATCTTTCATCAAATCAAAGGAGTGAGGCAGTCGCAATCACCTCCAGCGAATCAAAGACTATGCGAGGTCACACGACTTGTTCAAAAAAAAATAGAGAGCAAAAAAAAGAAATGGCAAAAAAAAAAATAATAATAAGAAGAAGAAAATGACAAAAAAGAAAATGGCAAAAGAAAAAAGATGATGAAATTGCCAAGCAAGAACAAAGTCGTGTGACAATGAATCAGAAGAATAAGAGGTGAGCGACCGCCATGTCCAGAGAACCTCATTGATTCCTCAACCACTCCAAATTCCTTGTGAGGAATGAACACTCATGTCAAGTTAACTGAACATAGGATTGGAGAACATCATGAAGGGGGTGGGCACCAAATAATTTTGAGCCTAAAAATCCTTTGTTTCCAAAACCGTGAACCTGGCCAAGTTACAACCCTTAAAAGTCCTAATTGAAGTAGGGTTTATTTTGAAAGCGCACTCCGATGAGATAGTGTTTAACTGACTCCCAATGAAGCGAGACTCATATCCATGTTGGTATCGTACGTTTGCCTTATCTTCCATATGCAAAAATCGAGGTTGTGTCAACCAGTGATTCATTCACAAGAGGTCGCAATCTCATTTCAATAAAAAGTTTCTTTAAACTTCAAGACTAACATAGGCTTTGCATTAGAATTACCATTCTTAGAATTAACATTCTTTTGCATACAAATATGTGCTTAACATCAAGGAAATTACTATGATGAGGATCAGTGAGCAACTTGATCATATCGAAGTACAAGAGACTTGAGAACTCCGAGGAATAAAGGCTAATCATTTCAAATGTTGACCATCAAGGGGCAGATTCTCTAAAAACTCCGTTGGGCATGCACAGTTAATGCTTTCTTTGATTACCTTGAGGGGAAGAGTTTGAAGACTCCGTTGAGCGTGGTAAAGTTGTTTCCATGTTTGTTTAACTTCAAAACAAAGAAAGCTTGAGCATTCTAGTCCGATGTACCTAATTAGGGGCAATTAAGTCGAGGTTTGACCTCTCAAATTCAGCATATCTAGGGCAATCATGTCGACAAATCTCTTCGAGCCTTGATCAATCTGGGGCAATCAAGTCGAGGAATCTCTCTTGAGTTCAACCAATCTGGGGCAGTTACGTCGAGATTCGACAAATCTCTCCAAGGATCCTTTGGGGCAAATCCCTCCATAAGTCACGAAGCCTGGGGGACAATTCTGAGTTTTTTGTCGCTCCATGACCATAGGAGTTTATTTCTCCTAGAAATTTGGTCTCTCCTCAAGCATAAGGGTTTATCCCTCCTAGGAGTTGTTCTACTTCCCTAATCAAAGCTCCTTATCGGGATTTCTCATCCCCAACATGGTGAATCGAGGGAATCTCCTCAAACTAAAAATCCTCCAACCAGTGGCACATGGTGAGAAGTCAGAAATCATTCTTCAAGTCAAAGAAAAGTGCATCTTACAAATCAAAGTCCAATATCTATTGGCACCTCCACACGGTCCTTAACACTAAGGGGATTTTCCCTGGTGTTTACCTCACTAATGCCTTTATTTGGCACTCTGCATATAGCGTTCACTGCATATAACATTGCATCCTCAAAAGCGTAGCATATCCATCAAAATGGAACATTACGCCACAGAAAAATTCAAACATGCATACAAAGCATAAGCCAGATAATACAAATCCGCACCCAGTCAAGACAATAATACATCCCCACACAAAAAGTTGTCCTTACAAATTCTGATTGATATCTGCTACTACATTTCAAATCTCTTCCAACCACGGTGCCGAGGCGAGGTATCTTCAATCTCTGATGAGTGTCTGACACAATGTCTTCTTTTGTCCCTGGTGTCGAGTCGATGTTGAGTCATAGATCGTAAGAGATCTTATTCTTTCAGTCCTGAAGATCATGCTTAGGTCTTCTCCTGGTGTCGAGTCGATGTTGAGTCATAGATCGTAAGAGATCTTATTCTTCCAGTCCTGAAGATCATGCTTAGGTCTTCTCCTGATGTCGAGTCGATGTTGAGTCATAGATCGTAAGAGATCTTATTCTTTCAGTCCTGAAGATCATGCTTAGGTCTTCTCCTGGTGTCGAGTCGATGTTGAGTCATAGATCGTAAGAGATCTTATTCTTCCAGTCCTGAAGATCATGCTTAGGTCTTCTCTTGATGTCGAGTCGATGTTGAGTCATAGATCGTAAGAGATCTTATTCTTTCAGTCCTGAAGATCATGCTTAGGTCTTCTCCTGGTGTCGAGTCGATGTTGAGTCATAGATCGTAAGAGATCTTATTCTTCCAGTCCTAAAGATCGTACGAGATCCTCTCCTGATGTTGAGTCGATGTTGAGTCATAGATCGTAAGAGATCTTATTCTTTCAGTCCTAAAGATCGTACGAGATCCTCTCCTGATGTTGAGTCGATGTTGAGTCATAGATCGTAAGAGATCTTATTCTTTCAGTCCTAAAGATCGTACGAGATCCTCTCCTGATGTCGAGTCGATGTTGAGTCATAGATCGTACGAGATCTTTTTCCTTTCGGTCATTGTTTCATACAACCATTCTCTTTGAAAACCCCGTGTCGGCATTGCTACGTTACAAGCTATCTCCCTTCTTCCAATTACTCACTGTAAATATTTCCACCAGAAAAAAACAAAAATTCTCTTTCCCCAGCAGATGTCAAAATAAAAATAAGGACAATACTTACGCCACCTCCTCTTTTAGGACAAATTTTTGGTCTTGATATTTAATCTTCTTCTACCTCGAATGTTCGAAAGGCTAGCGCCAATCTCACCTTCAGGCTTAAGACGATTAAATAGGGGCAGCTGTCATACCCCAAATTTGTCCTACCGTTATTTATCTGGCTTGCAAATCATAAACATACATCCATTTAGGTCATATCATTGCATGCATCTGTATCATTGGTCCTTGGTCAGGAGGAGAGACTTGAAGCCTAATGTGGGGTGTCATCAGCCGGCCCAAGACCTCTTGAAATCAAGGTTTTCATCCAGTTCATAGCATTGGCAAGTGTAGAAGTCATCAGATCCTCTTAATCAGGGTTTCCTTGACCAAAGTCAACCAGTTGACTTTCTGGTCAACATTTAACAAGGAATTTCCTACCAAGTGAGGAGCTTTCATATTGGCTATGTGGGCGTATTCATTTGACTGGATTTGACCAGAGGAGATTTAATCAAGAATTCCATCAATAATCAGAAAAATCAGAACATTTGGCTTTTGGGTCAAAATCAGAAGAATTATTCAAATATTGACTTTTGGTGGAAATTTAACCAAGAAAAGTCAAAGAATGGATAAAATCGGGAGTTTGACAAAAGTTGCCAAAAATAAGAAAATGACAAAAATGGAAAGTTCCATACTTAGAGAAATTTTTGAAAGATTTGAAAATGGTTGACCAGCTCACTTCAGGTCCAGTTTACACGTGTTTCTAGGCTTCAATTCAAAACAAGCTCAACATAGAAAATGTTCAAATCATGACATTGTACAACTTTGTAGTTGGAAGATTTTTCATTGGAAGCGTAGATCAAAAGTTACAAGAGTTGGAAGTTTGAGAATCATCATTCAAGTAAGTCAGGATGCCAAGCAAAATTCTGGGCAGCATGCATGCATTTCTACAAACACGTGGTGCGCAATATTGGAAGCCAGTTTAAGATAACTACAGGCACCCATCAGGTTCAAACTTGGCATCCATCTGATCTCCTCCATGCACTATACACAATGAGCCAAGAACCACGTTAATTGGATGTGTAATGAACGAATTAGGAGCTCTCAAAGTGGTGATCATGCAAAGGTAGCTCATGGCGCATGGCTGGGCAAGGATGTAAGGCAGGCGCAAAACACTTTGTCAAATAGGTGGCGGGCAATTTTCAAATCCAATTTTAAGGAACTATAGGCATCTCTGGCACTTCATTCAAATTGATACATATTCTACTCTATGCCCTCTTTCAAATAGTCCAAGAACCATGCTAATTGAATACACAATGATCAAATTATGAGGCTTCAAACTCGGGTCCATGAGAACTGACTTTGGCTAAGGCATGGCAGATCACGCACGCGCACACCGGTCATTGATGGATCAGCATGTTCATAAAGGAATTCGAAGAAGATATCATCATCATCTCTCACTTGTCCCAACATGAAACTTCCTCTACCCCATCCCCTCTCCTCGCAAAACTTGGAAGTGAATCAATAGATGAGCGATAGTGAGAGATACATGTACACAAAGTAAGCATCAGTGGTGATTCATAGCATGAGGCAACGGCAAATTCTGCAGCCATACATACACCAGTTAGCACCGCAGCTCCACACTTAGCCATGCACGAGGAAAAGCGCGTGGAAAACATACCAGTAGTGATCAAATACTTGCTCTTGGGATGGATCCTCAACATAACACCACACCTTAACACTCCATGCACCCTCCACATATATATCCAAAAGCCCTTCATAAACAACGACACACTTCATTTTCACGGTTACATACAAACCCTCTCATCTTCACTCTCATCACTCCCCAATCTTCTCTCTCGTCCCTCACCTTCACTCTCCCTCTTCATCTCTCTAACCACCCTAACAACCACCTAACAAACTTGCTAGCCACCTATAACCGTCACCTTCAACAACCACCAACCACCTCCTTCACCACCATAACCCTCATTCTCTTTTCTCTCGTTTTCATCTTCACCCTCACCAACAAACTCAACCTTCATATCTCTCCGTCGAACCGTGATCATCATCATCCACCATCATCAACCTCTATACTTTTCCTCATCAATCATTGTCAACAATCTCATCACCACCCGCATCGTTATGGCCACTTCTCATCTTCGATTCTCCCTCACCTTGAATCAAGAGCAGTTCCTCTGAGTTCATCATTGTCCATTAAGTTTGTATCACCGCTGAGGTAAAGCTTCAAGAACCGGGTTCATTTCTAAGAGATCTTTACTCAACTTCATAGTTGGTGGCGTGATGGATCTTCAAGATTGAATTGCAGCTTGTAAAATTTCCATATCATTCGAGTCAAGAAAGCTTCAGGTAAGTACTCAGTCCTCTTACACGGTAGAAGCTATCACTGTGCCTTCGAACGCTTTGTAGTATATTATGCTCAATCCGTGGATCTGCGAAGTGTGTTTTCGTTTTGCATTGAAATTGAAGTGTGTTCGTGTTCAAACGATTTGATTAGGATACATATTCGGTGAGAATTGCTCTGGTATGTTTAAGGTGCACTTCTGTGAAGTTTGATAGTTCTAGGGTTTTAGAGTTTTGTTCGGTCTGAGTAATAAAGTGAGATCTATAGAAAACTAGTGACAGATCCGTGTTCACCGCAAGAATCCGAGTCGAGCAATACCGCTCTCTTGAATTTTTGAGAAATTTAGTGCCGCCTCCGCCGTGGATCTACCGGAGAAGACGACCGGAGCGTGGCTCCGGCGTCTGGGATGCTTGCATGGTTCGTTTCCCGCTTTGCCTACGTGGCAATCCATTACTGGCTCTGTTTCCCATCTTATTTCATATTTTGTTTTCATTCAAATGATTAAGAGGTGACGTGTTAATACCTGATTTGACCAGCAGTGTTTTTGTCTTTATCCCATTTAGTCCCATCTTGACCAGTTGATATACGTTATCCCTTATTTTTCTATGTCACATGTTAATAACCATATAACAAGTCATGAACCACATGCTGAGACAGGATAATAAAAAACAAAATGAAAATAGTATGAAGATAAGTGAAGGAATGGAAGTGGATAGATAATGTAGTTGGGCCATGCGCTATGGGCCTAAGTTGTTTCCAGGAACCACACCCCTTGATTGCTAACACTCCCGCCTCTTAATGATGTTGGGCCTGGACGCTCATGCTCTTCGCACCCCCCTGCATTAGGCCCAGATTGCTTGTGACTAGTTTTAGTTCATATAAAAAACTGCTAAACTCACCCTCTGCAGTGTAGCTTAGATTTTCACCTTATTTTTTTGTTTTGCTTTTACTTTAGCTCTTAATTCCATTTTTTTAATCAAGTAAAAAATGCATAAAATCAATGTTAGATATTAGTTCATTCCACAATAGTTTTCTTACTTTTAGTTGATAAAAACATGATAAAACCTTTAATATTTTGTTAGACTTGTAGGTGATCATTGACATTAGAAAACTCATAAAAATAGTAGACTTTAGGTTGATTTTGACATTAATCCTTTGAATTTTCTTTCATAAAAAGGTCATGAAAAGTAGTAGTTTTGTAGTTTAATTTTGCATTGATGTTTGAATTGTTTTCATACTAGTTCCATGTTATTTTTGTATGACGCTTGTGCGATTTTATTGCTTGTATTTTTTGGCCTTATTTTAGGCCTATTTCGTTAGTACCATTTTAGATTCTTTTTGTACATAGATAGGAATTAGGACAACTTAGACTAGAATTTAGATATAGTTCCCTTCTCATTTTCTTTTTCTTTTTAAATCTTAAAATGCTTAATAAAAATTGATGAAGATCATACCGTTGCTTTATTTCATGGTAGGAAAGAAATGATTGAGGCGTAGGCCTCGATGTATGTTCTTTCCTACTTAGCGGAGAAGAAATGATTGAGGTGTGAAGCCTCGGTGTATTTCTTAACCGTTATTTAGAGAAACGATTGTGGCGTAGGCCTCGATGTGCATTCTCTAAATATTCATAAAAAACTTTTTTCGTATTTCCTTTACTTAGCGGAGAAGAAATGATTGAGGTGTGAAGCCTCGGTGTATTTCTTAACCGTTATTTAGAGAAACGATTGTGGCGTAGGCCTCGATGTGCATTCTCTAAATATTCATAAAAAACTTTTTTCGTATTTCCTTTACTTAGCGGAGAAGAAATGATTGAGGTGTGAGGCCTCGGTGTATTTCTTAACCGCCATTTAGAGAAACGATTGTGGCGTAGGCCTCGATGTGCGTTCTCTAAATATGCAAAACAAAACTCTTTTTGGTATGATCTAAGTCACAAATTAAATCCCCTTAAAAAACACCAATAAAAAACACATAAAACACTAATAAATGGTCAGATTTAAAACAAAGTAAGGAAGTGGTGCGAAGCCTTGTAGTAGGTTCTCGTCATCATGGAATTACCCTAAAAGACACAAACCAATCTCCTTTTTTCTTTTCTTAAGGGCAAGTTATCTCCGCTCCATTGCATCCTAGGCGATCCCTTATGCAAGAGCGTGAGCGTTAACGCCGCCCAACTAAAAAAACACAAAACAAACAGAAAATCTTTAGCCGAGCTACGGTAACTCTGATTCCTGAAAAGGATACGTAGGCAGCGGGGTAGGGCCCGTGCGAGTACAATTCTTTATTTTCCCTACATTTTGCATTCATTCGCATTTAGACATAGACATAGCATACACCCATTAGATAGAAACAAACATAGGTGGATACCATCGAGTACGATGGGCGCGAGGGGTGCTAGCACCTTCCCCTTGCGTAACCGACTCCCGTACCTTGATTCTCTGGTCGCAAGACCTTGTTCCTTCATTTGTTAGGTTTTCTGATATTCCTTTCCCTTATGGGATAAATATATTGGTGGCGACTCTGTTCATTTTTTCGCGAGCGTGCGACAGACATTGTGAATATAACTTCTATCAGAATTGGCTACAGCGATTGGTGCATTTAGAAGTATCCAGGCATTAGAACTTCAGCGTGAGCTTTACATAAAGTCCAAGTTCTGATGGTACTTGAGTTAGAATTTCTTTTGAAATAAGAAACATATAATTAGAGTACCATATTTACTTATACAAAATTTATTTAATTGTTATCATCAAAACACTAAGATATGATTAGAACCAAACTATATTCTAACAGAAATCTCCAGCCCTTGGCACACCATCTCAAACACCTTAATAAAGCCCCAATTGTTAGGCGTTAGCTCAGAAGGAATGATGTTAAGGACTTTCATAACATCCACCTTTAAAGGGGAAAAGGAGAAAAGAACCCTCGTGTCCTTTATGAGGGGGAGTGGAAGTAAGAATAGGAGATGATGAGCTAAGAAAGGTGTGTTGTACCCTAAATTTTGCCCCGACTTTTTATCTACATCATTTACATTTAGTATTATTATTGTATCTCAAAAATCCAAAAAAATTATATGTAGTACTCATTTGCATCATTCTCATTCAAAAAATTGAAAAAAAATTATATACATTCATTTCATACATCATTTTACAATTAATAGTTTTTCTTATATATACTAACCATTGCATGATTTTAATATTTTAATTTTAATTCAATTTATCTTGATAGATTGAATTTCTATTAAAATTTTAAAACAATTTTATTTGTTATTACTTGTTATTTGTTTTGTAGATGCAATTCAATAAAAGCAAAGTCCATTTGGTTCAAGAAAGATTTGTAAGGCCCAAGTCATTTTTAATCCAAGTCAATTTCAAACCATGAAGCCAAGTTGAGAAGTGGGTCCACCACAACTTTGCCCTTCACGTTTTCAGTAGGAGGAGTTTACACAAAATTCCCTTCGCGTTTCATTTGCAGCAAAGTTCTTTTCCATGTGATAATAAGACAAAAACTCAATGCAAAATATCTTCAATTTCCTCACCACCTTTCACGTGAAATTCCTACAAAAATGCAAAACAAACTTTCTGCCACCTCTCCATTTTCTTCACGCGTTTTATCCCGGAAATAGTGGATCTGATTCTCTTTTACTCAGAAATTCCTCTTCTAACCTCACTCACTCTCACCTATAAATACAATGCTTCATCACAGAAATAGAGGAGGAAGAAAAAGCATCGAAACTCTGCCAAAATTGAATCGAAACTTCCTCCAATCCATGTAAACTCCAAATATCACCATCCTCATTCATCCTTTGAAACCGTTCCACCTTCATACGTCCAAACTCACCTCCAAATCAACTCCATAAATCTGCAAATCTCCATTTCAACATTTTAACCATAAAATCACCTTCAATATTTCACCTCACATACTAAACCATTCTGCATAATCACTCACAATATCATAACCATTTCTAACAACCAATTCAGAACCGTCAATACGAAATCGCGACAAGCAATCTTCCAATAAAGCACTGCATTCACTCACCAAATCACTGAAACATCGATGATTACACAGAACCTGCAGAGTTAACTCTTTTATTTTTGTTATTGCTAATCTTCATTTGTTTTATTGACTGGTTGCAAGTGTAACAGATCCGCACCGAGCTTTAACTCCGCCACCGATTCGCAACGTCGGTCCATCATCATCAACACAACATCGTTTCCGATCCCGTTTCGGACATGAATCTTCAGGCGATCATACCTGCACACAGAGATCTATCAGATTCATCGTAACAACACACACAGCTAGACGGACACGAACTCAAATCAGTGACGCAGACGAAGACGAAGCGAGAGTAGAAAATAGGAACGAACAACGCACCAACGCATCAGATCGGTACTCCTTTCGACCTTTGATTTCGATTTCCATGTTGATTTACATCGTTGATAAATTGTATGTTGTTTGTTCTATTTTGGATTGATAGCTTGTTTGATTTCAATATGTGTTTGAATGCTGTGAATTTGATCTGTGTTTGAATTTCTGATTGAGTGTGGGTTATGAAATCGTTTGATTGAGTAGAAACAGAGATGTTGATAGGTTTTTATTTGTTTATTTGTGAGAGAGAATCGTAAAGAGAGAAACAGAGAAGTGAGGTCGTGAGAGAACTGAGAAAGATGAAGTGAGGTTTTGTTGTGTGTTATTATTTGAGAGAAAGAACAGAGTGAAACAGGGGATAGATTGGTTTGGTTCTCATTTAGGGTTCATTCTGTTTTCTAGTGGGCTTGTTTTCATTTCAGAAACCCGGATCCATATTTTTGCTTGCTTACCATCATTAATTTCGGCCTACACCCTGCTAGTACAATCTAATGAATTTGGTCCAATACATCTTGGGCCTGCATCCATTTTTGGGCACCCCTTTTGACTGTTTGTGTTAATTATTTTTGTTTCTTTGTTTATTTTTCTTAGTTGATAAAAATTGCATGACATAAAAATACAAAAATACGTTTATTAGATTTTATTTTTCATATTTTAAAATACCAAAAACATGTTTAGAATTAGATTTTATTTTCCATATTAAAAACACCAAAAATATGTTGTTTAATTTTAAATTCCTTTAGATTTAATATGCTTATTTCTATATCTTCTCTTTTGTTATTTTCTTGATTAATTGTTAATATTTTCTTTATCATTTCTCATGCATCATTATATATATCCGTTCTAACATTTTCTTGATTTTTTGTGAGGTACTACCATCTTTGAGGACTTACTTATGGACATTTATAATTCATTTTAATTTTTGTATATATTATCCTTTTATTTTTCGATTGGGTTGTAATAATTCGTAGTTTATATTCATCCCCATTTATTAAGTGTGTAATCCCCATCCCCGAAGCCTTGTAATAATTTTACCGCTTTCCTTTACCGCTTTATTTTATTATTGCTTGCATGCTTTTAACCGTTTTTCAAAATAAAAGAATATTAGGTTCTTAGCCGTTTTCTACCATAAGTCGATTGCACTTCACGCATCGCCATCAACCGTACTTACACGTGCACACTTGCACGTACACCCTTATTTTACTCCTATGTTCATTCCTTTATGTTTGAACCCTTATGCTTGTTTGTATGGATTTTACCTGTATGAGCTTGTATGTTTTCATTCACTTCACCCCTGCATTACTTGGTCCATATACCAAGCCCCCAACCAACTCTTTGTAAGTCGAGTGCCTTGCGCACCGCCATCGACCTGTTTTTTCAAAACTCTTTTTCATAATAAAACCTTGACTTTTGACATGTGATCTTCTTTAAACTCTTTTGTGCACTTGCACTCTTTTCCTTTAAAACTGTTTTCAATAAAATCCTTTTTCAAAACTTTTGAGCAGAACTACAAATGCTCTGACTTCTCCATTGCACTTAGGAGGTATGTAGGCACAAGACACAACGTCTTGCCGAGCAAACTTTTGTAAATAATCTTTTTCTTTTGGTAAATAACCTTTTTCTTTTGTATATATTTCTTTCCTCATTTCTTTTAGCAAACAAAAATGATTTTAACATAAACACAGATTTTCAAAAGGTTCCTGTGGAGTACCACAGATGTGAGGGGTGCTAACACCTTCCCCTTACATAACCAACCCCCGTATCCAGATTTCTTTTTGTGGTTTTTTTCGAGTTTTTTCCCTTTCCTCTTTTTGGAATAAAAAAAGTTCGGTGGCGACTCTTGCTTTTTTAACGATTTAAGTTAACCAATGACTTAAACTCAAAATTTTCGCCGCTACAGAAAAGTGGCGACTCTGCTGGGGACTTTCTTAAGTGGGTTTAGCCTATTTTGTTTATCTGTGTGTTTATGTTATTGCTTATTGTTTGCTTTTTCTTTTTGTATATATCTTATTTTGTATATATTCTTATCTGTTTATGTGGTTACTTGGGTGATACCTTGTGATATGAGATAAAGTTCTAACCCGGACTTTTGTGAGTAACTTGAGATAGGAGGTGGTAAGACCAATAGTTGCATGTCAGGAGCGATCCTTAACATGAGCATCATATGGTGGAACCCCAATCAGTGGAGGCCTCATGGAAGGTAGTAGATGTTGTTACGAGCTATCGTAAGAACGCTATTATTTTCAATAGTGAGTGTCCGTAGAAGCTGAATGACCTAGAACCCTTTTAACCCATCTAAGCCTTTTTTAGGATGTAGCGCAGAAACAAGTTCAAGTACCAATTTGTTCTTGTTGTCATGCGATGGTACGCTCAGACGAGGTCTTTTTAGGAATATTATTGGTGCCCATGAGCAATTGTGTGTGCTGGTAGTATCCGATAGAAGATTGAAAACTCTGGGAACCTTTGTAGAACCCGTTTGGCAGGTACAAAATTCCCTAGTACATTCCTTTGTGGGTTGTTCTTAATCTTGACTCCATGCTCGTGACTTTGAACCTTGTTTGTGTGACCCTGTGAGACCTTGATTATGATGGATACATAAACCATGCATTCGTTTGATTTCTAAGGAACTCATAGGTCTTTCTTTGTAAACATCATAAGTTTCATCAAACTCAATGGATCTTGGGTGTTGATGGGGTGAAAACCCTAATCCACCAAAATGGATGATTGATCTTGATGATAACTTGATCAATGCTTTGATCCAATTTAGGATTTACGTCCTTCATGCTTTGATGTTTACAAATTAACAACTTGAATTCTTTGAAAATCAAACAACATTGCATTTGCATTGCATCATTTGCATATTTCATGCATTTATCCAGGTTGTCCAGAAAACTTATTCTTGTCTGTCTCCATCTTCAGAGCCGTCTATCTACCGTCAAGCTGATTCCTCGACACATTGAACTAGAAACATGTATCTGAAGAGTATGGAAGAACTTCAACAAGACCAAGAGTTGCTAAGAGCAGAGGTTAGCCAGTTGAAAATACAGATGGATCAGATTATGGAAACCCTGCAAGTCTTGTTGAAGAGAGAATGCAACTTTCCTCCGATTATTACAAAGCAAGTGGATACTCATTTAGCCTTTTCCGTTGCTACTTCAAATCAAGGGCAACCATCTGTTATGTCATGTGATTCATATTTTGGAGTAGAGAAGGAAACACCTGTTTGCTTTCCTCAATCAGTGCTTCGTAGGACTCTGCATCAACGTCCATTGTCTGTTCCTTCTCAAGGTAACAAAAAGCAGAAACAAGATCGGAATCGTGATAGGACTCACTTTGATCCTATTCCTATGTCATACACTGAACTGTATCCTACTTTGGTCCGGAAAGGGTTAATTACAACAAGAGCCATGCCTCCTCCTCGAAACCCTCCCTCAATAGGATTTCGGCCTGATCTTCATTGTGAGTTTCATCAGGGTGGTGCTGGCCATGATTTAGAACATTGTTATGCTTTGAAGACCTTGGTGCAAGAGTTGGTTAGATCAAAGATGCTATCTTTCAGGGATATGGGTCCTAACGTTGTCACTAATCCTTTGCCAGATCAAAGTGGCTGAAGACAAGTCAAAGCCAGATGGTCTCCTAAAGCCAAGTGTTTCAGACAGGATAGCCCATCCTTGTTGCTGATTAATCACTAGGCCTTTGTTTCTTTACTGTTTGCATTTCCTTTATTGTATTGTTTGCTTTCAAACTTGTTTATTCCTGAATGTTAATTTTAATGAAATGAGCATTGCATATTTTGAATTCATTCACATCTACTACTATGTTTATGCCTTCTTTTACAAAATTTTCTTCCATTTGCTTTCTCTATCAAACTTGTGTTTTATGCAAAGATTGGAGGGAGGATGATGACAACGAAATACCCAAGTTGTTGACTTGTATGCTTTCAAATAGAACTTTGTTGATGATGTACAGGCATTGTTTCGATTCCCAAACACTGGAGAAATAAGGAAGTTAATCCCTTGTTAACCCCTTTGAGCCTTCGAAGTAGGAGTTTCTTTCTGTACGAAAAAACCCGCATTTTAAACCTGGGGCAGGGTAGTTCTCAGTTAATTTGGTTGTGCATTCTATTTTAAGAGAATCATTCAGTACACCTTTCAACAAAGGTTTCAATCACAAGCTTTCCTCCGCATACATCAAAGAAGTGTTGGATATGTCAATCAAAAGCCAATGATGGTTCATCAATCAATAAGCAAGGCAGTCACTATCTTTCAAAAAAAAAGTATCAAAAAATAGAATCAAAGAAAAGCCTGCTAAGTCAAGACCAAAAATGACTTAGGCAAAAACAAGGTCATCCCGCTGACTGTAAGTTCAAAAATAAACAGTTCAGGCAAAAGTTAGGGATATCAAAAGAAAAAGATGAAAAAAGAGAAGTCAATAAATTCTCAAACAACAAAATGT
Source organism: Vicia villosa (assembly GCF_029867415.1). Classification (NCBI taxonomy): domain Eukaryota; kingdom Viridiplantae; phylum Streptophyta; class Magnoliopsida; order Fabales; family Fabaceae; genus Vicia; species Vicia villosa. Next base: position 6,672,546 of record NC_081182.1, read on the forward strand.
TGTGACTATCAAAAGGATGAAGTGACTGCCATCTCAAAAGTTCTCTTTGCTTGTGAACTATCATCATTATCAAAGGTGCAAATCCAGAAGTCTCTTAGAATCTAAATGCATAGTTTGAATTAACTGAGCTTAGGATTGGAGATCATCACGAAGATGGGGTGGGTACAATCAAATTTTGAGCCTTATATCTTTTGTTTCTAAAACCGTGAACCTGACCACGTTACAACCTTTAAAAGACCTAATTGAAGCAAGGTTTGTTTGAAAGCATACTACAACAAGGTTGCGTAACCTGACTCCCATGAGATTTGCCAATCATTTGTTTTGATATCATGCCTTTGATTTGTCTTTCACTTTGAATGTCTTAGCCTTTATGGTTTGACCAGTGATTCCATTTGCTTTACATCAATAACATCATTCCAATGATTTTGATTTCAAAAATATGCTTTGAGCTTTGCATTAAAATTACCATTCTTGAATGAACATTTTATTTGCAAGTAAGCACTCATCTTTCAGGAATTTCAAACAGTCGAGAAACTTGATCAGTGATCCTATCAGGGGCACGTTACTTCAAGATCCTGTTGTTTAGATGTTCAGTCAAGATTTGTTGATCAGAATATCCTTTCAAGACTTATATTGGGGCAAGCCATCCCAACATTCATTTGAAGATCTGAAGCCTTGATCAGTTCATCCCCAGTACAATTCAACTGAAGCCATGATCAGTTAACTTGCAACAATTGGTGAATCAGGGGCAATCTGTTTCAGCAATCCCCAAGCAGTTTTATCAGTCCTTCTCAAAGGATCATCAGTCTGATATTGTTTTCAATGGGACAAAAGTTTGTTTAAGCATCTTCTTCCCAAGCAGAGTTGGCGGAGTTCTCGTGTTGAGGAATCAGAGCTCCAATCTTGCCTCACATAAGAGTCTACCCCAGTTGTCACAAACAATTGCATTGCATTTATCATTCGGCATGCATAGAAAGATTCAACATCATGCATTGAAACAAAATTCATGCTCATTTACATTCTCCGAGGTCCTGTAGCTATCAACATCTTCACCTTGAGATCAAAGTCCAACTTACTTGGCACCTATCTAAAACAGATAATTGTTTGTCTTCTCCGTCTAGTGTTGTTCCTAGACGTATCCTTTCTTCATTCAGTTCCATTCCTGGATGTTATGATTTCTCTCTCTTCTTTCAGTGCCATTCCTAAAAGATTTCCACCATGCTTGATCTTGGTTCCCTTCAATCATGTTTTATCTTGATTGCTTCCGATCATGCTTTACCCTGATCGCTTTCGACCATGCTTTATCTTGGTTCCCCTCAATCATGTTTTATCTTGATTGCCTTCGATCATGCTTTATCCTGATCGCTTTCGACCATGCTTTATCTTGGTTACCTTCAATCATGTTTTATCTTGATTGTCATTTGATGATGCTTCGTTCATGCTTTATCTTGAACGTCTCTGATACATTCTTCTCAAAGTTCAATCATGTTTTACTCTTGATTACCTTTGATGCTGCTCAATCATGTTTTATCTTGATTGTCCAGGGTGTTATCCAATCATGTTTTATCTTGATTTCCCATAATGTTATCCATTCATGATTTATCTTGAATGCCTCATATATTCTCTCCTCGAAGTCCGATCATGTTTTATCTTGATTGCCTTTGTTGTGTATCTTCCTTTCCAAATTCATTCTCGTTTTACTCTTGAATGATTTTTGATGTGGGTTTCAGAGATCTTTCATTCTGAATTTCTCTGTTGATCTTCTGTCCAGATTTCCTTTCATGTTTTACTCTTGAAAGCTTCTGTTGACTGTCTCTTTCCCTTGCGAAGTCCAGTTTTATTCCTGGGTACGCTTATCTTTTCCCCAGCTGTTTCTTTTAGTCGAGTCTATTACTCTTTCCTTTTGTTTATTCCCCTGCGGAGTTCTTGTGTCGTGTACCATGTTTCTCCATCAATAGTTTGTCTCTCGTGGCGCTTTATTCCCCACGGAGATTCGAGTCTGTCTCATGTTATATCATACAAAAACAAAAAAAGAGTCCCTGCATTCATAGCATAACATATCATTGCATCAAGGGGCAAAATTCAGGTTTTTAAGTATTTAATTACCTTCTGCCACTGATATCTTGATGACTAAGTCATTCAAGCTGTTTGGCTAAAGATAATTAAATAGGGGCAGCTGTTGTACCCTAAATTTTGCCCCGACTTTTTATCTACATCATTTACATTTAGTATTATTATTGTATCTCAAAAATCCAAAAAAATTATATGTAGTACTCATTTGCATCATTCTCATTCAAAAAATTGAAAAAAAATTATATACATTCATTTCATACATCATTTTACAATTAATAGTTTTTCTTATATATACTAACCATTGCATGATTTTAATATTTTAATTTTAATTCAATTTATCTTGATAGATTGAATTTCTATTAAAATTTTAAAACAATTTTATTTGTTATTACTTGTTATTTGTTTTGTAGATGCAATTCAATAAAAGCAAAGTCCATTTGGTTCAAGAAAGATTTGTAAGGCCCAAGTCATTTTTAATCCAAGTCAATTTCAAACCATGAAGCCAAGTTGAGAAGTGGGTCCACCACAACTTTGCCCTTCACGTTTTCAGTAGGAGGAGTTTACACAAAATTCCCTTCGCGTTTCATTTGCAGCAAAGTTCTTTTCCATGTGATAATAAGACAAAAACTCAATGCAAAATATCTTCAATTTCCTCACCACCTTTCACGTGAAATTCCTACAAAAATGCAAAACAAACTTTCTGCCACCTCTCCATTTTCTTCACGCGTTTTATCCCGGAAATAGTGGATCTGATTCTCTTTTACTCAGAAATTCCTCTTCTAACCTCACTCACTCTCACCTATAAATACAATGCTTCATCACAGAAATAGAGGAGGAAGAAAAAGCATCGAAACTCTGCCAAAATTGAATCGAAACTTCCTCCAATCCATGTAAACTCCAAATATCACCATCCTCATTCATCCTTTGAAACCGTTCCACCTTCATACGTCCAAACTCACCTCCAAATCAACTCCATAAATCTGCAAATCTCCATTTCAACATTTTAACCATAAAATCACCTTCAATATTTCACCTCACATACTAAACCATTCTGCATAATCACTCACAATATCATAACCATTTCTAACAACCAATTCAGAACCGTCAATACGAAATCGCGACAAGCAATCTTCCAATAAAGCACTGCATTCACTCACCAAATCACTGAAACATCGATGATTACACAGAACCTGCAGAGTTAACTCTTTTATTTTTGTTATTGCTAATCTTCATTTGTTTTATTGACTGGTTGCAAGTGTAACAGATCCGCACCGAGCTTTAACTCCGCCACCGATTCGCAACGTCGGTCCATCATCATCAACACAACATCGTTTCCGATCCCGTTTCGGACATGAATCTTCAGGCGATCATACCTGCACACAGAGATCTATCAGATTCATCGTAACAACACACACAGCTAGACGGACACGAACTCAAATCAGTGACGCAGACGAAGACGAAGCGAGAGTAGAAAATAGGAACGAACAACGCACCAACGCATCAGATCGGTACTCCTTTCGACCTTTGATTTCGATTTCCATGTTGATTTACATCGTTGATAAATTGTATGTTGTTTGTTCTATTTTGGATTGATAGCTTGTTTGATTTCAATATGTGTTTGAATGCTGTGAATTTGATCTGTGTTTGAATTTCTGATTGAGTGTGGGTTATGAAATCGTTTGATTGAGTAGAAACAGAGATGTTGATAGGTTTTTATTTGTTTATTTGTGAGAGAGAATCGTAAAGAGAGAAACAGAGAAGTGAGGTCGTGAGAGAACTGAGAAAGATGAAGTGAGGTTTTGTTGTGTGTTATTATTTGAGAGAAAGAACAGAGTGAAACAGGGGATAGATTGGTTTGGTTCTCATTTAGGGTTCATTCTGTTTTCTAGTGGGCTTGTTTTCATTTCAGAAACCCGGATCCATATTTTTGCTTGCTTACCATCATTAATTTCGGCCTACACCCTGCTAGTACAATCTAATGAATTTGGTCCAATACATCTTGGGCCTGCATCCATTTTTGGGCACCCCTTTTGACTGTTTGTGTTAATTATTTTTGTTTCTTTGTTTATTTTTCTTAGTTGATAAAAATTGCATGACATAAAAATACAAAAATACGTTTATTAGATTTTATTTTTCATATTTTAAAATACCAAAAACATGTTTAGAATTAGATTTTATTTTCCATATTAAAAACACCAAAAATATGTTGTTTAATTTTAAATTCCTTTAGATTTAATATGCTTATTTCTATATCTTCTCTTTTGTTATTTTCTTGATTAATTGTTAATATTTTCTTTATCATTTCTCATGCATCATTATATATATCCGTTCTAACATTTTCTTGATTTTTTGTGAGGTACTACCATCTTTGAGGACTTACTTATGGACATTTATAATTCATTTTAATTTTTGTATATATTATCCTTTTATTTTTCGATTGGGTTGTAATAATTCGTAGTTTATATTCATCCCCATTTATTAAGTGTGTAATCCCCATCCCCGAAGCCTTGTAATAATTTTACCGCTTTCCTTTACCGCTTTATTTTATTATTGCTTGCATGCTTTTAACCGTTTTTCAAAATAAAAGAATATTAGGTTCTTAGCCGTTTTCTACCATAAGTCGATTGCACTTCACGCATCGCCATCAACCGTACTTACACGTGCACACTTGCACGTACACCCTTATTTTACTCCTATGTTCATTCCTTTATGTTTGAACCCTTATGCTTGTTTGTATGGATTTTACCTGTATGAGCTTGTATGTTTTCATTCACTTCACCCCTGCATTACTTGGTCCATATACCAAGCCCCCAACCAACTCTTTGTAAGTCGAGTGCCTTGCGCACCGCCATCGACCTGTTTTTTCAAAACTCTTTTTCATAATAAAACCTTGACTTTTGACATGTGATCTTCTTTAAACTCTTTTGTGCACTTGCACTCTTTTCCTTTAAAACTGTTTTCAATAAAATCCTTTTTCAAAACTTTTGAGCAGAACTACAAATGCTCTGACTTCTCCATTGCACTTAGGAGGTATGTAGGCACAAGACACAACGTCTTGCCGAGCAAACTTTTGTAAATAATCTTTTTCTTTTGGTAAATAACCTTTTTCTTTTGTATATATTTCTTTCCTCATTTCTTTTAGCAAACAAAAATGATTTTAACATAAACACAGATTTTCAAAAGGTTCCTGTGGAGTACCACAGATGTGAGGGGTGCTAACACCTTCCCCTTACATAACCAACCCCCGTATCCAGATTTCTTTTTGTGGTTTTTTTCGAGTTTTTTCCCTTTCCTCTTTTTGGAATAAAAAAAGTTCGGTGGCGACTCTTGCTTTTTTAACGATTTAAGTTAACCAATGACTTAAACTCAAAATTTTCGCCGCTACAAGGTGGCCATGTTAACTTTCTCCATTGGTGAACAAGTCTCCAAGATAATCATCACTTCATCCTTTAAAGAATAGACGACAATCTCCTTTCGAAAGGAGATTATCTTCTCCTCGACGGTACAAGAGGATCCAATATCTTCAACCTCTTTAGACATTGCGGAGGGGGAAGTCATTATCTCTTTGTTTCCTGGGAACACTAAAGAACAAAAAAAAATTACTACCATGATTGCAATCGTTAATAGGACTACTAAACCCCTCAATCTCACAAAACTAAAATTCTACGCCAGCCTAAATCCCTATTAAAAGGCCTTTTGTCTAAAATCCCTAACCATGGCTATTATGAAGGAGAAAGATAGAAGGAATCAATACTTGAATGGGTTGCGAATAGGAGAAAAACCGGAGGAAGCTTGTAGAGGGTCGTGCGAGCAGAAAAACCTGAAGAAGCTTGCAGAAAGTTATGTGAAAAAATGAGTAAAGAAATGAAAAAGGAGAATAAGAAATCCTTTTATAGAGGAGTTAAAGCTACAAGTGTTTAAAAATCATCGTGCTTGAGAGACTATGTAGTACTTGAGTCTAAACAATTATAAGACAAGAAGTATTTTCGGAGCATTTAACATGCGAACCACACACCCCAACTTATACATGTCACCCTCTAAGGATTATGCTTTTAACATTATACACTTGTCTAAAGTCGCTAATTTTCAAAAGATGTGCATTTTACTGAAATTTTATAAAAAAATATTGGATTTTTAAAAAATTTCGTGACTTTTTACCGGAAATTTTTAAAATATACCGGAATTTTTAAAATTTTCGGTATTTTTTTTTTGAAAAAAGAAAAAATTATACTACCAATAATTTAAATTTTGCAATAGTACAATTTTTTTTTGGCAAAAAAATGTTCCGAAAATTTCATGTTTCACCCCACTAACTTATTCAAGGGTAAAAGAGGTGACATGTTAAATGCTCGTATTTTCTTTTATTTAAACAATATAAACCAAACCTAGGCCTCCTATGAAGCAAGAACGTATGATTTGTCAATGCTTTACAGCTAATAAAATGATAATCTTAACCCTATTGTCACCGACATTAGTTTAAAGATGTTATACAAAGGCAATCAATCTATTTATGTTTTCACGGAGAAAAACATTTTTATCAATTTCCTGTGAATAAGAAACCATCCCTTCTAGCAACTTAACCATATTGTCACACAAATGCTACGAACAAATGAACCCACAATAAACAGACTTCATATGACAGAACTCAACTAGTTCATATATGCTAGACAGTTAATAAACAGACTTCATATGACAGAACTCAACTAGTTCATATATGCTAGACAGTAAATAAACACCAAAATTTACCGTTGTATCATGCAGGCTAAAAGTGAAATGAGCCAGTATATACAACTCTTATGTGGGCCTAATTAATAACTGCAAATAAACTGCGATTTCTCATCGTGATAGAGTAAGGTTGAAGTTCCTATTTCGGCACAAACAAAAGATTTCTCATCTAACAACGTTTCAATATATGTACCTAGAGTTTACAGTATCCACTACAATATGATGAGTATATATAAATACCACAACGAGATGAAGTGAAGATTGATGCATCTTTTAAAACTATGCCTGGATTTTTCAACAGTTGCTAAATGAACCCCTTGAATCTTTTAGCATATCAGTACAGAAAATCACTACCGGCACGAATTGAATATTTGACCCCTCATTGCATCAATTGGTATGTGTTCGTGTGTGTAACGTTCAGGACCAAAATAAACTCCCATTCTATCCAAAAGCGCAGTTGCTTCATCCCTACCATATCTTGAAGCATAAAGTCTCAGATATTCGATATCCTAAATAAATGCAAACAAGGAATCTAAGATCAGAATCTATAAAAGAAAAACTATTTAAGACAACTTATACCAGCTCATGCCATGAAAATAGAGCTTCATAGTCCATACGATATAAATAGATGCAAATCATGTAAGTTATAAATAGAGTACTGTGATGTACCCAAAGTATTGATATTAAAACAAATATTTCGTCAAGATACACATTTGTTGAGAATAATTTGCAATATTTTTAGGGGATAAAAATAAATACTTTACCTGCAAGCCACTGAGTAGGCGCTCTAGTCTAAGAGAAGCCACCGGTTCATTAGTTGAGAATACCTCACCAGGATAGTACAGAACTCCATCCCCAGGAGGAAGGCCATGCCTGAATTTTATCTGTCACAAAAATATATAAATGGAAGAAAAGTAACAGTACAGTATAGCAAGTTCTAACGGATACATAATTTTCCAACGTAACATAACATAAACAAGCTAGACAATCACCTCTGCGCTGGCTACAGTTGCTTTCTCATAGCAGTTAGCACCCCAGTACAAAAATCCTGTGCCACCCTCTTTCGACACACGCCATATGACAGCCCGATGTTGAGTGCCTCGCATACCAAGGTGCCAATTTGGATGAGGATCTGATGGTCCCATACAGACATATGTCCACCATTCCTGTGACAAAACCACCCGCCTCTGATGAACAAATAAAACTAGGAACCAGCATAATAGTAAATATACATTCTATTGTGCATCACTCTTTATTAGTCTGATCATGGAAATTTTGCATTTACTGAATAAATATTCAGTACAGCAGACCAATTATTTTAGCATCAGTACACCAACTCAAATTGTTGGAGAAATATTGCCATAAACATCCAAAAAAATGTCCGAGGAAATACGATAGATTACATCAATGTAATAATGTTGACTGATGAAACTTGAGAATCAAAGAAAATGGAGTTCAAACTCTACTAAAAAAAATTAAATACTCCAAGGCTTTGTTAGGATGTCCATAAACATAATGAATTCCATAAATAAGCCAAATGGAGCCTTGGTTTGAATTGTTAATACAATATACTTTTGAAGGAAATAAATCTTGGCACGACATATAAGAACTGTTGTCCTACTACATTAAGGCTAGTGATGTTTCCAAAACCCAGAGTATGGCACGACAGAGAAAAGGTAACCACAATCCATTAAAAATAAAAAGCAACCAAGAAAGGAACATAAATTTAAGCCCGCAGAGCAACCAAGAAAGGAACATAGAGTTAATCCCGTAGTTATCTGGTATACATTACTCTAAGTTGATTACATGGTATGTAGGAGATATGCTAATTTGGTAGTATACTATTTGGGCTTGGGTACATTTTAAAATATTAACTGGTATATTGGTAGATTTCAAAGAACCATATATCCACATTACTTTATATTTTAGATCTCATTTCTAGAACAAAATGTGCAGTTTATTAATTACTTTTCTATATTAAAAGTTGGCAATTACTATACTTTGCTTATAGTTTTATAATAATTAAAAAAAATAAGAGTGTCCATATGCTAGTGTTTTTCTTCAATCCATCATTTATAGTTTTATCTTTGCTGCTTCGGTTGGTTTTCCAAATAAGGCTTTTTAAATTTCTGACTTTTTGTATGTAAGCACTATTAATGTCTCTTCGGTTTTAGTTCCTTCTTCCTTATTTAACTTTCCAAAATCTTCACAAGTAGATTAGCAATGGCAACTGCGATATCGGGTATGCATGCAATGGTTTGCACTTTGTTTTTTGGGGTGGATATATGGAATATGGTAACATTGGCTGTACCACTTTGCAAGTAGGTAGACGCGGGGCACTATCATCAGAAATCCACTACATGCTTAGCTCGAGAAATAGAAGATATGTAGACCTTATAAAAGATCTTGCAATCTGCTTTAAGATATTTTGTTCAAAAGCATTGAAGAGGTAAAAGCAAATATCTATCAACTCAGAAGAAACAAAGAGCGCAAACTAAATTACTGATGAGGAAAAGATGGTAAAATTTATATAATATTACCTCACCATTCTCTGGTTGTAATTCAGCAGTAATATCCTTGACCAGGTCCTCTCAATTTCCCAAGACCCATTCACTGTAAAGACAAAGTCAAGTTCTTAGAAAGCTTAATGAAAAGAAAACTTTGGGTATTCTTCATTCCCACTTTTATTTTCACTAATGAAAAAAATTGTTTCTTCCAAAGGCACAATAAATAAGACTTGAGAAATAAGCCCATCAATGTATCCAAAATGACACTGGTTCAGCAACTAACTGAAGTTTAAGTTACACTTTTTAAGTTTTGACTGAATAACATCTTTTGAGTATGCAAGTGAACCACAACACAAAAGGTCTAAAACTATAAATATGGGCAACAGAATCCAAAAAGGGGCGCTTTGGACCTCTCTCCCCCAAACTAAACCAATTTTAATGATTAACTTCAACAAAATTGAGCAAGATATAGTATCTAACATTTTATTTTTAACTTCTTTTGGAAACCAAGATCCTGAAAACTACTTAACAACAAATCATATAAATAGATATTTTGGAAGTTGACTCACCATAAATGGAGTCTCGCTAAAGAAGTAGACTTCAGGAACATCCAACCCAGAACTAGAAATTGCATCACCACAAGAGTTTAGATGGTGCGAGTGAGGAGAAAAAGAATAATTAATTGACATACTGATAACTATATTTGACATTGATACCAAGTTCAAATCTAAATATGAAAATCCAATAAATCACTAGTGTATTCAGTTTAAATAGAAAAAATATCTTAAGATGCAAATCCAATAAATCACTCGTGTATTCAGTTTAAATAGATAAAATATCTTAAGATGCAAATACAAGAGTATTAAGAAAAACCAATGATAATAACCTAATAATCAATTCATGTCAAGAAATGCCAAAAACTCTAATGAAATACTTGCCGCAAACAAAACAGTAAATAGGTGGAAGTCAGTTGATAAAAATAAAATGTACTTTACTCTTGATTGATAGGGATATAGTCAATTTTAAAGCAATACCTTGTACAATAAATTTGATTATGAGGACGCAGAAAACATGGAACTTTTACAAAAGCCTCAAATGGAGTAGGTGCAAGAGGTGCATCATTTGGCCCTACATAAAATGAACCCACAATAAGATACAAAGAAAATAAGAAACAGCTACAGAAACTAAAAATGAAAGTGCTGGCTGGAGTAAGCTAAAACAAATTTTGAATTGATAGAGTAATCTAAGAATATGTAAGTAGATTGAAGAAGCATGTCCTACATTCATCAGGAAAAAAAAAAAAAACCAATAATCAACGAAACAAATTTGTGATTGGCTATCATATAAATGAAATGTAGATGCAGATTGTGTTACATTTTTCTACTTGTACATGCGAAACTTTAGATTGCCAACACCAAGATTATCTTAGATACACTACTGTCAAGTACAATCTGAAGACAGACTTTGCCAACCAAGAAGAGTTAGTGACGGGTAAAACAATAAATCCCAAGGATGTGTCAGTAAATGTTTACCATTCTATATCTCATTATAAGGTCCCATTTGTTAAAAATGAGAAAATACGGTTTTCCATTTAGTAAATTAAAAATTGAAGATAAAAAAATTAGAAGAAAGAAACTGCAGTCATATCCTCGGCAAAACTATTATTTGTAAAGTCATTTAAAAAAAATCAAAGATGGAAAAAAAATTAGAAAGAAACTGCAATCATTTGCATGACACAACTATTCTTTGACAGCGCAGCAGTAATTAAGAATAAAAGAAATAAATTGCATTGTAACCCTGCAAAAACTATTCTTTGATCAAATAAGAGCAATTATTAATGGTCGGTAGAGTTTTATTTATCCGATCAACTACATAAGAATACAATTACAGCCAGCTGTTACAGCATAACTATGTGAAATATTTCAATCATTCCAAAAAGTGAATATGCCAAACAAAACAAAGGCATTACCAATATGAAGAAACAACTTGAATTTAAAATGAATAAACTACCATGTATTTTAAGTATAAGCCAGTAGAAATTAAATTAGAATAACTTACCACAATAGTATGTAGTTAAAATACGAGCATCTGGAGCATAAGCACGGATGTCTCTTGCCATGTTGCGAAGAGAATCATATTGTTCCAAATTTAGTGGCTGGACAAAAAGGTAAGAAAATCAGCTTATCAAGGCCATAACTTCAGTAAAAAAAACAGGATCATAGTGAACTGGACCAGATTCAAAGTTATGGTAACGGATTTCCTCATTTGAAAAATTTGTACTGAGCTGGCCTATTTTTTATTATAAATGCTCGTAAATATTGATAAGGGCCTACTTATTTAGTGTTTATGAAGGGAGAGATAGACACAATTGTAACATGATTTGTCATGTGAGATTCTTAGGAGAGAAATAGTTATAACTTATATACCACCTAGGGCAGTCAAAATTTAATGAAGTAACTCAACTTTTTAATGAAAACGGGGAAGAAATAAAAACAATTAATTAATGATTTAATGAAGCTGCTCAACTTTTTAACGAAAACAGGGAAGAAATAAAAAAATTAATCGATGATTACTGCTAAAGTTACTTGCTGTTTGTAATTTTTCAGTAGCAGCGTTCAATCCAAATTTAGGATAGAGGTGGATAACCTAACTTTGACATCATCCTAGGGTAGTCTTACTAATAATTTATACCACACATGTTTGTACCTCGTCCCACAAGTAAAGGTAAGCTTTTCTCCAGTGATTCTTGGTTCTCAATATCTCAACTTGTTTGTGCAAGAAATCCTTCCCCGCATCGTTACTGTGGCACATTAACAGGTGGGTTGAATTTCATCAGTTCTCATTGCAAATATACCTGAGAGAAGCGAACGGGGACAACTGACTGACTGTATACCCGGAGACTACTTGTTTATATGGCACAGCATATGCTGCCAACCGAGGGTCTGAAAAATATTCATCTGATTTTGGATGATCCGCTACAATGTCAAGAGAGAAATATTCAGCAATGATAATATTTCTTTTGACGCTGCAACTCTATAAAACTCATTGAATCAGAAATATACCTGGCCATGGACATGTGTATGTTAAAACACGCATACCATCAGCCCATTTGCAAAAATAGGGGCTGATTCTATATTGAAGAAGCCACTTGAAATGTTTATCCAATGCCTCATACCACTCATCTGTCCCCTGTTTAACGCTAAAGCGATCCTCAATTACAGTATCAGATACCTAGTGCGGAGTAAAGGAAAAACCGGAATGCGCAAACAAATAAACTCAATATCACAAAGATATAGACCAAAAGTGCACAGTGAATGAAAATTGCAAAAGAAGCAGTAAGGTTTAAACAAGTGGCAGTCTCATATTATTCCCAGAGTTTGTTTGTATTGTAAACTGCACTCAGGATGAACCAATTAAAAATGGGAGCATCACACACCATATGTTACCGTCATTAGATTGGTATTAATTTTTCATCAAGATCAAAATTTTATATCAATCTAATGGTTGTAATGTACGGTACATGCCTTAAAGAATAAATGCACATTAAATGCCACTTGTTTTAACTAGTAAGCAGAGATATTTAGTATCTAATAACCTAACTGAGACAATTTAAATCAGTAAAATTTTCTCCAAAACTTATTAAAAACAAAAAAAAAAATTAAAAATGGTGTTTTTTGTCTAACATTTAATATGGGTCAAGGATACACCAAATACGGCAGGAAGGGAAGAAGTTTCAGGAAGTACAAATTTCCAGACAGTGAGATTTAACTTCAGCCTTAGAGAGAGACTTGAAATGGCATCCTCTTCCAATACATCTGGTGACTCGTTTTCTGAAGAGAATTCAGAAAATGATGGGGACAGAAGAATCCTTCTTAATGATATAGTTGAAGACTTCAACCTTTCAACCTAAAAATGAGATGCTTGCATAAAAATCTATAAGGAGGCCAAGATTAAAAAATGTACCAGAATGTACCAGATTAAAAAATCCATAAGGATCACTTATATCATAAATAGAAGTCATATCCTTATTATAGTGAAAAGTTTGACTCCTAAAGAAGAATCTTGGAGTGGAGCAAAATCATTAGTGCATCACTTTAGAATTTTTGGATGTCTAACCCATGTGTGTTCCTAATACACATAGAAAACACTTAATGGAAAAAGTATTACGTGTGTAAATTTTGGGGTTAGTGAAGAATCCAAGGCATACAAACTTTCTGATCCAGCTGATATTCATAAAGGTTGAAAGTGGATAAAAAGGAATAAATTAGACTACAAGAACCTAGTAACAATAATGACGATGAAAGTGATAATGCTACTGGTATAGAGATTGAGGAAGAAGACCAATTGCACAATCTTGTTGTCTTCAGTACAAGTGATGATCCTAGAATTTAGGAAGAAGCTCTCGAGCCAAAAATAATGGATCTTGATATAGAATCCATAGAAAGAAATGGCACTTGGGATGGGAAACATAAGGTCAAATTAGTGGCAAAAGTATACTCTCAAAAGTATAGTATCGACTACAATGTGGTGTTTGCACCAGTTGCTACATGGTATACCTTACGAACTATCTTGACAGTTGTAGATAGTAATATCTGGTGTGTGTTTTAACTTGATATAAAAAGTGATTTCTTACATGGTAAGCAAGCTGAGAATGTATAAATTGATTGAGCTTATGATATCACAAAGGCATATCTAGCAGGGTGTATAAGCTGAGAAATTATCTCTATGGTCTGATACAAGCTCCAAGAGCTTGGTATAGTAAGATAGTTTCTTGGCATGGTGTATAAGTTGAGAAATTATCTCTATTGTCTGATACAAAATTTCAGAAGTGCCCTTATGAAGATATATTGTTTTTTAAGCAGGAATTATTAGCAGCAGTTGTTAGTGAATAATAAATAATTTTACATTAGAAATAGGCTACTTCTAAAACACACTATTGTCTTGATGTCCCTTCATTTTTTTTATTCTTCTATCAACAAAATAGTCTCTTTTTCATAAACTTATTTTGGGATGAAAGGCCTTGAGTCATAAGGAATACAACAAAATAAATAAGGACAGCAAAACTAATGTACAAGGAAAAAGAAAACAAATTCATTTGTTCACCTTTATTCCAATTTAGATTTTACAGAAGCCTTTTTTGGCCTATCACTGAAGTTCTCACTTGAAACAGTTAAAACTTGATTGAGAGATATTTGTCCCCCGCATGAATCCTTCTTTATTTCATACCTATACTTAATTTCGTCATCTAACTTGTATCCATGAAATGCAGGAAAATCCAACAACTCCTGAATGTCACGATCCATCTCCTCTGTCAAATACTTAATCTTCTTCTCTAGAGAGGCGGGATTATACTGCAGCGTCGCTGGACGCTTCTTACTCATAGCAAAAATGTCTTCGGGCGACAACCCATAATTCAAGAATAAACTCACCGCCTTCTGCATATTCCCACAGCTTGTTCTAGTAGAAGCCGCAATCGCCATTGCCAACTCTTTTGTCCTATATTCATACCCAATCTTGACCAAAAACAAAAGCTTACACTCAAGGTTATTGCGGAACGAAATGCCCAAAAACGTCGGTTCTTTGATCAAGAATTTAAAGATATCGCCCGAGTCTAACCCACAATCCTTGAGAAATTGTAATCTAGGACGCAGTTTCCTCTCTCTATTACTATTGAAAATAGATGGATACACCAACACTATCCTAAATATTTGTTGATCATCAAGTTCTGCAAAAGACCTCAAAAACTCTATTTGTTCTTCAAGACGTTCTGTCCTTAAATGCATGATCGAAGGAAACATATTCACCACTTTCCCAACACTATCCTCATCTCCGCCACTTAACTCAGTAAGAACCCTGAATCTCGGTTTCAGCTTATTATCCAAATCATGGTTGAGAAGCACAGGGTGCTTCAGAATCAAATCAACACCACCAAATGGTTTTAAGAAACTAATTACTCTTTCAATTTCTTCCATTGACTTATGACAAATTGCCTTTGACAAACTCACTTTGTTAAGCACATGTGCAATCTTATCAACCCCAATTCCACTGTCAATAAGCAATTGAACCTTCTGAGGAAAATCAGATAATTCTTTTGGCTGATTAGCCGATAAAAGATGTTTCACCTTAGCTTCCTCAACCTGTCCTTGCAATTCATTTCTCAAAAAGTTTAACAATGGTTCAATTTCATTTGAAGTTAGCATATTTAATTGCTTTGTAACTATGTGATTGATGGACATACGACCTAACCCAAGAGACTTTAAAGAAAGAATGTGATACCGTAATAAATCTAGTTGTATCGAGGTCAGTTCGGAAGCATTGCTCAAGAGCAAATTGGTTTCCTCAAAGCTGATACCGATTTCTTGAAACAAAGTGACAAGTCTGACTGCAAATGAAACAAAAAATAACAGTAAGAAGATTGCTTATAAGGTGTTTGAGAAAATGCGTGTGAGAAATTTATTTACCGTATTGGAAGTCGAGATTGGGTGTGTGAGAACTGCTGCGGCAGTTGATGGAGGGCCGAAATTGGAAAAGGAGATAGTTGTTGTTTGGCGGTTGTGATTTGGTGAGTGGGGAGATAAAGGGCTGAGTTTGAAGATGAGAGGAAAAGGTTGAGGGTTGACGGGAATGTGAAGAAGAGCAACGGCATGGAGGATTTGAGAATAGAGGGAGTGCTGCTAGTGCCATTTCTCTAATCAGAAATCACGACAAGGGATGACCGCGCCTCCATGCACGGCATGTGTCGTTTATATGGATTGTGGGTGCAAACTGCTAAGTGCCGCCCTATCTACTATCTATTCATTAATAATAGATTGACCAAATTGCCTAAATTACCCTTTCACCAAAATTTATTTGCACTAATAAAAGGTCATTTTTGTAACTAACAAATTAAGTATTCACTCTTTCAACTTTATTGAATGAATGCCCCAAGTGTTAGCTTTTCATTGGTCCGGATTAAATAACATTTTCCCTACAACTTTAATGCATGAGTGATGACATCACATGTAAGCCATGGATGATGTAAGTCATATTTAAATTTCCCTTACATTTCATTTTCCCACACTTTCTTACTTTCATTTTAATTTTTCTTAATTTATTTATTACCACAAAAAATATTAATAATCTATTTTTAAATTTTAATCTTACTAAAAATTTCAAATTTCTTTTACATTTCATTTTTCCATACTTTCATTTTAATTTTTCTACATTTATCTATTATCCCAAAAAATATTAATAATCGATCATTTAATTATTATTCCCAAAAATATTTAATTATTTCACGGGCCACTATCAACTCAATATTTAATCGATCATTACACATTTTCTCTATCTTAATTAAAATTTCAAATTTCTCCCACATTTTTTCACACTTTCTTACTTTTATTTTAATTTTTTTCTCTATTTATTTATTTATTTATTTATTATCTCACGGGTCACTATCAACATAATTTCTATTTTATTTTAATCAATCATTGTCTTTATTTAAGAGATAATATATTTATTTTTATTTTTTTCTCCATCTCACGATTTTTTATCATTATTTAATACAATTACATTTCCATGATTATTGTTTATTTTACATTTGTTTTTAAATATATTTTATATCGCATCAAATTATTTTTTTATTTCACGGGTCATTATCAACATAGTAGCTATTTTATTTTAATCAACAATTACTATTAATTGAGAGATAATTTTTATTTTTAAATGTTAATATTTCATTTTTATTATCTCCATTTATAGTATTTTTTTTATATGATTATTTAATGTAATTGAATTTATATGATCATTTTTCATTTAAAAATAAACCATAGTGATCTATATCGTTTTCTTTTAATTGTTGTTGGACCGTCAATTATTAAATTACCTGACTCAATTTTGCTATTGTGTTCTTAACCTATCTTAAACATTTTTTTTGTGGATCATTGTTTTCTATATAATTATTGTTAAATTTACAATTAAGTAAATTATTTCATATTTTTCATTTATATTTAAAATTTTACATTTGCATTTGCTAAAATTTTAAATTTTTTCTCCAACTCACATATCCTTTTTTATATGGTTCTTTATTACACACAAAATTAGCACATGAATACGATAATAATGTTTAATCTTAAGGGTCACTTTCAATACAATGCCTATTTTATTTTAAACAATAATGACTTTTATTTGAAAACTAAAGTATTTATTTTCAAATTTCAAAACGATTCCTATAGATATTTGGTTTTCAAAGAATTGGGAGAGCAACCAATAAAACTCTAACTAAGTAAAACAACTCCTTTTAATTATGCATATTGCTTATAATTCCTTTTATTTATATTATTCATATCATTACAAAAATACTACACCAGAAAAAAAAATCACCCGTGCGGAAGCACGGGTCTCTGACTAGTCTATGAATAGAAAATGTATTGCATTAAAGCTTAATTTAGCCTCTTGACAATCATCACTATTATTAATACTAGTATATAACCCACGCGATGCGTGGTTAGCTTATAATATATTATTATTATATATAAAATTTTAAATTTCATCAAAATTTTAAAATTATTCTTATGTTTATGGAGTATTTTTTAAATAATTTTATTTAAGTAATTGTTATTGGTAGTTAGGGGTGGAAATAGGCTAGGCTAGGCTAGGTTTTAGAAGGCCTGAGTCTGGCCTACGATAAACTTTAAAGGCCTAAGTCTGGCCTAAGGCCTATCATAGGCTCAGTTTTTTGGCTTGGCCTGACCTTTTTAAAAGCCTGGTCTGGCCTGAAAGCCTATTTAAAAAGCCTGTATTTCATTAAAGTTTTCAATTAATCTATATAACTTAAGAAGTCTTGTTTGTCGGCCTATATATACATATATAAGTGAACATATTTAGCATTTGTTATATATATATATATATATATATATATATATATATATATATATATATATATATATATATATATAGGGTAGCCTATTTAGTTTTTTTTTAAATATATATGCATACATCAACCAACTTATTTAACATATCTCTAATATATATGAAAATATAGGCCGGCCTATAAGGCTTCATAGGCTTTTTTTAATAGACTAAGCCTGGCCTATTTAATAAAATAGGCTTTTAAAAAAGCCTAAGCCTGGCCTCTTTGTTAAATAGGCCTGGCCTGGCCTAGGCCTATGTAGGCTGGGCCATAGGCCCCTGTAGGCCGGCCTGGCCTATTCCCACCCCTATTGGTAGTTTCTTAGATACATATTTTAAAAAAAGTTGAATTTTAAGAATAATATAAAGGATCAATTGACTGTGTTTATAAGATTTTTTTCTAATGAGTTTATTTGATTAATTATTGTATATGAGTTTATTATAATAGTTAAGAATATGTTGAATTTTAAAGAGTAATAAATTAGATAGATATAATAGTAAATAATATAGGAATTATAATAAGTTCTATCAATTAGTTTGTATCTTAAAAGTTTAATGATTTTTGCATAATTTTTTTTAATGATTTTAATGAACAAATAATATATAAAACAACATTTGATTGATTGTCATTTAAACGGTTAAAGTTTCTATTAATAATAAGTAAAAAAATATAATTTTAAAAATTCTAATAGTCATCAATTATAGGTTTTAGGATAATTGAGATCGATTTTTTTAAAATTAGAATTTGGTACTAACTGCAAAGTTAAAATTTTTATTGATAGATAATGTCTTTAATATAGGAAAATGAAGTTTTAATTTTTTTTAGAGTTATAATTTGGATTGATAAATAGTGAAAAATATATTTTAATATTTTTAATACGTCATTGATGGTTGAATAGGAATGTAGAAATAAAAAACAAAACTTCAAAATGATTAAAATGAAAATTAAATATCATCAATATGCACAAATTATAGTGTAAGAATCTTGATTGTTAAAAGTAGTTTCTTTAAACTAATAAAATATTTTTTTATAAAGAATAACAACATCAATTATTTCATGTTTCTTCTAAACCACAAAAATATTGTGAAGTTGAGATGAAGGAAATTTAATGGAAATTAAATATTGTTGGTATGGTTATATTCGAAAAATCATAAGTGGAAAAAGGAAATTAAAAAAATAATAATAATCTAACTGGTATGGTTATATTTGGACGAAAACATGTATAATTTTAGAAATTTGAAGATCTAAATGATTGCAAAAATTGTATATTTCAATATTCATTCTAAGGTTGTTATGCGTAGAAGTAGAGGCCGATAAATTACTTCCAAATTGGAACAGGTAAATTTATATGCATATTTATTACAATAAAAATATACAGCATATATCAAAATAATTTTAACATAAGCATATGTATTACGGCTTTTAAAATTTAGATGCTCCAGATGATTGCAAGAGATGTATATTTCAATCTTCATTCTAAAATTGTTATTGTTAGGAGCTTGACCCGAGTAGACTCTCATTCAAATTGCAAAACCTGCAAAATAATAATGAAAAATTATATATTACACATATGACTATGAAATGAATTTGAATATGATCAAAATAATATTTATGAAATAAATTTGAATATGGTCAAAATAATTGAATAAAATTTATCCGGAAAAATATGGACATGAAATATATTTGAATAGATGTAGAAAAAGATGAACCTTTTCAGAGCTTTTGGATTTGATAAAGATAGAAAAATAAATTTTCTTTTTTAAATGGGGTAGAATAGCTCACTCATTCATCTCATTCTTTGTCAGATTATGCATCTACTTCTGAAATAGACGTGCGAGGAAGAAAGTGAGTGGGCATTTATATATTTAAGAAAGAAAGTGAGACAAATTGATCATTTTTGAAATAATAAATTGATATTATAGTAAGATATAAAAAATTAACCGTTTCATAGAACTCTCCATTTTCTAAACATTAATTTTACAATAATTAAGAAGATAATGCAATTAAAAAATTGTAACTGATTTTTGTTTCAAAAATAAGTTATAACTAAAAATAATATAATAATGATGACATTAAAAACAAAACAAAAAATTAAATGAAATTATTTTTGTTAAAAATCTTAAATATTTCTTTTAACTCTTTTATCATGTGACGTTCAGGAAGTTAATAGCCCAATAATCTATTTATTATGTAACTTCCATGAATTAAAGTTGTTGAAGAGTATTATAAATGAATTTATATCTATATTTTGGAAAAAAATATTATTATTACTTTTATTTAAAATTAATTATAATGTAATATCTTATGACCTAACATTTTTTAATCAAAATTAAAAAGATTTAATAGTGGTAGTTGACATATGTGATTTTTCTCTATAAATTATAAAATTGAAAATATTTCAGTAAATGAATTTATATTCTAATAAATTATGAATTGAATTTTTAATAAAAATACTAAATTATGAATTATATTTATTAAATCTTTAAAAATTTCTAATACTCACATATTATGTAACGTTCACAAAATTAATAGGCTATTAATAGTTTTCTTATGTAACTTGCATGATTAATCATATTATTAATTAAGTTTTATATTAATAAAATAAATGAGTGAATTATAATAATGTATTAAAAGTTTCTAATAACTCATTTATCATCATGTAACTTCACAAAATTAATAGTCTAGTAATATTTTTATTATATGTAACTTGCATGACAAATCATATTATTAATTAAAAAAAATTATTAGTACAATAAATGAGTGCATTATAATAATGAAAGAATACGAGTTCTAGAATATAAAAAAAATAGCTTAAATATTAAAAATATGAGTTACACAATATATTTATTTATAGTGTCAAATGTTTTTAGTAATAATCTAATAAATTATAATAAAAAATAGTAATGTGTAGTTTGACTTGTGTGTTTTTACTCTTGTAAATTATTAAATTAAAAGTATTTTAATAAATATGAATTGAATTTTTAATATAAGTAATAAATTATTAAATTAAATATAGCACATTTTAAAAAATTTCTATAAATAATTTAAATTAATGAAATGTTACATAGTTTAACAAACTCAAAAAATATGATTGTATTTTAATAAAAATCTTGTACTGATAATATAACATATTGTAATATAAAAAATTATTCAATAAAAAATTTAAACTATCATATCAATTAATTTTTAGTTCCCTTTTTAAATTAATCATGAAAATTTTATTGATCATAACAATTTTATTGATCATGAAAATGAAAGTTTTTTTAAATTTGTATTTTTATATATTTTTATTATTGTAGTGTATACAATTTTAATGGTAACAAAAATGAAAATTATTGAAAATATAATTATAAAATTTAAGAGTTAAAGTTTAAAAAATGAAAAGATTTATTATTTGGTTTAGGTGATATTTTTTAATAATAATTAAATCAATTTAATTTGAAAAACTATGAGAATGACACGTCATCTGAAAAGCTATGAGAGAATGACACATCATTCTAAAGTTAGGATTTTGTCTAGGATTGCCATCATCACAACCTTACATTTATATTAAGTAGATTCTTGAACTTTAAAATTTTAATAAGTAAAATTAGTTTAAACGAAAACATAAGAATAGATATTTATAGTAAATAAATCTTAATTCAAATAATATAAGAATAGATATTTATAGTAAATAGATCTTAATTCAAATAATTTATACTATTAAGTTTGTTAAATAATTGAAACCTAACAATATATAATGTGTTTACTTAGAAGAATATTTGGGCTTCGGCCCTCTCTCTTATCAAAAAAAAAGAAAAAGAATATTAATAATAGTGATGGTTGTCGTAATTATTAATAGTTAGAGCCTAGAAAGATATTTTATGGTGGTTATTGACAATGTTTAAAATAATAGTGGCCAAAACAGTTGTAGTGGTTACAAGGCCGGCCCAACCCGTTTAGAGGCCTAAAGAAAATTTTAAAGTGAGGCATTTAAAATGTATTTCAAAATATAGTAATTTTGTGGTTGTTAAGAGTTGAACTAAATACCAAAAAGAAAAGAGGCTTATATTTTACCAATTCAACTACAATAATATATGTAATTCAAATGTCATTATATATTTTTCTATCTAAATAAAAAAAATTTGAGGTCTTTTTTAAGCCCAAACTTTTGAGGCCTAAAGCCCTAGCTTTAGCAGCTTGGCCCTTGGGCCGACCCTGAGTGGTTAGAGTAGTGGTGTTCAATGGTTAGAGTTGTTGTTAGAGTAATAATCGTTGGTAGTGGTTAGAGTGGTGATTAGAGGTGAATGAAGTGATAATTTGTAATTGTCTAAGTATTGATTAGATGTGGTAAGAATGGTGGTTGACAGTAGTAAAAACAGCAGTCATAATGATAATCAATGGTTATCATATTAAAGATCCTATGTGGTAAAGTGGGGGTTGGATGTGGTCGGTGGTAGTCAAAATGATGGTTCAAGCAATAGTCGGTGGTGGTCATAATGGTTGTTTTTTAAGGTCATATACAGTTATGGTTATAGTGGTAGTCGATGACCGATTGTTGATGGTCAATGTGATGGTCATTGATGGCTAGTGGTAGCGATATCTGGATGGAGTGATGATCTGATGTGGCCCGGGTGGTAGTCATAGTAGTAAATGGTGGTTAGATTGAAGATCATAGATAAATAAAGTGGTAATTATATTGATGATTGATTGTGATCGTCGATAATTGTCGATAATGATCATCATGGTTGTTGGAGTAATAGTTGGTGACCATTGATGGTGAATTTGTAGCAATAAAACAAAAACATAAATTATAAAACCTATTTTTTAAATTTTAAACTTTAATGGAAAAACTATTTTGAAATTAAATTAAAAAACCATCTCAACTCTATTTTTGTCGAGTAAATTTGAAATTTAATTCCTCTTAAAAAATTTGAAATTTATTTTAAAATCAAAAACTAAAATTTGACAATTATTTGAGAAAAATTGAAATAATCAGGTTTTAAAAAAAATTACAAAAAAGAACTACATTTTCAGAAAAATTACCTGGGTAACCAGGTTTGGGGATGGCCTACACGTAGGAGCCACCCCTATGGTGTTATTGTCTTAAAATTTGAAGGTATGCGCCACCCCCCATGGTGCCAATGTGCAATCCTTTTTTTTAAAATTTTTTAATTAAGATTTTTTATATTAATTTTTAAAAAAATAATTATAAATACGGAAAAATATATTAATGATAAAAAGTGCATTACAAATTTTCTAAAAAAGGATTACAAATATTCTAATGCCTATTGTCACCATAACGGCGCCAGTTCCGCACCTAGGCCCTACTCGATTTCGTTGAACATATTGTCGACCCCTACCCCTCTGAGGTTCTTGTTGTGTTTGGGTATGTGGGCCTTGGATTATCCCCTCCATGCGCTCATTGTCCATGTACTCTTCAATCCTACTATCAAAGAGTCGGTTTCTCATGCCTCAAAGTTTTGTCGTCGTCGTCGTGGTGGGGTAGCCATGTATAGTTGGTAGCAACTGGCACTTGAATTGCCTTGGTAAAAAGGCATTGTGGGTTGGGGTGTGGTGTAGCCATATTGTTGTTGTTTGGAGCTACAATAAAGGTCGTCCTGTGTGATTATTGGGTGGCTTGGGTCGTATTCTTCATATGGGTTTAAGTCGGGGTTAAGTTGGGATGTGGAGGGGCCCGCCTCGTTGCATTGTTGGGTGAAGCCATATGATTGTTGTTGGTAGGGTTGTTTTTGGTAGGGAGTTTGATACTTTACATGGTATGGTTGTTGGCTTTCGTGTTCAGAAGTCTGATGGAGTTGAGGCTGAGTTTGGTACTAGCTATATTGGCTCGGTTGGCTTGGTTGACGTCGTTGGTGTTGTTGGCTTTGTTGACTTTGTTGGTTGTATTGCTGTTGGCGGGGGTCGTACAAGTAAAACGGGTCAGACACATACATTTCAGGGGTTGTGACCAATCTATACCAATTTACATATTTTTCAGTTGGATACGTTGGGAATGGGGCAACGGGGAACCAGAGAACATGGAAGCGAAGATCCTTCCACATCTGACATAATTCGGGTGCAAAATTTTTCCAATCTTGGATATCCTATTGGTGATTCACTCTTTTCATATGCCAGTTGCCCAAATCAATTGGGGGAGTCGGGATCTCTTGACGTGTGCCAAATTGGAGTTTCACACGACCAGCTTGGTGCATCTCCACAATGTTGAATCTTATGATAGGTGTTGTCATAGTCCAAACATCTTGGTCATCGGGATTCGGCTCATGTTCGAGATCCATGTATGGTCTCCAATAAAACTGCATAGGACAAAAGAATACAATGTATTATTTGGAAGATGGTTGGTAATACATATATGAATCATAAAAAAATTAGTGGTAATACATCTTGAGGTCGTAGGTGATCTAAAATTTGTCGATACAACAAAATGTTTCCTCTCGGGTTCTTGTTGTAATCCAACCCAGTATAAAAAGGCATGGATGGCAAAAACCAAAGCAATTGAAATTGTGTATGGCAACTGGGAGGATTCGTACAAATAACTTCCACATTTCTTGACTGCGCTCCAGACTTATGCTCCTGAAACCGCTTCTATTTTAGAGACATTGTCGGCGCATTCTCCCGACGGAACGTGTGTTCAAGGAAATGGGATATTTCATAGAATTTTTCGGGCTTTTCGACCTTGCATTATAGGATTTGCGTATTGCAAATCAGTTCTTCAAATAGATGGAATTTGGTTGTACGGTAAATACAAGGGAACCTTGTTAATGACCGTTGTACAAGATGGCAACAGTAATATTTTTCCGGTTGTGTTCGCTCTTGTGGAAGGTGAAACAGCTAGGGGTTGGAGTTTCTTTCTCAAAAATCTCTAGAAATACGTTGCTCCCCAGCCTGGGCTCTGTTTGATTTCAGATAGGCATGCTTCCACCGAGAGTGCGTACAACAATCCAGCAAACGGTTGGCACGAACCACCTTCAACGCATGTATACTGTATTCGATATATTGCATAAAATTTCATGCGGGAGATCAAGGATAGGGTTCTTCAGAAGACTCTTGTCAATGTTGGGTATGCATTAACTCAACCAACGTTCCAACATTATCGACGTGATATCGTACTGTCAAATCCGGATACAGGCAGGTGGATCGATAATCTAGACAGAGATAAATAGACTAGGGTATACGACAATGGCAAACGATGAAGGCACATGACTACAAGTCTTGTGGAGTCAATGAACAGTGTTTTAAGGGCATTAGACATCTTACAATTACTGCCTTGATGAGATCAACCTACTTTAGGATGGCTTCCCTTTTCGCGAGAAGAGGTGAGTGTGTTGCACCCTTATTTTTATCCTACGATATTCATGTCATTTGCATCATTGCATTTTCTCATATCATTTTATGTTTACTAACCCTCAATTCAAAAATTACAAAAACATGTCTTCTTTCTCTTTTGTTGTTGTTAGGCAGAGATTGAATCGAGATTGTCAAGCTTCACGAGATTATTCGAAGAAATTCGACCTAAAAGTCAACATTTCAAGTCCATTCCAATTTGAGGTTTAAAGTTCCTTTGTCCTCATTTTAATTTCACAATTTTAGTTCTTATTAAAAAAAATCTAAAAGATACCTTGATTTTGTATTAATCTTTAGTTTTAATTTTGATTCTAATTCAAACTTGAAATATTTTTTCAATTTAAATTATTGTTAAAATTGAATTAATTTTTAATACAAAGTCATCCCTTTTTATTCTTTCATTATATTTATTTTACTATTTTTATTTTACATTTTTATGTTAATTTGTTTTTGTTACTAATCATTTTCTTTTATTATTTTCATTACTATCATTTCTTTTACTTCTTATGTCCAATAAAATAGGAAAAAGATGAAAAGCAAGTTGGGACCACCCCATATGCATTACACGGTTTACAGAAATTTCACATTTTTTTCCATCCATGACACCACTTCACACTACTTCACAGTACATACAAAAAAGAAAAAAAAAAAAACTCCCCTCCTCCTCCTCCTCAATTGTCTTTCCTCTCCACTATCCCACTACACCATTCCACTACTCTGCAAAAAATTTAAAATTTCATTACAATTTGTACAAAAAACAACTCATATGTCCTTAATCCTTATCCAATTCTTCTCTCAATTCTTTGAACCAAACCCTAATCTTCCTCCTATAAAAGAGCACACTCACTACCAGAGAGAAGGGGAAAGAAATACACAGAGGAAGAAAAAAAAAGCAATAGAAAATTCTGCTGAAAAACTTCAAACTTCCTCCAAACTAACCTGCATACGAATCTTCAAAACCATAACCGTTTCACACACAAAAACGAATTCACGCTCATCAATAAATCTCCAATCTCCTTGTAGGTAACTCTGCTTAATAACCTTCATAAGCTCCACAAAACTGATTCAAAACCTTCGCCAATAAACCACCAAACAGCCTTCTCATACGAAATATTCAGAAATCCTTCAAACTTTATCTGTAGCTCCAAACCCCATCCATCAATTTACTTGACTCTACCTGCAAGTTTCATTATCATCCAAGACTTCATAATATCACATTTAATCGATCTAACATTCATCTGCATCATTTCTGTAATGACATCAACAATAAAGCCATGGTAAATCAAAACAATAAGTAGGAACGGAGTCAAGATGATTAAACATCGTACCTGAAAGCATCTCGCGTCGAATTCGAATCTGGAAAAGGTCTCTTTCCGACTTTCTAGCCACGTCAACACCTCGACAACGTCAAAACATGTTGTACCCCAATTTTTGACCACTAAGATCCCACCATATTTCAAAATATTAGGATCATCATCATAACCATCATGCATATATCATCTGCTAACCAAAAATACAAAAAAAAATTGTTGTTTGTTGCTTGTGTCCCAAGACAGGAGACTGATCAAGAGGAGAATGGGCAAATTAGGGTTTTGAGGCCCACAAGGAAGTTCAACATTCTCCTATGATTCAAAGGGCTCTCTCATAAATATCCAAGTCCAGAGATGGCCCAATTCAAGATCAATCACTTTCATGATTACCTGAGGCCCCAAATTAGGGTTTTGACCTAATTCCACTATAGGGTTGACTTTTAATCAGGACATGGCTCCAATACTCAAACCATGATTCAAGGGCATCCAAATCAACATTATAATCCATTCACATCATTCATTTGAAGAGGAGACCTTGATTCATATGGAATCCACAAAACTGCAGTTCATATGGAAAAAGTCAACTGTGTGGGTCAACCTTTGACTTTAGAGAAAAATGGTCAACCATGAATTTTTGAGGATTCAAATCATCATCATATGACTATTGAAGACATTTGACCAAGAGAAATCAAGAAATTTCATTAAGAATCAAAAAGTCAACAAAAGTCAAAATTATGGTTTTTAAGTGATTTTGACCTCATTTTGGGAACTTCAAATTTCACCTACACACTCAAAAATCTCCCAACATGAAAGTCGTAGATCTTGATCAAATAAACAACTTTGTCACTTATCTCATTTCAACAAAAAATGATTATTTTGAGAGATGGAATTAAGAAGATCATGTTCAAAAAACTTAGAAATTTTTTAAGTGTTTTCACTTGAATTTTTCCTAACTTCGTGACTATTTTTCTCCATGATCCCAAAGAATTTTGAGGAAACTTTTAACACGTGAATTGAAGTATGTAGCAAGGGATTTCCAAAGAGACCATTAGCATGAAATTCCATGGCTTTAGCTATGAGATATGATTTTGTGAAGAATGCTCCATAGCACTTGAAAATATCCATGAACATGAGAAAATTATGAATCAAAACCATTTTAAAATGAAAGATTCCTTTCTTGAAGCTCCTAAAAATTGTTCAAGACACAAATTTCAGAAGATTACACTTGCTTTTGAGCAATTATCCAAAATTTCATTCCATTTCAAGACTAAAGGCACCATTGCCATTTTCATTGTCCAAGATTTCATTCCATTTCAAGACTAAAGGACCATTGCCATTTTCATTGTCCAAGATTTCATTCCATTTCAAGACTAAAGGCACCATTGCCATTTTCATGAAGAAGCTTTAATCACAAAGTCCACTCTCCTTGAGCTTCCAACTTGTTGCTTCTACATACACTCCACCAAAAGATCAGACCAAACATGTCTAAAGCATCTAACAACTCCAAAGCATGCTTGTACTTCACTTTGGAACCATAACTTCTTCATTTCTTCATGAAGAAGAAAAAGTACACAATTTGAAAATTATGGAGCCATGTGATCTGATTCTTCCCTCCACAAACCCTAATTCATGCCTATAAATAGAGGGTCTCGCTCCCTTGATCAAACACACAAGAAATCCCAAAGTCACTCTTCATTCCAAAATCCATTTTTTTGTGTCATTTGCATTTTCATAGCAAATTTTAGTTAGAGAAGTTCTGGGTGAAAACCAACCTTTCTAACAACTTCCATACACCATTTGGAAGTTTTTGATCATCTCCAAACACTTCACAAACACCCCCAGCCAAAAACCACTCTCAAACCTCCATTAAAGAGCCATTTAGAGCCTTAACCTTCCAAACTTCATTCCATAGGCTCACTAGCCAAACTACTCATTCAAACATCTTCTACATACCATATATAAGCTGTTCAGATCATTGGTTCACATCTGGAACACAGAGAATACATTGTTTCACTTTAACTTTTTTGTCTTGTAGGTACAATCGAGTTACAGATTCCTAAGGTTTTCAGGAGCAATTAAGCATTCATTTAGCTTCCCTACAACACAAGGGAGCTATCCATATCCATCAAGGAGTTCTGTAACATCAGTTTGAAGCAGTATCTGAATTAGAGATATTTTTAACTCCTCTATGAGTTTAAGATTACTTTCTTTAAGTTCATAATTTTCTGCTTTAAGTTTCTCAGTTTCAACTACAAAACTATCTTTAAGTTTCTTGTATTTGATTCTGCGTTTACTATGGTTTTCCAGAAGTTTTGATAAGCTTTCTACAAGCTCATCTCTAGTAAGTTCAAAGAATACCTCATAAGTTTCTAATTCAGAGCCAGGGTCATCTCCTATGGTAGCCATTAATGCTAAGTTGGCATGTTCATCTTCTAAGTCAGATTCACCTTCAGAAGATTTTGAATCATCACATGTGGCCATCAGACTTTTCTTCTTTTCGAATTTTTTATTTGGCCTTTCTCTCTGCAGCTTAGGACAATCATTCTTAAAGTGACATGGTTCTTTACATTCATAGCAGACAATGCTTTTTCTGCTAGGCTTCTTATGTCCAGAAGATTATGCTTTATTTTCTGGTCTCCTGTAATTTCTGAACTTCCTTTGTTTATGCTTCCATAATTGATTTACTCTTCTAGAGAGAAGAGATAACTCATCTTCTTCTTCTGATGCAGAGTCACCAGAGCTTTCTTCTTCAGCCTCAAAAGCATTAATTTCAAATTTTCTAATAGATTTAAGGGCAACAGACTTACCTTTCTTCTGAGGCTCATTTTCATCAAGTTCTATCTCGTGGCTTCTCAATTCACTGATAAGTTCTTCAAGAGATACATCATTTAGACTCTTTGCAACTTTGAACGCAGTAACCATTGGTCCCCATCTTCTGGGTAAACTTGGGGATGGCAACGGGTCGGGTTTCACACTACCCAAACCCGCACCCAAAATCGACACCCAAACCCAAATGTTGTTCGGGTGGCAAACTAACACCCACGCCCACACCCGTTGGGTTCAGGTTTTTTCATCCAAACCCGAACCCGCAACAAAATACGTAAAATATATTTTACACTATCCTAACCCGTACTCGAAATATCGGGTGACACCCGAACTCGAACCCAAACCAGTCAATTTGGTTTTTCACCCTTTGACTCGGGTTCGGGTGCGGGTCTTCTTGCCATCCCTAGGTAAACTTCTGATTATCTTCTTGACATGATCTGCTCTGGTGTATCCTTTGTTCAAAACTCTCAAGCCAGTAGTCAGAGTTTGAAATCTTGAGAACATGGTTTCAATGGACTCATCTTCTTCCATTCTAAATGCCTTGTACTTCTGAATGTGGGCCAGAGCTTTAGTCTCTTTAACTTGAGTGATTCCTTCATGATTCATTTTGAGAGACTCAAACATATCATTCAGCAAGATAGTTTTAGCCCTGTGATGATTTTTTACCTCTTTCTTTTGTTTATCACTCATGTTTTTCCTATCAATCTTTTTACCAGTATCTACAGGATGTGTGTAACCATCTAGCACAATGTCCCATAGTTCAACATCTTGTCCTAGAAAGAAACTTTCCATTACTCAAAATTTTCTCCATCAAACACAGGGGGTCTGTTATTTTGCTCGTTTTCCATAGCGTTTTCCTTCTAGATCTTTTACTGACACTGTTAAGTGTTTGCACCCAGAACCAAGTGCTCTGATGCTAATTGAAGGGTATGAAAACACTTAAAAGGGGGGTTGAATAAGGGGTTTTCTTTCGCAAATGAAAATTCATACGATATTTTTATCCTGATTCGTTTGAACTCAAACTACTTCAGTCCACCCGTCAAGGTGATTTCGCCTCTCTCAACGAGGACTTAATCCTCTATAACCAAACTGATTACAAATGCACAACCAACTGGTGTAACTAACAATTCAATGCACAAGCCAACTACAAGTGACTAACACCTATAAGACTAACTAGTCCTATTCCTCTCGAGAAATCTGACCGAACTGGTCTCTCAAGGAACAATTACAAATAGGAACTTCTAACAATAGTGTTTCAGATTGCTTCTTAAAAAGCTTTATCACAACAGTGATATTTCACTGAGTTTAAGTACAATGAATATGAATCTCAATAAAATGATATGAACAAAGAATTTACTTTCAGCATAAGATTTTTCGTGAGCAGCTCTTGTTCGTAAGTTGTTATTTGCTTTTTCAAATGATCTTTTATTTATAGCCTTTGGAAGTTGTTGATCGTTGCTTCCTCGTAAGTTGTTCCGCCATAAACGTTTGCGTGTCGTGTTGGTTAATTGAGCTTTGCATGCATCTTAATATTTGTTCCTCATAAATGTTTCAGCCGTCTTTTAATCATTATGTCTCTAACGGTATTTTATCTTGTATCAGAACTTTGTATTTTGTTTTTCTTTTTCTTCACAAACTTCTGTCTTGACATTGTGAATATAACTTCTATCAGAATTGGCTACAGCGGATGGTGCATTTAGAAGTCTCCAAGCATTAGAACTTCAGCGTGAGCTTTACATAAAGTCCAAGTTCTGATGGTACTTGAGTTAGAATTTCTTCTGAAATAAGAAACATATAATTAGAGTACCATATTTACTTATATAAAATGTATTTAATTGTTATCATCAAAACACTAAGATATGATTAGAACCAAACTATATTCTAACAGAAATCTCCAGCCCTTGGCACACCATCCCAAACACCTTAATAAAGCCCCAATTGTTAGGCGTTAGCTCAGAAGGAATGATGTTAAGGACTTTCATAACATCCACCTTTAAAGAGGAAAAGGAGAAAAGAACCCTCGTGTCCTCTATGAGGGGGAGTGGAAGTAAGAATAGGTGATGATAAGCTAAGAAAGGTGGCCATGTTAACTTTCTCCATTGGTGAACAAGTCTCCAAGATAATCATCACTTCATCCTTTAAAGAATATACGACAATCTCCTTTCGAAAGGAGATTATCTTCTCCTCGACAGTACAAGAGGATCCAATATCTTCGACCTCTTTAGACATTACGGAGGGGGAGGTCATTATCTCTTTGTTTCCTGGGAACACTAAAGAAAAAAAAATTACTACCATGATTGCAATCGCTAATAGGACTACTAAACCCCTCAATCTCACAAAACTAAAATTCTACGCCAACCTAAATCCCTATTAAAAGGCCTTTTGTCTAAAATCCCTAACCATGGCTATTATGAAGGAGAAAGGAGGAATCAATACTTGAAAGAGTTGCGAATAGGATAAAAACCGGAGGAAGCTTGTAGAGGGTCGTGCGAGCAAAAAAACCTGAAGAAGCTTGCAGAAAGTTATGTGAAAAAATGAGTAAAGAAATGAAAAAGGAGAATAAGAAATCCTTTTATAGAGGAGTTGAAGCTACAAGTGTTTAAAAACCATCGTGCTTGAGGGACGATGTAGTACTTGAGTCTAAACAATTATAAGACAAGAAGTATTTTCGGAGCATTTAACATGCGAACCACACACCCCTACTTATACATGTCACCCTCTAAGGATTATGCTTTTAACATTATACACTTGTCTAAAGTCGCTAATTTTCAAAAGATGTGCATTTTACTGAAATTTTATAAAAAAATATTGGATTTTTAAAAAATTTCGTGACTTTTTACCGGAAATTTTTAAAATATACCGGAATTTTTAAAATTTTCGGTATTTTTTTTTTGAAAAAAGAAAAAATTATACTACCAATAATTTAAATTTTGCAATAGTACAATTTTTTTTTGGCAAAAAAATGTTCCGAAAATTTCATGCTTCACCCCACTAACTTATTCAAGGGTAAAAGGGGGGTGACATGTTAAATGCTCGTATTTTCTTTTATTTAAACAATATAAACCAAACCTAGGCCTCCTATGAAGCAAGAACGTATGATTTGTCAATGCTTTACAGCTAATAAAATGATAATCTTAACCCTATTGTCACCGACATTAGTTTAAAGATGTTATACAAAGGCAATCAATCTATTTATGTTTTCACGAAGAAAAACATTTTTATCAATTTCCTGTGAATAAGAAACCATCCCTTCTAGCAACTTAACCATATTGTCACACAAATGCTACGAACAAATGAACCCACAATAAACAGACTTCATATGACAGAACTCAACTAGTTCATATATGCTAGACAGTAAATAAACACCAAAATTTACCGTTGTATCATGCAGGCTAAAAGTGAAATGAGCCAGTATATACAACTCTTATGTGGGCCTAATTAATAACTGCAAATAAACTGCGATTTCTCATCGTGATAGAGTAAGGTTGAAGTTCCTATTTCGGCACAAACAAAAGATTTCTCATCTAACAACGTTTCAATATATGTACCTAGAGTTTACAGTATCCACTACAATATGATGAGTATATATAAATACCACAACGAGATGAAGTGAAGATTGATGCATCTTTTAAAACTATGCCTGGATTTTTCAACAGTTGCTAAATGAACCCCTTGAATCTTTTAGCATATCAGTACAGAAAATCACTACCGGCACGAATTGAATATTTGACCCCTCATTGCATCAATTGGTATGTGTTCGTGTGTGTAACGTTCAGGACCAAAATAAACTCCCATTCTATCCAAAAGCGCAGTTGCTTCATCCCTACCATATCTTGAAGCATAAAGTCTCAGATATTCGATATCCTAAATAAATGCAAACAAGGAATCTAAGATCAGAATCTATAAAAGAAAAACTATTTAAGACAACTTATACCAGCTCATGCCATGAAAATAGAGCTTCATAGTCCATACGATATAAATAGATGCAAATCATGTAAGTTATAAATAGAGTACTGTGATGTACCCAAAGTATTGATATTAAAACAAATATTTCGTCAAGATACACATTTGTTGAGAATAATTTGCAATATTTTTAGGGGATAAAAATAAATACTTTACCTGCAAGCCACTGAGTAGGCGCTCTAGTCTAAGAGAAGCCACCGGTTCATTAGTTGAGAATACCTCACCAGGATAGTACAGAACTCCATCCCCAGGAGGAAGGCCATGCCTGAATTTTATCTGTCACAAAAATATATAAATGGAAGAAAAGTAACAGTACAGTATAGCAAGTTCTAACGGATACATAATTTTCCAACGTAACATAACATAAACAAGCTAGACAATCACCTCTGCGCTGGCTACAGTTGCTTTCTCATAGCAGTTAGCACCCCAGTACAAAAATCCTGTGCCACCCTCTTTCGACACACGCCATATGACAGCCCGATGTTGAGTGCCTCGCATACCAAGGTGCCAATTTGGATGAGGATCTGATGGTCCCATACAGACATATGTCCACCATTCCTGTGACAAAACCACCCGCCTCTGATGAACAAATAAAACTAGGAACCAGCATAATAGTAAATATACATTCTATTGTGCATCACTCTTTATTAGTCTGATCATGGAAATTTTGCATTTACTGAATAAATATTCAGTACAGCAGACCAATTATTTTAGCATCAGTACACCAACTCAAATTGTTGGAGAAATATTGCCATAAACATCCAAAAAAATGTCCGAGGAAATACGATAGATTACATCAATGTAATAATGTTGACTGATGAAACTTGAGAATCAAAGAAAATGGAGTTCAAACTCTACTAAAAAAAATTAAATACTCCAAGGCTTTGTTAGGATGTCCATAAACATAATGAATTCCATAAATAAGCCAAATGGAGCCTTGGTTTGAATTGTTAATACAATATACTTTTGAAGGAAATAAATCTTGGCACGACATATAAGAACTGTTGTCCTACTACATTAAGGCTAGTGATGTTTCCAAAACCCAGAGTATGGCACGACAGAGAAAAGGTAACCACAATCCATTAAAAATAAAAAGCAACCAAGAAAGGAACATAAATTTAAGCCCGCAGAGCAACCAAGAAAGGAACATAGAGTTAATCCCGTAGTTATCTGGTATACATTACTCTAAGTTGATTACATGGTATGTAGGAGATATGCTAATTTGGTAGTATACTATTTGGGCTTGGGTACATTTTAAAATATTAACTGGTATATTGGTAGATTTCAAAGAACCATATATCCACATTACTTTATATTTTAGATCTCATTTCTAGAACAAAATGTGCAGTTTATTAATTACTTTTCTATATTAAAAGTTGGCAATTACTATACTTTGCTTATAGTTTTATAATAATTAAAAAAAATAAGAGTGTCCATATGCTAGTGTTTTTCTTCAATCCATCATTTATAGTTTTATCTTTGCTGCTTCGGTTGGTTTTCCAAATAAGGCTTTTTAAATTTCTGACTTTTTGTATGTAAGCACTATTAATGTCTCTTCGGTTTTAGTTCCTTCTTCCTTATTTAACTTTCCAAAATCTTCACAAGTAGATTAGCAATGGCAACTGCGATATCGGGTATGCATGCAATGGTTTGCACTTTGTTTTTTGGGGTGGATATATGGAATATGGTAACATTGGCTGTACCACTTTGCAAGTAGGTAGACGCGGGGCACTATCATCAGAAATCCACTACATGCTTAGCTCGAGAAATAGAAGATATGTAGACCTTATAAAAGATCTTGCAATCTGCTTTAAGATATTTTGTTCAAAAGCATTGAAGAGGTAAAAGCAAATATCTATCAACTCAGAAGAAACAAAGAGCGCAAACTAAATTACTGATGAGGAAAAGATGGTAAAATTTATATAATATTACCTCACCATTCTCTGGTTGTAATTCAGCAGTAATATCCTTGACCAGGTCCTCTCAATTTCCCAAGACCCATTCACTGTAAAGACAAAGTCAAGTTCTTAGAAAGCTTAATGAAAAGAAAACTTTGGGTATTCTTCATTCCCACTTTTATTTTCACTAATGAAAAAAATTGTTTCTTCCAAAGGCACAATAAATAAGACTTGAGAAATAAGCCCATCAATGTATCCAAAATGACACTGGTTCAGCAACTAACTGAAGTTTAAGTTACACTTTTTAAGTTTTGACTGAATAACATCTTTTGAGTATGCAAGTGAACCACAACACAAAAGGTCTAAAACTATAAATATGGGCAACAGAATCCAAAAAGGGGCGCTTTGGACCTCTCTCCCCCAAACTAAACCAATTTTAATGATTAACTTCAACAAAATTGAGCAAGATATAGTATCTAACATTTTATTTTTAACTTCTTTTGGAAACCAAGATCCTGAAAACTACTTCACAACAAATCATATAAATAGATATTTTGGAAGTTGACTCACCATAAATGGAGTCTCGCTAAAGAAGTAGACTTCAGGAACATCCAACCCAGAACTAGAAATTGCATCACCACAAGAGTTTAGATGGTGCGAGTGAGGAGAAAAAGAATAATTAATTGACATACTGATAACTATATTTGACATTGATACCAAGTTCAAATCTAAATATGAAAATCCAATAAATCACTAGTGTATTCAGTTTAAATAGAAAAAATATCTTAAGATGCAAATCCAATAAATCACTCGTGTATTCAGTTTAAATAGATAAAATATCTTAAGATGCAAATACAAGAGTATTAAGAAAAACCAATGATAATAACCTAATAATCAATTCATGTCAAGAAATGCCAAAAACTCTAATGAAATACTTGCAGCAAACAAAACAGTAAATAGGTGGAAGTCAGTTGATAAAAATAAAATGTACTTTACTCTTGATTGATAGGGATATAGTCAATTTTAAAGCAATACCTTGTACAATAAATTTGATTATGAGGACGCAGAAAACATGGAACTTTTACAAAAGCCTCAAATGGAGTAGGTGCAAGAGGTGCATCATTTGGCCCTACATAAAATGAACCCACAATAAGATACAAAGAAAATAAGAAACAGCTACAGAAACTAAAAATGAAAGTGCTGGCTGGAGTAAGCTAAAACAAATTTTGAATTGATAGAGTAATCTAAGAATATGTAAGTAGATTGAAGAAGCATGTCCTACATTCATCAGGAAAAAAAAAAAAACCAATAATCAACGAAACAAATTTGTGATTGGCTATCATATAAATGAAATGTAGATGCAGATTGTGTTACATTTTTCTACTTGTACATGCGAAACTTTAGATTGCCAACACCAAGATTATCTTAGATACACTACTGTCAAGTACAATCTGAAGACAGACTTTGCCAACCAAGAAGAGTTAGTGACGGGTAAAACAATAAATCCCAAGGATGTGTCAGTAAATGTTTACCATTCTATATCTCATTATAAGGTCCCATTTGTTAAAAATGAGAAAATACGGTTTTCCATTTAGTAAATTAAAAATTGAAGATAAAAAAATTAGAAGAAAGAAACTGCAGTCATATCCTCGGCAAAACTATTATTTGTAAAGTCATTTAAAAAAAATCAAAGATGGAAAAGAAATTAGAAAGAAACTGCAATCATTTGCATGACACAACTATTCTTTGACAGTGCAGCAGTAATTAAGAATAAAAGAAATAAATTGCATTGTAACCCTGCAAAAACTATTCTTTGATCAAATAAGAGCAATTATTAATGGTCGGTAGAGTTTTATTTATCCGATCAACTACATAAGAATACAATTACAGCCAGCTGTTACAGCATAACTATGTGAAATATTTCAATCATTCCAAAAAGTGAATATGCCAAACAAAACAAAGGCATTACCAATATGAAGAAACAACTTGAATTTAAAATGAATAAACTACCATGTATTTTAAGTATAAGCCAGTAGAAATTAAATTAGAATAACTTACCACAATAGTATGTAGTTAAAATACGAGCATCTGGAGCATAAGCACGGATGTCTCTTGCCATGTTGCGAAGAGAATCATATTGTTCCAAATTTAGTGGCTGGACAAAAAGGTAAGAAAATCAGCTTATCAAGGCCATAACTTCAGTAAAAAAAACAGGATCATAGTGAACTGGACCAGATTCAAAGTTATGGTAACGGATTCCCTCTTTTGAAAAATTTGTACTGAGCTGGCTTATTTTTTATTATAAATGCTCATAAATATTGATAAGGGCCTACTTATTTAGTGTTTATGAAGGGAGAGATAGACACAATTGTAACATGATTTGTCATGTGAAATTCTTAGGAGAGAAATAGTTATAACTTATATACCACCAAGGGCAGTCAAAATTTAATGAAGTAACTCAACTTTTTAATGAAAACGGGGAAGAAATAAAAGCAATTAATTAATGATTTAATGAAGCTGCTCAACTTTTTAACGAAAACAGGGAAGAAATAAAAAAATTAATCAATGATTACTGCTAAAGTTACTTGCTGTTTGTAATTTTTCAGTAGCAGCGTTCAATCCAAATTTAGGATAGAGGTGGATAACCTAACTTTGACATCATCCTAGGGTAGTCTTACTAGTAATTTATATCACACATGTTTGTACCTCGTCCCACAAGTAAAGGTAAGCTTTTCTCCAGTGATTCTTGGTTCTCAATATCTCAACTTGTTTCTGCAAGAAATCCTTCCCCGCATCGTTACTGTGGCACATTAACAGGTGGGTTGAATTTCATCAGTTCTCATTGCAAATATACCTGAGAGAAGCGAACGGGGACAACTGACTGACTGTATACCCGGAGACTACTTGTTTATATGGCACAGCATATGCTGCCAACCGAGGGTCTGAAAAATATTCATCTGATTTTGGATGATCCGCTACAATGTCAAGAGAGAAATATTCAGCAATGATAATATTTCTTTTGACGCTGCAACTCTATAAAACTCATTGAATCAGAAATATACCTGGCCATGGACATGTGTATGTTAAAACACGCATACCATCAGCCCATTTGCAAAAATAGGGGCTGATTCTATATTGAAGAAGCCACTTGAAATGTTTATCCAATGCCTCAAACCACTCATCTGTCCCCTGTTTAACGCTAAAGCGATCCTCAATTACAATATCAGATACCTAGTGCGGAGTAAAGGAAAAACCGGAATGCGCAAACAAATAAACTCAATATCACAAAGATATAGACCAAAAGTGCACAGTGAATGAAAATTGCAAAAGAAGCAGTAAGGTTTAAACAAGTGGCAGTCTCATATTATTCCCAGAGTTTGTTTGTATTGTAAACTGCACTCAGGATGAACCAATTAAAAATGGGAGCATCACACACCATATGTTACCGTCATTAGATTGGTATTAATTTTTCATCAAGATCAAAATTTTATATCAATCTAATGGTTGTAATGTACGGTACATGCCTTAAAGAATAAATGCACATTAAATGCCACTTGTTTTAACTAGTAAGCAGAGATATTTAGTATCTAATAACCTAACTGAGACAATTTAAATCAGTAAAATTTTCTCCAAAACTTATTAAAAACAAAAAAAAATTAAAAAATGGTGTTTTTTGTCTAACATTTAATATGGGTCAAGGATACACCAAATACGGCAGGAAGGGAAGGAGTTTCAGGAAGTACAAATTTCCAGACAGTGAGATTTAACTTCAGCCTTAGAGAGAGACTTGAAATGGCATCCTCTTCCAATACATCTGGTGACTCGTTTTCTGAAGAGAATTCAGAAAATGATGGGGACAGAAGAATCCTTCTTAATGATATAGTTGAAGACTTCAACCTTTCAACCTAAAAATGAGATGCTTGCATAAAAATCTATAAGGAGGCCAAGATTAAAAAATGTACCAGAATGTACCAGATTAAAAAATCCATAAGGATCACTTATATCATAAATAGAAGTCATATCCTTATTATAGTGAAAAGTTTGACTCCTAAAGAAGAATCTTGGAGTGCAGCAAAATCATTAGTGCATCACTTTAGAATTTTTGGATGTCTAACTCATGTGTGTTCCTAAT
The DNA here is from genome assembly GCF_029867415.1 of Vicia villosa. Lineage (NCBI taxonomy): Eukaryota > Viridiplantae > Streptophyta > Magnoliopsida > Fabales > Fabaceae > Vicia > Vicia villosa. The sequence continues at coordinate 6,712,214 of NC_081182.1, forward strand.
ACACATAGAAAAACACTTAATGGAACAAGTATTACGTGTGTAAATTTTGGGGTTAGTGAAGAATCCAAGGCATACAAACTTTCTGATCCAGCTGATATTCATAAAGGTTGAAAGTGGATAAAAAGGAATAAATTAGACTACAAGAACCTAGTAACAATAATGACGATGAAAGTGATAATGTTACTGGTATAGAGATTGAGGAAGAAGACCAATTGCACAATCTTGTTGTCTTCAGTACAAGTGATGATCCTAGAATTTAGGAAGAAGCTCTCGAGCCAAAAATAATGGATCTTGATATAGAATCCATAGAAAGAAATGGCACTTGGGATGGGAAACATAAGGTCAAATTAGTGGCAAAAGTATACTCTCAAAAGTATAGTATCGACTACAATGTGGTGTTTGCACCAGTTGCTACATGGTATACCTTACGAACTATCTTGACAGTTGTAGATAGTAATATCTGGTGTGTGTTTTAACTTGATATAAAAAGTGATTTCTTACATGGTGAGCAAGCTGAGAATGTATAAATTGATTGAGCTTATGATATCACAAAGGCATATCTAGCATGGTGTATAAGCTGAGAAATTATCTCTATGGTCTGATACAAGCTCCAAGAGCTTGGTATAGTAAGATAGTTTCTTGGCATGGTGTATAAGTTGAGAAATTATCTCTATTGTCTGATACAAAATTTCAGAAGTGCCCTTATGAAGATATATTGTTTTTTAAGCAGGAATTATTAGCAGCAGTTGTTAGTGAATAATAAATAATTTTACATTAGAAATAGGCTACTTCTAAAACACACTATTGTCTTGATGTCCCTTCATTTTTTTTATTCTTCTATCAATAAAATAGTCTCTTTTTCATAAACTTATTTTGGGATGAAAGGCCTTGAGTCATAAGGAATACAACAAAATAAATAAGGACAGCAAAACTAATGTACAAGGAAAAAGAAAACAAATTCATTTGTTCACCTTTATTCCAATTTAGATTTTACAGAAGCCTTTTTTGGCCTATCACTGAAGTTCTCACTTGAAACAGTTAAAAGTTGATTGAGAGATATTTGTCCCCCGCATGAATCCTTCTTTATTTCATACCTATACTTAATTTCGTCATCTAACTTGTATCCATGAAATGCAGGAAAATCCAACAACTCCTGAATGTCACGATCCATCTCCTCTGTCAAATACTTAATCTTTTTCTCTAGAGAGGCGGGATTATACTGCAGCGTCGCTGGACGCTTCTTACTCATAGCAAAAATGTCTTCGGGCGACAACCCATAATTCAAGAATAAACTCACCGCCTTCTGCATATTCCCACAGCTTGTTCTAGTAGAAGCCGCAATCGCCATTGCCAACTCTTTTGTCCTATATTCATACCCAATCTTGACCAAAAACAAAAGCTTACACTCAAGGTTATTGCGGAACGAAATGCCCAAAAATGTCGGTTCTTTGATCAAGAATTTAAAGATATCGCCCGAGTCTAACCCACAATCCTTGAGAAATTGTAATCTAGGACGCAGTTTCCTCTCTCTATTACTATTGAAAATAGATGGATACACCAACACTATCCTAAATATTTGTTGATCATCAAGTTCGGCAAAAGACCTCAAGAACTCTATTTGTTCTTCAAGACGTTCTGTCCTTAAATGCATGATCGAAGGGAACATATTCACCACTTTCCCAACACTATCCTCATCTCCGCCACTTAACTCAGTAAGAACCCTGAATCTCGGTTTCAGCTTATTATCCAAATCATGGTTGAGAAGCACAGGGTGCTTCAGAATCAAATCAACACCACCAAATGGTTTTAAGAAACTAATTACTCTTTCAATTTCTTCCATTGACTTATGGCAAATTGCCTTTGACAAACTCACTTTGTTAAGCACATGTGCAATCTTATCAACCCCAATTCCACTGTCAATAAGCAATTGAACCTTCTGAGGAAAATTAGATAATTCTTTTGGCTGATTAGCCGATAAAAGATGTTTCACCTTAGCTTCCTCAACCTGTCCTTGCAATTCATTTCTCAAAAAGTTTAACAATGGGTCAATTTCATTTGAAGTTAGCATATTTAATTGCTTTGTAACTATGTGATTGATGGACATACGACCTAACCCAAGAGACTTTAAAGAAAGAATGTGATACCGCAATAAATCTAGTTGTATCGAGGTCAGTTCGGAAGCATTGCTCAAGAGCAAATTGGTTTCCTCAAAGCTGATACCGATTTCTTGAAACAAAGTGACAAGTCTGACTGCAAATGAAACAAAAAATAACAGTAAGAAGATTGCTTATAAGGTGTTTGAGAAAATGCGTGTGAGAAATTTATTTACCGTATTGGAAGTCGAGATTGGGTGTGTGAGAACTGCTGCGGCAGTTGATGGAGGGCCGAAATTGGAAAAGGAGATAGTTGTTGTTTGGCGGTTGTGATTTGGTGAGTGGGGAGATAAAGGGCTGAGTTTGAAGATGAGAGGAAAAGGTTGAGGGTTGACGGGAATGTGAAGAAGAGCAACGGCATGGAGGATTTGAGAATAGAGGGAGTGCTGCTAGTGCCATTTCTCTAATCAGAAAAAAAAAAGAATATTTTATGGTGGTTATTGACAATGTTTAAAATAATAGTCTCAATAGTGGCCAAAACAGTTGTAGTGGTTAGAGTAGATTGTCAAAATAATAGTCTGAATAGTGGCCAAAACAGTTGTAGTGGTTAGAGTAGTGGTGTTCAATGGTTAGAGTTGTTGTTAGAGTAATAATCGTTGATAGTGGTTAGAGTGGTGATTAGAGGTGAATGAAGTGATAATTTGTAATTGTCTAAGTATTGATTAGATGTGGTAAGAATGGTGGTTGACAGTAGTAAAAATAGTAGTCATAATGATAATCAATGGTTATCATATTAAAGATCCTATGTGGTAAAGTGGGGTTGGATGTGGTCGGTGGTAGTCAAAATGATGGTCCAAGCAATAGTCGGTGGTGGTCATAATGGTTGTTTCTTAAGGTCATATACAGTAATGGTTATAGTGGTAGTTAATGACCAATTGTTGATGGTCAATGTGATGGTCATTGATGGCTAGTGGTAGCGATATGTGGATGGAGTGATGATCTGATGTGGCCCGGGTGGTAGTCATAGTAGTAAATGGTGGTTAGATTGAAGATCATAGATAGATAAAGTGGTAATTATATTGATGATTGATTGTGATCGTCGATAATTGTCGATAATGATCATAATGGTTGTTGGAATAATAGTCGGTGACCATTGATGGTGAATTTGTAGCAATAAAACAAAAACATAAATTATAAACCTATTTTTTAAATTTTAAACTTTAATGGAAAAACTATTTTGAAATTAAATTAAAAAAACCATCTCAACTTTATTTTTGTCGAATAAATTTGAAATTTAATTCCTCTTAAAAAATTTGAAATTTATTTTAAAATCAAAAACTAAAATTTGACAATTATTTGAGAAAAATTGAAATAATCAGGTTTTAAAAAAAATTACAAAAAAAAAACCACATTTTCAGAAAAATTACCTGGGTAACCAGGTTTGGGGATGGCCTACACGTAGGAGCCACCCCCATGGCGCTATTGTCTTAAAATTTGAAGGTATGCGCCACCCCTCATGGTGCCAATGTGCAAGCCCAAAATGGGCTGCCATGTGGGGTGGCGCCAATGTGCAATCCTTTTTTTTTTAATTTTTTAATTAAGATTTTTTATATTAATTTTTTAAAAAATAATTATAAATACGGAAAAATATATTAATGATAAAAAGTGCATTACAAATTTTCTAAAAAAGGATTACAAATATTCTAATGCCTATTGTCACCATAACGACGCCAGTTCCGCACCTAGGCGCTACTCGATTTCGTTGAACACATTGTCGACCCCTACCCCTCTGAGGTTCTTGTTGTGTTTGGGTATGTGGGCCTTGGATTAGCCCCTCCATGCGCTCATTGTCCATGTACTCTTCAATCCTACTGTCAAAGAGTCAGTTTCCCATGCCTCAAAGTTTTGTCGTTGCCGTGGTGGTGGTGGGGTAGCCATGTATAGTTGGTAGCAACTGGCACTTGAATTGCCTTGGTAAAAAGGCATTGTTGGTTGGGGTGTGGTGTAGCCATATTGTTGTTGTTTGGAGCTACAATAAAGGTCTTCCTGTGTGATTATTGGGTGGCTTGGGTCGTATTCTTCATATGGGTTTAAGTCGGGGCTAAGTTGGGATGTGGAGGGGCCCGCCTCGTTGCATTGTTGGGTGAAGCCATATGATTGTTGTTGGTAGGGTTGTTGTTGGTAGTAGGGGTGGACAAAAGTTATTCACCCGAGAAAAACCAACCGGTCTGATCCTAATTATTGTCTTCGGTTCGGATTACTACGGATTAACGGGTCAAACGGATGGTTGACTCGGTTCATAGTGGATTATTTCGCTTCGGTTCGGATGAAAATATCGAACCCATCGGTGACCGAATCCGACCGAACCCAATTAATTCTTTATTATTTTATATTTATTTACTTACAGTACTAGGGTTTGAGGAGGCAACCCTAACTTTTCTCATTCATTTTTTTCTGAGTAGCGCCGCTCACTCTCCTCTCATCTCTTCAACCCTATCTATCTCCAAATCTCAGAAACAACAAGATCATCCCCATGATCTTCACCCTTATCTATTTCCATCACCATCATAGTTCATCTCTCCCACTCAAAGTCTCTTATATTCTCACCCTAACTCACCAAGTTTTGAAACCCAAAACCTAACCTCCAAAATCCGAAAAAACATCGTAAAGAAATTTAAAGGTTGAACTGAAAGAAGGTTGTATGCGGATGTTTTAAGGGTCTCTATGGATTTCGATTTGATTATTGCAGTGATCAACTTAAGGTATATAACTCATTTTAACTTTTCCATTGTTGTAGTGATGCTTTCTCTTGATTCTTCTGTTATTTTTACTTTTACCCTTGTCATGTTGCAGATCTTTGCTTCTATCTTCGTGATACCTGTTGTTATTCTCATTGATGTTCTTGTCATCCTTCTCGTGGTAGGTATCAATTTCTGCTTTATAGTTTAGTTAGTATTCATTTGGTTTTTATTCTTAAAGTTGTCTTTAACATTTTCAGATCTAGATCTGTTTTGCCTAAGATCTTCGTGTTATTGTAAATCTGGGAATTGCTTTTGGGGGTCTTCCATGCAATTGATTTGTTTCACATCTTTCTTTGTTGACATTGTCTTACAGGGGGTGAAGAGAATCATAAAACAATATCAAATGTATAAATACCTTCTTCAAATGGCAGGTTAATTTTTCTATATTTGATTTTTCTTCTTATTGTTTTTAATTTGGATCTAGTATAGTATTGTATTATGTGAAAGTTTCCTTCCATTGACTATTTAATTTTTTTGTTTCTATTTTTCTCTGTATTTTATTTGTTGGTGGATGTGGGATTCTATGTTTGAATTTCTAACTGGTTTTCCATGATTGATGATAACAGGAAGCTAGTGAGTTATGCCTTCCATTTTCAGTTTTGCACTTGTTTTATCTGAAGATTCTCAATGTATGATTTGGCTGAAGTTAGCATACATTTCTTTGTTTTTCAAATTAACATAATCTATGAATGGTTTATTTTTCCCCATAATTCTTCTTCCTAACTATTTCTTCTGCAGTGTAATAAAATGGGCTTCTCACTAACATTGGCTCAAGCTGAAGAAATCATCAAAGAACTAGTAAAACTTCTCTACAAATACTACAAAAACTTTGCTTTTTCTTGACATAGAAACATATTCCACAACTGTGTTGTCCAGGTAAATTCAACTACTCTCCATTCCTTTATTACTTTTATTTTTCCTTATTTTAACTGCATATAAAATATATTATTTCTTTATTTGGTTTTTAGAGTTGAATGATAGGAAAACTAATCAAAACCAATATTATTGGTTTTCTGTTAAACCAATAAAAATGTTTTATTTTTTTTTTTTGCTGATTAATAGTTAATTCCTATTTATGTGTTTTGTGAACAAATTTGAGAATTTATAACTTTTATTGTTTCATTTGGTTTCCAGTTTTATTAGTCATGTTTCTAAAGATATTAATGTAAAACTAAGCAAAATAAATATTATTGGTTTTATGTATAAAAATGTTGTTAAGGATGATTAATTTTAAATTTATGAGTTTTAATGTTAGAGTCAAATCAAAAATTGATTATAAGAAATTAGTTATAGTTTTAATATATTGAGTTTATGAGCTTAAATATGAAACTCTAATTAAAATTAAATAGCATTAAAACTGGTTATTTTTAGTATTTATTAATTTTAAATTTTACTCGTTATTGACTTATTAGTTGAATTGTAGTTATTGTTTATTATCAGTTTTGTTTAATTTTTGAATTGTGGTGACAACATATAACAGGTTTTGCGTGGATCCAGTAGGAGGAAGAATGGACAAATCACAAACATGGGACAAAACAAGATTAAATCTCACAATATTGAATGGACAAATCACAAACATAATATTGAATGGACAAATCACAAACATGAGACAGAACAAGATTAAATCTCACACTATTGAATGCTCTCAAATTTGAATGTATAATATTAAAGACTTGAATATCACTAAAAACTATGTTTTATTTTAACTATGTTTTTATTGGCTTAATCAACATTTAATATAATATCTTTTTAATGAAAATATTTTAAATGAAATATGAAAGCTGTGTGAAAGTTATTCAAATATAAATTTTAAGATGTGTTAAGAAGAAAAATTAATGAATTGAGTTGGGCTGTAATTTTAAACTGGCCCAGGAAATAATATTGCTGACTTAAATTGTAAAAAAACTTGATTGATTTTAAATTTGGGCTCAAAATTTGATATGGCCCAATAAATTGGTAAACGAAAAAAACCGATATTATTAACCGAACCGAGTTAAACCGAACCCGAAAAAACCGAATGACAAATTGGTCGGAAGTTGGGCCTGCAGCTCTCACCCGTGGGTTGGCTCAGTTCAGTGGTTTAGGCCCGAACCCGAACCGAACCGAACTGTTGTCCACCCCTAGTTGGTAGGCAGTTTGATACTTTACATGGTATGGTTGTTGGCTTTGGTGTTCAGAAGTCTGATGGAGTTGAGGCTGAGTTTGGTACAAGCTATATTGGCTCGGTTGGCTTGGTTGACATCGTTGGCGTTGTTGACTTTGTTGGTTGTATTGCTGATGGCGGGGGTCGTACAAGTAAAACGGGTCAGACGCATACATTTAAGGGGTTGTGACCAATCTATACCAATTTACATATTCTTCAGTTGGATACATTGGGAATGGGGCAACGGTGAACCAGAGAACATGGAAGCGAAGATCCTTCCACATCTGACATAATTCGGGTGCGAAATTTTTCCAATCTTGGACATCCTATTGGTGATTCACTCTTTTCATATGCCAGTTGCCCAAATCAATTGGGGGAGTCGGGATCTCTTTACGCATGCCAAATTGGAGTTTCGCACGACCAGCTTGTTGCATCTCCACAATGTTGAATCTTATGATAGCTGTTGTCGCAGTCCAAACATCTTGGTCATCGGGGTTCGGCTCATGTTCGAGATCCATGTATGGTCTCTAATAAAACTGTATAGGACAGAATAATACAATGTATTATTTGGAAGATGGTTGGTAATACATATATGAATCATAAAAAAATTAGTGGTAATACATCTTGAGGTCGTAGGTGATCCAAAAGTTGTTGATACAACAAAATGTTTCCTCTCGGGTTCTTGTTGTAATCCAACCCAGTATAAAAAGGCATGATGGCAAAAACCAAAGCAATTGAGATTGTGTATGGCAACTGGGAGTATTCGTACAAACAACTTCCATGTTTCTTGACTGCGCTCCAGACTTATGCTCCTGAAATTGCTTCTTTTTTAGAGACATTGTCGGCGCATTCTCCCGACGGAACGTGTGTTCAAGGAAATGGGATATTTCATAGAATTTTCTGGGCTTTTCGACCTTGCATTATAGGATTTGCGTATTGCAAATCAGTTCTTCAAATAGATGGAATTTGGTTGTACGGTAAATACAAGGGAACCTTGTTAATGACCGTTACACAAGATGGCAACATTAATATTTTTCCAGTTGTGTTCGCTCTTGTGGAAGGTGAAACAGTTGGGGGTTGGAGTTTCTTTCTCAGAAATCTAGACATACGTTGCTCCCCAGCATGGGCTCTATTTGATTTCAGATAGACATGCTTCCACCGAGAGTGCGTACAACAATCCAGCAAACGGTTAGCACGAACCACCTTCAACGCATGTATACTGTATTCGATATATTGCGCAAAATTTCATGCGGGAGATCAAGGATAGGGTTCTTCGGAAGACTCTTGTCAATGCTGGGTATGCATTAACTCAACCAACGTTCCAACATTATCGACGTGAAATCGTACTGTCAAATCCGGATACAGGCAGGTGGATCGATAATCTAGACAGAGAGAAAGAGACTAGGGTATACGACAATGGCCAACAATGAAGGCATATGACTACAAGTCTTGTGGAGTCAATGAACAGTGTTTTCAAGGGCATTAGACATCTTCCAATTACTGCCTTGATGAGATCAACCTACTTTAGGATGGCTTCCCTTTTTGCGAGAAGAGGTGAGCGTGTTGCACCCTTATTTTTATCCTACGATATTCATGTCATTTGCATCATTGCATTTTCTCATATCATTTTATGTTTACTAACCCTCAATTCAAAAATTACAAAAATATGTCTTCTTTCTCTTTTGTTTTTTTAGGCAGAGATTGAATCGAGAATGTCAAGCTTCACGAGAATATTCGAAGAAATTCGACCTAAAAGTTGACATTTCAAGTCCATTCCAATTTGAGGTTTAAAGTTCCTTTGTCCTCATTTTAATTTCACAATTTTAGTTCTTATTAAAAAAAATCTAAAAGATACCTTGATTTTGTATTAATCTTTAGTTTTAATTTTGATTCTAATTCAAACTTGAAATATTTTTTCAATTTAATTTATTGTTAAAATTGAATTAATTTTTAATACAAAGTCATCCCTCTTTATTCTTTCATTATATTTATTTTACTATTTTTATTTTACATTTTTATGTTAATTTGTTTTTATTACTAATCATTTTCTTTTATTATTTTCATTACTATCATTTCTTTTACTTCTTATGTCCAATAAAATAGAAAAAAGATGAAAAGCAAGTTGGGACCACCCCATATGCATTACACGGTTTACAGAAATTTCACATTTTTTTTCCATTCATGACACCACTTCACACTACTTCACAGTACAGACAAAAAAAACAAAACAAACTCCCCTCCTCCTCCTCAATTGTCTTTCCTCTCCACTATCCCACTACACCATTCCACTCCTCTGCAAAAAATTTAAAATTTCATTACAATTTGTACAAAAAACAGCTCGTATGTCCTTAATCCTTATCCAATTCTTCTCTCAATTCTTTGAACCAAACCCTAATCCTCCTCCTATAAAAGAGCACACTCACTACCAGAGAGAAGGGGAAAGAAATACACAGAGGAAGAAAAAAAAGCAATAGAAAATTCTGCAGAAAACCTTCAAACTTCCTCCAAACAAACCTGCATACGAACCTTCAAAACCATAACCGTTTCACACACAAAAACGAATTCGCGCTCATCAATAAATCTGCAATCTCCTTGTAGGTAACTCTGCTTAATAACCTTCATAAGCTCCACAAAACTGATTCAAAACCTTCGCCAATAAACCACCAAATAGCCTTCTCATACCAAATATTCAGAAATCCTTCAAACTTTATCTGTAGCTCCAAACCCCGTCCATCAATTTACTTGACTCTACCTGCAAGTTTCATTATCATCCAAAACTTCATAATATCACATTTAATCGATCTAACATTCATCTGCATTATTTCTGTAATGACGTCAACAATAAAGCCATGGTAAATCAAAGCAAGAAGTAGGAACGGATTCAAGATGATTAAACATCGTACCTGAAAGCATCTCGCGTCGAATTCGAATCTGGAAAAGGTCTCTTTCCGACTTTCTAGCCACGTCAACACCTCGACAACGTCAAAACATGTTGTACCCCCATTTTTGACCACTAAGATCCCACCATATTTCAAAATATTAGGATCATCATCATAACCATCATGCATATATCATCTGCTAACCAAAAATACAAAAAAAAAATTGTTGTTTGTTGCTTGTGTCCCAAGACAGGAGATTGATCAAGAGGAGACTAGGCAAATTAGGGTTTTGAGGCCCACAAGGAAGTTCAACATTTTCCTATGATTCAAAGAGCTCTCTCATAAATATCCAAGTCCAGAGATGGCCCAATTCAAGATCAATCACTTTCATGATTACCTGAGGCCCCAAATTAGGGTTTTGACCTAATTCCACTATAGGGTTGACTTTTAATCATGACATGGCTCCAATACTCTAACCATGATTCAAGGGAATCCAAATCAACATTATAATCCATTCACATCATTCATTTGAAGAGGAGACCTTGATTCATATGGAATCCACAAAACTGCAGTTCATGTGGAAAATGCCAACTGTGTGGGTCAACCTTTGACTTTAGAGAAAAATGGTCAACCATGAATTTTTGAGGATTCAAATCATCATCATATGACTATTGAAGACATTTGACCAAGAGAAATCAAGAAATTTCATTAAGAATCAAAAAGTCAACAAAAGTCAAAATTATGGTTTTTAAGTGATTTTGACCTCATTTTGGGAACTTCAAATTTCACCTACACACTCAAAAATCTCCCAACATGAAATTTGTAGATATTGATCAAATAAACAACTTTGTCACTTATCTCATTTCAACAAAAAATGATTATTTTGAGAGATGGAATTAAGAAGATCATGTTCAAAAAACTTAGAAATTTTTTAAGTGTTTTCACTTGAATTTTTTCTAACTTTGTGACTATTTTTCTCCATGATCCCAAAGGATTTTGAGGAAACTTTTAACTCGTGAATTGAAGTATGTAGCAAGGGATTTCCAAAGAGACCATTAGCATGAAATTCCATGTCTTGAGCTATGAGATATGATTTTGTGAAGAATGCTCCATAGCACTTGAAAAACTCCATGAACATGAGAAAATTATGAACCAAAACCATTTTAAAATGAAAGATTCCTTTCTTGAAGCTCATATAACTTGTTCAAGACACAAATTTCAGAAGATTACACTTGCTTTTGAGCAATTATCCAAAATTTCATTCCATTTCAAGACTAAAGGCACCATTGCCATTTTCATTGTCCAAGATTTCATTCCATTTCAAGACTAAAGGCACCATTGCCATTTTCATAAAGAAGCTTTAATCACAAAGTCCACTCTCCTTGAGCTTCCAACTTGTTGCTTCTACATACACTCCACCAAAAGATCAGACCAAACATGTCTAAAGCATCTAACAACTCCAAAGCATGTTTGTACTTCACTTTGGAACCATAACTTCTTCATTTCTTCATGAAGAAGAAAAAGTACACAATTTGAAAATTATGGAGCCATGTGATCTGATTCTTCCCTCCACAAACCCTAATTCATGCCTATAAATAGAGGGTCTCACTCCCTTGATCAAACACACAAGAAATCCCAAAGTCACTCTTCATTCCAAAATCCATTTTTTTTGTCATTTGCATTTTCATAGCAAATTTTAGTTAGAGAAGTTCTAGGTGAAAACCAACCTTTCTAACAACTTCCATACACCATTTGGAAGTTTTTGATCATCTCCAAACACTTCACAAACACCCTTAGCCAAAAACCACTCTCAAACCTCCATTAAAGAGCCATTTAGAGCCTTAACCTTCCAAACTTCATTCCATAGGCTCACTAGCCAAACTAATCATTCAAACATCTTCTACATACCATATATAAGCTGTTCAGATCATTGATTCACATCTAGAACACTTAGAATACATTGTTTCACTTTAACTTTTTTGTCTTGTAGGTACAATCGAGTTACAGGTTCCTGAGGTTTTCAGGAGCAATTAAGCATTCATTTAGCTTCCCTACAACACAAGGGAGCTATCCATATCCATCAAGGACTTCTGTAACATCAGTTTGAAGCAGTATCTGAATTAGAGATATTTTTAACTCCTCTATGAGTTTAAGATTACTTTCTTTAAGTTCATACTTTTCTGCTTTAAGTTTCATAGTTTCAACTACAAAACTATCTTTAAGTTTTTTGTATTTGATTCTGAGTTTACTATGGTTTTCCAGAAGTTTTGATAAGATTTCTACAAGCTCATCTCTAGTAAGTTCAAAGAATACCTCATCAGTTTCTAATTCAGAGCCAGGGTCATCTCCTATGGTAGCCATTAATGCTAAGTTGGCATGTTCATCTTCTAAGTCAGATTCACCTTGAGAAGATTTTGAATCATCCCATGTGGCCATCAGACTTTTCTTCTTTTCGAATTTTTTCTTTGGCATTTCTCTCTGCAACTTAGGACAATCATTCTTAAAGTGACATGGTTCTTTACATTCCTAGCAGACAATGCTTTTTCTGCTAGGCTTCTTATGTCCAGAAGATTATGCTTTATTTTCTGGTCTCCTGTAATTTCTGAACTTCCTTTGTTTATGCTTCCATAATTGATTTACTCTTCTGGAGAGAAGAGATAACTCATCTTCTTCTTCTGATGCAGAGTCACCAGAGCTTTCTTCTTCAGCCTGAAAAGCATTATTTTCAAATTTTCTAATAGATTTAAAGGCAACAGACTTACCTTTCTTCTGAGGCTCATTTTCATCAAGTTCTATCTCGTGGCTTCTCAATTCACTGATAAGTTCTTCAAGAGATACATCATTTAGACTCATTGCAACTTTGAACGCAGTAACCATTGGTCCCCATCTTCTGGGTAAACTTAGGGATGGCAACGAGTCGGGTTTCACGCTACCCAAACCCGCACCCAAAATCGACACCCAAACCCAAATGTTGTTCGGATGGCAAACTAACACCCACGCCCACACCCGTTGGGTTCAGGTTTTTTCACCCAAACCCGAACCCGCAATAAAATATATTTTACACTATCCAAACCCGTACTCGAAATATCGGGTGGCACACGAACTCGAACCCAAACCCAGTCAATTCGATTTTTCACCCTTTGACTCGGGTTCGGGTGCGGGTGGACCCCGCGGATGCGGGTCTGCTTGCCATCCCTAGGTAAACTTCTGATTATCTTCTTGACATGATCTGCTCTGGTGTATCCTTTGTTCAAAACTCTCAAGCCGGTAGTTAGAGTTTGAAATCTTGAGAACATGATTTCAATGGACTCATCTTCTTCCATTCTAAATGCCTTGTACTTCTGAATATGGGCCAGAGCTTTAGTCTCTTTAACTTGAGCGATTTCTTCATGAGTCATTTTGAGAGACTCAAACATATCATTCAGCAAGATAGTTTTAGCCTTGTGATGATTTTTTACCTCTTTCTTTTGTTTATCACTCATGTTTTTCCTATCAATCTTTTTACCAGTATCTACAGGATGTGTGTAACCATCTAACACAATGTCCCATAGTTCAGCATCTTGTCCTAGAAAGAAACTTTCCAGTACTCAAAATTTTCTCCATCAAACACAGGGGGTCTGTTATTTTGCTCGTTTTCCATAGTGTTTTCCTTCTGGATCTTTTACTGACACTGTTAAGTGTTTGCACCCAGAACCAAGTGCTCTGATGCTAATTGAAGGGTATGAAAACACTTAAAAGGGGGGTTGAATAAGGGCTTTTCTTCCGCAAATGAAAATTCACACGATATTTTTATCCTGATTCGTTTGAACTCAAACTACTTCAGTCCACCCGTCAAGGTGATTTCACCTCTCTCAACGAGGACTTAATCCACTATAACCAAACTGATTACAAATGCACAACCAACTGGTGTAACTAACAATTCAATGCACAAGTCAACTACAAGTAACTAACACCTCTAAGACTAACTAGTCCTATTCCTCTCGAGAAATCTGACCGAACTGGTCTCTCAAAGAACAATTGCAAATAAGAACTTCTAACAATAGTGTTTCAGATTGCTTCTTAAAAAGCTTTATCACAACAGTGAATTTTCACTGAGTTTAAGTACAATGAATATGAATCTCAATAAAATGATATGAACAAAGAATTTACTTTCAGCATAAGATTTTTCGTGAGCAGCTCTTGTTCGTAATTTGTTATTTGCTTTTTCAAATGATCTTTTATTTATAGCCTTTGGAAGTTGTTGATCGTTGCTTCCTCGTAAGATATTCCGCCATAAATGTTTGCGTGTCGTGTTGGTTAATTGAGCTTTGCATGCATCTTAATATTTGTTCCTCATAAATGTTCCAGCCGTCTTTTAATCATTATGTCTCTAACGGTATTTTATCTTGTATCAGAACTTTGTATTTTGTTTTTCTTTTTCTTCACAAACTTCTGTCTTGACATTGTGAATATAACTTCTATCAGTTGGCTACAGCGGTTGGTGCATTTAGAAGTCTCCAGGCATTAGAACTTCAGCGTGAGCTTTACATAAAGTCCAAGTTCTGATGGTACTTGAGTTAGAATTTCTTCTGAAATAAGAAACATATAATTAGAGTACCATATTTACTTATACAAAATTTATTTAATTGTTATCATCAAAACACTAAGATATGATTAGAACCAAACTATATTCTAACAGAAATCTCCAGCCCTTGGCACACCATCTCAAACACCTTAATAAAGCCCCAATTGTTAGGCGTTAGCTCAGAAGGAATGATGTTAAGGAATTTCATAACATCCACCTTTAAAGGGGAAAAGGAGAAAAGAATCGTCGTGTCCTTTATGAGGGGGAGTGGAAGTAAGAATAGGAGATGATGAGCTAAGAAAGGTGGCCATGTTAACTTTCTCCATTGGTGAACAAGTCTCCAAGATAATCATCACTTCATCCTTTAAAGAATAGACGACAATCTCCTTTCGAAAGGAGATTATCTTCTCCTCGACGGTACAAGAGGATCCAATATCTTCGACCTCTTTAGACATTGCGGAGGCGGAAGTCATTATCTCTTTGTTTCCTGGGAACACTAAAGAACAAAAAAAAATTACTACCATGATTGCAATTGCTAATAAGACTACTAAACCCCTCAATCTCACAGAACTAAAATTCTACGCCAGCCTAAATCCCTATTAAAAGGCCTTTTGTCTAAAATCCCTAACCATGGCTATTATGAAGGAGAAAGATAGAAGGAATCAATACTTGAAAGGGTTGCGAATAGGAGAAAAACCGGAGGAAGCTTGTAGAGGGTCGTGCGAGCAGAAAAACCTGAAGAAGCTTGCAGAAAGTTATGTGAAAAAATGAGTAAAGAAATGAAAAAGGAGAATAAGAAATCCTTTTATATAGGAGTTGAAGCTACAAGTGTTTAAAAACCATCGTGCTTGAGGGACTATGTAGTACTTGAGTCTAAACAATTATAAGACAAGAAGTATTTTCAGAGCATTTAACATGCGAGCCACACACCCCCTACTCTTACATGCCACCCTCTAAGAATTATGCTTTTACCATTATACACTTGTCTAAAGTCGCTAATTTTCAAAAAATATGCATTTTACTGAAATTTTATAAAAAAATATTGGATTTTTAGAAATTTTCGTGACTTTTTACCAGAAATTTTAAAAATATATCAGAATTTTTAAAATTTTCGGTATTTTTTTTTTGGAAAAAGAAAAAATTATACTACCAATAATTTAAAATTTGCAATAGTACAATTTTTTTTTTGCAAAAAAATGTTCCGAAAATTTCATGCTTCACCCCACTAACTTATCTACTATCTAGCCATTAATGGAAGATACCACCATTCTACCAAAAATGACCTTCACTCATTTAAAATTTATAAAGCAAAAAGGGTTATTTTGTCTTTTCATAATTAAGCCAATATTATAACATTTCAAACAAATACCCAAGTGACATGTGTATTGACCATTGGATTTTACTTTGTCTCACCTTTATTTCACATGTTCTCTCTCCAATATTTTTACTTTCATTTTAATTTTCCCCCTCAATTTCTTTTTCCCTTTTTATTTTTCTAAACATAAATAAATTAACAAATTGAATCTTTCTCAATAGACGAAAAGGAACACGTAAAAATTCACTCAACAAAAACATAATTATTTTATAATTATTAAAAAATTATGCATAATTATTAAAAAATAAATTCAAATTTTTACTTTACTGACGGGCCACTATCAACAAAATACTTTCTTCATTTTAGCGAACAATTGTCTTTATTTGAGACACAAAATTGTTATTTTCAAATATCAAAATTTTTATTTTCTCACGGGGCATTATCAATTTATCAGCAAAAAAATCTATTTTAGTTTAATTACCAATTGTCTTTATTTGAGACACAAAATTCTTATTTTCAAATGTCAAATTTTCTATTTTTATTACGGGGCACTATCAACATGATACCTATTTTATTTTTATTAACAATTCTATATAAATACACAAATGAATGACAATTCTATATATATTCATTGCTACATAAAATTATTATTTAATTTTATTATGATTTTTATAATATCTATCTCAAAATCATATTATATAAAGTGTCATGGGACACAACCAATTAAATTCTAAACTAAACATACATAAATCTAACTCTTAATTGCAGTATAATTTTACACTACTAAATAATTTTTACCCGTGCGTCGCACGGGTATATTACTAGTTCAAGGGTAAAAGGGGTGACATGTTAAATGCTCGTATTTTCTTTTATTTAAACAATCTAAACCAAGCCTAGGCCTCCTATGAAGCAAGAACGTATCATTTGTCAATGCTTTACAGCTAATAAAATGATAATCTTAACCCTATTGTCACCGACATTAGTTTAAAGATGTTATACAAAGGCAATCAATCTATTTATGTTTTCACGAAGAAAAACATTTTTATCAATTTCCTGTGAATAAGAAACCATCCCTTCTAGCAACTTCACCATATTGTCACACAAATGCTACGAACAAATGAACCCACAATAAACAGACTTCATATGACAGAACTCAACTAGTTCATATAAGCTAGACAGTAAATAAACAGACTTCATATGACAGAACTCAACTAGTTCATATATGCTAGACAGTAAATAAACACCAAAATTTACCGTTGTATCATGCAGGCTAAAAGTGAAATGAGCCGGTATATACAACTCTTATGTAGGCCTAATTAATAACTGCAAATAAACTGTGATTTCTCATCGTGATAGTAAGGTTGAAGTTCCTATTTCGGCACAAACAAAAGATTTCTCATCTAACAACGTTTCAATATATGTACCTAGAGTTTACAGTATCCACTACAATATGATGAGTATATATAAATACCACGACGAGATGAAGTGAAGATTGATGCATCTTTTAAAACTATGCCTGTATTTTTCAACAGTTGCTAAATGAACCCCTTGAATCTTTTAGCATATCAGTACAGAAAATTACTACCGGCACGAATTGAATATTTGACCCCTCATTGCATCAATTGGCATGTGTTCGTGTGTGTAACGCTCAGGACCAAAATAAACTCCCATTCTATCCAAAAGCGCAGTTGCTTCATCCCTACCATATCTTGAAGCATAAAGTCTCAGATATTCGATATCCTAAATAAATGCAAACAAGGAATCTAAGATCAGAATCTATAAAAGAAAAACTATTTAAGACAACTTATACCAGCTCATGCCATGAAAATAGAGCTTCATAAATAGATGCAAATCATGTCAGTTATAAATAGAATACTGTGATGTAGCCAAAGTATTGATATTAAAACAAATATTTCGTCAAGATACACATTTGTTGAGAATAATTTGCAATATTTTTAGGGGATGAAAATAAATACTTTACCTGCAAGCCACTGAGTAGGCGCTCTAGTCTAAGAGAAGCCACCGGTTCATTAGTTGAGAATACCTCACCAGGATAGTACAGAACTCCATCCCCAGGAGGAAGGCCGTGCCTGAATTTTATCTGTCACAAAAATATATAAATGGTAGAAAAGTAACAGTACAGTATAACGGTTACATAATTTTCCAACGTAACATAACATAAACAAGCTAGACAATCACCTCTGCGCTGGCTACAGTTGCTTTCTCATAGCAGTTAGCACCCCAGTACAAAAATCCTGTGCCACCCTCTTTCCACACACGCCACATGACAGCCCGATGTTGAGTGCCTCGCATACCAAGGTGCCAATTTGGATGAGGATCTGATGGTCCCATACAGACATATGTCCACCATTCCTGTGACAAAACCACCCGCCTCTAATGAACAAATAAAACTAGGAACCAGCATAATAGTAAATATACATTCTATTGTGCATCACTCTTTATTAGTCTGATCATGGAAATTTTGCATTTACTGAATAAATATTCAGTACAGCAGACCAATTATTTTAGCATCAGTACACCCACTCAAATTGTTGGAGAAATATCGCCACAAACATCCAAAAAAATGTCCGAGGAAATACGATAGATTACATCAATGTAATAATGTTGACTGATGAAACTTGAGAATCAAAGAAAATGGAGTTCAAACTCTACTAAAAAAATTAAATACTCCAAGGCTTTGTTAGGAATTCCATAAATATAATGAATTCCATAAATAAGCCAAATGGAGCCTTGGTTTGAATTGTTAATACAATATACTTTTGAAGGAAATAAATCTTGGAAGCAGGTCTAGCTCATATATAAGAACTGTTGTCCTACTACATTAAGGCTAGTGATGTTTCCAAAACCCAGAGTATGGCACAACAGAGAAAAGGTAACCACAATCCGTTAAAAATAAAAAGCAACCAAGAAAGGAACATAAATTAAGCCCGCAGAGCAACCAAGAAAGGAACATAGAGTTAATCCCGTAGTTATCTGGTATACATTACTCTTAGTTGGTTACATGGTATGTAGGAGATATGCTAATTTGGTAGTATACTATTTGGGCTTGGGTACATTTTAAAATATTAACTGGTATATTGGTAGATTTCAAAGAACCATATATCCACATTACTTTATTTTTTAGATCTCATTTCTAGAACAAAATGTGCAGTTTATTAATTACTTTTCTATATTAAAAGTTGGCAATTACTATACTTTGCTTATAGTTTTATAATAATTAAAAAAAAATAAGTGTCCATATGCTAGTGTTTTTCTTCAATCCATCATTTATAGTTTTATCTTTGCTGCTTCGGTTGGTTTTCCAAATAAAGCTTTTTAAATTTCTGACTTTTTGTATGTAAGCACTATTAATGTCTCTTCAGTTTTAGTTCCTTCTTCCTTATTTAACTTTCCAAAATCTTCACAAGTAGATTAGCAATGGCAACTGCGATATCGGGTATGCATGCAATGGTTTGCACTTTGTTTTTTGGGAGTGGATATATGGAATATGGTAACATTGGCTGTACCACTTTGCAAGTAGGTAGACGCGGGGCACTATCATAAGAAATCCACTACATGCTTAGCTCGAGAAATAGAAGATATGTAGACCTTATAAAAGATCTTGCAATCTGCTTTAAGATATTTTATTCAAAAGCACTGAAGAGGTAAAAGCAAATATCTATCAACTCAGAAGAAACATAGAGCGCAAACTAAATTACGGATGAGGAAAAGATGGTAAATTTTATATAATATTACCTCACCATTCTCTGGTTGTAATTCAGCAGTAATATCCTTGACCAGGTCCTCTCGATTTCCCAAGACCCATTCACTGTAAAGACAAATTCAAGTTCTTAGAAAGCTTAATGAAAAGAAAACTTTGGGTATTCTTCATTCCCACTTTTATTTTCTCTAATGAAAAAAATTGTTTCTTCCAAAGGCACAATAAATAAGACTTGAGAAATAAGCCCATCAATGTATCCAAAATGACACTGGTTCAGCAACCTAACTGAAGTTTAAGTTACACTTTTAAGTTTTGACTGAATAATATCTTTTGAGTATGCAAGTGAACCACAACACAAAAGGTCTAAAACTATAAATATGGGCAACAGAATCCAAAAAGGGGCGCTTTGGACCTCTCTCCCCCAAACTAAACCAGTTTAAATGATTAACTTCTTCAACAAAATTGAGCAAGATATAGTATCTAACACTTTATTTCTAACTTCTTTTGGAAACCAAGATCCTAAAAACTACTTCACAACAAATCATATAAATAGATATTTTGGAAGTTGACTCACGATAAATGGAGTCTCGCTAAAGAAGTAGACTTCAGGAACATCCAACCCAGAACTAGAAATTGCATCACCACAAGAGTTTAGATGGTGCGAGTGAGGAGAAAAAGAATAATTCATTGACATACTGATAACTATATTTGACATTGATACCAAGTTCAAATCTGAATATGAAAATCCAATAAATCACTAGTGTATTCAGTTTAAATAGAAAAAATATCTTAAGATGCAAATCCAATAAATCACTAGTGTATTCAGTTTAAATAGATAAAATATCTTAAGATGCAAATCCAAGAGTATTAAGAAAAACCAATGATAATAACCTAATAATCAATTCATGTCAAGAAATGCCAAAAACTCTAACGAAATACTTGCAGCAAACAAAACAGTAAATAGGTGGAAGTCAATTGATAAAAATAAAATGTACTTTACTCTTGATTGATAGGGATATAGTCAATTTTAAAGCAATACCTTGTACAATAAATTTGATTATGAGGACGCAGAAAACATGGAACTTTTACAAAAGCCTCAAATGGAGTAGGTGCAAGAGGTGCATCATTTGGCCCTACATAAAATGAACCCACAATAAGATACAAAGAAAATTAGAAACAGCTACAGAAACTAAAAATGAAAGTGCTGGCTGGAGTAAGCTAAAACAAATTTTGAATTGATAGAGTAATCTAAGAATATGTAAGTTGATTGAAGAAGCATGTCCTACATTCATCAGAAAAATAAAACAAAACCAATAATCAACGAAACAAATTTGTGATTGGCTATCATATAAATGAAATGTAGATGCAGATTGTGTTACATTTTTCTGCTTGTACATGCGAAACTTTAGATTGCCAACACCAAGATTATCTTAGATACACTACTGTCAAGTACAATCTGAAGCCAGACGTTGCCAATCAGTAAATGTTTACCATTCTATACCTCATTATAAGGTTCCATTTGTTAAAAATGAGAAAATATGGTTTTCCATTTAGGAAATTAAAAATTGAAGATAAAAAAATTAGAAGAAAGAAACTGCAGTCATATCCTCGGCAAAACTATTATTTGTACAGTCATTTAAAAAAAATCAAAGATGGAAAAAAACTAGAAAGAAACTGCAATCATTTGCATGACACAACTATTCTTTGACAGCGCAACAGTAATTAAGAATAAAAGAAAACCTGGCTGATAGCATTTTCAAAGATGAAAAAATTTAGAAGAAATAAATTGCATTGTATCTCTACAAAAATTATTCTTTGATCAAATAAAAGCAATTATTAATAGTCGGTAGAGTTTCATTTATCCAATCAACTACATAAGAATACAATTACAGCCAGCTGTTACAGCATAACTATGTGAAATATTTCAATCATTCCAAAAAGTGAATATGCCAAACAAAACAAAGGCATTACCAATATGAAGAAACAACTTGAATTTAAAATGAATAAACTACCATGTATTTTAAGTATAAGCCAGTAGAAATTAAATTAGAATAACTTACCACAATAGTATGTAGTTAAAATACGAGCATCTGGAGCATAAGCACGGATGTCTCTTGCCATGTTGCGAAGAGAATCATATTGTTCCAAATTTAGTGGCTGGACAAAAAGGTAAGAAAATCAGCTTATCAAGGCCATAACTTCAGTAAAAAAAACAGGATCATAGTGAACTGGACCAGATTCAGAGTTATGGTAACGGATTTCCTCATTTGAAAAATTTGTACTGAGCTGGCCTATTTTTTATTATAAATGCTCGTAAATATTGATAAGGGCCTACTTATTTAGTGTTTATGGAGAGATAGACACAATTGTAACATGATTTGTCATGTGAGATTCTTAGGAGAGAAATAGTTATAACTTATATACCACCTAGGGCAGTCAAAATTTAATGAAGTAACTCAACTTTTTAATGAAAACGGGGAAGAAATAAAAACAATTAATTAATGATTTAATGAAGCTGCTCAACTTTTTAATGAAAACAGGGAAGAAATAAAACAATTAATCAATGATTACTGCTAAAGTTAGTTGCTGTTAGTAATTTTTCAGTAGCAGTGTTCAATCCAAATTTAGGATAGAGGTGGATAACCTAACTTTGACATCATCCTAGGGTAGTCTTACTAATAATTTATACCACACATGTTTGTACCTCGTCCCACAAGTAAAGGTAAGCTTTTCTCCAGTGATTCTTGGTTCTCAATATCTCAACTTGTTTCTGCAAGAAATCCTTCCCCGCATCGTTACTGTGGCACATTAACAGGTGGGTTGAATTTCATCAGTTCTCATTGCAAATATACCTGAGAGAAGCGAACGGGGACAACTGACTGACTGTATACCCGGAGACTACTTGTTTATATGGCACAGCATATGCTGCCAACCGGGGGTCTGAAAAATATTCATCTGATTTTGGATGATCCGCTACAATGTCAAGAGAGAAATATTCAGCAATGATAATATTTCTTTTGACGTTGCAACTCTATCAAACTCATTGAATCAGAAATATACCTGGCCATGGACATGTGTATGTTAAAACACGCATACCATCAGCCCATTTGCAAAAATAGGGGCTGATTCTATATTGAAGAAGCCACTTGAAATGTTTATCCAATGCCTCATACCACTCATCTGTCCCCTGTTTAACGCTAAAGCGATCCTCAATTACAGTATCAGATACCTAGTGCAGAGTAAAGGAAAAACCGGAATGCACAAACAAATAAACTCAATTTCACAAAGATATAGACCAAAAGTGCACAGTGAATGAAAAATGCAAAATAAGCAGTAAGGTTTAAACAAGTGGCAGTCTCATATTATTCCCAGAGTTTGTTTGTATTGTAAACTGCACTCAGGATGCACCAATTAAAAATGGGAGCATCACACAACATATGTTACCGTCATTAGATCGGTATTAATTTTTCATCGAGATCAAAATTTTATATCAATCTAATGGTTGTAATGTACGGTACATGCCTTAAAGAATAAATGCACATTAAATTCCACTTGTTTTAACTAGTAAGCAGAGATATTTAGTATCTAATAACCTAACTGAGACAATTTAAATCAGTAAAATTTTCTCCAAAACTTATTACAAAAAAAAAAATTTTAAATGGCTTTGTTTGTCTAACATTTAATATGGGTCAAGGATACACCAAATACGGCAGGAAGGGAAGGAGTTTCGGGAAGTACAAATTCCCAGACAGTGAGATTTAACTTCAGCCTTAGAGAGAGACTTGAAATGGCATCCTCTTCCATTACATCTGGTGAATCGTTTTCTGAAGAGAATTCAGAAAATGATGGGGACAGAAGAATCCTTCTTAATGATATAGTTGAAGACTTCAACCTTTCAACCTAAAAATGAGATGCTTGCATAAAAATCCATAAGGAGGCCAAGATTAAAAGAAGTACCAGAATGACACACAGTGATTGAAAATAAAACCCACCACTTCATCTAATGGTGTTCCATCTATTGGATCAACAATGTCTAGGCACCCCTTAAGCTCCTTATACAATTGATGTCTCTCAACCTTGCTTAAACTTTGAGCTGGAGATCTGTACAATGGTTGAAGTTGACAAAGAAAGGCTATGAACTAAAAGTTGCAACACAAAATCAGAAACTAAAAAATTGTTGCAAGAAAGTGGCTCACCCTGAATCTGTTTTTATAGCAGTAATGAGAATCTCTCCTTCATATTGTCCTGGAGGTTGAGCACTTGGAACATCAACCGAAATCCAAAGAGCACTAGTCTCCCTGAATAATACCAAACAACAGAGTGAAAAGTAATCAATCATCCGGCATCTTGGGTAGACAGCACATGAAGAATAACTATAATATACTAATATTTATCTGGCATATACCCTGGAAGTAGGTTTATCTGACCAACTGGAAGATCAAGGGGAACAAGAGCGTCAGGTACACCTAAAATGGGCACCACCCGCCGCAACCGTAGTGATTGTCCAACAATCAGTCTGCCAATACTGATGTCAGCAAATCGGTATAAACCAAAGTAATCATACATTAGTTCCATACAACAAAGAAAATGTCAACCTGTCTCCTGAAGGAGAGCATAGGTCACTGCACTGAACCTGCACAGTCCCAGCAACACCAGAACCACCCCATGAAACCTTTGGTCGAATGGCTAATTGAACACTCTCCCTCTCATTTCTAGCTGCAAGCAGGTTTATCTACATGATAAAGCAAAAACTCTAGTGTCAAGTGAATAGCAAATGCTTTAGAATTTTATGGTTTCCTCATTCTAAAACATTTCTATAAATTAAATTCTTCATTTATAACTTCAACCTCAAATTTAGGGTAGAGAATTGTGAAGTTTCGAAAGGGAAAGTCATAAAAATTCTTACTTCTGGAGAGATTGTTATCAATGCTATATAAACAGATTCAAAGTCAAAATCATGCATTGTGGGCCTTTTGGTCATTGTGTGAACATACTCAAAATCAAATAACAAGTGATTATCACACAAGACAAATTGTAAAGAAATGGCAAATCAATTATCACCCATGCAGTTCCTACTCATAAACAACAAGCAATGCTAACGCCATGCCCATCTTAGATGAACAGAAAATAAAAATAAGAGATAAGAAAACTAACAGGCTCGAAATGTCTTGGCATTTCTTGAAATCCGACGTTCGTTGTGCTTGGCATGCTCCATACATGCACTAAATCCTTAGTTGGAATTTCTGTAGGGTCAATTGGCCCCTTGAGGTGATTCAAATCATGTGCGTCACCATCATTCCACCCGTAAGATGTACCACCTCCAGCAACACCTTCAACCGGTGGCACAACCACATCTTGTGGATTTCCTGCCAAATGCGTCAACAAATGATGAAGCAATTCAATTGAAATTAAAACACCTTAGTACAGAATCATTTCAAGATCAATTTAATCCGCAACCTTTCCCCAAAAAACAACAGTCTCCTTTAATTTAATAAATCAAAATTCCCTAAATATGTACACTTCACTTTTATAATTAAGTTCAAGCTTTTTTTCAGAATTGCAAACATAAATATACAATGAAATTCCAAGCAAAAACATTGATCATGTCTATTTTAATACATAAACCCTTTATGTTTGATTTAGCTTTAGGAAGAGCCAAAAGTTTTCGAAAAGCAATTCTAGAGGTGTAGAATTGATTTAGGAATGATTTTGAGGTGTTTGATTTGTTTAAAGTAGAATTGATTCCGCCTCCAATTCTACTTTAAGTTAGAATTTGTAGCATTTGAGTTTAAACAAGATTTTTCTATTGAAATGTACTGTTCAACTCGATTTTACATAAAATTATCCAATCATAAATCATTTTACATTCAACTCACTTTTAAACGAGAAACAATTTTACAGAATCAGTCACAATCAATTAATCCATTTTTTTCACTGCATAACCAAAGATACACTAAAACCTATTTTATACAGCATCAGATTCAGTAACCGCCATAGATCGCTACGGCCTCTAATAAAGCCACTACACAATATAACATTCTCAAGCAAAAAAAACAACGAAGCTATAAAAAAAAACGCGGAATCCATACGATTACGCTGAAATTGGAGTTTGATAAACGAGAATTCAAAGCAGGTGAAACTAGTTAACTTTTCATTGTTGGATTGAAATTATAAACGTAAGTAACTGCAAATTGAGATGACGAAAGAGAATTCTTGAAGAAATGGCACAATGAAGGTAAGAGAGAACTAACCGGAGTTATCCATATCGGAGTCGGAGGAGGTTATTTAATTGATACGGTGGCCGGAGAGAGGACACGTGATCGCGTTTTCGTTTCCGTTTAAGTGGGAAGCGAGGTTATTACAATACTTATGCTTAAAAAGTTAGAGCAATTAGAGCAAAAAAAAAAAAAGTCATCTTTTAGCATCTATTTACTTTTTATCATTTTGCTTTATCATTTTAAAAAGGAATTTTAAACATGGTTAATTTGAAAATTGTTGGTGTAAAACGTTTTTACACTATATTACGTACTACAAAGTTACCCCAAAAAAAAAATCATGTTTTATCCTCTATTTCACTTTTATCAAAAGAACGTATCTAAATTGATTTATTTTAAAAGAGATTATGTGAACACTCTATAATAGAATTTTTTATCAAAATAATCAAGTTTCACTTTAAAAATTATAACAATAAACAAAATTTCTCACTAATTTCCAAAATACTTGTGATTTATAAATAAAAAAATACAATAATTAAATTGACGTGTGCATTTAAAAAAAATAAAACTAACGCTAATTAATACGTATGCGTCAATTGAATTGTGACACTAGATAGAAACATCAGTTGAATTGTGACGCTAATTAATATGCATGCGTCAATTGAATTGTGATGCTAATTAATATGCATGTGTCAATTGAATTGTGACACTAGATGGAAACATCAATTGAATTGGCGAATATTTAAAAATTATATACATTTGTCAATTCAATTGACACCTCATCTACATGTTATGCATTATCGTCAATACAATTAGTGCTTTCATATGCAATTGTCAATTTAATTGACACTAACTCTATTTATTTAAAAGTAGATGTTAATTGAACTGACATGTGTTCTATGTTGTCAATATTTTTTGAAACATTGATATTTCAGGAATTAATAGTAAATTTTGGTTATTTGAAAAAAAATAATAATAAATAATTCTATACCATGTTTTATAAATATATTTAACTTATATATATATATATATATATTCTATTTTACTATGTGCATTCAAGATACAAAATCATAATTACATTTCATGAACATGTAAAATGGTGGAGAAAATAAAAATAAGTTTCTCTAGCATATAGTTTTAACATATTCTATTTATTGGTTGAAGCTTATAAATAAGTCTTCTCTTTTGTTGTTAAAAAAAAAAAATTGTAATCAATAGAATAGATTTTATTAAATACTTAGAGTATCTCTATTTTTGCATTTCTACGAAGTGGAGGACTTCATAGGCCGTGAGAGCTTTATTAAAAGTATCAAAACTATTTTAATTAAGTGGATTATTTTAGAGCAATATTATTATTATTATTAAGACAATTTTACGTGAACGAATTGTCTTTAGTTAAGAATGTTTATTTGTCTTTTTGGATTAGTGGATGTGTACTAAAGCATAACCATAAACATTTCATTGCATGATTCATCTCAACTTTCTGCCAAGTGTTGGTTTCTAAACTTGCATCCATGAGCTTTCATAACACGTGAAGTGATGTGAGATAAATTATTACTAGTAGTAGTTATCGTTACGCACAACACTAGATTTTAAAATGTTATATGTATCATACCAAAAATTTGTCTATCTATTTTCACCATTTCTCTACATCATACTCAAATTATATTGCCAAATAATATCTACTTTAAATGATTGAATAAGTGTCTCATTTTATATTATTTCAAATGTAATTATATATTATTTAGAATATATCTATTATCTAAGGCAAAGTAATTGAATAAGTGACTCATTTTATATTATTTTAAATGTAATTATATATTATTAGAATGTATCTATTATCTAAGGCAAAGTAATTGAATAAGTTTTCATTTTATATTATTTTAAATTATAGGAAAATGCTAATCAGTGTCCTTGGGATACTATTTAAGTGATTAAAGTGGTAAGTTTTTATTGAAATGTGTATATTTAATGCATTGAAAATATATTGGAAATTAAAATGTTAACTTTTATAAAGAATATTTTCCTTATTTAATATGCTTAAAGAGTACTCTGATGATACTAATTAGCAAGATAGAATTAACTATATATAAAAAAGTTAGTTAGCGTCGTTCAAAGTTAGTTTAGGTTGTGATTCAATGGAAGTTACATTATATATGATAAGTTTATTTACTTGTAACAATCAAGGAATGAAATCACAAGCATGAATATCATGCATTGTCATAACTCATGCATGAATACTAGGTTAATATGATATCAGTCTAAGGGTGTGTTTGATCTGCTAAAAAATAAGAGGTTGGACACTATGACTTTAATTATTTTACATCTATCATATAAGAAAATTCATTGTTCTTAAATTACCAATTCTGTCATTCTTGCTAAAGAACTTGTCCACATGGCTATGCTAATCTTTCAGCTTTCAAAAGCTAACTTTTACATTCCTACTTTCTTATTCTTTTATTATACTTTATTCTTTTTTTTATTTGCCTCCTTCTCATCAACTATGAAGGCAGGAGACTCACTCTCTCCACTCTCTACTTTGCTTGCAAATATGATTTTCCTTCTTTCCATACAAACCACTTGTAAAACTACATCAAAATGTTTACTTTCCTTGTGTTCATATTAGAAGTACATCGCTATGTCAAACTTCTCACTAGGAATCTTCACATCTAGACAAACTAGCTTGATTTTACTCAGATCATTATCAAAAAAGACTCGCTTGACCTGAACGCTCAAATTAAATTAATAGAGTCCTTAAGTCCCTTCTATAAATCTTTCAGACACTTCTCATAGGCCTTCGCCTCTTTAAAACAAGGCTCCTTCTCTTTGGCTAGGGTAGTTTCCATGTTTGTCGCCGTCGTCATTGCGATACAAAGGGATTCCTAAACATCAGCCAGAGTTTTCTTAACACTAGCCAAGGAAGCCCGAACTTCACCTAAGGACTTCTCATTTTCTCCCAACAGCTCATCCAGAAGCTTGACCATAGCAGCAAGGGCAACATAATCCATGTTCTTCCACCTCTTTCTTCGAAGAAACAAGTTGTTCCTTCACCTCATTTGACACAAAAATTAAGATAAAAGATGATGTGGAACTATCCCGAATAACAATCCACTATTTGTATTGATAATTTTTTGTGATAACTATTATTACTGCATTACTTCAGTATTCACAAAGGGAACTGGTCCAAAAACAACACATAAAGACTAGCAAATACTGATCTCTTTTATAAACAATAATCAGAGGTACGGATAAATAACATATGAAGACCAAAATTTCACATCATACATCAAACTTTGTCTCCCGTCTTAATTGACTTCTTCGTTAACTTAAATGCTTGGAACACAGATTCATTTTGCTGAACTACAGTACTCTGGACAGAACGCTCTGTATGAATTGAAGACCTCCTTAATACCTCTAACAGTGATACACTTGACTCTTGAGATTTAGAACTTGAAGCAGCATATTTGTTCTGTGTATTTCTTTGGAATTTGGCAGTAACAACTTTGGGTGCTTGACTCTCTCTTACAATCTGTAACATCAGAACAGCAAAAAAATAAAACAAAAAAATAAAAAATAAAACAGCAGTGAGTCAGCGACACTAGAATATAAACGACAACCAATACTTGTATTGTATAAATGTTGAGTTATTAATGGCACATTTCATGCTAGTTTTCTAGTTTATGATAGTCATTACCGCATCTGAAGAATCCTCCGATATCAACACTGAAGGTCTGCTGTTGCTGTCATCTCGCCCAAATATATATGATGATCGGACTTTGTTTGAGCCTTGTTTTTTAGAAGTAGGCATAGACTGATTTGAAGTATGGCGGAGAAAAGATGACTGAAATATTTACAAGAGAACTCAGAAATATAACCTTAAATATATAGTTTTGTATTGATGATAAAAACAGTGGTGTAGTTCAAGTATATACTGAAGTTGTCAGAAAAACCATCTACAAATAGATCCACAACAATTTTATACAAAAATTGCTGGAATAAAGGAGCATTTCATCAGGTAAAATAGCTATGTTCTAGTCATTAGTTAAAAGCAACATACCTTTGATGATATATTTGTGTTTTGTCCAATGTGAGGCATATCAAATATGGCTGCAGCATACATTAATGGAAGAAACCATTAGCATTATCATAAATTTAAAGCCTGAATGAAGTACATTCTATAGCTTTTGGTGAAATGCTGAAAATAATTTATCTTACAAGGAGTTCTTCCTTTTCTCTTGGTATCTGGCACATTTGTTTTCTTTATGAGATTGAAAATTCCCCTGCTGTTTTCATCTTCAGCCGGTGAAAAAAATTGAGCTTTCTTCTCCTGATTCACATTACAATAATGAAAACAGCCAAAAATATCTAAATTTCATAACATGAATACCTTAGTGTAGGCAAAAGATAGAAATGCAATAAACTTCTGTCAAAATTGAAGTGACAGTAATACATTTACTGTAATAGCTGAGAAGTGAGAACTTACAACTTTATAAGAGAGGCTTTGTTTAGCTAGTC
This sequence comes from Vicia villosa, assembly GCF_029867415.1. NCBI lineage: Eukaryota > Viridiplantae > Streptophyta > Magnoliopsida > Fabales > Fabaceae > Vicia > Vicia villosa. Next base: position 6,742,460 of record NC_081182.1, read on the forward strand.
TCTCCTCGGTTTCCTCATCAGATGATACATATGCTTCCTCTTTATCAGTAAACATCTGTGGGATCATCTGCTTCACCTTTTTCAGATTGATCTTCACAGAATCAGATTGAGCAATGAAGTCTTCAATTTCATCATCAGATTCATTTTCAGTTTCTTTGCTTTCCTCGTCCTCCTCTTCAACGTCAAACAATGTTGGTTCATTCACTCTTGAACCACAATTAAGTTTTTGGAGTAGATTATCCATCCCAGATGTATCCTGCTGCTCAAGCCATTGCTGGTGGAGTTGGTCACGCTTCTCTCTATCAATTGGCTCTTCTTCATACCCAGTTGCTATCATATCATTAAGTTCCTCAAGATCATCATCATCCTCATCTTCTTCATTATCTCGGAAGCGTTGTAGATCATTGTCACTGTCATCTTCCTCTTCGGCTTCTTCATCAACAAAAGCCTTAACAGGGTCGCCACTTGAAGGTAAAGTCACCTCAGCTGATTCTTGTAAATGTGGTACTGTGTTCTCCTTGTTATTGTCCTCCTCGTCAGAAGAGCTGGAGAAAAGGAGTGGTTGTCATTTTTAATTTCCAGAAGAGAGGGGGTAAAGAATCATCATCCACTATGGCAGAATTATAAAAGCCACAATTTGTCAAAGAAAAAGATACATGTGTAGTTGGTACTTGTCAAGGTTTTCCAACATAAAAATCCAAAATAACAACCATATAGTTATGCCTATCCCAAAATAAGAATGATAGTTTTATAGTACAAGCAATAGCAGTGAACCAAGTGATGGTGGCGATAAATAAAGCTATGAAATGTTTATATGGTTACAGCAAGAGATTAAATCTGAAGATGACTAAAGAAGAAATGTTTAAACACTTACACATCATCATCAACAGGAGCAGAATCTAACGTCAAGTTCATTGCAAGCATAGATGGGGCAAACACTTCTTCAGAAGGGTTACTCAACTTCTCATTTACAGCCTCTTCTTTAATATCAATCATTTCAGAATCAGAAAAGAGATCCTAGAAATCAAAGACAAACAAACAGTTAGTGAACAAATTCTACATGTAAACGAAAGCATTTAAATAAATAGGCAACAAAAAACCTGAGTATCATCAACAGGAGCTCGAAATGCATTAACAGGTTCTGAAACCACGGCCTGAAACTCAACATAAGCCATGATTTTAGAAAGCAATATCCACATGAAAAAAACTAACATATCCCCTGTTATAAACTAACACAATGATTTCAAGGGCAAAAAGAACATTCTTATATTTGATATCTATATACATTGCAACTTATGAATTTCAAATGTCTCAATTAATAGGTTATTATCACATTTCTTAATACACTCAACAAATAGTGATAGCAGATACAGTTATATAAATATAAGCCCCCACCCCCACTCAGATATCCAAATTCAACACATTAGTATAACATTCTGTACTACTTTGATATGATGAAGTACCAAACAACATTGTTAACATGCTGAAATAACGACTAACCACAGGAGAAGGAATGTTTTCACCACTCAAGTGTTCTACAGCATCATTAGATCTACCATTATCGGGTTCACTTAAATTGTTCTCTGTGACTGCAGGACAAGTAGCTGCTGGTGTTTCTTCAACCTCGGCTTTTTCAGTCTTATTAGTTATCTCCTCACTTGGACAAGGATGCTCAGAATCAATATCCACAGTGAAGCCATCATTGTCATCAAAAGAAACATTAGATCTGAAACCCAACCCAAGTATGCATTAATAAAAATACAGACTAAGTGCATGCTAAAACAAAATATCAGTACAAAAATCCACCTACTTCTTCAAGAACTCTAATTTTCTCTTTCGAATTTTATCCAGTATCGACGAAATTGGCTTCTGAACCAGAGGAACAGGTTTAAACGCAGCATCTCTTGTCTCTACCCAAATCATATAAAACTATGTTAGTAATTAGAAACACAAAACAAACCAATAATAAAAAATTGAATCCAAAACATATTCATACCTCGAAGAAGTCTCTGAGACTCAGCTCGAAGCTGTTTAAGATTCTCCTGCCTTTCCTGTTAAATCAATAAATCAAACAATTAGAAGTCAAATCCAAAGTAGTTCAAAATTATTCTCTGCAAAAAAAAAAGTGCGAACCTAACCTTCTCAGCTTTTCTTTTACTAGAGATAGTTTCCTTCCGCTGCTTCTTCTCATTCCGGTCACCATCGTCACTTCTCTTCTTCTTTTTCTTCTTACTCTCTTTCTTCTCGGAAATTTCTTCAACATCTTCAACAGTATGTTGCTTTTTTTCTAACTCGTCTGTGTCAGTATTTATATCACCTAATTCTTCCGTCGTCTTCTCGGTAGACTTTCCGTCGATTTCATCGACAGAATCAAACTTCAAAACCCTCCTAGCACCCAAATTATCTTCCTCGACAATGTTAGTGACATTGTTATCAGCCAAAGCTTCAATTTCGTCGGTAGATTCTCCATTTAACTCCTCGAATACCGAATTGTTTTCGAATTCGGGTAATTTGATAGGAGAAGATGAAGGTAGAGGGTTTTCGGAAACCCTAGGTGGAGATAAAGGTTTGGGGTTTTCGGAAACCCTGGATGCCTTTTTCAAACGCTTGAGTTTTCGTTCGATAATGGGGGAAGGAGGCGATGGTTCGAAATCATCGTCACTATCCATGTTTGATTCTGAGATCTGGATGAAACACTTTTTGGAGTTGGAAAAAAATGGCTTTAACCCTGTGGAATGAAAACGGAACGTGCTATGATTGTAATCTAATGTAAATTAATGGCGGTAAGGTTGTTTGAAATTTCTATAAAATCGCGCCGTGGAATTTGGTTTTACGTTAGCGCCATTTTTAATTTTCATTTTGATTTTGTAAATGTGAATATAGGTGATGGGTCTGTGTATGTTCACCAATTTTAGGTCTACAACTTAATGCGATGGGCTGAATTTAAATATGAAAAAAAAAATGTAAATAAATATTAAAAAAAAAAAAAAAAGACTATTTCTCAACCTACTTCATAGTTATTTTATACACCACGTAAAATTTCAATTTTGCCCTCAGTTTTTAAAGATACACATCCGAAACTATCTCATATTTTAAAAAAAAAAAATTTGATTCCTTCCGTAGATGTATCTACGGAAGTGTAATAAACTAGTGTATACGGGGAAAAAATACACATAAAAAACAGTTAAGGGAAGCCTTCGTAGATGCATCTACGGAAAAGCTTAGCGCCACATTGTTTCGTAGATGCATCTACGGAAGTGTCTGATATAGTTTGAACCAGAATGATCACTCCCCCATTGTTTCATTTCTTCAAACTTTTCATACTCCACACCCTAAAAACCCTACATCATAAATACCCTATTTCACTCCTACACTCAAACTTTTTGGTGCAATAAATCAAAGGGAGCAAGAAGAATGTGAATTTCAGGTAAATAATCACTTTCAACCACTACATTGTTCATATTGTCAACGATTTTTTCTGCAAAAAAGTTACGTAGTTTCCGTAGATCCATCTACGGAAGGTGTTGAAGATGAACACTTCCGTAGATGCACGGAATAGTCCCTGCAATTTTTTTCCAACATTTTGTAATTTTGTGTGATTTTGACAAAATAGGTATGGTGCACCCCGATAATATTTCAAGAGAATTAGCTACTTTAGTCGATGTTTGTACGAGTATCGATGGGGTAGTCGCAAATGTGGTAGATGTCGGAGGTGACGTTCGTAGCAAGCAAGACTTTGATGATCGTGAAAGCATGCTAACATGAATTCGTAAGAACACAACTAATCTTGGTTTTGGTATGGTGATAGGAAGATCAGATAATGGTATGGCAAGAAGAAACATGTTTGTAACAATATTGTGCGAAAGAAGCGGGGAAATATCATCATCCTCTAAAGAATTTTAAAAGAGACGATACGGGTACTAGAAAATGCGAGTGTTCATTTAAATTCCGTTGTTACATGTTGTCTAGCACGAAGTGGATATGCTCTGTTGTTTGTGATTTGCATAACCATGATTTGTGCGCAAAATTACAAGGTCATCCTATTGCATGTCGGCTCAATTCGGTTGAGAAGGCATCTATTAAAGACATGTCCTTGAATTTTGTCCAACACAAAAATATACTTGTCACATTGAAAAGGAAGGAACCCGACAACATATCAAATATAAGGCAAGTGTATAATCAACGGTACCACAATAAAAAGGCGAGTAGGGGAGATAGGAGCGAGATGCAACATTTGTTGAAAATGTTGGATGATAACAAATACGTGGTGCAGTACAGAAATTGCGATGACGAGGTTACGGTCCGAGATATTTTTTGGACTCATCTGGATTCCATAAAGTTGTTCAACACTTTCTCAACAGTGCTCCTTCTCGATTCTACCTACAAGACCAACAAGTATTGACTCCCATTATTCGAGATGGTCGGTGTTACATCCACCGAGAAGACATTTGCCGTTGGTTTTGCTTTTTTGAAGTGTGAAAAAAGGATAATTTTAGGTGGGCCTTGGAGGTGTGTCGCTCACTTTTGAAAAAACAAGTCGAGATGTCTAAGGCGGTTGTTACGGACCGCGACTCCGCTTTGATGAATGTGGTTGCAAAGGTATTTCCTTTTTCTGATGCATTACTTTGTCGATATCACATATCATGTAATATGAGAAGTAAGGTTAAACCCGCCGTGGGGACGAAACAAGTAGCAACCGAAGGTGGGAAAGCGGTGAAGCCCAGAGTGATTGTTGACCAAATAATGGATGCATGGGCTCGTATTACAAGTTCGTCGACAAAAGAATTGTATGCCGATGCCGTATTGCAATTTCAGAAAATATGTGAAAAATATCCCGATTTATGGAAATGCATTGAAAGCACCATTCTTGACAAAGTGAAGGAGAAGTTTGTTTGTGCGTGGACTGATAAGGTCCGACATTTTGGGAATACAACCACCAATAGAGTTGATTCGGCACATGCTACTTTGAAAATTTGGTTGTGTGATAGCAAGAGTGATTTGTTTAAAGCATGGGACACCATAAATCACATGATTTTGAACTAACGCAACAAAATACAAACCTCGTTCGGTCGGAGCATTACGATTTTGGAGCGTCGATTTAAGAACAACATCCTTTACTCTCAATTGATTGGCAATGTGTCGCGGGCCGGATTGAATTATATCTTTCACGAGGCGAAACGAGGTGGAATAATTGGTGGTGATAGCACAAAGTGTGGTTGCACTATTACTATCACGTATAGTCTCCCGTCTGCTTATGTTATTGCTAAAAAAGAGAGATTAGGTGAGCCAATAACAATGAATGAAATCACTCCTCATTGGAAGAGACTTAGTTTTGATGATGATGGTTGTGTCGAAGAAGATTCGAATATCTCTATTATTTTCAAATTGGAGGCGATACATGAGAGGTTTTCGAAGGCCAATGACAACACGAAATTATACATCAAAGAACAACTGCGGAGGATTAAATTTCCCGAAAACACCGACATGAAACCGTCGTCTCAACCCGTTAAGACAGAGGGTGCTCCGAAGAAAGTGAAGTCTACGCCAAATGACAACTCAGCAACACGGTCTCCTTCATATTGTGAGCACGTCGACAAACGCTTTTCCGGCTCACCTACTCCGAAATCGCAAAAATCTCAAAAGAGTTCAAACAAGGGATCTCGCATAAGCAAACCGCCTCCAACACCTATTCCACCGCAAGTTCCGCAAGTTTCGACTCCGATTCCGACACCTATTGATCCAAAAGTTATGATTCCAACACCTATTGCTCCATCAATCAAAGAGGTACAAATTGCTCTAAAAATTCTATTAATTGATGAGATGCCGGTTTTTATGCATAAATACATCGACTAGATCGTCAATATGGCGGGGGACGGTAATTATGGATTTCGGGCCGTATCGGCTTTGCTTGGTAAGGGAGAGGATGCCCATGAGCTTGCCCGTCATGATCTTATCGAAGAGTTGGTGAACCATAAAGACTCGTTCACGCGGGTATTTGGAGACGAAAACAAATTTGAAACGGTAAACGAAGCATTTGTCCATTGGGGGGCGCTTACGCACCAGTTTCGCATTAGATGAGATTCTTAAAAATGGTACATCTTATTGCATGTGCATATGACATGGTATGCATTAACTTGATGCGTTGTGGTTTTTCGGAAACCTTTTTTCTGCTCCGCACCACACCTCCTCCAAATCCAATTGATCGTATTATATGTGTTGGATGGTTCGCCAAATCTCGTCATTTTGTACAAGTTTACTTGAAACCGGGATGCCCCATACCACCTATGTCACCGAAATGGAATCTTCATCATACCGAACTTGCCGAGACGTGGCCGGATGTATTTGTTGATAGGAGCATGAATTTGAAAGATTGAAGAATATCGATAAAATCTCAAATGCGGAAAAGTCAAAATTGGAACCACCAATAGATTTAGCCGGTGATAGTTCTTTTCATGTATTTATTTAGTTTCAAAGTGTAATATATGCACTCTATAACATTGCAATATAATCTTTTTTGTGTTTGTGTGTTTGTGTCTATGTGTTTCAAATTGTTTACGTTTTTTGTTTCCTAAATTTCTTACCAAAACTGCTGCTTACTGCTTTCTGCTAAAAAAATAGCAGAGAAACTTCTGTATATGCATCTACGGAAGGGTGTTACATTAAAAATTATAGGTGTTAACCGTAGATGCATCTACGGAAGGGCGTTACATTGAAAATTAAGGGTCTTTACCGTAAATGCATCTATGAAAAGGAGAAATTTATGCCCTTCTGTGGATATATCTACGGAACGTTCTGTGACAGACATTGTGTGGTCCATAGTCTCCAAAGGCTTCTATAAATTTGGAGTTTCTAGATTTGCATTACACACAAGCACAAACCCTAAACACAAACACAAAAATGTCCCGCATTAGGGAAGGGCATGTCATTTTCTCTCCGTCAAACTCCCCGTACTGGTGAAGTTTTGGAATATCCATTCCTTCGACCAACTCAAGAGGACTATCATGTCTTTTTTAGAGGGGGAGTACAAAACCGGAGAAGAAATCAAAAGGATCCAGAGGTTTAGAACAAGGACCTCGCTTGAAACCGGAAAAACGGAACGTTGGTGGAATGAAGTGAAATACGATATTGATTCCATTCAAATGATACATGTAACAGATGACATTGTCTTAACCGTTGTAATTTCTTAGATCTCTTAGTTTTCTTAATTTTCTCTGTAACACCAATCAATGAATCAATGCAATGTCTTTTATGGTTAAAAATGCTTCTGTTATAGTTTTGTGTGTGTTGGTTGATTCCTCCGTAGATACACATATGGAAGACTTCCGTAGGTACATATACGGAACAAAACAACGTTAAAAAAAAAAAATGATTCCGGAGATTATTGTGACGTAGATTGAGAACTTCTCCAAGAACATTTGAAAGTGTGTTAAGATAACATGGATTTTGAGGGAAGACATCGAATTAGTTAAATTTGCTAGTATGTCATAGTTTTAGACGACTAATTATAAGAATTAAGTTGTGATTAATGAGTAGACATAAAAAAAATTGAATAATTTAATCGTGTTTATCATTGATTTAATTCTGGTGATTTTCTTTATGCATCCAACAATATACTGATAATTATTAAGTTTAAAAATTAAAAACAATATTATATTGCTTAAGTGATTAAGTGACTTGATAATTATTAAGTTTAGAAGTTAGAAACAATATTATAGATTGAACTTTTAAAATATATGATATTTTGGTACACTTACTAATTTCAACAAGACGTTTTATTTTATTGGTAATTTATATTGAACTTTTGCAATTAAATAAAAATTAGGGGACTATATAGTAGAAGGACTAAACAATGGTAAACCACTCACGAGTCTGAACTAGGAAACCTAGTTGCCTTTGACATTAAAATTGCAGTCCTTGTGAGTCTTAGAGAAAGTTAGTATGGTGGAGAATCACTATAGCCCCGAATGGACATTTGATCAAATTTTATAAAATTTGTTTGGTTAGCTGCCTACCTAAAGTTAATGATGATGCAAAGAAGTTGATATTTTTTTCAACTTCATGTTGACTTGACGAGCAAATGATGGGTTACATAATTAGACACTATTGTTCAATCTTCGGATGAGTTAGAAGAAAAGTTCTTAGACTAATTTTTACTCATCACCAAATTCATAACAAATTTTGACCAAGGTAATGCCAAATGTCTTTATAATTGTTGTTTGTATAGTATCAACAACAAACAAAAAAATTAACTATTTAAGATTATCATTTTTACAAGGGCTGGTGCGATTTCAAAAGTCGTTCAATAGTTCTGTTTTGTTTTAAGAAAGGTTTGTAAAAGTATGTTTGTTGTTTGTTGTAAAACTTAGTGATAAAATAATGACAAATGAATTTGGTGTTTTAACAAATGAGAAAGATTATTGAGGTTAGATTTTATCGTCCTATATTCATATATTATCCTAATCAGCATAATGCATTTCTAATTGACAATTAACATTACCACTTATGTCTATGTGTTCGTTGTTTATTTTTACACCAACAATGTGAAATCAACTGTATTACTTAATAGACGGTCTATTAGTCTAATAACCAATGTTATATCATTAAGATTCAATAGTGTATGTGGATGTTAAATCTAAATCTGTCTCTATAGTTAAACATCTAGAAAACGAAATATTTGATCTAGTAATGAAAAGTGTTTCTCAATATCGATTAAAAATCATGAAAACATATTATAGTTAGTTACTCTACAACAAGCACTAAGAATGAAGATGATCAATCAATATTAAAGCATTATTAGAATTACATAAAACGACATGATCAAGATTTATACATGAATATAATGACAGCTACATCTAACCCCAACAAAAAAGAAATCATCTACTTTTACTCATAATAGATGTACAACGACGATATAGAAGAAAGAATTAGAATAGCATTTGCGTCAATTTATCGAACAACGCTTCCGGCTTCAATCTTTCATCTTCCTTTCTCAATTGTTTATGAATTTTTGGTGAAATAGTGACTTGAATGGTGTTCCCTGAGTTTTTTTTCAACTGAATGACTTGGATTGCTATTTGTAAAGCTCTACTTAGTCATTCTTGCATAGCGAGATCTTTAGTTTGCATAGGGAGATTGTTTTTCTTCCCCTAAAAATCATGTCCAATTCGTCCCCAAGTGGATTTGAATGTCATATTTCGCTTAGCATGATGCCCTTTCTCGCCTAGAGAGCAAACTCTTCCTTCACTCTTAAGCAACTTAGCCAAGAAGTCTTTGAACATCCTTGTCTCGCTTAGCGAGGTATATGTTTTGGCTTGGCTTTAAAGTTTTCTTTGAACTACCATAGCTCGCATAGCGAGACCCTGTGTTTCATTTGGCCAGGAGATTCATGAAAGTTTGGTTTAGTTTTTGGCTTGGTGAGGTCTTACTTGACTTGGCGATGTGAGAATTTTTTTGGCTAGGCAAACCTTTTGTTCGCTTAGTGAGGTCTCTGCCACTTTACTTGATAAACTTGTGATTTACTTTATCATTTTTACCCGTACTTATGAATAACATAGTTAAAAAGCTCACACAAGTATTTTATCGCCTTTTATGATTGATTGGATTTGTTTCACGTAATTACTTGTGATTTAAGTTAATAAATACTTATGCAAAACAAGTAAATTTGCCACTTATTAATGAATCATGAGAGACGTTAAACTTGTCGTTAAAGAAATATCCATCACATGGTTTGGACGACGTAGATTAGATAGATACTTTTACCCAAGTATTGAGAGCTCAAACTCTCATGCTCCTCAGTACTTTATTCTTCTCGAAGGATTAATCATATTTATCTTATAAATTATAAAAACATGAGACAAAATATCTCATACTACGGTTTTATCATACATGCTAATTTTTTTATGGTAAGTTTGATCATATTTAACAAATAAAATCAATGATTAACCTAACACTAGAATTAGATCCTTTTGGTATTATTAGTTGATATATTTACTGTTCAAATTTAAAACAACAAGAAAATAAATATAAACACTTTAAAAATAAAGTAAATGGTGGGGTTAATAGTAAAATTGAGTTGCATAATTTAAATTAGGTTTAAATGCATTTTTTACTCTCTAAATTTCCCAATTGTTTGATTTTGGTTCTCTAAATGTTCTAATTGCTTATTTTGACCTCTTAAGTTTCAAGTGTTTGATTTTGACCCCTCAAATTTATTTCATTTTGTATTTGATAGTCCCTTAATGAGATGTAGACTAAACTTTTCTTATTTTTGCTTTTTCTCTTCTTTTTTATAATTTTTTTCTCTACAATTTTATTTTTCTTCTCTTTTTAATAGTTGAGCTTTGAATATAATATTTTGAAAATGTTAAATATTTAATTCAACTTAAAATATACAGACAAACATGCAATATCTCTTATAAAAAATTGACTAATAGGATTGATAGACTTTGGGACTTCATGTTTAAATATAAGGGAGTTATTGGCTAAAGAGTTTGTTATTTTAATTAGGTGGTCTATTTTTTTTTTTCAAATAAAATAATTTGTCACCAGACATAATTTGAATGAAATATTTAAGATTTTTTAAATATTACATTTAAAGTTTAACTATTGAAAAAAACAAGAAAAATACAATTGTAGAGAAGAAAAACAAAGACAAAAAGAGAAATTTAGTCTACATATCATTAGAGGACTATCAAATGCAAAATAGAATAAACTTGAGGGGCCAACATCAAGTAATTGAAAGTTGGGGGCCAAAATCAAACAATTAAAAAATTTAGGGGACTAAAATCAAACAATTAAAATATGAAAGATCAAAATCAAACAATTGAAAATTTTGGAGATCAAAACCGCATTTAAACCTTCAAATTACAGCTAGTGAAGTTTTGTATATGTGTGGATGTGGAATCTATATTTGGTATGTTTTTGAAATAGAAATGAACTCTAAATATGGAGAATGATCTTATATGAGATATGTTAGATATGCTAGTGCAATTTCTTTTTTTAAATTTCAAAATATCTTATTTTTAAAATTTCAACTCCTTCAACTAAAATTTTGACAAAGTGATTGTTTTCGACAACATATGCAAGCAAATATCATCTTACATGATTTTATATCGATATAAAATTTATTAAAAAGAACATCATCCCTACAACCTTATTCATGTTTTTTAATAAAAAATAATGTCCAAATAAAGACATTAAGAAACAATCCAAATACACTATTGCATTCCCATACAAGTTTATATCTCACACACAAAATATCAAAAGGAAAAAAACAAACAAAACTTTCTAAGATTCATTGTAATCTACTTTTCTACATCCTCACTTTGAACATTTGTTTGAATATTTCTACTTGACTTAGGGTTCCAAACAAACATTTGTTGCCAAATCTCCATGAAAGCTCTCACAATTACTCCATGATAATCCCTAGAATTCAAAGCCAAAAAACATTGCAAAAGTTGCTCTAAATCCTTGGCTTCTGACATCTCCATCTCTTCTATCATCTCCATCATTGATTTCTTGAAGTCTTCATAAGGATCCTTTGACTTTTTCACCACAGCAAAACTCTCTTTCACCTTCTCTTCCATTCTACTCATCATAACCTTAGTTTCTACTCCTCTTTGTTTTTCTATAGTACTTTGAAACCTCACTCTTTCAACCTTCTTTACACTATTTATCCTCCTTCTATTCCTGCTAACTAAATCTTTATTCTCCGTTTTCTCATGGATCGCGGTATCTTCGTCGTTGGAGAGTCTTGACAAGCAAGAAATCAAAGTTTCACTTTCTTCTTCATTGATTTTATCAATGAGAAACTCACTCTTTTTAGTTGGGACACTAGAGGTACTTTTTCGGCCTTTGGTTTTCGCTTTGTTGATCTTTGAGGACACCTTGCATTGGTGTTCCGGTGAAGAAGTCGGCGAGATGTTTGGATATCCTATGTCATGTGCTTTGGAGTTCACCGGAGAAAGGCGGTATATGGCGGGGACGGGATTTCCGGGGAGAGAGGAAAGGTCATTGGAGCGACACATTTGAAGAGAAGGGATTGTGAATTTCATCTTGAAGCGTTTAGACATAGTGGAACTGTGAAAACTAAATATGAAGGAAAAGTGTGTTGTGTTGGTGCAAGTTTAGTTAAAGTTTTCATGGTTTGAGGTTATTTATAATGGGAAATGAAAGGTTAAGAAATGATTTAAGGCCGGCATGGAAAGAGTAAAGACAAAAGAAAGTAGGACCGAGAGTGATGATATATATATAGAATTGGAGAGTTTTTTAATACCTTAGAATTTTGTTTGGAAAAAGTAATTCAAAGTTTAAATATATTTTAAAGTAGTAAATATAAAAATATAAGATGGGATTAATATCAGATAATATGTTATTTGACTTGTTATTATAATTTGACTTGTTATTATAATTTGACTTGTTATCACACTATGCGTATGTTTTTTTACAGAGGACTTTTGAGATACCAGATGATCGTAGACGCTACATACTTAGTTTGGCCGGCAAAAGATATAGAGGGTGGAAAGCTTTTTTGACAAACATCTATCTTAAGGATAAAGATGGAAACTTTCTTGAAGAGGCACCGGGACGGCCAAAAAAATATGAGATCTTCATTGATGAAAAAGATTGGGCTGAGTTTGTAAAGCAAAGAGATGAAGATTTTCGGAAAAGGAGTGCCACGAATAGTGCGAGAGCATCCAAACCCGCGTATCCATACAAAAAAGGGCGTTTGGGATATGCACGCTTAGAGGATAAAATTGTAAGTAAATAGAAATACGTTTTAATTAATTGTCTAAATGTGCATGTTTTATTTGACGATTTTATCATTTGTGTCAATGCATAGTTAGAGGAGACTAAAAGCGAGGAAACTTCACTTCCTGTACATGTGTTGTGGAAGGAAGCTCGTGTGGGCAAGAATCAAGCTGTCGATCCCGATGTTCAGAGAGTTTATACTGAATGTGTAAGTATAATGATGTGTCTTTAATTAAATCAAATGTTTTTTAATATATAAATGATTTTTTATCTCCACTAATAATTATTGAAATGTAAATGAATTACAGGAGACCTTGTCGCAATCGGTATCCACCGGTGAGGGGAGCGTACTTAGTAGAGCACTAGATGCTCCTGAGTATCCCGGTCGGGTGAGGGGTAAGGGTCATGGTGTGACTCCAACCTCTTTTTACAAGAGTCCTAGGAGAAGATCAAATCTTACCAATGAAGAAGTGTTACAAAAGTTGCAGGAATTGCAAGCACAAGTCTCTGAATTGCAAAGAGATAAAGATATGTATATGAGAGAAAAGTGCAACACTTCATCGGTGAAAGAAACTAGTGATAAGGCTAGTATCAACTGTCAAAGGAAATTTCCCGAGGTAATTATAAATTTTTTTCCTTACAAATTGTTCTATTTTATTAATGATAATGACTTTATATTTACTATTGGTTTAGGGCATTTCATCTTGCCAACTATACTTATCGTCACCGAATTATCGACTAGTTGGCAAGGGAAAAGTGCACAACACTTTGGGAGATTTACTTCACCATAGACCGCTCCCGAATGGACACCTGAAAGTATCGGTGTGTCATACCCCAAAATTTGCCCTCCTATATTCAATCAAAGGTCCCTCTATGCATCTTCAATGGCTCAAAATTCAAGGGACTGTTCAAAACAACACTCTCCTAATCAAGGGTCTCTCAAAGCTAGGGTTTGCACTTTATCAAAGGATTTTGAATCTCTAAGGCCTCAAATGGATCCCAAGGTGTCTCATATATATCAAAGTATCTCCATGACTATTATCAAGCGTTAATCCCAAGGGCTGCTCATTCTATGGCTCAGACGACCAATAATCGACTGTGTTGACCTAAAAGTCAACTATAGTCAAAGTACAGTCAAACTTCAAGATTTTTGGTCAACATCAAGTATGTGAGGTTATATCCATCATTTGATCAAAAATTGATCATGATCCATTAATAGAAACTCAGAGATGAACAAATGTAAAGGTTCAAATTAGGGTTTCTTTAGGAGAAAGTCAACTCAACTTTGACTGGTCATAACTCTCACATGGTTTATCAAAAAATTGCCCAACCAAAGCCTATTCTCAAGGAAATTTCATCCTCTACAACTTTGATGTTGGGACCAAGATCAAGAAATGGACCATTTGGGAGATATGGGAAAAAACATTACAGGTCCTCCAAAAAGTCAGTAAAATACACCTTTTGGGTCAAAGCTCATAACTTGAGCATGGAAGCTTCAATTAAGATGAAACCAAAAGGATCATTTAGAGGACACTATAAGCTTTCTAAATTGATCAAGAACACCTCCATAGAGTCAATGTTGAAAGAGATACGGGGCGCACAAGTTGGTCGATTCTCAAGATATACATGAAACCCTAAATGACGAATTTTGGATTTCTTGACTAATGGGCCTAAGACTTCCACTTCAAACGTATTCATGACCTTGTATAAGACCTCTAAATTCATCTTAACCCTTTTATAAATGTTATTCATTATTTATTTACATTTATTTGGATTATATTCATTTAAATACTAAGTAAATTAAGGAAAATAGTAAAATAAATAAATTAAATTGCATGGATCTTGTTTTAACCATATAAAGGCCCAAACCATACCATAAGGAGGTTGAAAATTCGTTCATAAGTGTGGAAGGAGTCTTAGCCAAATTTAGAAAGAAAAGATAACAAAATTTTCAATCAAATCTTCTCCCATAAAAAAAACTTTGTTGATTGGCAATCTTTAAACCCTAATTGTGTCCATATATATATACTAAAACATACTGAATAGAGGGGGACGAAACCCTAGCCCTTGGAGTCTCCTCAAAAATCCAAAAAATCACATATGAGAGCAAACTTTCGTTTTAGGGTGGGCAGCCACTATCAAGCTTATTCGATCATCTCAATCCACTCCAGAGGGAAGAAAGAGTAAGAATACTCCATTAGCCAAGACCTATAACACTCAGAATATTTAGGTTGTGTTTTACATATTGTTTCTCAAGTTTTGTTTTCGTATCTCATACTATGGCATGTTTTAATATGATTTAACTGCATATTTGAGTTGTTGGAATGATTTGGAGAAGGTCTAGATTAGTAACTCGAAGCTTGAACGTAGGGATTGAATTTCACCATTGTTAGGGCAAAGATAAAGCTTGCTTCGGTCTTCACGATCCACGCCGTTCCAGATCCAAATAATAACACCATCAGGTTCGTGACACCTTAATCAATGCATCTGGGTTGCTTTCCGGTTTGTTTCCTTCGTCCTCGCAGGTTTATGGAGAACGCAGCATTTGCTACGAAAACGGCAGCGGATTACCGTAGCTAATCAAAAGCAAGGTCGTAGCTAATTTTAATTGCAGGTTGGAGGTTGAAGACGATACTCGTGGCGGATGATGGTTGGTTGGTCAGCAAGTCAAAATTCCCTCTGTCCACGCACACGGAAGCTAATTGGCCAGTCAAAGCGCTACGGGGACCCACGCGAGTCTGTTGACCTTTGTCCATATGTTAATTAAATTTTATTATATAACATTTGTTTAGTGATTTATTGACAACAAATGTGAATGGTACATTTGGTAAAGGGAGTGAATTGATAACCGAGACAACCTCAGTTCGATTCCCACTCCAGACATTTATTTTGCAAAAGTTGCATATTATGGTTTCCAAGATAATTCAGCGCTTCCTTTCTCTGCATGATCACCATGCACACTCACCTCATTACCACATGATCTCCTCTCTTCCAGATCTAACGTACCAGGACGAAGGATGCATACCATAGACCCTCAGCTTGCCCACACAGGAATAAAACCAGGTTCTATTACATTTTTATATAATTATATCAAATTTAATATATTTGCCATATAATTTGATTATTTTAGAACTAGGTTAATAATTTAATTAGATTTAAGTTAATGACTTATATATAATTAGGATATAATTATTTAGGATGATTCCCTCGATTATTTTCCACGATTTTTCGACTTACTTATTTAATTAATTTTAATCACAACAAACCCTATAAAAGTTACCCACATATTAGGGTTCGCCCAATCCCATTGGCCACGTGGCCAAAGATATTAAGATTTAATTTATTATTCGTTCCGACTAAATCTATTGGTCGCAATGGTTAATAATCGATTAATTTAATTAATCAAATCCTATAAATTAAAATAAACTTATTTTGCTAAATGGTTTTAACCATCTTATTGGTTACGATGATTAGCATATTTTCCTTTATCAATTCGTTATTATTTGTAATCGAATCTATCGATTATGAGGGATAACGATAAATTAACAAATTAATAATTAAAATACTTCAATTTGCTAAAAGTGATAATCGAATCAATCGATTAAAATTGCCAGCAATTCTTTATTAATCTGTTAACTATGGCGATCAAATCTATTGATCGTTGCGGTTAATAGTGCCATATCAAATCAGGGTTGTACGCCCAAGATATCCAAAACACTTCAAATCAAACTACGGATTTTCATCCTTATTCAAAAAACTACGATAGGCCATTCAAAAAGCCTCAAAACAACTTCAAACCATTCAAACCAAATTCTAAGGCGTATAATCCTGTCCCGAACTACGTTGACTCTGATTCTCCATAAGGAGATACGTAGGCACTTGGCAACAAGGCGAGTCCCCCTCCCTAAAATCTCAATTTTTCCCTTATTCATTTCCTTACCTATAAACTTCAATCGTTTTAGCCACAAACCTTTACCTTAGATTCAAAGCCAATAGGAAAGGGTTGAGGGTGCCTAACACCTTCCCTCGACCTGAATACAGTATCTTACCCTGATCTCTATACTGCGTAGGGTTTCCTATTCGCCCTTCAGAATAGGTGGCGACTCTCTAAAGCTAAATTTTTTAGGCAGGTTGCTACAGCTGGCGACTCTGCTGGGGACCACTTAATGGTGATTACTATGCTCCTATAGGTTTTGGCAGGGTTTAGGTTTGGCAAACTTTTAGGGTTTGGCTAATTTGCCATTTTTAGGGTTTGGCTAACTCGCCAATTTTAGGGTTTATTTTTTTTATATATAAATATTTAAATTTAAACTTTTATTTATTTATTTATAAATACATTTATTTTACCTCAATTTAAATTAATATTTTATTTAAATATTTGTTCTACTGCATTGTTATAAGCGGCCGGATTCTAAGGTTAGTTTTTAAATATTTAAATTTAAATTTATCTATTTATTTACAGCCTTAAACTACAGTAATTTAAATTTTTATTTAATTACTGTCATACTATATTGTCAAATTATAAGCGGCGGGACTTCGAGGTTAGTTTGTTTTTAAATATTCAAATTTAAATTCATTTGTTTATTTATCTACATCTATTTACAGTAATTTTATTTATTTATTTTATTATAATTTAAATAAATACTGCTTTGGTTGCTTATATACAATTGCTGCTTTTTATATTGTCGGGATATTATAAATTATTTGTTTAAAACCCTAAGTGTGGGAGTTAACTTTGAGATCAATAGGGGAGTATGAATCTCCTACGAGTCTCATTGATAACTCCACTCGGAGTGGGTTGAGTATTCAGAAATGTCCAAAACGAGGCTTGACTTTGTTGAGGGCAGGACTGGATACTTAGCTGATCTCTCCGGGAACCTACCCCAAAAATTCGAACCTCATGGATAAAATGAGTTGTTCTAAAATCCGAAGAGACAAAAAGTCTCGGAGGCTACGAACGACCCCATGAGACCTTCTAGAACATTCCCAAAAAAAGGGTAGGCTCCCTAGAGCCGCTACGTCGAACCTATGAACCTAGGGCTTTTGTGCTTCTGTGCTCATTATATGTTTGCAAATATCTATGTGTTTCAATTTTGCAGGTATCCCTACGTAGTCCCTAGCCTGTAGGGACTGTGATTTCTAAGACCACGTCTTTCCCACGAAGGACATCACCAACTATGCATCCCCTAGCCTGTGGGGATTTTATTTTTATATCCTTGCATTCTTACAACTACGCGTCCTTCCCACGAAGGACATTTCCATTAACGCACGTCAATTGGCCTCTCGATGGCCATGCGATCTAGTGATTGTCTTGAACGGTCACCCCGTGCTTACGCCTACGTACTCCCTAGCATATAGGGATTTTCTGTTACATCCATGTGTTTTCACAACGACACGTCCTTCCCCGAAGGACCACCTCATTAGCATGAGTTCGATTGGCCTCTCGATGGCTATGAAAACTAGTGACTGTCCTGAACGGTCACTCCATGCTTATTCCCGCGTACCCTCTAACTTGTAGGGTTTGGATCTCCATTTACACATCACATCCCTAGCCTGTAGGGACTTCTCTTCGTCCATATCGTCCTTAGATAGGTTGTGTTCCGCATAGAGAACCTTCCCACGAGGGACAAATTCATTGGTACACGTTGATTGGCCTCTCGATGGCCATGAGATTTAGTGACTGTCTTGAACGGTCACTAGCCGCTATCTTCTGCATACTCTCGAATCCAAGGGATTTCCCTTAGCGTGTCATAACATTTATCCTGCAAAGATTCCAAGAGGGTCTAATGTCGCCTCTAAGGCTATCCCTAGGATCATATGTTACACGTCTGCATTGCATACATGGAGTTATAATACAAGGAGTCTCTCGCATACGCATGCATTTGCATTGACATACATTTGCATCTACATTTACATTTGCATCTTCACCCGCATCCACACTTACCATGCTAGCCGGTTTCCCGAAACTTCAAAAAAAATCAAAAGGATCGTATACTATGGAGAAAGGAGGATAAATTGAGAATGACCTTAGTCCTACTAAGAAAAAGAGGATGTCTTTCACCATGCCAGCCGCATGTCCATGCCTTGTCATAACAGAATTATAAATACAATAAAGGTTGTTATCAAGCAAGGACCAGTTCAACAAAGAGTTCCCTCATGGATACACTCCAGATGTATCTAGTCATAAAGGGGTTCATCTTAGAACATATCAAACTTTCGAGGACGCTCTACGATAACCTGGGGGCAAGGATTAGTCCAACTGGGGCAACATCCTGAACGAAGATGCTTAACTACGATGGAGGGAAGGCGACGTATGTTAACCCCCACCAAGGGGCAAAAGGGTCATATGTTTTCTATATCAATTTACAAACTTCGAATGTTGCAAATGGTGTGATGCTATCCTATGGAAAAGCAAAAGAGGTTCAGTCAAAGGAAACTCATGAAGTTCCGATACGACGAAAACCCACCGCTAACGGTTTATTCACGACAGGTTTGACGTGCCCAAGGAGAATTCAAGATCACCCTTTTACTTCTACAAGTCCACGAACTAAGGAGTAAAACAAAGTCGACGGATCCACAAAGGAGATTGCCCTTAGGATTAATAGGTTTATCACTTAAAGTTGTAACTTTTACGATCACAAAGTGTTATCTGATGTAAAACGTTGTACCTTTCAAATAGTAATTCAATAAAATAATCATGCATGTTTTGAAATCAATTCATTCGCTTCATTCGCTCACTACTACGACTTTCCACTCGCACCCTTCTATTCTTTTTCAATTTCAACTTTCAATTATTAACAAACTTAAGGGAGAATGACGAATACAAATAACTAAGTCCAGCTAAACATATGCTTTCAAAGTAAAACCGAGCCGAGGATGTACAGGCATTTCTTCAATTCCCAAACACTGGAGATATAAGGATGTTAATCCCTCGTTACCCCCTCGAGCCAGGAGTTGGATTTTGTTTTTACTTTTTCAAATAAACCTTGATTTTAACCAGGGGCAGGGTAGATTTCAATTAATTCAATGGCGTACTTTGGTTGTCAAGAGAATTAGTCCATCCAAGCAAGGATTCAAGCAAAGGTTCAAGCATATCTTCTTCCTCGCATTCATCCAAGATTGAGGAAGCAATGGGGATAACATTCACAACAATATTCTTCCTCAATACATCATTCAAGATCGAGGAAGTATCAAAGTCTAAGCTTGCAAATCAAAATCAACATGGCAGTCGCAACATTCAATATCCAAGGATCAATATTTCAAAAGGAGCATTCAAAATAAAAAAAAATGCCCGCTAAGTCAAAATGGAAAATTCCATAAAAGCCAAAAACGACTTAGGCAAAAATTAGGGCATCCCGATGGATCAAATTCAAAAGGAATTGGTTCATGCAAAAATAAGGGATAAAACAAAACAAAGGCTAAATACAAAGGATAATCTTGTGATTGCTAAATCAGCAAAGCTTCTCAGCCAATGCTTGGATCTCTACTAAGGCTTCTGCGCAACATCGAAACAAAAAACGATTCTCTTGCAAACAAATCACATCCATTGGATTAAGCGAATTTTAGGACTTGGAGAACATCAAGGAGAAAGGGGTGGGCTAAATAAATTTTGGGCTTTATATCTATTGTTCTTAAACCACGAACCAAGCCAAGATACAACATTCAAAAGACCTAATTGAGGCAAGGTTAACTATGAAAGCATATTAAGCAGGATTTGTTATACTGACTCCAAAAGTTTGTTAACACTATTTCTAATCACTACGCTTCTTCAAGCATTCATTTCTAATCATTCAATCTCAATTCATAACGAACCTCGATTTCAAAACTTGCATTTTGCATTACATTGAAGTTACTTCTCAAAAGGTACAACACCGTCTACAAATATACACTTAGCACAAAGGTGATCATTTCTTTAAAGACTCTTGAATGGGGAAACCACGTCTAGAGGGTTTTCCTAAACAGAGGCATACAACCAAACATCCTATTAACTAGGGGCATTCTTCCTAAGGTTCAATTGACTTGGGTTACATCTCGAAGCAATCTCAATCAGGGGCATGTCAAACATAGGAGAAATTTAGAAGGATAGAACACCATGGATGACCCTCCATATCCTGGAGATCAAGGGCATAACCTTCAATATAAACGTCAAAGCATATGACAAGGTTATTTCCTGGGGCACTTCCCTCATAAGCATCTTTTCCAAGAAAATATTTGGGCAATATATATTAAACCCATAAGGCGCGCAACAAAAGTAAAGGCGTCTTCATACTTTACAACCTCGAATCAATATTTCTTCTAAAACTACGATCTTCAAAGTTCAAAAAAAACAGGTATTGGGAAATCGCGCTAGCATCCAACAACCTTACAACATTAGCAAGCTATACGCGCTTCGGTTATCAACAACCTATCATGGGGGTATCATGCAAAAACATTCATGCATTACATACAATGGCTGATACATTACACCACACCTTTTATAAGTAGTCTTCTTTAAGACAGATCCTACAATCCTTTTTAGGAACCTCTTCAGGTAGTCTTTTCTAAGACATAATCCTATTCCAATTCCTATTCCCAATCCTATTTCAAACCAAATTTCAAATCCTATTCAAGTTCCTAGTCCAATTCCTATTCCCAATCCTATTCCAATTCCTATTCCAAACTGATTCCCCATCCTATTCCCAACTCCCATCTTTCGAATCCTATTTCAAATCCTATTTCTAAATCCTATTTCAATTCCCATTCCCAATTTCCAAATCCAAACCCCTGCTTTCAAATCCCATTTCAATTCCAATTTCAAATCCTATTCCAATTTCAATTTCAATTTCAAACCAAATCGTAACCCTCGCGTTACGTCTTATCACGACAGTGATAACGGCAATTTCAAGAACCAAATCGTAACCCTCGCGTTACGTCTTATCACGGCAGTGATAACGGCAATTTCAAACCAAATCGTAACCCTCGCGTTACGTCTTATCACGACAGTGATAACGGCAATTTCAAACCAAATCGTAACCCTCGCGTTACGTCTTATCACGGCAGTGATAACGGCAATTTCAAACCAAATCGTAACCCTCGCGTTACGTCTTATCACGGCAGTGATAACGGCAATTTCAAACCAAATCGTAACCCTCGCGTTACGTCTTATCACGTTAGTCCCTTGGCAGTGATAATGGCACCTTCAATTTCAAGTTTCAAATCGTAACCCTCGCGTTACGTCTTATCACGGCAGTGATAACGGCAATTTCCAACCAAATCGTAACCCTCGCGTTACGTCTTATCACGGCAGTGATAACGGCGATTTCCAACCAAATCATAACCCTCGCGTTACGTCTTATCACGGCAGTGATAACGGCAATTTCAAACCAAATCGTAACCCTCGCGTTACGTCTTATCACGTTAGTCCCTTGGCAGTGATAATGGCACCTTCAATTTCAAGTTTCAAATCGTAACCTATCACGTTACGTCTTATCACGTTAGTCCCTTGGCAGTGATAATGACACTTTCAATTCCAATTTCAACCCCAACCATGACTTATTGCGTTAGTCCCTGAACAGCAGTAAGTTATGCCTTATCACGCTAGTTCCCTGGCAGTGATATGAAGCTATGTCTCTTTGCAAGTAGGTATTTATTTCCCTTAATCACAAGGTTTCTCAAACAGTTCTGCAATTGGGTTTATCACGTTAGTCCCTCGGCAGTGATCTTCTTCAAAATTTCATCAAAAACAAACAAGGTTTTATCTTTCTTTTCAGAATTATTAACATACTTCAACTAACAACTAACAATCATGCATCATTCAATTAACATATCTCATTCATACATAACGCATATACATACATCGCTCTCATTTATCTTGAGAAGCTTACTGCATCATACATCGCATGCATCATACCATTGCATAATAGTCAGGTTGCCTCTTTAGGCCGTGTTACAATCAAAGCAAGTGGTTCTTTCGAAAGAATATGCTTCGCACTCTAAGAAAGGAGGGTATTCACCTTGGATGGCATCTTTAAGCCCATCTCCCGCATAACTTCTTCCCAAACAAATGCAAATTTCGGGGCATTCTCAGTGTCCAATCATCTTCCACCTTTAGATCACGATAGGCAGACGTGCCTATCCGACTCTTCAGGTTTAAGAAGATTGAACAGGGGCAGCTGTCATACCCCAAAATTTGCCCTCCTATATTCAATCAAAGGTCCCTCTATGCATCTTCAATGGCTCAAAATTCAAGGGACTGTTCAAAACAACACTCTCCTAATCAAGGGTCTCTCAAAGCTAGGGTTTGCACTTTATCAAAGGATTTTGAATCTCTAAGGCCTCAAATGGATCCCAAGGTGTCTCATATATATCAAAGTATCTCCATGACTATTATCAAGCGTTAATCCCAAGGGATGCTCATTCTATGGCTCAGACGACCAATAATCGACTGTGTTGACCTAAAAGAGATGAACAAATGTAAAGGTTCAAATTAGGGTTTCTTTAGGAGAAAGTCAACTCAACTTTGACTGGTCATAACTCTCACATGGTTTATCAAAAAATTGCCCAACCAAAGCCTATTCTCAAGGAAATTTCATCCTCTACAACTTTGATGTTGGGACCAAGATCAAGAAATGGACCATTTGGGAGATATGGGAAAAAACATTACAGGTCCTCCAAAAAGTCAGTAAAATACACCTTTTGGGTCAAAGCTCATAACTTGAGCATGGAAGCTTCAATTAAGATGAAACCAAAAGGATCATTTAGAGGACACTATAAGCTTTCTAAATTGATCAAGAACACCTCCATAGAGTCAATGTTGAAAGAGATACGGGGCGCACAAGTTGGTCGATTCTCAAGATATACATGAAACCCTAAATGACGAATTTTGGATTTCTTGACTAATGGGCCTAAGACTTCCACTTCAAACGTATTCATGACCTTGTATAAGACCTCTAAATTCATCTTAACCCTTTTATAAATGTTATTCATTATTTATTTACATTTATTTGGATTATATTCATTTAAATACTAAGTAAATTAAGGAAAATAGTAAAATAAATAAATTAAATTGCATGGATCTTGTTTTAACCATATAAAGGCCCAAACCATACCATAAGGAGGTTGAAAATTCGTTCATAAGTGTGGAAGGAGTCTTAGCCAAATTTAGAAAGAAAAGATAACAAAATTTTCAATCAAATCTTCTCCCATAAAAAAAACTTTGTTGATTGGCAATCTTTAAACCCTAATTGTGTCCATATATATATACTAAAACATACTGAATAGAGGGGGGACGAAACCCTAGCCCTTGGAGTCTCCTCAAAAATCCAAAAAATCACATATGAGAGCAAACTTTCGTTTTAGGGTGGGCAGCCACTATCAAGCTTATTCGATCATCTCAATCCACTCCAGAGGGAAGAAAGAGTAAGAATACTCCATTAGCCAAGACCTATAACACTCAGAATATTCAGGTTGTGTTTTACATATTGTTTCTCAATTTTTGTTTTCGTATCTCATACTATGGCATGTTTTAATATGATTTAACTGCATATTTGAGTTGTTGGAATGATTTGGAGAAGGTCTAGATCAGTAACTCGAAGCTTGAACGTAGGGATTGAATTTCACCATTGTTAGGGCAAAGATAAAGCTTGCTTCGGTCTTCACGATCCACGCCGTTCCAGATCCAAATAATAACACCATCAGGTTCGTGACACCTTAATCAATGCATCTGGGTTGCTTTCCGGTTTGTTTCCTTCGTCCTCGCAGGTTTATGGAGAACGCAGCATTTGCTACGAAAACGGCAGCGGATTACCGTAGCTAATCAAAAGCAAGGTCGTAGCTAATTTTAATTGCAGGTTGGAGGTTGAAGACGATACTCGTGGCGGATGATGGTTGGTTGGTCAGCAAGTCAAAATTCCCTCTGTCCACGCACACGGAAGCTAATTGGCCAGTCAAAGCGCTACGGGGACCCACGCGAGTCTGTTGACCTTTGTCCATATGTTAATTAAATTTTATTATATAACATTTGTTTAGTGATTTATTGACAACAAAGGTGAATGGTACATTTGGTAAAGGGAGTGAATTGATAACCGAGACAACCTCAGTTCGATTCCCACTCCAGACATTTATTTTGCAAAAGTTGCATATTATGGTTTCCAAGATAATTCAGCGCTTCCTTTCTCTGCATGATCACCATGCACACTCACCTCATTACCACATGATCTCCTCTCTTCCAGATCTAACGTACCAGGACGAAGGATGCATACCATAGACCCTCAGCTTGCCCACACAGGAATAAAACCAGGTTCTATTACATTTTTATATAATTATATCAAATTTAATATATTTGCCATATAATTTGATTATTTTAGAACTAGGTTAATAATTTAATTAGATTTAAGTTAATGACTTATATATAATTAGGATATAATTATTTAGGATGATTCCCTCGATTATTTTCCACGATTTTTCGACTTACTTATTTAATTAATTTTAATCACAACAAACCCTATAAAAGTTACCCACATATTAGGGTTCGCCCAATCCCATTGGCCACGTGGCCAAAGATATTAAGATTTAATTTATTATTCGTTCCGACTAAATCTATTGGTCGCAATGGTTAATAATCGATTAATTTAATTAATCAAATCCTATAAATTAAAATAAACTTATTTTGCTAAATGGTTTTAACCATCTTATTGGTTACGATGATTAGCATATTTTCCTTTATCAATTCGTTATTATTTGTAATCGAATCTATCGATTATGAGGGATAACGATAAATTAACAAATTAATAATTAAAATACTTCAATTTGCTAAAAGTGATAATCGAATCAATCGATTAAAATTGCCAGCAATTCTTTATTAATCTGTTAACTATGGCGATCAAATCTATTGATCGTTGCGGTTAATAGTGCCATATCAAATCAGGGTTGTACGCCCAAGATATCCAAAACACTTCAAATCAAACTACGGATTTTCATCCTTATTCAAAAAACTACGATAGGCCATTCAAAAAGCCTCAAAACAACTTCAAACCATTCAAACCAAATTCTAAGGCGTATAATCCTGTCCCGAACTACGTTGACTCTGATTCTCCATAAGGAGATACGTAGGCACTTGGCAACAAGGCGAGTCCCCCTCCCTAAAATCTCAATTTTTCCCTTATTCATTTCCTTACCTATAAACTTCAATCGTTTTAGCCACAAACCTTTACCTTAGATTCAAAGCCAATAGGAAAGGGTTGAGGGTGCCTAACACCTTCCCTCGACCTGAATACAGTATCTTACCCTGATCTCTATACTGCGTAGGGTTTCCTATTCGCCCTTCAGAATAGGTGGCGACTCTCTAAAGCTAAATTTTTTAGGCAGGTTGCTACACGGTGGATGTTGTATTAGATCATGATGCGATGCTACCGGTACCTGACATGGTCTCAGAGACGACATTGCTGCGAGATGCAATAGGATCATTTGTTGCATGGCCCTCGGAGCTCATTACCATTAGTGATGAGGTATATTGAAAACGATTATGAATCCTTTAGTTTTCGAATGTCAATTCTAAACCGTTTATTAATTATTTTTTACATTTTAATTTTAGACTGCTCCTATAAAACCCGCAATTAAGGGTAAAGGGATTTTACAGGAGGAGGAGTCTGTTGCATCACTAAAAGAGGTACATTTAAAGTGTTAATATATAATCTGAATCTAAATCTGCATGATTTTATATTTTACCTAACTTATATGATTTTTAGGCATCCGCTCGGGAGTCACAACAAGTGACGCAGCAAGTTCGTAGCGTACCACCCACTGGTCCTCCGAAGATAGCGGCAAAGAAAGGCGGTGCTTTTGTGCCTCGATACCGGACGACGCTCGCAACAATGGTTGATATGTCCGATTTGAAGGATGGTGCTTTACGTGAAATCAATATGGATGAAAGTGTCTTCGGTATTGAATTCAAGTCACATATTGCAATTGATGACTTGGAAGAGATTTTTACGCATGAACAACTAGGCGTCGGTAATATGCACTCATACATTCGGTAATATTCACTCATCCGATATATTATTTAATTAGTCCCACAATATAATTTATTTACACATTTCAATGAAAATAATCTAATGTTTATTATGTTTTTATTTAAGGTTGTTGTATGACAGAGTGTTGCGCGGGACTGTATTGTCTAACAGATTCCGTTTCGTGTCTTCCGCCCATTGCAGCGGAATGGCAATTGATTCGGAACCGGAATCAGTTAGACAACTCTTAGTCGATAGATTCATGTCCACCGGTAATTCAGAAAGTCTGCATCTTTGGGCGTATAATACCCGACCAGTAGGGTTAGTTCTCATTCTTGGTTCATCTAATCTCTGTTTCTTTTGTGTATAGCAAATTTTTCATATAACCTATTGTTTTAATTTATAGAGCACACTGGTTGTTGCTTGCTATCAACCCTATAAGAGAAGTCGTGTATTATCTTAATTCAGTAAATGGTGACTGGACCAATTATCCGGCTATGAAGGAAATTGTTGATTTGTAAGTGGGATCGTTCTAAATATTCGTGTATATTTATATATTTACTTATTTGTGGGATTGATCTAAACATATGCTTTTATATATTTGTTAATTAGATCAATACAAGTGTTCCGAAGTCAACGGGACGCACAGGTATCCCGGACTAAATCAAACAACATTACTTGGATCAAAGTGCAGGTACATTATTTTTCACAATTTTGCTTATAATATTTATGCTACTTGATAAAACAAGACAACTATAAAATCTTATTTGTTTTTCTATGTAGTGTCCGCAACAGCGAAACAGTTCAGATTGCGGATACTTTGTTTTGAGGTTTATGAAAGAAATCCTTCAGGCGAATCAATTAGAGATTCCGCTCACGGTATGAATTTATAACTTAAGATAATTTCATATAATTTATTACATTTAACTAAATATATCATTCATATTATGTTTTTGTTTTGTAGTACCTTGACGAATTCCGTGCTGCTGGGTACCCGAGACTTAAGTTGGAAGAAATCAAAGAGGATTTGTGTCACTTTTATATTAAGCAATTTTTCATGTAGGATTTGTGTCGATTTGAACTATAATATTATTGATGTTGTAATGATTTATATATATAATTTTGGATATTATAATGGTATTATATTAGTATATATATATATATATATATATATATATATATATATATATATATATATATATATATATATATATATATATATATATATATATATTGTCTTACTGATGGCTGAAATTATATCGTCGAAAATATATTACAGGTCGAAAATATTACAGGTTGAAAACATATTACAGGTCGAAAATATTACAGGTCGACTGGGAGGATTAAATTACAGGCTGCACATTAAAATACCTCATTTAGCAACGACAGCGCTTTTAAAAAGCGCTCTTAAAGGTCCACCTACAAAAGCGCTTCTTAGTAAAAGCGCTGCCAAAGAATAATAAAAAAGCATAAAAATTAAAAAAAAACGCAACATACGAAAGCGCTTTTGGAAAAGCGCTCTTATAAGGGGGGCTACCAGAGCGCTTTTTCCAGGAAAGCGCTCTTATAGGGGGGCCTACCAGAGCCCTTTTTCCAGAAAAGCGCTCTTATAGGGGGGCCTACTAGAACACTTTTTCCAGAAAAGCGCTCTTATAGGGGGGGCCTACCAGAGCGCTTTCTGAAGCGCTTTTGTTACCTACGCCAGCGCTGACTTTCACAGTGCTTTTAAAGCCCATAAAAAGCGCTTTTAAAGGGCTTCCGCGTTGTAGTGATTTTGTCAAGTAATTTTTGTATAGGTAGCATATTTGTGCATCTGGACGCGCTCATGTTTAGAATCCATGAATTAATAAGATAGTTACATTGTTCTCATGCATATGTATTGAGATCCGAAATATTATGGACAATAATGGATCCATCAATAAAAGTTAATTTATTTTTGACGTCAAAAGCTCGTTGCAACGGTGAGACCATTAAAGATATTTTGAACCTAGGGCCGGCCCAACCCGTTTAGAGGCCTAAAGCAAATTTTAAAGTGACGTCTTTAAAATATATTTCAAAATATTAATTTTGTAGTTGTTAAGAGTTGAACTAAATACCAATAAGAAAATAGGCCTATATATTAACAATTCAACTACAATAATATATGTAATTCAAATGTCATAATATATTTTTATATCTAAATACAAAAAAATTTGAGACCTTTTTTAAGCTCAAATTTTCGAGGCCTAAAACCCTAGCTTTAGCAGCTTGGCCCTTGGGTCGGCCCTGTTTGAACCATTCAATTGAGGTATAATATTAACATAATTTGAACCTTCACCCAGATGAACATAGTATACCAAATCAATAGAGATGTGAGTTGCAGTGGGGACAATTCGTGGTAGCATGGATCAAAGAAGAATTTGTAAAGAAATCCATAAGAAGAAAAAAACAATGAATAGTTGCGAGTAATACCATATTAGGAAATAAAACTCAAAGAATTTGCAAAAATTTAAGAAATGAGTTAGATCAATGATTTTCTCTTACATTGATCAAAGAAGAACATAGTTTATATACAACAGGAGACTTCGTCATAATTAGTGAGTGTACATCATAACCAACGAACTACACTAGTTACTTACATTACAAGAAAACACCTTCCTAACTAACCAAACAAAAAGTTAACAATCTGTAACTAACTTTTATGCATCAAATAATAGATGGGAGATGCTAATAGTAATAATATATGATAATTTTATATAATGAAGATATTAAAGATAACCACTTTTTGATGATTAAATGAACACAAATAGATCTTGGATTGTATTTTTTTCTCCGAAGTGTGTTTAGAAAAGTCCTGTTGTTAAAAATTATGTTGGAAGTCATCTTCCTCCTAAAACGATTAATCTTTAAACATGATTTAAGTTATGATGTCGCTTGTTGAACATCTAACTCTATATATAAGAGGGGGTGAATTATGGAGGTTTGAAAATAGTTGATTTAAAGAAAAATT
Source organism: Vicia villosa (assembly GCF_029867415.1). Classification (NCBI taxonomy): domain Eukaryota; kingdom Viridiplantae; phylum Streptophyta; class Magnoliopsida; order Fabales; family Fabaceae; genus Vicia; species Vicia villosa. The sequence goes on from NC_081182.1 coordinate 6,772,184, forward strand.
GTTTTCGAAATCAAAGTTTGAAAATATTTTATCAAAAATGTTTAAATGATATGTAGCAGAAGTTTAAAGTAAAGAAATTAAATGAAAAATAAGAGAGATAAGTGAAGAGATAACGACGCTAGAAATTTATTTAGGCTTTGTCTAATGAAGTGACAAACTCCTTCTTTAAGAATTGATCTTGAGAATATCTATTATTTGCTTGAGAGACTTTAGAAGGTTAAATCCACTAACCCCTTTTACAAAGAAATGAAGTTTTAAACCTTCTTCCAACCAAACAATAAACTGAAGCTTGAAGCAGTTAGTTTCTAAACCTAACAACGAACAAAACTTCAAGACGTTAGTCCTTAAACCAAACAAATATTTTATACACGATGATCTCGAATCAAGACGGCATTTTTAGTTGACTATCCTTCGAATTGAAGCAAAGTTTTATACAAATAGACCATGAATTGAAGTAAATTAAGGATAATTTTATTTATTTATTTATTTATTATATATTTATATTATCATATGAATTATTGTATTCGGTGTTTTACACTTTGGAACTTTAGTCTCTTTTCTTTTTTTTTTTCTTTTCATAAATATTAATTGTTTACAATTAAATAAGGGTAATGTTTACATATACCTTTAAGAAATCTATAATTAAAGAGTTTGTGTTAAATAAGATTAAAAAAATTATATATCTATAATAGATTTAATACAAAATTTCTAAGATAACTTAACATATTGATAATGAATATAAGTCCAACAAAACTTGAAATTTTCAAGTGTTATAGAATGACTTAATCAGAGTAAGTGTACGTGTGATTTCCGAGAGGATTCTTCATTAAACTTTTCCTCGAAAAAAAGGTGTGAATTTTGTGGTCCAGTTACAAATTTGACATATTGAATACGACATGCACATAATTGCAAGAATTCCACGTTTACACACATAACCAAACCAAGTAAGGATAAGCATTCCATTTAGACGATTGATTATTTTGATTAAAAGTCCAGCAATTCAATTCGTTGAAACCTTCAACACACAACATGTAGCCCAACCGCAAAAGAATGAATCTGTCTCTATCTATATTCCCCTTATAACATTCTTTAATAAATGTCATTATAGTTTGATCCAGAGGGGATTGCTTTATTTTTTATGGAATGAGAAATCCCAGATATGCACAATGGACAAATTTCATATCAGAGACCTAGCAATCAGATTGAAGTTTAGGGTTTTTCAATTTAAAAACTCTAAATTGAAGTTTAGGGTTTTTCAATTAAAAAAACTCTAAATCGGAATTAGGACGTAGTGGTATTTAGATTTTACTTTTGAAATGCAGGTAAAATTCACATTTTTTATTTTTTTACAAGTGAAAAAAAATTATTTAAAAAATAAAATTCCATTAGCATCAGCTAGCTAGCTGGAGAGATTCTAACATTCTAACAGGAGACTCTCCAAAAGACCGGTACACTACATTGTTGAAGTGTAATCGAAATTTAATTTTATTTGCATATTATTTTGGTTTTGCATTTGAGTTTCATTTCACTTGGGTGTTAGTATAAAAACCCAAAGTGAATTTAATTTGGAACAGAATTCACAATTTCAATTTTAAGATAGAAGTTAGTTACACTATTCTCTCTCTCTCTCTCTCTCTCTCTCTCTCTCTCTCTCTCTCTCTCTCTCTCTCTCTCTCTCTCTCTCTCTCTCTCTCTCTCTCTCTCTCTCTCTCTCTCTCTCTCTCTCTCTCTCTCTCTCTCTCTCTTCTCCCTTCTTCATCTTCAATCTTGTGCACCAACAATTGGTATCTAGAGTTCTGATTAAATTCATAGGAAAACAAGAGTGTACGTGAGGCGTGTGTGATTGATTTTGTTTCTTGAATTCGCGTAGAATTTATGACCGAAATTGGAACATAATCACATTTCTTGATTCTACGGGATTGAGAAACACGAGTGTTGGTGAGATCCGAGTGTATTTGCACAAGAACGAATATGAACGGCAGAAACGGTATCTTGAACACAAAGCTTCCAGTATTTGATGGAAAGAATTGGAATCAGTTGATGATTCAGATGTGTGTGTTGTTTGGCGCTCAAGATGTTCTTGATCTTGTCAATTATGGTTACACGTCGGTTGCAGTAGATGCAACGGAAGCGCAGAGAAACGCGCAAAGAGAACTAAGGAAGAAAGACCATAAGGTATTGTTCTATATCCATCAATGAGTGGACACAGATGTGTTTGAGAAGATCGCAGATTCAACAACAGTGAAGGCTACGTGGGACACAGTGGTACGATGCTACGACAATGACACATTAGTGAAGAAGGTGAAGCTTCAAAGTATACGTAAGCCGTATGAGAATCACAACATAACGAATAACGAGAAAGTACCATATTACATCTCCAGAGTGCATGTGGTCATCAATGAGATGAATGGTTGTAGGGAAACGCTCTATGAACAAGTTATTGTTGAGAAGGTACTTAGATCCCTTACACCTCAATTTGATTATATTGTTGTAGCAATTGAACATTCTAAGAACCTTAACACCATGAAAATTGAAGAGCTGCAGAGTCTAGAGGCACAAGAGTTGAGTTTAATAGAGAGAAACTCTGAAAGAGAGGTAGAGCATGCTCTGAAAGTGTCTTATGGTAAGAAGAATCAGAAGTACTCTTGGTCAAAGGCCAAGAAGAGACATGGTGGTTCTCAGAAGTCAAAAGCCTTCAACTCTGATGAGAAGAAACATCATAAGAGAAAGGTGGCACTTGACAAAAGAAAAGTTCAGTGTTACAACTATAATAGGTTTGGTCATTTCGCTAAAGACTATTGGTCGAACAAGGAAAGGAAGCCATAGGAGATTTTGATGATGAACATGTGTTAATCTAATGGTGGATATTTGGTAGACTGGTGGTATATTTGATATTGGTTGCTCAAATCACCCATCTGGAAACCAATAATGGCTGATTAATTTTGATTATAGAAAGAGGACAAAGATCAGATGTGCTGATGATAACTACCTTAATGCTGAAGGAATGGGAAATGTCAAAGTCAGAGTAAAGAATGGAAAAATTGTCCTAATCAAGGATGTGTGGTATGTTCCTGGTATAAAGAGCAATTTGATGAGTGTAAGTCAGCTCAATGAGAAAGGTTTCAAAGTAACTATGAAGAATAATCTCTTGAAGTTGTATGATTCTGATCAGAATCTGATTATGCAATATGAGCAGGGAAGCAACGGAACATTCAAGGTGAATGTGGAGACAGCTGAAACTAAATGCCTTAGCGCAGAAGGTGATGAAGGTAAAAGTGAGTCATGACACAAGAGATTGGGGCATCTGAGTTCTAAGAAGATGGTACATGGTATTCCTAAGTTTGTGAAGCCTGAGAAGTCTTGTGAGATATGCATGAAAGACAAGCAACCTAGACCATTTTCATCAAAAGTGGCTCCAAGAGCAAAGCATGATTTGGGAGTAGTGTATTCTGATATATGTGGACCATTTGAAGTACCTTCACTTAGAGGAAACAAGTACTTTGTGTCTTTATGGATAAGTTCACCAGAATGACACGAGTAGCTTGTCCCTCCCGGGATTTTCATCCAAGTACAAACGCGAAAGTGGCGCGAGAAATAGAGTCGTCATATGTGTCTATTTATCCTAATAGAGGGAAAGGAAACACATAAAAAACCTTGGGGAAGGATAAGCATGGCCAAAGCAAACTAGAGAAACAAGTAATGGAGTCGGTTACGCGAGGAGAAGGTGTTAACACCCCTCACGTCCATCATACTCGATGAGATCCATGTTTGTTGTCTAATCTATGGGTGTGTAAAAGAGTCTATGTCTAAAGCTAAGCTAGGATGCATGCAAAATGTAGGGAAAATAAAGAGTTGTACTCGCATAGGCCCTACCCCGCTGCCTACGTTTCCTTTTTGAGGAATCAGAGATACCGTAGCTTGGCTAACTAGTTTCTGTTTGTTTTGTGTTTTTAGGTGAAAAGTTACATTCACATCCTACGACATCTCGACCTTTGGAGACTTATGTCAGAAAGGTAGGAAGGAAGTAACGTGCTCTTAAGCGTCTTTGAGGCAAAAGAAAAGAAAGAGTGTGGTTTGTGTTTAAACATGCATGAAAAGGAATCCTAATGGAAAGGGAAATATCTACCTAAGTTGGCATGCAAAAGGAAACTACTCTAAGACTAGCAACCTAATGGGAAAGGCAAACACCAAAGTAATATATCACACAATCGAGTGCGGCTTGAAAAGCAAACAACTACCAAATTAGTGACCTAGGGACGGGGGAAAATAAAATAAAACGGGGAGCTTTTAGCCAACATGGTCAAATCGACCGAGGAAAATAAAGCTACTTTGATGGATAGGGGTGTCTATACCGCGGTATCATATCACCGGGTAAATGACGAAAAAAGGGGAAAGCAAAATAATCATGCGTGCATACACGAACATCAGCGTCGGGCGACGCGAGTTAGACAAAATGTGGGGATTTGATTGCAAGATTCTTTTTCCACTTGTGACTTAAGACAAAGATCCGAGGAGGGGTTCAAAAGCAACTGCGTGTAACGCGCACTAACTGAACCAACTTGATGAAACGTGACGGGGGTCAATTAGAACCCTCTCCGCTTTCCTACCAAAGAGGACTTAACGGTGTTGCCTTCGATGAGGTCTTAGGGCACCATTGACTCCTTTCCGCAAGCACAAAGATAAACAAACACAACCATGGCCTCCTAGTGAGGACTTCTGGAAAAATGCTCGCCAAAAAGAAACGGTCCAGACTTCAGTCCTAAGTAAGCAGTAAAATGCGGAAAATAGTAAATCAGTTCAAGGAATCATACCGAACGGAAAACAATCTGTTAATAGCAATACATGTAGAACTAAGAAACCCGTAGATCTCGTAAAAGCTAGCAACAAGTAACAAAAATCGAGTCAGCAATCCGGTGCAAGCATAAGCACCAAAGCATCATCAGTTGCAAAAATAAATCACAACCAACATGTAGTATGCATCAGAAACATCCACACAAGTATCATGCAAGAAAACTAACAATCCATACAAAACACAATATGCAAGTATACGCCTCATAACACAAGGGACAAGAGACAATAACACGCGGAAAGTGGTACCATACACATAAAGTGGAGTACTAAGATATCGTCATATCGACACATGAGAAATGCGGTATCCTACAAATAAAGTGGAGTACTAAGATATCGTCATATCGTCATATTGACAACTTCACCAGATGTCTAGGACTTATCACACTTTCTAATTCTAAGGCTCAGTTAGCCACCTGCCTCCGAACTGACGACACCCCGTCAAACCACGCTTTTTCTCGCTGCTCCGCCGCAGCCACTATCGCGCGATTCCCCGACCGTGGCCTAGCCGCTGAGTCGTGGCTAATTCGCACTTCTTATGTGCGATCGCTCAAAATCGCAGTGGCCTGGCAATGTGTATGCTCCGACGTTGTTGTGGCTTCGTACCGCGCATGCCCCGATGCCGATACGACCTCATGCCGCGTGGCGCGCGCCTTCTTCATTTCTAACCAGGTGTGGCATCGTGCCGCCGAAGGTCAGACGCGACATCACGCCACCGCTTGTTAGGCGTGACATTGTGCCGCCACCGGTTAGACTCGTCATTGTGTCGCCGCCAATTTTAAAAAGGATTCCCCTGGACCCGGTCCAATTTTTTAATTTTTAGTTCTTTCCTGCTATTTTGATTTTTTGACTTAACATGATTTCGCCCAAAAACAAATATCAACAGCCACAGACAAAGCATACACAATTATTCAATTTTTACATTTTCCCCATAAGGCGTAACACAAATCATCAATCAACCCCAAGGCATCAACAAGGCATATCAGTTTACAAATTATATAATTTCATAACATATACATGATAGTAAAAGAAAACCTCATCATACAATGTCTCCGAAAGTTTTGCCTAAACCCTTATTGGCCACAAACACAACAATCACAAATAAGGAAAGAGAAGGAGACAAAAGGGTAATGAACTCTCACTATTTGTGTGTTTAGCAACTCATATATGAATAATTCCCTCCCTTACTTCGAATTTTGTGATCGTTGAAATTGTTTGGCCTTTTGGAATTTTCTTCTCGTTCTCCAAGGTTCTTCCTAGATTTGCCTCTTTCTGTCTCTTTTCCCAAGTTTTGCACGTACAATGAAAAACTCTTCCTCACTTTATCAACTTATTCAACCTAATAATTCTAATTCTCCTCTCACCCCTATATTCTGTCACATCTAAACTCTTTCTATTTTTCTAAAAATCATTACTTTATTTTAAATTAAAATATTACTCTAATTCTATTATTCCATTAAATCTCACCACACCCTTAACTCTTACTCAAACTTCCCCTTACTCTCTAATTTTAATAAAAATTCTATTTTTCTCCCAACTCTAAAATATCTCTCATTTTCTAATTTTAATTAAATCTCAATAATGCCTAATAATGCGTGCTACGAATAAACCATAAGAAACTCTAGTTTTTACTATGGAAGACCTCATCCCTACGCAGTCTTCTTGTATTCTACCACAATTAAGCCACAACTTGTCCTGTTTAATCCTCGTTCACCTGAAATAAAGAAAATCACATATGCGATAGTAAAATGCACCAAATAATGGTCAAACTACTTAAAAACTTATAAATAAAACACAAGAAAACATGGTAAAGAATGACACTAATCAAATTCCCCTATACTTGAATCATTGCTTATCCTCTAGCAAATTCATTGAGATACATGTATGATATTTTCTTCTAATGAAAGCGCTTACTAAAGCCTTCCGCATATAAAAAAATTCCGCCATATTTTTTACTATAAGTCTATGACCTATTGCATTTCCTTCTAAACACAAATGTAATCAATTTTAAGGCATAATCATAGGTACTAAACCCAAGCATTAACTATTTTCTCTTTCACTTGATCTATTATTATAGTTTCAAAATATTCCAAAAAGTTTGGAAATTTTGGGCACTCGTTACTAAAAAAGACGCCATAATCAATATAAGACTCCTTTGCAAAAGAATTTCTTACATCTTTCAAAGCTTTAACAACTGTTACATTTAAGTTCTTTCACTCCTTATTGCCTTGTTCTTTCTCAGCTGAAAACTATAAACTTTTTAAAGATTCGTTATACTTTCGAGCCTCTTTCTTTTCAAATTTGTTAATATTGCTAACTTGTAATCCTTTTCATAGAAGGACATCCACATTTCCTTGATCTGATGTCATCACATTTCAAATTTCTATTTGTTTCTGTATATTGACCATATATTTCACAACTCACCACAAAATAAGATTATCTTATATCTGAACAGAAACTAGGCCTCTTGATAATTATCACAAAACCTAACTTAGCATCTTCTGCATGAACACATTTAGTTATATGATCATAAAATGTAAATGTTTTCTTAATGATAGAATCTTTCCTTACATCAATATTTAGTAACATTGGGTTTAGGAACACCTAGTTTATTAGCATCCAAACCAACAACATCTAGTTTCACATATGTTGGGTAGAAAACATTAAGGCGCATCATACCTACAATCATTGTACATAAAATAAACATAGAAAAAAATATTGCATTGGTCCAAAACGATACTTTCGAAGAAGGTTTAAAATAATTGGAAAGAAAGGTTCCTGAAGATAACAACATTACCAAAACAAGAAAAACCGGAGTATGAATAAGTGAAAAGGTGATCTCAAAATACATATTGGTTTTGTAACCAAATGCAATAATTGACTAAGAATGAAAGGTTTTGTGAGGGTTTAAGTAAATATGAGATTAGTTCTTGAATGAGAGTTGAAATTTTGGCCATAATCACACACACACGCACACACGTGCACACCTATACACATAACAATGCGTTCAGAAGATTTCATTCAAAAAGAGAAAAATATTAGATTATTGTAAGGTCCTTGAATGTATTGAGAATTCCCCTTTGTCATATGCCTTTAGGGTTTATCATAGTCCAAATAAAGTGAGGCTAGACTCTTATGTCTTAGTTTTTTAGGTTTAAATCCATTTTAAACACCTCTTTACAATTATATATCCACATCTATAATTTTTTGAAATGATCATTTTGTTGTTATGTATAAACTACAGTCTTTTTCATATTTCTTCACTTTTATCAAAAGTTTTCAAAGTGATTAGAGAATAAAAGAGTAAAATTTTGAATCACATATTAAAAAAGTTATCCCGATTGATATTTCCCCCTTTTCTCTTGAAAAGGTAGATGCAGGTCTAGAAAAACTATTAGAGAACTTATTAAGAAAAATCAAGATTAACGAATTGGACAGAAACATGGTTATGGCAGATTTGGTTCATATAGCCAACCATACTTAGTGGGACGAGACTTGATTATTGTTGTTGTTGTTTGTAGAAGCTTGTAATATTGTAGTAGATATTGTTTGGGCGTGACTCCTTTAATTACATTTTATAAGTATTTTGAAGATGAAATTAGGTTTAACACAAAGTAACTTGAAGGAAATCACCTCAAGAAATTTTAATGTGGAATATAATTATTGTTATTATTATTATTGTTATTATTATTATTATTATTATTAGTTTTAATTTAGTTATGTAACTATGCTAAATTCACTAATATTTGGTAATTAAGCGGAGTCGTAAAATATTTGTAACTGGGCAGATGGAAGAGCTCGAGTGTTAAGATAAAAGTATAAACATGAGAGTCTTAAAGTTGATGACTATCATGAACTTATATATGCTATGACACTTATAGACGCCATATGCAGTGGCGGAGCCAGAAATTTTACGGAGCCTGGGCAAAAAAATTTATACCTTGTTTTTACTAATTTTACATCCTGTTTATACTAATTTTACCCTTAATTTTGTCTAAAAAATTTACCCTTAATTTTGTCCAAAAATTTTACACCCTATTTTTAGTAATTTTGCCCTTAATTTTGTATAAAAATTATTAATTTTGCCCCTAGTGCTGTCTAAAAAATCAACTATTAGGTGGGGAGTATACAACGAAATGAGGGGTTGAGCCCGGGCGCGTGCCCGGGCTCGCTGGGCTATAGCTCCGCCCCTGGCCATATGATATCTAGATGATACTCACATACACTGCATCCCATTTAACATAATATCTCTATATAGAGGTTGCATTTATAGGTGCAACATTATAGTTTCTTGCTTGTATGAGAGATGTCTCCAATAGTTTGGGTACATGCAAGATGTTCCATTATCACTTCCAGACCATCATACTTTCGATGTAGATGTCGAGTTGATTGCTTACCATTCTAGTTGGCATGAAGTTGTTAGAATATAGTATATAGCTACATATCAATTTGAGCATACAAAGAAATGCATGGAGTGATATTGCATAGAAACACATTCTCGTTTGGTGTCTCCTGCTTAGGACGCTCATAGACCATCCCTCTTCTAATGTTTGAAGTTTGTGCTGACGCATGTGCTTCTAATTAGAGATTATTAGTGATTACCGACCCTATGTATCAATGCATGGTGGATTTGGCAGTTGATCCATATTACATATTATTTCGAAATTTTTATCAAGCATTATACTTAGTGAATAATGGACCTTTAGATGATATTTTTTGTTAAAAGATTTGTATTATTAACTTCTCATTATTATTGTGAATGTACATGAGTAAGCCTGTGTGTTAAAAATAAAAAACAATTAATTGAATTTTTAAAGTATGTTTGATGGATTAAATTCATCCATAACTTTAATAAGGTGGATTTGATCCAATACACTAATTGGTTTTTAATATAATAAAAAAACTATAAATTATTTATTGGATGAATGATAAATTACTCCTAATCAAAATATTTTATAAATGTTGACAATGACAAGCACCAACACACTCTTCTTGTAACTCAAATAGACTTTATAAACGTGTAACCCACACATAAAATTACAACTTCAACCTAAAAAAAGTGTGGAAAGGGTGTGCTAGAAGACATGTATTGTTGTTGCATAAGTCTAGTGGGTATGTGTACAAGGACATCTGTGCTGGAGCGTAAGTTTGAACCCGCGACATCTCACTTATTCATTTTTAAAGGATAAAATTACTTCCAGTAAGCTACTAAAAAAAGTATTGTTAACAAAACTTATACACTAGATATGCATAGTTTAGGGAAAAAATACAAATTGAAATAACTGATAAGAAAATAATGATAATTGAAGCGACTATGTCGGTGGAACACTGAATAGCTAAGTTCTTTTCTTCAAAAAATCAATTTTGTTCATTGGATTCTATGTTTTTCTTAATGATGAAATATTATAGCCATTCTTTGAATGAACTGGTTTCTGTGCTATTGAATTTAATGTTGAATTGAGAACCAAACAAAATTTGTAATCTATAAGTACATCTTTAAAAATATGATTCACTGATTTTCACATGTTTTGGTTCCTAAACTAGAATTTATTTATGCCTCCAAAAATGATTCTACTTTAATCTAGAAATTATAACTTTTGATTCTAGAATAGTAACTTTTAATTCGATTTGATCACTTGTTTAGTTCCTGGAATATTTTATTTTATTTTATTTTTTGTATGTCTTGTTCTTTACTTGCACAACATACCTTGTTATTTTTGTTTACTTTTTGTCCTTCTCTCAAGACATGGAATCATGGTTTTTTTGTTTTTAATGGAAAATTAGATATTCGACGTCAACAAAAGTTTTTTGTTAAAAGATAAAGTTTGGACCTTCCAAGTATAGGACAAAATACAAAAACTTTTGATTCACCTATACTTGTCTATGTTGTATTTACACTTCCTACAATTTGAGGAGTTAAGTGATTAAATTGAATCAAAATCTTAACTCACTCCCACTGTATGCTCTGCACCATCATGTTCTTTCTCATGATCTGATGGAGGAAGGAAACAATCCATAGACAACCCAAAAATGTTGAAATCGATTTCTTCAATACACCATGTTTCTTCAATCATTTGTTTATGATTATGCGCCGCACCATACCTGTAAAGTGTGGAAATTGTCCTTCCGCCATGAGCTATGTTAATACCACCAACATATCTATAATCGTCAATAGTAGACTCAATGTTTGTTTCCCAAAACACAGAGTCTTTTCCTTTAACAGCCTTCATTCTTACCAATTTTGTATCCTCAAATTTGATAAGTAGTCCAGTTCGTTGGCTAAAGTAGCCCAATACAGTGTGCATTACAATTTCTGTGTTCGACGTGCTTTGCGCTTGGAGGAAATATTGTTCCGCTTGTAATTTTAGCATGAAACACAAATCATCGTTAATTTTGTTCTCTCCTACACATTCTGCGTCGAGGAACAAGTTAGCCGTGCACCTCGGATCCAGCCCCTGGTAAGAGTTAACAAGCCAACACATGAAAAAGATAGAAACACCTTAGTATTCTTTAAGTTATCAACCTCAAATCATGCATGTCATAAATGGCAGGGCCACTTTAAGCTTTTTGAGGCTCTGTATAAGTTAGTTGCAGTTTAACAATGACTAATTTTTGACCTAATATGATAGCCTGTCTTGCACGCCATTAAAGATGACCTTGATGAATGAAATATGCGTAATGAAAATTAGTATTACCTGAAAGAAACGACGAAGGGGTCTAGGAGGGCCTTTATTTGAATGAAAAGGTTGAGAAGAAGACTGATTCCATGATACTTTGCCATTACTACCAGCAGTGATTTTGAAACCAGAAACAACCAATTCCAAGCACCATAAATCTGGATTCTTTTGCCATAGAACGAAACCTCCAACTTCAGCTTTCCCTCTTGAATTAACACTATTATCATCGGCGCCATGACGCATGTCTGATCCATGTATTCTAACTTCTCCAACTGCGTACATGTTTTTCAATGAATTCAATGCACTTTGTCCTCCGGTTGCTGCTACATACTGTTGTATTATGTATTTCCCTATTGAATCTCTCTGCACAAACATTTCAATCAAAATTATATATATCATTACTTACTTAATTGGAGTTGAATCTTTTAAACAAAAATGCAGATATTTAATGAATGCTTACGATGGAACAATCTCTAAGAGGCCGAGTCAAAGTATTGTCAGATTGAACCTGAAAAGGAATAAGGGGAGCACCAACAAGCTTAAGCAATGCAGTGAACTCATTATTCGAAGGTGCGGATAGACCCGACGACTTATCTTGAGCATTATTCATTAGAGTTTTTAGATTTTGCCAACGACTAAACCCATTTGTGCCCATATTGGCCAACATTTCCTCTGGAATAGGCACTTCCAGAATTGTATCCAATCCATCTGCTTTGTCAAAATTAGGACATGATTTTCTCATAGCTTGCCTTCCAAGGAATGTTATCAAGGCCAATTACCTTTTCACGTGGAGAGACTAATATTAAAATGAACAAGAAACACGATATTGAAAAAAATTAAGAAAGAGAGAAAAAAAGTGTTTTCTTCCTCTCTTTCTACTTACCCCTTTGCCTCAACGGGCTTGGGGTTGATTAGTTTGTTGTGACAGAATAAAATGTTTTTTGTGTTTGTAGAATGATAATGTCCCCTAATGATGGGAGGGGAAACAAAACACACACAGAACAAAACAGGACCAACCCTTGAGATTTCTTTTACTAGGTGTTCCTTGCCCGTAGGTTTAGGTGTTTCCTTTAGCTTATATTTCTTCTTTTTTTTAGATAGAAATTTATAGCAAGTGTTTAGAAAAGTGATATGTTTTCCTTCTCTCTTTCTTAATTACTATTTTTACATGTATCATTTATATTTTAAAATAATAAAATGCCATAAATTTTTATATATTCTTTTATAGATATGATGGAAATTGTTTATGATATGTTTTGCTTCTACATATGATTGAAACTCAATTTATAATATCAAAAAATCACACACCCAAGGTTTGGACTGCGAGAGGGAGTTTTTTAAAAGTGGAATGTTATGTCTGGAAAAATTATTTTTCTCTCTATTTATAAAATGAGAAAATCACACACTCTAGTTAAATAATTGTGCCAAATATCAACATTTTGACCACTTTTCTCATTTTCTTACTTATCACGATGAACACACAATTATTTATAAAATGAGAAAATCGCAAACCTAAGATTTTGTTTGGGAGTTTAGGGGAAAGAAATGAGATAATTTTGGGAGGAGATAAGCTAGAGCTAAATCATAATCTTAGAGGAATTAGTTACTCATGGTAGAAAAGACATTACCACAAAATTGCTACAATAATATGTGATGAAAGAATAGTAGTAGTAACTCATAGCAAAAACAAAATTATTCTTTAATTATGTATTCTTGTAATTGTCAATGAAATTGAATAGCAATGTATTATTTATTATTGCTGATATTTGTAGGCATTTAAATCAACAATGTTGTTGGGCTTAGGCCCTCCTTTTTACCAAAAAAAAAATCAACAATTTTGTACATATTTAATTGTCATTTAAGCCTAATTATTCTATATTATTTTACGTTATTATGTAACTATGTTTTGATAAAATAGCATTGTTGTAAATAACAATTTCAAATCATATTAACACTATTTAAATGAGAATAATATAGGAGCAAATAACACAATTTTATCATCCTCAACAATAAGTTTGACATGGTATTAGCCTAAATTTCAATCTAACCCAAGTTTTTTTCCCAGTCTCTTATTCCCTATATTTCCCAATATCTTATTCTCTCTTTCTCTTAGTTTTTTGCCAGGTACCTTAGCAACTTATCTAGTTTCTTGTTTTTTTCTAGTATCATCTCTACCGACAAGTATGGTGTCCTTTTTGTTCATTTTAATGGAAAGAACTATTACACCTAGGCATTTAGTTCCAGATATTTTTTAAAGACGTGGAGCTCTGAAGTCATGTTCAAGGCATTGACTTGCCTTCTAACAAAACAACCTACTAGGAGGCACATGCCAAATGGAAGGCCAAAGATGCATAGATTAGGGCATGGATCTTTGGCTTTATTTATCATAATATTGTTCTCAATCTCAGATGCTTTTCCACAATAGTTAATATGAGAATATGTGAAGAAAATGTATAGGCAAAATAATAATTCTCGATAATCGAATTTGAACATGAAATTTTTGTTTCTCTACAAAAAAAATCTTTCAATTTCTTAATTCTATTATCATTTCTTGAATTTCTAGGTTGAGTATACTAATATTGTTTATAAAGATTTGTCAAGTGAGGGACAAACTACGGTCCAAACAATTCACGGGATAACAAAACAAGACCAATTTCTTATGAAATTGAGATATGATTTTGAGATTATTCAGACTAACCCCATGAATAATAATTGTCATTTCCTTAGTTGAATGGTTAAATGAATTTCTCCATGAAAAACAATGTCTCGTCACTCAAATAGCCATGTAAATAAGTCGTCCTTCCTTCTAGTGGCATATGTTGTACAAGGCAAACCCCAAGGTCGTGACATGAGTAATTTCCATGTTTTTGCTATAAAAGGTCTTGGACATTTTGCTCCCCATTGTCCTGTTTTTTGCAGCTACTGCAAAAAAAGAAGGTTACATTTTTAAGGAATAATTAATTAAACCTCCAAAGAGAAATGTTACAATATTTTCCACATGTGCCAACTCTACTTCTATTGTTTCCCTAGATAAAAATTTGTCTGATTTTGTGTAAACTTTGACACCTAACATGGTTCAACAAATGATTGTTTTTGCATTTTCTGCTTTGGGTCTTCCAAGTATAGCTTTTTATCCTACTTTGCATTAGTATTTTGACTTTGAGGCATCTAATCACTTGACTATCAATGTTTCTACACTAACAAATGGTACAAATTACATAGGTGATTTAAAAATACATATTAGAGATGAAAATAGTTAGCCTATCACAACAATTGGTGATATTTTCTCATTTCTCATTGATGCTTATATTTCTCCAAGTCTAACCGACAATGTTAATTAAATTTGCCAATTAGTTGGCAATGGTTGTCAAGTTGCATTCTCAAATTCTGGTTATTTTCTACAAGATTAACACTAAGGGAAAATGATTGTGACAAGGCTTAAAGTAAGATGTCATTTTCCTTTAAATTCATGTTGTGTTCATGTTCTTTACCGCCTTTTATTTCTTGTAATTCTATGATTGCTAGTTTTTTAGTACGATATAAATGTCTTGTTCACCCAAACTCAAATTCACTTTATGATTTGGTAAAATTAAGATTTCTTGACAATAACAATTCTCCGTCTCTTAGTGTTGTTCAATTTGATTGCAATTCTTGTAAGCTTGGTAAAAGTAAAGTCATAAATTTTTCCAATTCATTAGTTAAATGTAAATCATCCCTTTGATATGACTAATAGTGCTTATGGGAATTAGCACATGTTATATCTCATGTACAATACAAAATATTTTATTAATTTTACTGACGACTGTAATTGTTTCAATGAGTCTATCTTTTTACATTTTAAAATTAAAGCCTTTAATGCTTTCAAATTGTTTCATGCATATGTTCAAACTCAATTTTCATCGAAAATTAAAATTTTGCATTCTGGCAATGCGACATACACATGTGAGTGCAACTTCACCATTAGATGTTTTGCATGATGTCAAAACTATAGGAAAATTTAGAATTTTTGTATGTTGGATGGTATCTCTGAGTTTGTATGGCAGCCTTCCATTAGAGATTTTACGGATCATCAAAAACCACTTTGAAATTGGCCAAAATCATGAAAAACAATTTTCTGCACAAAAATGCATTGCATGTGTCGGCGCATACGCTTTTCAGGCCGACAAATGTAACTCGATACGAAGCTTGTAGCTTCTATTTCATAGGCCGACACATAGGGGTGGAAATAGGCTAGGCTAGGCTAGGCTTTATAAGGCTTGGGTCTGGCCTACGACACACTTGAAAGGCTTGAACCTAGCCTGTGGCCTATAATAGGCTCTCTTTTTGGCATGGCCTGGCCTTTTTAAGAGCCTAGTCTGACCTGAAAGCCTATTTTTCATTATGGTTTTCAATTAATCCATATTATTTAAGAAACCTTATAAGTCGTCCTATATATGCATATATAGGCTGACCTATTTAGCATTTGTTCTAATATATATGCATATATAGGCTTGCCTATTTAGCCTTTTTCTAATAAACATACAAATATAGGCTGATCTATTTAGCCTATTTTTAATATACATGAAAATATAGACCGACCTATAAGGCTTGATAGGCTTTTTTTAATAGCCTAAGCCTGACCTATTTTATTAAATAGGCTTTTAAAAAAGCCTAAGTCTGGCCTTTTTGTTAAATAAGTCTGGCCTGGCTTGGCCTTATATAAGCTAGGCCATAGGCCCATGTAGGCCGACTTGACCTATTCTCACCCGACACATACAGGTTCACAAGCCAGTACATACTGAAAGAAATGCTCTTTCGTGCCGGCATATACGACCTTCAAGCCGACACATGAAACTCAAGAATAAAGCATGTAGGTTCTGTCTAATGGGCCGACACAAATCTGACCACCGGCCTGCACATACTGAAAGAAATATTTGTATGTGTCGGCACATGCGACGTTTAGGCAGACACATAATGTTATTTTTTGACACATTTGTCAGCACATTCACCACACAGGCCAACACATACTTTTTCATAAGTCAGTTTCATTAATTTCTTTTAATTCTGAATTTCCTCTTGTTGCCACAAAACTTTCACAACTATAAATACATCATTCATGCGTCATTACAACTTGATGAAACTATAAACACTTACTGCATTTGCTCTTCATCTTCAACCTCTAACTTATGCATACATACTGACAAATCACACATAACCATCTTTTGTTAGGGTGCCATCTAGACGGGGTTTGATAATGTACGATTAGGTTCTTGTGAAGCCGAGAATATTAGGTTGAGATTTTGAGGGGGTTTCATCAGGAAAAGCCGTGGATTTATCCTCCAATATCTTTGGTAGATTTGGGGGTTTTCTTGCAAGACATTCAAGAGAGGATTGTGGCCCAATGAAAGCCTTGGAGTTTTGATAATTGGTAAAGGAGTAACGCGAGAACGATGAATCAAAGGATTGCGACCAAGTGAAAGCTTTGGAGTTTTGGTAACTCGCAAAGGAGTAGCGCGAGAACAGTGAATCAAAGGATTGCGGCCAGGTGAAAGCTTTGGATTTTTGGTAACTTGCAAGGAAGTAGCACGAGAACGACGAATGAAATTGGAAGTTCTTGGGTTCAATAGTTGCAATTGATCATGCGCGAAAGCTTTGGATATAAAGATCTCAAAGGAGTAGCAAGATTCGATAAATCAATTGGAAATCTATTGTGTGCTTGGTCTTGTTAAAGATCAAAACAAGAGAATAGGTTGAATCCACATCAAACGGTTAAGGTTTGTAACGGTTACTCTTGGAACACTTCTCTTGTAGTTACTTTTTACAAAGTAAGAAATAACTTCTCAATTTCATTTGAAATTGGGGGTAGACATACTCACACACAAGGAAGAAAGTGGGAACTGCCTTAATAAATTCTTGTGTCGCTCTCTATTATCTCTTTACTCGCTTTTGTTTTCATTACACAATTTGTCGAATAGCATTGTTTGATCGATCGACCTGTAAGAATTTTTCTACAATTGTTTTATTTAAAGTGGTGTGTTGATTAGCTTATAATCACTTTGATTATAAGTGGTTTTCATGTCAACACAACTCAAAGGAAAAATTCTGAAAAATTAGATTGCACACCAAGTGTTCGATAATTTTATTAGAAATAGGTAACCATTGTGATTTGTGGTAAAAGGTAAATTAAGAAATGATTATGTTAATTGTTTTTATCATTGTACTAATTCCATATGGCTTGCGCATATCCGAGTTTCAATAACTAAGGTCGTTTAGACTACTTTTATCGATCTAAATTCAAACCTTCCGCTTGCATCTTTTCAAATAAGCTTTTAAATACCTAATTTTTTTAATTGACTATTTTGGCTTAGGGATCTATTCACCCTCTCTAAATAAGTCGCCGTATTCTAACAATATATTTCATTTATTTCAAGAATTATTGTAAGAAAATGACATATTATCACAAAGGATGTGTCCTTCCACACCCCAACAAAATATGGTAGCAGAAAGAAAAATTGTCATCTTCTTGATGTGGTTCGCACCTTAATTTGGACTCATTTATGTCCTCCTGATTTAAGTGTGAAGTGTTATCCATTATTTTCCACCTAATCGTTTGTATTCTCAAGTTTTAAACAATGATTCTCTTTTCTCATGGTTATTTGGTAAGTCACACAATTATCCATGCTTCACACTTTTGGTTGTGTTTGTTATTTTAACATTTAGCCAGAAGAATACATAAAACTCACAACTCAATATATTAAATCTAATTTTCTTGGTCATTTACCCCATGAAAAAGTTTCTTATGTCATTATTATAATCTCCCTATGATTCAAGTTTCTTGAATGTCATATTTTTAAAAAAATACATATTTTTTTGGTTAACCAAGACACCCATTCTTTTATAAACAAATTGATTTTTTCATTATTTTCTAACGTTTTTTCTTGAGACCATACAAGAAAAACCTTTCTCATTCTACTAAAGACGTCAAACTGCACCAACGCCCATCTTGACTATTTTGTCACTACTTGTCCGACATTTCAGCCAAACCGAATCTCCTTATGTTACAATACTCGCTTTCATAAACCACTTGATAAGTATGGTTTTTTAACATATATATCTTTGACAATAACTTTAGCATCTATTCATATCCCTTTTTATAAACAATCTATGGAGCCTAAATGTTGGCATGAATGCTATAAAAGCTGAATTGTTAGCAATGTAGGAAATTTAGACATGGGACATTGTGCAATGTCCTTCGTCTATTAAGCCTCTCGGTAGTAAATTTGTGTTCAATATAAAGTTTTTTTTCCAGGTGGATCAACATATCGCCACAAGGGTAGATTGGTTGGCAATAAGCAAGAATTTGGCTTAGACTATGAGGATACCTTTGTACATGTGGCCAAAATGACTAATGTGAGAACTATTCTTACCATTGTTGCATCAAAATCATGGAAAATTCACTAGATAAATGTCAGAGTTGCCTTCCCCCATGGTGACCTCAGATAATAAGTTTACATCAAAATTCCTACTAGTACACCATTGCTATCCAATACTACTTGCAAACTAAAGCCTTATGGGCAATTAAAAAAAATTCTCATGGACGTTGATTATTTCACCATGTGGATTGAGGTCGAAGAAATATCCAAAATTATGACGGGCAAGGTAAGACGTTTCTACTAGAAACAAATAATCTACATGTACGGTCTCCCAAAGTGCGTCGTCATTTATGACGCCCAATTCACTAATTCCATAGTGGCTGAGTTCTTCCAACACTTGGGAATATAAACCAAGTTCATCTCGATGGAACTCCCTCAAGAAAATGGATAAATTGAATCCGCCAATAAGATTATCTTGTATGATACCAAGAACAAGCTCGATGAAGCAAATAAGATATGGATCGAGCATCTACATGAGGTACTATGGTCATACCATGCAATAAGCCCATTTTCCTCTAATGAGACATATTTCAAGGTGGTTATGTCCTAGATGTCATGTTATTCGTGAAAAATAACAATCCTACCTGGCAACGTGAACATTTCAACAAAGAAGGTAAGAACGCACCATATTTATTTTTCTCGTCTTTTACACAAATTTTAGCCCCTATTTTCATAATCTCCCTTAATTGCTCCTAAAATATATAAACATCATTACTATTTATGATTTTTCCATAAAGAAAATGAGACGAGTCTTAAGGGTGACACTGATTTGCTTGATGCAATATGTGAGATTGAACACGTCCAAGAATTTGTAGCAAAATAGAGAGCAATAAGAAATTACAACTCCTGAATAAAACCAAGAGAAATGAAATAAGGCAGCCTGGTACTTAAACATGGTGTGGCACCTGCTAGAATAGGAAAACTATTCCCTAATAGGAAGGTCCCTTACAAGGTACGAGAGAAGTTGACACATGGCACCTATAAATTAGAATAGCTCAATGGCAATGTTGTCCTAAGAACTTGGAATACAACAGACTAAATGCACTTCTATAGTTGATTTAAAAATCCAAAAAGTAAATATAGGCAAAGTCATAAAGTATCATCATGTTATGCTTTAAAGTTGTATTTCTTATTCATCAATACCAATAAAAATGTTATGGTGGAATTTTTCCTCCTACAAGAATATGTGTTCTTAACGAGACACCTTATTTGATAAATAGACCTCTCTTGATCCAAGTACAAAGCATTCAAGTCGCATCCTCTGGAGTATCATTTCACCCATGGAGAATCATAACACACTTTGAGTATTAAAATGCATCTACAATTGCCAAATGCCCCAAACTACTTCTCCCCTGGATACTATCAAGCTCAAAGTGGCATCTTTATTTAAAAACTCGACCAAGATAAATTCACATACAGAAACACATATATGAAGAGACATTTCTTAAATATTTCTTACTTACAAGCATAAAATATTTCTCTTTCTGGGTACCTATAAACCTTGAGAAACATCTTATATATATATATATATATATATATATATATATATATATATATATAATCACCCAAAAAAGGTTCCATTAAAGAAGCCCTAAAAAAAGTAATAATACATAAATCATTCAAAAAAGGCAAGATGAATACAAGCATCAATCTTCTAGAATTATAGTGGTTTTAACACCAGTCAGAGATTTAACTTCATCTTCAAAAGACGATACTGAATCTTGATTAAGAGGGAGCACATCCTCAAACAAAGAGTAAGAAACCACCTCATTAGTCTCCTCCTTAGTTTCCTTATTAAATTCTTCCTCATCAACCTCCTACATCAGCTTCCTGTCTAGGATAACTTTGAAATATCCAAGCTCGCTGAGGAGAAGGTCGGGGTACAAGAACTGAACATGTTTCTTCTCCTTTTCAAAGCCCTAATCAACAAACAGAAAAAAATCTATGTGAGATTCATCCATATCGATTTGATGCATTTCAAAAATGGAGGCATGAGCCTCGCCTGCCTCCTTAAGACTTTGCATCTCGACTTCAACCTTGGTAAGCCTGTCACCTGTTTTTAATAGGCCTACTCCTACATCTTTTCTCTTCTTTATCCATCTCTTCATAAAAATTTGACCATTTTCGTACTTTTTTCTCAAAATGAGATATAATTTCACTGGTCTAGTCAAGCGTGGCTTTGTTCAGGTTATAACTTTCCTTCATTTTCCCAAAATCAAACTTCAACATTTCTTCCCTTTTCTCCATAAAATCAAATTCTTCAAACATTGATATTCCTAACATAACATGTTTCATAATATAGGCCCTTAACATTTGAAACATGGGCTTGGACCCATTTTTTGGCCTTTCCATATCACTGGTGCATCTAGGTCGTCATAGAGAAAACTCATGCCATCAAAGTCTTTACTCTAGAAAGAGAGCTTATGTGATCTCCTAAAGGCTTTATAGAGGAAACATCATGTGAGGAGCCCGCCCTACCACCTTCGGGAAAGTTTCTCCCTCTAAATTTATTAAGGCAGCCACCTCTAAGTCAAACGGGGTCTTCTCCAAATCAACCTTATGTTTTTTGTCCTTAAATGAGTGTGGAGGAAGATTCGCAATAGATATAGACATGGCATATATAACTCGAATCTTCTTCATTGTTTTTCCTTTCTTGTAAGTCCTAGTTATGAAATCAACAGAGACACTTTTCTAGGTATGTTCCTTCATTCACCTTGTCTGCCTTTTTCCTTCATCATCATTGCCTTCCTTTGAGACGAAGCTATCCATTCTATAAAAAGTAGCATAAAAAAGATAGAAAATGACAAATAAATAGCGATAAATCAATTATGCAAAACACACTTATGAAAATAACTATCAAGAATTGGTTTATCTGCTTTATAATTAATTGATTCCCTGACACCCAAGACGCAAAATTGATCGAAAATTTATACACTGTCAATCTCTGCCTTCATATGTTTGTCAAAATTGTAACATGTAATTGACACAAACTTTCTCATTCAATAGAGTGCAAATCAATGTTTCCCATCCTCCTCAAATATGACATCAAACTGATGTTTCTCAATGATCTTGGGTAAGAAGATACCAAATCAACATCGTTATCTAAATAATTACTAGATAGGCTCTCCTAACTTCCAAACGTCTCAATCACAATAAACATCCAATCCACTCCACCATCAATCCTCCATAAACTCATTAAATATCGAGTTTATGACTCACACCTCTCATAATCCATATCAGTTTCAATCATTTTCCCACTCTTATCACACTCCTTAATAAAAAACCAAGGCTAAAAATAAAGGAAATGAAAGGCAACAAAAGAAGAAAAAAACATGAACTAGAGCTTTGTAGTTGACTGAAGATCATGTAATCGAAAGCAACCGAAAAAACAAAAAAATATGTTTACTGGAGCAAATACTTGTTTAAAATGAAACTACGAAAAAAAATGAAGTAAAAGGCCTAGTCTTTATAAGAAAACCCCTCTAGCTAGAATGTTCGATAGAAAAGCAAGAGGTCTAGATTCATTTTAATTTTCCGAGACGTTTTTAATCACCCTTTTATTTAATGATGGGTGTTTAATAAAACCCAGAATATCATGAAATCAATTGTATATCATACGAAAAGGCATAATAGCAAACAAGCTCGACTAGCAAATAAAATCTCAGACTTTAAATCCTTTCTCCCTTATAGGCCTTATTCTTGAGGGACTATAAATCGTAGATCTTAAATCAATCACCTTTATAGACCTTGTGCTTGAGGGATTATGAACTGATATATTTTAAATCACATCGCCCCTAAAACCCTGTGTTTTAGGGATTGTAAACTGTAGGTCTGTTGCACCCCAAAATTTACCCTCTTTATTTGAGCCATAAGTTAATAATGACATTTATTTTGTCATTCAAAAATTGAAGAAAATCAATAAAGAGTTCCCGTGGTTTTAAGGAAGCGCGATGTGAAAAATGGTTTAAAATAGTGAAAATATCTATTTCGACAATATCTACAACTTTCATGTTTGGCTTGGAGGCCAGTTCTTTGAGGAAGGTCGTCAAATTTGCAAATTACTCGAGATTTCACAGTGAAAAATGGTGCTGAATGTAGGGTTTCGGGCCTCGGAAATATCATATCTCATAATCCGCTCGCTGGATTCGCTCGAAAATTTAAATGGAGCTCCGTGTCATCATTATCAAGATTTCATATGTTCGGACCGAAGACCAATTATGCACTGAAAATTCCCATCATTTTGAGGAATGTCGTAGTATTCCGGAAAAAAGTGTGTTTTCGAGTATGTCGCGCCAAGTTTGAAAATTCATAACTTCTTCGATTTTTATCGTATGATGTCCAATCCGGCGGCATTTTCTCGGAAATTTTGTTAGCTTCGATTCTTCGTCACACATGCTTGTTCAGATTTCGAGCCGAAGATGGAGTTTTATCGAATTCTTTGAGCGGTACGCACAAAATTCTGCACAGTCGCGCCAGATGAATCGGCGTTTCTCGTCATTCAAACGCGCGTAATTTCTTCACCGCTTATCGGATTGAGACGATTCTCGCGGCTATGATCCACAAATTTAGTCATCTTCGAGTTGACATTGGTCTTCTCTCAGAATTTCGCGCTGAATCACATTTCCTCGAAAACGAACCAAAAAGAGATCATTAAGGGCATTTTGGACGTTTCACCACTCACACTATATAAGCTATTTTTCTTCACATTCTCTCATAATTTCATTTCACCCAAAAGATCAAAAACACTTTCTCTCAATTCTCTCTCAATTTTCTTGGATCAAAACCACAAAAACTCACAAAAACTTCATCAATCTTCATCAATTCAAGATCAAATCTCAAGAACAAATGAAGATCAAAACAAGAGTGAATAATCTCCTCTCTCATTGATAATCAAATTCGAATCTCTCTCCCAAGGCTAGGGCGCGCCACTCTCCCTCTCTCATACCTTGGATTTCGTTCGTGTTCGCGTCGTGTTGGCGTTCGTGTTCATCCGATCTCATTCTCGTCGCTTGATCCGGTAAATACACTACAAACCTTGCTAGATCATTGATTTTGTTGCTTAATTCGACATTGCTCATGATGATTTTTGATTGTGGATGATGGATCTATGATAGTTGATGATGATAATTGCTTGTTGATGGAATGATTTGTGTTGATCTTGATTATTTGATTGAATTCGAGATTTACCGGTGGATTGCCGTCGATGATACATGCATGTTGCTTATGATACAAGAAATCACATTCTAAGTGTTCGATCATTTGAGTGTTTGAAGCATTTGTGCTTAATTTTGAGTTTTTTGCATGATAAGTGTTGTTGAAATGCTTAATTGAGATCTTTGAGTGAGAATTCACGGAGCCTTATGGTTTTTGAACCTTAATTGTTGCTACTTGTTGATAATGATCAAGTCCGGAATTGGTTGAAATCTCTTTGTCATTTGCACAATACTTGTTCATGTCTTGTGGCATGTCGCATGTCAACTCGTTGCCATTGCTTACTTTTGCTAAAGCATGAAATGTTTGTTAACAAGGTGTTTAAATTGTGCACTCATTGATATGTGAAGTCATGGTTAATCGTGAATGCTTTGATCTTGCTTTCGATGCTCATAATTGCTAATTCATGCTCTTGGTGCGACGCCGACACGTCGATTGTTGGCATATCATTTGATGTTAATTTTCATGCATGAATTGAATCTCATATGTTGTGCAAAATGAAGGATTTGGGCCCTTAAACGCATGTTTTATCATTGCTCGCATGACGGTCGTCTGTGGTGGTTTGTATTTCGTTTGCTCGTGCGAGATTTTGGTTTTTTGAGGTTTTTGCTTCAGTAGGTCGACCTATTGCCTTCTTGTGACCCTCGGGTATGCGCACGCTGACCCAGTAGATCGTCTCAGGCTCTGTTCAGGTCGACGCATGCTTTCTGCAGGTCGACGCATAGTTTCTTGTAGGTCGACGCATGCTTTCTGCAGGTCGACGCATAGCCTTCTTACCTGTCTCGGGTATGCGCACGCCGACCCAGTAGGTCGACGCATTCCCTGTTCAGGCCGACGCATGTTGTCAGCAGGTCGACGCATAGCTGTGTTTTTTGCTTGTTTTACTTCCTAACTTCAATCTTTCATATCTTTTCACTCGTAACTCTGATTTGCGCGTTCTTTATATCGTTGAAAAGCTTGTGAAATGTTCTATCTCATGAGATGATTGGCATTGATTGATTTTAGTTTATTCATTGTTGGTTTTCCCTTTGACATTTGTTTTCCATTTCGTATTTGTGTTAATCGTTCATTTTCTCTTAGCTTATAATGCAATAACGCAATTTCGATTGCGATGTTTGTTATCTCTAACTTGTGTGCTAGTGTGCAAGGCTTTTGGATAATCACCGATCGACGCTTATTGCGTGAGTGTTCCGCTTTATTTGCGGGACACAATTTCTTTCACTCACATCGTGTTCTCATCTTGGAGACACGTTCCTATTACTTTATATCTGCTTGTTTAGTTTGCTTGTTCCTCTTGCAGGTGTATTGTGATTATGCTCGACGCACATGTCGACCTTTGTGTGATTTCATGGCTAATCGGTGTGCTGACTATTTGCTTTTGCTTTGCTAGCTCGCTCGCGGGATCCTTTAGTTTCTTTGCTCTCTTCGCTATAATTTACGGATCATCATCCGTTTGGTATTGATCCCGTTTCATTTTATTTTTCTCGCACTTTATCGCTTTCTCGCATCATCCTTTAACATGAGAAGTAGGACCTAGACATGCATCTGGCCAAGCCCTCGAAAGAGGCTCTGTTTTTGTTGGTGTGTTTATATTTGTGCTTTGCGGCAGGGAGTCACGGTGTAATAAGTCCTATATGGCACTCCGTTAAGTCCTCAAGGAAGGCACGCGGAAAGGGTTAGTAATCAACCCCCGCCTAGTCTCATCGAGTCCGTTCATTATGCGCACGCTACGCGTTGCTCGCTTCTGAACCTGCACAAGATCTTGTTATCGAGTATGTCAGGAAAAGGGTTCATGCAGTCGGATCCCCACATTTACTATAGCTCACGTCGCTCTACGTTGATGCTCGGTGTACGCACGCACCGTTTTCCTTTCAGATCCGTGACGGCTTGGTTGCTGAGAGGGATTCACTCCTCTTGTCTATGGCCCAATCATTTTCGCGAGATCTAATGCTTGGTTGACTCGGGTGATTCGCTCCCCTTGGCTATGGCGGGACTGCTTTTCTACCATTCGGCCAGTGCCGTTGGTTTGTTTACTTTACGAGTGGAGCTCGTTTGTGTGATATACTTGTTTGCATTCGTTTTTCCCCGTAGGATGATAGGCTAGTTTAGACTTGTACCCTTTGTATGATAACATTAGGTAGCAAGCTTTCCCCCTTTAGCTTAGGTTTTCGTCATGCATTCTTTAAAACACAAACCACACTCTTTGATTTTCTTTTCTTAAGAGCTTGTTATTTCCGCTCCATTCCCAGCATAAGTCTCCAAAGGTTGAGCAGCAGAGTGTGAATGTAACCCGTTCACCTAAAAAATACAAAACAAACAGAAATTAGTTAGCCGAGCTACGGTAGCTCTGATTCTGCAAAATAGATACGTAGGCAGCGGGGTAGGACCCGTGCGACCACAACTCTTTCTTTTCCCTACATTTTGCATGCATTTTAGTCTAGATTAGCGCATTTTGCTTACACACCCATAATTTTAGACACAAGCGTGGATACCATCGAGTACGATGGGCGCGTGGGGTGCTAATACCTTCCCCTCGCGTAACCGACTCCCTTACCCTTTTCTCTGGTCGTGAGACCGTTGTTTTGTTTTGTGGTTTGCTGGCATTTCCCTCCTGAAAAGGATAAATATGCTAGTGGCGACTCTGTTAATTTTCGCGGTACCGACAAGGTCTTTAATCATTTAGCCATTCAAGATCTTTTGTTTGAGAGACTATGAACCAACAAGCCTTAAATCACTTCTCCCTTATAGGTCTTGTGAACTAATATGCTTTAAATCACTTCTCCCTTACGAATCTTATGCTTGAGGGACTATGAATTGATATATTTATAAAAACCCAAGCCCAATTAGCATTGTGGGACCTCGACTCACTAACTCTAGAGCATGATGAGTCCTCAAAGATCACTTAAACTGGTATAAGAGAGATGAATACAACTCGACTAGCAAGATAATTTGACTTTAAGACAAGAATCTAACCAAAATACGAGTCATGTGACAAATTATTGATAGTAGTTATACAACTAAGCTTCAGACAAAGAAATAGGACAATAATGGTCATGATAATGTAACAATTATAATTGTTGTAACAACTATAACGATTGATTTTAAACCGTCAATGCCATAAAATATGGTTTAAAGGATACTGATGTAAATAAAACCAAAAAGGACGACGAAAAAGAATCACTTATTTTTCACTTATTAAATCTATTGAGATATTTCCTACAATACTAATAATACAAGATGATTTTATTAAAAAGTAATAACTTTTTTGAATATATAATCAAATATATTTTTTAATTTGTATTAACACATCCAGATTATTAGAGAAAACACGCACTCTAATACAGGATCTCCGTTATTATTAAAGCAAAATTTGATAAGTGTATAATCCATGAAGTTCTAGCTAAAAAAAATAATGAACCAATCAACTGAATGTTAAAATGGTAAGATTAAAACTTTTAAAATATAAAAATAGAGAACCAAAAGCGCACTTAAGCAATTTTAAGCCTTTTTAATTTGCTTAAACTGATAAAAAGGATTTATAATATCATTTACTATTTATCAATATCGATTCTTATAAGTTTTTAATTCATCTTTTGTATGTTATTAATACAAAATAATTTTAAAAAGTTACTAATAACTTATCCTTTTCATAAAACTAATTATATTTTTTAATTTGTATGAATTCAACAAAACAACTTATAATAGTTGTGGTCAAATAGCAAAGAGCATATGAAGTGCTATGTGCCAACCTCATTAGGCCACTAACCACCACTTGCTACTATGACTTAACTTCTATATTTTGGACTTTGGAGTGTGAAACAGAGACATGTTGCTATTATTATCGCTCATCTGTGGGATACAGCTACACCCCTCATCAGTCACCAATACTGATTCGTTTTTGTCCCTTGTTCATCTGAAACCCTCTTCCAGTATACAAAGAGAGCAACAATGACTGCAAGTGTTGGCAAGAGACACTACATGTTATGTGCCTTGACAGCAATTGTCCTTATAGCTCTTTGGTCCATGTTCACTGGCACAGTCACCCTCAAATGGTCCACAAACAACCTTAATCAATTCTCAGATGGATTGGATTCTATGATTCTTGAAGATCTAGATGTCTTGGTATGGTACCCAACAAACAAGACATAATTTTACATTTATTCATTCATATAGATATAGCAGTTTTCTTCACAGATCACAAACTGACATTGCATTTTGTTTCTGTTTTGGTTTTCAATTGAGAAATAGGAAGTGGAGGAGAGAGAAAAGGTTGTGAGACGTATGTGGGATGTGTACAGTCGCAGTCATAGCAATTCCATTGGATTACCTCAGTTTTGGTTGGAGGCTTTTGAAGCAGCTTATGAGAACTTGGTCAGTGATGTTCCTGTGGTTCGAGAAACAGCTGTTTCAGAAATTGCCAAAATGTCACTGGCACTGCGATCACAAATTGTACATCAACTTCCTCTTCAACTTGAATCACCATCTGTAAGCTTATCTCACATACAATTAAATACTCCCTCCGTCTCATAATAAGTGTCTTATTTGAGCTTTGCGCAGTTTTTAAGAAAATGATTAGACGTGTTGATTTTAATGAAAAAGTTAATATCATTTACCAAAGTACCCTTATTTATTATAGATAGTGGAGTTGTTGAAAAACGTGAAAGTTAATATATAGGGGTATAGTAGTGGAAAAAAATAATAAATGTTGCATTGGTATTCTAAAGAGACATTTATTTTGATACAAAGAAAAAATGGAAATGAGACACTTATTATGAGACGGAGGGAGTAATCTATCAACTTATCAACTTAGCTTTTCTCTTTGACATGACATAGACAGATAGTACATAGTCTGAGAAAAATTGCATTCTTGCTTTTCATGGTCAGGATGTGCAGAGCAGCAGGAGATCAAGAAAACTTAAGCAAGACAAGAATCAGAAGGAATTGGATCATTATGAAGACCATGCATTTAAAAATGAAAAAATCTTACCTCCCAAATGAAGAAAAAAAAATAACTATGACTTTTTAGGTTTCTAAATTTGAATTAAACTACTTGTGTAAATCTTATTAATGTAGAGCTGCTACTCATTGTGGTCCAAAAAAAGAGAGAAGAAGAATACCTACTGCTCATTGCATATTTATGTTTGTAGTGTCATAAATTTATCAAAGCAAATTGCCTGTTCTTTTGAGAGACAGAAGATGAGTATTGTGTTCAAGTATCACAAGACATTGTCCTATCTGTTTTCTTAAATTTTAACAAAACAAATAATAGTAGTTCAACTGATTTGCTTTAAAAGAGATACAAATTTAGGTTGAGCTTGTTCAGTCATGAAAAATCATTTTTATAAATAACCCTTTTTTCAAGGATATAATTATGGGAATGATACATTGGAAAAAGTTTTTAACAAGGAGTGGAAGCCAAAAGAAGATGAGACAAAAGCAAATTACTAGAAATAAATTAAGGCTAGTTTACATTAAAATGACAAAATTGCTAGAGCAGATCCAATTGATGCTGCTACTGTTGCTGTATAAACAAAAATCCTAAAATGGAAAATTCATGTACAAAGTATGGACAAAACATATTTACATGTTCCGCAACAACCTGTGTTAATGTTAGACATCAGTCTTCTACTGTCTGGATCTCACCCATCATAATCCGGTTACTTACGACATTGAATCCCAAAACTGCAGCGCTAACCTTTTTCCCTTTCTTACCTTTCTTTCCACCTTTTAAGGGGGAACCATCTGCCTGTCCCAGATTCTGTAAATTTGTATTTCCAGATATTATGCTTCCAACAACTTTCCGATCATTCTGAGTCAGAAAAGCTGTTTCCAAGACTTCGGAAGGTAGTAACTCCATGTAATTGAGGAATTTGTCAATGAATTCATGATCAGGGTCATATGATCCAAGATTTTCTTTCAGAAACATCTCTGCTTCAGATTTTGATTGCTTCGAGCAAAATTCGAGGAAACTTGTATCTGCCACCCCAAAAAAATATAGTTAAATTGACGTTATATAGGAGATTAAACTATAGATAATGTGAACACCAAATGCCTGACAATATCCAGTTAATTCCTCAAGAGTATGCTTGGGAGTTGGGTTTTGAAGGGCTAAGTCGATATTATGATATAATTTGAGATAAAAAAAATGAAGGAATCACATGATAGATTATCATATAACATAAGTCGATATCATGATATAATTTGAGATAAAAAAAAAAAATGAAGAAATCACATGATAGATTATCATATAACATTCCAATCACCCTTAAGGGTCTGTTTCGATTGGCTTATCTGAGCTTATCTACTGCTATAAGTTTTGTGACGTTGTTTGAGAGACTTTATCAAAACAAAAACAGCTTATGAAGCTTTTTATATATATTTTTTAATTTATTTTTATAAATTCTTCAAGATAGCTAGTGAAAACAACTTATAACATATGTAAAAACAAGTTAAGTGTATTTCATCTTTTGATATAAAAACAGCTTAAGCGAGCTTATTTTGCTAAGCACTTGTGCTATAAGCTGCAAATAACTTGTTTATCCAAACAAGCCCTTAATTGATGTTAGAAACATTTTCTAATTTCTTAAATTTTGAAATGAGAAATAATCTTTTCCTACATTTCCCTCCAAAGGCCAATACTCAAACGTTGCCTTAGGGAGACGACAACATTTGGAAAAAAACATATGTTAGGCAACCTCTTTAGTCAACCTAAATCTGGATTTTTCTATCAAAATATAAAATTAAAACCAAGTCTGAAATGGTAGGTACCTTTTGTCCCAATAAGTCTCACACATTCATTCTCACACCAAATTCTGAAGTCCATGGCTTCTGAAAATTTCAAATAGAAAAACAGCTCAGTATCTTTAGGAAGTCATTTTATAATCCAACGACACACACACAGAGCGCTCAATTAGACAGTACTGGCAAAGCAAGTGAAATTATAGTTAAGATAAACACAAGCAATCTTTACCAGAATTCCTAGTCATGACATCTTTCTTTAATTTCAGCGATGATTGAGAAGAGACGGGTGATGATGACAGCAATCGCTCTGTTGGTTTGCTACTCCCAGATTTTTGGTGGCTTAATGATCCAGAAGAATTACCTTTCATGTGAACATTTTTGGAACCCCAACTCCCCTGGCTTGCAAGCTGAGGGAAATTTGACCTGCTTATACAACGGCAACAAAATATATACTGAATCAACATATCCTCAAAAGAAGGTTTCATGCACACAGTCATACACCTAATGTTGCACGTAGTAGCATCGCTTCTAAATAGACAAATGCTTTTCGATAGTGAGATAGTGTCCAAAGGAAGCATAGAAGTAATAAATTTTCCTGGATGCTTAACCCAAGTCTTTAAATCAGCCTTAACATCGTATAATACCATCTAAAAATCTATGATCACTTTACATGGTATAACGTTATCATATTTTTATCAAAACTGATATTTAGTTGCACAGTTGCAAAACACATGTTTTCTAAGAGAATAAGACCTCTTACTATAATTGGTTGTGATATAGAAAAAACTTTAGAGCCCTAATATATATGTATAACTAACAGATTCCAAAATACAAAACCATTTCAGTACAGTAGCATCGTAGAAAATAAGTTTGATCAAACATATATATATTGAAGAATCGCAAACTTAGTGTAGCATGAATATACATCAAACACTAATAGCACTACAACGAGACAGAAGTCTTACTGTTTAGTTTCTTGCTTAGATTGCTCAACTGGACCCCAGAACATGTCATCATCCCCTTTGTGTTTTGAATGAGAAGCTTCGGAGTTTATGTGGCTAGAAGATGCAGTTTTTAATGAAGTTGGAGCTGAAATTGTCCGTGAAGGACCACTACTCTGAGCAGTTTGGGCAGGCTGTGATTTCTGAGGAGTAGGAAATTGATTTGGGGGAACTGCAGAAGACTTTTTCTCCTGTTCCTTTAGAATGTCTCTTAATGACAGTGGTTTATGAACCCTACCAGAATCAATTGTCCAAGCTGGAGAAGGAGATGGGCTTGTTGGCTCTTCCCTCCAAAGAACAAAATCTCCCAGAGAGGGTCCTGAAGGTATGGTAGGCAGTTCTTTCTCCTGCTGCACAGACCGGGAGCTTTTTCCCTTTTCAATGGGACTTGAACTTATTGGTGTTTCACTAGAAGCAACTGGCTTTGAGATCTTGGACCCTGAACCCTTTGATTTTGTAGATTTTTTCCGGCTCCTTCTAGTGTCTTTAGCTTCAATGAACTCTCCTTCATCTATTGGTTCTGAATGGGCAGCTATATATTGTGAGAATAATATACTGTCTAGACCTGTGCCATCTCTTTCATTAAAAATCTCTGTGTCTTCTGCCAATAGATCATGTAATGGACTTTTCTTGCTCTTGCTATGTTGAGAAGTTTTTGTTTTTCCCAGATTTTCGGTATTGCTTGCTTCTTTATGATTTTGACTAGA
The DNA here is from genome assembly GCF_029867415.1 of Vicia villosa. Lineage (NCBI taxonomy): Eukaryota > Viridiplantae > Streptophyta > Magnoliopsida > Fabales > Fabaceae > Vicia > Vicia villosa. The sequence goes on from NC_081182.1 coordinate 6,804,781, forward strand.
CACCTTGATAGGGTCTGGATTAGCCACAACTCCAACCCAGGGAGTAGTCACACTTGGTGAATTGACGGTAGTAGCAACCTCAATTACAGGCATCTCTGTCTGTGCCCTTTTCTGCTCTTCCTGTTGAATTTCTAATAAAGACTTCGCTTTGAAACCAGGAGCAGGCTTCCAAGCTCTCCCTGCAGGCAATTCAGTATTCTGGGAGGCAACAGGACTGAATGACTTTGAGTCATTCTCAACAAATGTCTCAGCAATGCTTTCTGGAACAGTAGCAGGGAGGTCACTAACTTCATGATGAACTACATTTGTGATAGCAGTTCTAGAAACACCGTCCACACCGCTTGTTTGTTTGAGATGTGTTTCATAATCTTCTTCTTCCCTGTTGACCTCCTTCAAATTGATTTCACTATAATTTGGCTTTTCAGATTCTGTATTCTTCGACTGCTGCAAGGTTACATTTTTTAGCAACCCTTTCGCTTGACCAGAAGATTGGGATTTGGAAGATTTTTGCTTCTTTGATTTCTTCTCAGTAGCCTTTTTGGGTTCACGCACTTCAATATCTCTTACATCTGCCACAGATGGTTCAGCATTTGAAACGACATTTCCACCTAGCTGCTCTGGTTTAATCTCCACATCGGTGCCCACCTGACCTGTCAGTGGTGATGCAGTCGAAGACACATCCGTACCCACCTGACCTGCCAATGATGATGCAGCCGAAGACACATCCGTACCCACTTGACCTGCCAATGGTGATGCAGCCGAAGACACTACAATAACTGGTGCAACATACAGTGCAGGTTTGGAATACTCAGCAGACTCAGAAATTGCATTCACAAGAGTACCATCAGCCCTATCATTGTTATCTGACATCTGCTCCACATATTTAACAGTACAGTCAGAAGCAGAAAAAGGTTTCTGTGCGATATTAGGCTCTTCTGTAGTTCTGCTCTGCTCATGCAATAGCAAACTTTCAACAGAAGCTGATGCAGGCAATGTTTCCTTCTGGTATTTTTCATTAATTTGTTCAGGAAGAGCAGTGTCCCAACCCTTATGTTGACTCATATTCCCAAAAAATTGATGAGGCAGCTGCACAGATTCAGCGCTTTTATTATAACTAGTATCTTGGCTTTCTTGCTGAGATATATTCAAAGACTTGGTATTAAGCTCATCATGCACACTAGGAACTGGTGTCTGAGAACTCGAATGAAAATTTTCATGAGGTGGTTGCCATTGAGAAGGTTCCACATGCAAATTCCCCATTCCTAATCCACCACCCTGCAATTGTCCATAAGATAAACCACCAAAGTGTTGGTGAGACTGATGCCCTTGCAGCACCTGAGAAAGCATTTGCCGTTGTTGGTGCATTAACAGTTGTTGCTCCTCCTGTTGCTTCAAAAATAGGAGTTTATCTAATAAAGGCATCTGCTGTGCAGGAGCAGTTGCCTGTGAATGCATCTGCAGCAAGTATTGCTGTTGCAACATATTCACTATCTGGGGATCCTGGGACAAACTGGAAGAAAACAACTTTTCTGCTGTTAAAACATTAGATGGGTTATCTGCAGTTTGAGCCCTTAAATTATTTAAAGACAAATGGTTTGATGCTTGAAATGTTTGTTGTTGAACTCCAAATGGTATAAAATTTTGATCACGATGCAAGTCAATATTATTCTGAAGAGGATTCAATCCAGCTTGCAGAGGATAATTCGACCAGCCAGCAACATTATTATTTAAGCCTGTGGATGCCCTGTCGGATAATCCTTGGATACCTGAGATCAACTCAGAATTTTGGGACTGAAATTGTCGAGAATTGTCACTCAATGAAGACATGAGTTTTGAATGTGGCGATGCATCTGGAACAACATCTGATTTTGGCGGAAGAGATGCTGCATCAATCCCGGGCCAGTATGGATAAGGATTTGGTAAGGACCTCTGTCGTTCAAGTGCCATCCTCTGAGCCAGCAAGTATGGGTTGTTTACACCATCAACTCCAGATGGGCCCAAATTACCAGAATTGTTTCCAATAAAGCCTTGTATTCCTAAAATGTATGTGATTAGGATAAAATATGACCATCTAAAACACAACTGCCGCAATATATAGTACATGTTATGGAGAGAAATTGTAGTGCATAGCATACTTCTATATAAAAAATATTTATTAAAAAAACAGTATTACCTTCTGATAAGGTCACGTTTTCAAGAGGGGAACTGCTCTTGCTACCAGACATGAGTGACTCCAAAAACCTATTTTCAGCTTCAGTGGCAGAACCCAGTCTATGCATGGAATTATTTCTCAACCTCTCAACCTCACCCAGCCCAGTATGAATATTCACAAAGGTACCGGCACTTTGACGAGCAGGTGCCTCTGTAGTGTCAAGTTTTGTTACAGGGAACCCAGGTGGTGGTCGGGCTTTAGCTCGTAAATGGGGCATGACATCAACAAGTTGCAACCATGGCGAGTCAGCTGCTGCACTTTCCAGACGAACTAGTAAATCAATACCAAAATATCCAGCCTCAAGCCATCCAATAATATCAACTCCTTTGAATGGACCTTGAACTTGACCCCGAGGATCTTTATAGAAAAGGGATAACTCCTCTGGAGAAGTCTGCGGAACTCTCCTGGTTTCCAGTTCACCATCCAAGTATCCAGTTAGTTGCCTTTTAACAATTGAATCTTCGCTAGATTGCCACTTAGCTACATCTCTGGTGTCAGATAAATAGTCCAAGTTATTTTCCCACTGAGTACGAAAATCTTTTGGCTGGTGTGACCATTTAATATCTGAGTTTTTTGAACTGACATCACCAGGCACATTTTTGCTATCATGCATGAGACTACTTGCTTGTTCACCCTGCGATGTGGCATGCCGTCCAGTACCAGGGTGAACAGGACTATTTTCTTCAAAGGCTGACTCTCTGTTACTGTGCACTTCATCAGCTACTTTATAAGAACCACCACCTTCACCTCTATCTGCATACAGTATTGGAAAAGCCCTTTCAGACACATGAAAACCCATCTTCATATTAGCCAAATTCAACAAGGTATAATCCATTAAAGTGAAATACAGTTGGAAATAAAACACACTAATCTTCCACTTTCCTACACCTCTCCAATATTTCACTTCGTAAGTAGTTTAGATCCATTGACCATTGAATATCAATAAGAACAAATTCAATGTATTCTATAAAGTAGTTCTAGCTTATTGTAAATTGTGTATTTCTATTTTTAATAGGTACTCATCAGACCCAGTAACATTTGAAACAAGAATTCTAGGTTCCAAACAATGGATAGTATCTACAATATATAATAGCATCAATGAATATTGAAATCAAATAAGACCTGATAGACAATATAGTAAATCTTAACAGAGACAAAAAAAGGTGAGCAAGAACCACTAGTGACATAAGAGCAAGTTCAACCATGCATGTGCAAAAATACTCAATACCGAGTAACGTTATAGAAAAAAAATTCAAAGTCCCAAACAATTTAAACTATAGTAAAAATATCACTTTTAAAAGTTACGTAGAAACAAAACTTATCCTGTAATGTGTCGTTTATTGGGATAGTAAAATATACAACTCCCGGAGTCGTATTTAGTTTTTAATTAGCACTACATTTTTAAAATGGTTAGAGGATGCTTTAAGATCTATATATTTTCTGAGTTGGTTAAAGAGATATAACTGTGTGTTTAGTTTTACTTTGAAGAGCTTTCTAAAAAACTCAATCAGTGGCAAGTGGTATTAATTTACCTTGGACAGCTGCATTTCCAAGCTTCATTTGTCTTGAATGTGTAAACTCTGTTGAGTTCCGTCCATCTTTTGGCACCGGAGGTGCACTGCTACTAACTATTTCCCCTTTGTCAATACCCTTTAAGACGGTCTGTTTCAAACAGAAAACCAATCTAATAAACCACTAGAAATGGCAGTGTCATCCAGAAACAATATACAGTAACATCAATTACCAGTTCCTCAGAAGTTGGTGCACAGAGAGCTAGAGGCGCCAATGGTTCGTCTTGTGTAAAAGGAGGAACCTGCGCAAAATCATCCACTAGTTTTATAGCTGTATGCACATCAGTCACTCTGTACACATCAAGTATATTAGTCCTACTGTATCTAAATGGATGAGCTTCTCCACGCTCCCTTTCAACTTTATCCAATACAGTTTGAGGGTATTGAGAATGCATGTAGGAGCTATTTATAGGACTCCCACCAGAACCAAATCGGCCACCTCCGTGATTAGCCCCGGGAACTGTATCCTCCCCACGGCCACGTCCGTGATTAGCACCTGGAAGTGTATCCTCCCCACGGCCCCGCCCAGAAGAAAATATAGGCACTTGTTTGCTGGGTGTCATATTCTGGTGATGGGAAGGCTCTATCCTTCCACGTCTTTGTAAGGAGTTAGATCTCCATGGCGAAAAACGAGCCCCTTCCTTTTCATCCTTACCAGGAATGGAAATGTGAGACGAACCTTTGTCCAGGTGCAGATCACAATTTTTACCAGAGTCGTTCTTTTTCTCATGAAGAACTTCAGGCTCCTTCTCGTCATGACCCCAGCGTGAGGTCCACCTATTTTCACGCGGCTGATCAAAATTCATCTCTCTATTACCTGAATCATTCCATCTATCAGACGTACCACGACGTGTTTCTCCAAAGTTCCTAGAAGACGGGTTATCTGCCCATCGGTCCACTCTCCGAGCATCCCCCAAGACCTTGTCTCCATCCCTCCAACGTTCCTGGCGTATGGAGGACTTGGTGTCCCGCTCTTCATCGCGCCAACGGTCATGGCGTCCACTTTCAGAGTCAAGTACGGATGGCCTAAAGACGTCCTTTCTCTTATGGTCGTCACGCACATCTTCATTTCCAGATGTCTTAACAGTCTCAGAGTGATTGCTAAGTGATGGAGTTGAGATGACATGGCTTTCCTGATAAATAAAGTAGACTCACTTAGAAGCAATTATAAAATATTACTGGAGTGAATTCAAAAGAAAAAAACATTACAACAATACGCCAAAAAAAATCTAATTCAAAACTTGCAGGTAATTGTTACACACCACGGTTCCTGCTCCAGGTTTTCCCTCCCCTGGCTTTGGCAGAAGCCACTGCGGTGAGAGTGGAATAGGATTGTCAGAGCCTTGGAAATCTGAACATATGTGATAAGAGCTTCAGTTATTACAAGAAAATTGAGTTTTTAACCAATTTCAAAATTTTACTAAAGCAGAATCTAAAAGAAGTAAAACTATTGACATAAGTTTCACAGCAGACAGGTAACCATGTAAGATTCAAGAAAAGCTAATAGCTACATGGTCAGTAAAGAATCAGAACACAATATGTCAATTAACTGTTTTTCCATCTATAGCTCTTTTCCATTAAAAGTAAATAGTAAAAAGCACACGAATTGAGAAGGAAAAAAAGTTCCATTTTAAAAAAAAATTATAAAAAAAAAAACTTTGATACTTTCATGGAATAACAAGCTATTAGAATGATTACATGAAAAGTAGTCAACCATTTCTAAAACTCATCTCAAACACAATTATAATCACGCAAATCAATCCGATGTTTGATTATGTAGAATACATTAAGATTCATAGCTTGAATAAAGTGCCGGCTTAAAACAGTATAAATAAAAATAAACCAGGAAATAACGAAAGATTAGAGATAAAAAATGTACAATTTTGCATACAAACAGCAAAATGAATCTAAAATTAGAGTCGGAGATTAACTTAGTTTCAAGCTAGTTAAACTAAAAGTGCTGGATAAACACGTGGTAATAATAAATAAACAAGTAGAATCAAAATTACTTATAGAATAAACCAGAAAAACCTAACAGTAACAGTTCATGATTTCAAACACGATGAAAAGGCATAGACGTTTTACACGGTGCAAAGATCTAAGAAGCTTCAACTCCAACAAAAAATAACAATAAAATGGCGGAAGCTAAGAATTAGGTTTAGATTAAATTAAAATCGATTTTCTGAACAAGATGCTAGGGTTTAGTGGCGGCATGAGAGAGGGAGAAATTAGAGATGAAAAAGGATGGAATGAAACCTTTGGAGATCGGAAAGGGAGGAGCGGTGGAGACATGGAGGGAAGTAGCGGAAGTCCGGTGAGACATGGTTGATCGGCGGCGAGAGAGGTTACGGTTGCGATTGCGATTGAAGTGCGAAAGCGGAAACTGAAATGCAAAGAGGTGAGTGAATCTATAAGTTTAACTTGTGGTGTCTTAAAATGCAAATTGATGATGATTTTATCAAAGTTTGGGTCCACTAGTTATTACTCTCGTGCTTGCTTTTGTTCGTGGTGTTCACGCGCTACAGTTTTCACCGAGCTACAGAGGCATTGCTATGGTTATTTCGGTTGAAAAGGTTTGAAAGGGTGGTGAATTTTGATGTGCGTGTAAAACACGCGCGTGAGTTGGGTTCGAAGAGGGGTTTCTTCTGTTATACTTTCCCTCGTATTTTTTTTACTATTATTACGCGTGTCTGTCAATGTCCTAAACGTTTCAATGGGTTTATTTAGGGGTGATCGTATCCGAACCAATCCAAAAGCAAAACCGCAAATCGAACCAATCCAAACCGAAACCGCAAAAAGCCGCATTTGGTTTGGATGATTTTGGATGATTTTTGGACTAAACCGCGCGGTTCGGTTTGGTTTGCGGTTTTTATTTCACAAAACCGAACCAAACCGAATTGAACCGCATATTTAACTTAAGTTTTGAATTTTAATAATTAACTTATTATCTTTCCAAATCCAATTGCACACAACCACACCTCACGTTTTGAATTTTAATAATTAATTTATTAACTTAAGTTTTGGCATAATCGACTTAGTTTTTGTATTTTATTGAGCTACATATATATATGTAATTCTCTACTATCTAATATATATATTTCATTTATAATGTATTTTTAGTTCTCTACTGTTCTTGTAATATAAATTGTTCTTGTAATATAATTTCTTTTGTATGGTATAATATCATATATTATATTGACATTGAATTACTTTCTTTTTTCTTTTTATTTTAGTACATTTTTATTTTATAGTGTAAACCGCGGTCCACCGAACCGATCTAACCGCATTAGTTTGGTTTGGTTTGGTTTGGATGACATTTTAAAAATCAACCGAACCAAACCGAACCGCATGTATTTTTATCTCGCGGTTAGGATGACTTTTATGCTCAAAACCGAATCAAACCGCACCGCGAACACCCCTAGGTTTATTGACTACTAGTAGTATTTAATTTTATTAATTATCAAATTAATTATTACTACTCAATTTCTCTTTAACTATATGTTATTTTAGTAAAATATATAAGTCACATATACTTTTTTTTTGTTACATGAGAAAAATGTATTACAAAAATTTAGTTTAATTAAATAGTTTTATAATCTTAAAAATATATTTAAAAAAATTTATCTTGAAATTTTTTTAATTAATTTTCAAATACTATTATTAAATTGTACCAAAAAAATACTATTATTAAATAATATTTCTAGATTTATAATCCTTTTTATAAAATTTTAATCACATGATTGAATTTATGTAAAACTATTATAAAAATAAAATATTTTAAGACTGCACAGGGTGTAATAAGAAAACTAGTAATATTAGTAATCCATCAACAAAATAAAAGCATACCAGTTTACAAATCTAATTAGGTAAAAAAGATATTGCATTGCAGAGGTTTGATTAACGTGTTTATACATTTTTGTTTAATTTATTGAATAACTTTTTTCTTCTTTTTTAAATACTTAAAAACATTACACTTTTAAAAAATATCCATTAATATATGGAACTGAACCAAACCAACAGGTTTGAACCGGTTTGATTTGGATTGGTTGATCATTTCATATGCATATTTTATGTCATTATTATTTTTCAATAATATACATAATTTATTTCATGCTTTATTTTTTCAAACAACTTAGAAGTTTTCTTAATTCATACGAAACAATGACATGATTTTTATTGCATCATGTCAAATATAAAAGTTATCACTTGGGATCAAAAGGTTGAGAAGAGATTTGAAAGCTTAATAAATAAAACACAACAATAACAATAATAAGTTTCAACAAACATAAATTAACATGTTTCACACCTCAAATACATATCAAAATTATTTTGTAACGAGACTAGAAAGAATTTCATTGATGAAGAAGAAAAAAAAAGGCAAAAAAATAAAAATTAACAAAGAGAACTTGAACACGAAGAAGACGAAAATAACATATCAGAACGACGGAAGAGAAAGAAAAAGTGGTGGATGGCTGCGAGAACACTATTTCGGCGAGAGCAATTTTTTGTGACTTATGGTTTCTACTTTCTATGGTTGAAGTTTTGTTCTAGTTGTGTGTTTTACTAAAAGGAATGAAACATAAAGAAAGATAAAGAATGGATAGACATATGCAAAATTTGGGCTTAATGATGAGTGGAATAAAAAATTTAAAGTGTATATATAGTCATTGGTTCATATCATCGATTTGAAGGTTCCTAAAAGTTAAAATCGAAAATCAAACCATTTCACCTTGGTTTTCATTTAATTGGTTCAATTTTGAAACGAAATTAGAAACAATCGGTTTTTTCAATTTGGTTTAGTTTGAATTGTTAGTTTAATTAATTTTTTTTGATCCGCTTACACCATTATATATGATGGTGCTCACCTGAGGTGAGAGACTCTCTGGATGGACGATATGCTTAGGTAAGAGCTTTTGAGGGGTGTGATCAGTATGAGTTATGACATGTCATTTCCTCCTCCTAGGGAGATGTATTTATAAAGGCCTTTAAGGCCTAGGGTTCTCTTGGGAAGGGTCCTCGTCCACTTAGTCAATGTTGGAACCTTATATCCCGATTTCCAAGGAGGTAGTAGGTGAGCTAATGACCCTGGCTTCTCTCTGCACTAGAAACGTCTCTTCCCATGTTTCTCATGATTGGGCGATAGGGAGATTTTGGTGTGAGGTGATACCTCCCTTTTGGGTGACATGTCATTCTCGCCTCTCAGTAGAGATGGCAAGCAGACCCAAACCCGCGGGGCCCACCCGCACCTGAATCTGAGTCAACGGGTGAAAACCCGAGTTGAATGGGTTTGAATTCGGGTGCACCCGATATTTCGGGTGCGGGTTTGGGTAGTGTAAAACCCGCACCCGAAACCCGAAATCACATCTGCTTATATATACATATATATAATATTGTGGAAAGTTGTAGGAAAATTGTAGAAAATATATATTTTATGTATTTTGCTGCGGGTTTGGGTTTGGGTGGAAAAAACTGAACCCAACGGGTGTGGGTGTTATTTTTCCACCCGAACAACATTTGGGTTCGGGTTCGGGTGCCGATTTCGGGTGCAAGTTAGGGTAATGTGAAATCCACACCCGACCCGTTGCCATCTCTACCTCTCAGGGGTCGTCCTGTAATCATTGCCCTATAAGAGTCCTTTTAAAAATATAACACTACATAGTCCCTCAAGCATGAGGCATTTAGATAGAGGACAAAATGTTTTTAGATCGAGACTAAGGAGAATATCCCGCAGACCTGTGCTTCTTGAGGACATATTTCCTTCGATGAAGTTTCTACTAGCCAGAGACTATAAGTCCCTAAAGCGAAATTATATGTAGCTCGGTTGATGAGACTATGAGTCTCTCAAGCGAAACGTTTGACCTCTTGGGTGCAACTTTCATCGAGCCCTCACGAAAGACTTGTGATTAAGTATCTTAGGCTAAATATCGGTTGTGCCTCTTAGGCGTGATTCCTGATTCTAATCTCGTTGGAGGAAACGCTAAGTCCTTCAAGCGAGAGTTTAGTTAACCAGGGGAGCCTAAGTCCCTCAAAAAAATTATATGTAGCCCGAATGATGAGACTATAAGTGCCTCAAGCGAGACATTTGACCTTTCGGGTGGGACTTCTATCGAGCCCTCAAGTAAGACTTATGATCAAGTCTTTTATGCTAGATGTCGGTCAAGCCTCTTAGGTGTGATTTCTGATTTTGATCATGCCGAAGGAAAGGCTAAGTCCTTCAGGCGAGAGTTTAGTTAACCTGGGGAGCCTAAGTCCCTCAGACAAAATTATATGTAGCATGGCTGATGAGACTATAAGCCCCTCAAGCGACGTTTGGCCTTTTGGGCGGGACTTTCATAAAGCCCTCAAGCAAGACTTGTGAGCAAGTCTTTCAGGCTGGATATCAGTTGTGCCTCATAGGCGTGATTCTTTATTCTAATCCCCATTGAGGAAACACTAAGTTCCTTAAGTGAGAATTTAGTTAACCTAAGGAGCTTGAGTCCCTCAGACGAAATTACATGTAACTTGGCTGATGACACTAAAAGTCCATCGAGCGAAACATTTGACCTTTCGTGCAAGACTTTCATCGAGCCCTCAGGCAAAACTTGTGATCAATCTTCTTAGGCTGGATATTTTCGCGCCTCTTAAGTGTAATCTGTGGTTTGATCCCGTTCGAGAAAACACTAAGTGTAACACCCCATATTATTATTCTAAGTGTCTAATATGTATTAATCACATGAGATTAATTACTAGACATTAGAAACTAGAATAATAGTATCTGAGTAATTGCATATTTGGTAATATGGAACTAAATAAAGCGCAAGTTAGTAAAATTTAATGTGAAAAGTCTCCTTACCAATTTTCTCTCATTGACTCTTTCCACTTTTAGTGAAAATTCAGAAAAATAAAAAGAAGTGGAACGAAATAAAGGAAAGGAAGAAAAGAGTTTTTGCATGCAATTTCAAATCCTTGAAGAACCTTCAATCGCTCTCCAATTTCGTAATTTAGGTTCTTCTAGAACTCGTGTGGGGTTATTAGAATAGTAGGGATTTAAAACTCTAATTTTTGGGATTCTTGCATGTTGGGGAAGTAATTTGTTTTTTTTATAGATTCTTGAAAAGCATGAAGGCAGATAAATCCGTAAGACCGGTCATTGAGAGATTATTTCCAAAATTAGGATGAAGATAAATTCGAAAGACCTAACCTGAAGGGTAGCATTTTAGTAAGTTAGTGTGATACGGGACTTGCATAATTAATAATACATTCGTATATGTTAGTGTATTATGAGATAAAATGGTTAAGGTGAAGAACCTTAGAGTAATAATTCAGGTTAATTCCCATGACCGAGAAGACTCCTAAAATAAAAGAACTCCACTGAGATAAGTTGTATCTCACTCCATGTTTAATATTTCAGGTAAGCAGTAGGCAGCTAAAGGTAAAGGAAAGATGGTGTGATGACACTTTCTGAAGGACTTTTACCTCAGCTTATTTCGTTTCGTTTCCACCCTATGGTGATGACTTTGTATTACTATTGTATTATTTTGGCTTACGTCGTATTTGTATGCGAGACATGTGTACTTACGTAACCTTTTTTACTATTATAATTTGTTCTATATCGTAAATTAAGAGCTTAATTATATGATTTTTTACACACATTTAATTGAGTGGTTACACTAAGTCCCTCAGGTGAGAGTTTAGTTAACCTGAGGAGATAAGTTTCTTAGGCAAAATTAAACGTAGCCTGACTGATGAGACTATGTCCTTTAGACGAGGTGTTTCGATAGCTTGTTTGTGTTGCCCTGAATGGTGACGAGGATCTTCGTCGTGAGCTCCATCATAAGATTTCCCTTTAAGGGAGGCAAGGATCTTCGTCCTGAAGTCCAACATACAATTGTTGCTTCAAGAGACAGAAAAGATCTTCGCTATGAAGTCCATCAAACAATCGTTGCCTCAACGGGCAGTAAGGATCTTCGTCATGAAGTCCAGCAAACAATTGTTGCCTCAAGGGGCGACAAGGATCTTCGTCATGAGGTCCAACAAACAATTGTTGCCTCAAGAGGCAGAAAGGATCTTCGTTATGAAGTCCCTCAAACAATCGTTGCCTCAAGAACCGATAAAGATCTTTGTTATGAAGTCCAACAAACAAGAACATACAAAGGAAATAACTCTATTGGAAATAAATCGCTTAAGAATTTTGTATAGGTACATAATCATAATGTTTATTAGAGAACTACAAATAATTTTAACTGTAATAATATATAAGATGAAGGGCATTCCAGGTACTGGGCAAGTGGGATCCTTCCCATTCCTGCAATTTGTATGCTCCATGAGGGAGCTTCTAGAATATTCGATATGGACCATCCTAATTAGGTTGTAGTTTTTCCTGCTGTGTGGGTATAACCACTTCTTTTAAGACTAGGTGGACTTCTTGTATTTCTCTCGTTTTGACTTTTGAGTTATATCTTATGGCGGCCCTGTGTTTGGCAGTGAATTCTTTGACGTGGGCGGATTCTCTTAATTCTTTTAGCAGGTCTTCCGCACACTTCAAGCCTACCTTATTCATTTATTCATTAAACTAGGATCATTGCCATGAGACTGTGTCGATCTCTACCTTATTCATTTATTCATTAAACTAGGATCATTGCTTATATTCATTTGGTGAAGTAATGGGCTCCTACTATCAAGAACATAAATTGACTTGACGCCAAGGGGAACGGGTCCAAAATATCCACGCCCATTAGTAGAAAGGTCAGGGCAAAGTCATCGACTGGAGAAGTTCTCCTGGGGTGTGGTGAAGGACACCATGTCTCTGGCATTGATCACACTTTTTGACAAAGGCGATGCTACTCTTCATTAAAGTATGCCAATAATACCTCACTTTTAAGAGTTTGTAGGCGAGGGCTTTTTTACCAATGTGACTGGTGCAAACTCCCTTGTATACATATGCAAGTATATGAGCGGTTTCGTGTTCGTATAGGCATCACAACATGGGAGAATCCCTCCCCATTTTGTAATGTTTCCCATAAAGCAGGGTGTACTTTACAGTCTGCTTCCAGATCCTTATTGCTTTTCCATCGTCTAATGGAAATTTGTCAAATTGTAGATAACGTAGAATAGGCGACATTCGGCTAAATTTTAGGACAACTTCTTGGGAGTACACATCGTCCGCTCAATGCTTGGGGAGGCAAGAGTCTCCTGGATAATTGTTCTGTTGAACCCTACCGTCTTCAATGTGGCTAGCTTAGATAGGAGGTAAGCCCTGAAGTTCTGGTTGCGGGGGACGCGCTTTATTTCAAAAGAGGTGAGATTTCATTTTTTTGCAGATATTATGGATCTATGTGCTTGCAGGTAATGAAGATCTGCATATGAAATTTTGATGATGACAACGCATGGCAATAGCTTTCAGCCTTGATGATAACCAAAGCATCTTATGACTCATCAACAAAAGGACTCAAGATCGAGTGTTTGTATGATCAGATACCATCTAGCAACAGTCTTAAAGCTTCTTTAGAGAAATGTGTGAAAGTTTGCTAGGTCATGTCGGTCGGTTTGTTTGAGTGATCAGAGTACAGTAAAAGTAAGGTAGAAACTTAAGAGTACTAAGGCAAGTCCCACACACACAATTAAAACATCTTTCAAAATTATTTTCTAACAAAAAATAAGTGACTACAAGGCGAATATTAGCACCCACTGCCTGAGTTTCCATAATTAACAATCAAAATTTTCCCGCATGCATCCGTCCCCAATTAAATCAGTTTTTTCCCATAAGATTTGGAACGGGGCAGCTAGGTCGAGTTGGGTTCTGTTTTTTTGGCATGCCTATTAAGGCAAGGCCCTCGAGAATAAATGAATGGAATGGTTTATGATGAATATATCTTCTCGCCCCAGCTTCGTTTATCCCTTTGTAGCTGAAATGATTCCCCTCTCACTAGCATAGCTCAGTATTTTCCTTTCATTGTAATTTCCATTGAATCCCATGTTCATTATTCTCCATTTTTTTTTACCGTTGCAACTTCGATCAACCCCTTACACACACTCATTACACAAGGGAACCTAATCAACTCCATTAATTCCCTCTATTACTAAAAATATTTGGACTCGTAATCGACGAAACAGAGATGATGAAAGATGGAGAGGATTCAATCCTGTAAACAAATGCTTGACGCATATCAGGAGTATTTACACAATGACAGTCACACGTTAAGGCAACATAATATCAGTTGTTTTATGTTGTGTATTTTAAAGTAGAACAGAACTAGATTTGACATTAAAAAGTGATATGTTCTAGTTTTGTTAAAAAATATGAAACCAGAGATAACTTAATAGGACAGAACTAGAACAAGTTCCACCTTGCTCTCTGCGTCAAACACTACCATAGTAATCTTATTTGCATATGAACACTGCACCAAACTTATATACTTCTCTGCCCTTTCAACAGAAACCTATGCTATTCTGTTACTCTTCTAACGGATGCATTATTGATTCCTGAGTGACTCGCTTTCAGAGATTTGATCAATGGTGGTAGGTGAGCCCGATGGAGAAGTAGCTGTAGAAGTTGAATTAGTTGGTGTGTGTCCTTGAACTGCTAAATTAGAAGGCTGCAACGGATTTGCATCGGGAGCTTTCTCCTTAGAAGCATTCATGTTAACTTTTATCCTGCATTAGCAAGAGGTTGATCAATTTTTAATATGCTTCATACTACAAACTAACGAAGATCAATTGTTGCCAAACTACACTGCACCAAATACCAAGGCAGAAAGATGATAAACTTTGTCGCCATACGACAAAGCAATTTAATTAAACTGTGGTGGACTTCATACAACAACTAAGAGGGAACAGTTTTGAACTTACTTGTTATGGATATTGACATATTCATCCGTTTCATCAAGTATCTCCTCCTGAAATGCACAAAAATTTGATGAAGATGGATTAGCATATCAGAACCATAACGCAGTTTTCAATATTGTATCAGACTATCAGTGACAGCTAGAGTTGCTTCATCACTCATCAGTATTGAAAAGAAGTGCATCAAAAATCATAACACCAGTGCATGATTAGGGTGGATTTAAGCATCTAACCTGAAGAAGCTCTTCGATTACATCCTCCATTGAAATAACACCAACAACCACTTCACTGGGTGGAAAGACAGGCAGGGGAGCATTATCAAGGTCCAGAATGCAATATGAACAACCTCTGTGTCGCTTTTTAAAAGCCGGCGTTGCTGGTGGACTTTTTTTCACCTGGGGACTGTCAGAAGTCAAAGTATCGCGCGGCTCCAACATTGCACCTACATTTGTGCCAACAGTCACCTCAAAGATAATAACCAAGAGTTTAACCGAGTAGATCAACCATAAACTATCATAAGACCCTAGACTGTAATTAAGGATACAGAGAAAAACACAGCAGTGCGAAGCAAAAACCACGTGGTGCTGAAAATATCCATTATTAAAAGAAACACGAATGGATACAGCGGAAGACTTCAGGAGTAAGGAAGCCGAGTGCGGAAATGGGCTCAGTGGCCATTCCATCAAATGAATCCCAAAATGTGGACCAGATAAGCAGCCAGATGGAGCATGATGTGGCTGACCCAGGAATGCAAGAAAGGAGGAGAAGCAACAGAACCAGACAACAATTCTAAACTAAAGGATTATGTGAGAGACATCATAAGAGAGAGTGTGAGGGAAAGAAGGCACGGAATGTGTGTGACTGTGATGTGAAAGAAAGCACGGAATGTGTGTGATGTGAAAGAAGGCACAGAATGTGTGTGATGTCAATTATTGTCTTCCATGAATTCTATGTCAATTCTTTCTCCCTTGTCTATGCTATTTTCTCTCTGCTGCTACTTTTAGTATGCAGTTATGCACTGTACTATTCCTTTCAGAATGATAGAATGCTGAGTATGGGCTCTGATGCTGAAACAAGAGGAAATATCCTAGCAGGCCTTAACCATAACATGCCCGCTGTTTGGAGGTTTAAGGACACAAGAAAAGAATGACAAAATGGGAGAGAGGTGCCACAATGGCAATACGTTGTTAGAAGATTCCTTAAAGGGAATGAGGTGTGGAAGGGGGCAATCATTCTGATATCCATTCTGTTAGGTACCCTTAGTTGTAGTAGAGAGAAATTCTCATCTCTGAGGAGCATTGCTCTGGTTTTCTGAGCTTAGGCGCTTCCCTTTCAATTCAATAATATCATTCTCTTCCTCGTCAATTCTTTTCCTCTACTCCATCACAAAAGATTTCAGGAAGATGATCTTCAGCAGTCGAATGTCACAATTATTGAATCTACTTATATTAGGGTACAAAAACTTCACAACTAAACTACAAGGTCGGCAAATAAGAGGAATGATGACCCCCTCTAGGGAACTACATAACAATCTAACATACTTTCTTTTACGAGTTTAACAAATTCCTAACCACACATGATATTTCAAAAACATGCTGTCAACATGAGGTTTATTATTTATGCTTATATTTAAATCTCTACCTTTATCTAAGGGAGGATTTTTTCCTTTGTTCTTACAGCTGTCTTTAAACTCAAGTTGTTCTGAATCTTTAATTTTTTTGTATGTTCCTTTTTTATCATTTAGATCCCTATATACAACTGCAATATGACTGTGACCCTTCTGAAATTCATTCAGTATGTCATACAGAGGCATATTCTCTGAAACACTGCAGAATGAAGAGTAAATTGTGACCACCGGGTTACCATAAAAGCATATCCACGAGAAATTCAATTTTAATCTCATGTATATGAAAAGGGATTTACCGAGGAATTTTTCTGATCATCATTTTTCTTAGAGGAACTGAAGCCTTTGAATCAACCATAAAGAGATTTTTAACCTGGATGTATGAGTGAAAAACCGTTAAATTATAATGAATTCGTGACATGATAGTGAATAGGAAGTGCGTGAGTTCCATTCTTACTAATAATCCACCATCCACTTAGAATGTCTCAAAAGGAAGAAGAATTACCAGAACAAGTCCCATAATGTTTGTCCGCTCTCCAGCATAAACTGGGACTCTACTATGACCCATTGTCATTATTGAATTCAGGGTCTCCCTGCAGAAAAAAAAATACGGTTAAGAACAAAAGAAGACAGAAACATAGTGGAGAAATGACAAAGAATGCACAAACCCACAAATTTAGAGTTGCATCCAAATCAAGGGAAAATGCCTTTGATATGGGAGTCATGGCATCTTTTGCAGTCTTTTCAGTCAATTCAAGCGCTCCGGCTATGATGGTTGTCTCATCGTGTGTTAAATCTCCTCCTTTTCCAGCCTACACAGGAAAATAAAATTAAGTCCAGCCATACTAAGTCAGAGTACGAAGCAAAGTCATATTGAAAGAACTTGAACAAAAGTGACATATAATATTATAAACCCACATCAAAATAACACCCAAGTCAAGTGCATCTTATACATACCTCATTCCCATGAAAATTCACAAAGGTCTTGAGCTCTGCCCTCTTTAAAAGAGCAGCTTTTCCTTTACCCAACATCCAATCGAGGACCTGAAAATATCACAATCTTCAACCTTCTTATTTTCACAAGATCACAATAATATACAATGGTACCATGAACCTTGGTAAATAAACTGCCTAGTTAAGTGCTTATAGCATAAAAACATATCTTTTAAGTACTAATGTATAAGTTATTTCTATAACAAAGATAATATCAAATCAAATTGTTTTCATATAAACTATAAACTGTTTTCATAAGCTATCATAGAGAGAGCTAGTAAAAACAAGCTAAAAATAACTTATGGACATGTCTCCTAGTTAAGTGCTTATAGCATAAAAACATATCTTTGAAGTACTTATGTATAAGTTATTTCTATAACAAAGATAATATCAAATCAAATTGTTTTCATATAAGCTATAAACTGTTTTCATAAGCTATCATAGAGAGAGCTAGTAAAAACAAGCTAAAAATAACTTATGGACATGTCTTCAGCTGTTTTTATAAGTTCTTTCAAATAGTCTCACAAGTGTCTATACAACAATAACCAAGCCTTATCCCGCTAAGTAGGGTCGGCTACATAGATCAATTTTCACCATAATGTTTATCCAAGATCATGCTCTTATCCAAACCGTTAATCTCGAGATCTTTCTTAATAACTTCTCTTATAGTCTTTCTAGGTATTTCTCTTCCTCTAGTTGTTTGACTTCTCTCCATCTGATCTACTCTCCTTACCACTTAATCTACACGTCTTCTCTCTACATGTCCAATCCACCTAAGTTTATTTTCCACCATCTTCTCTATTATAGGTGCTACCCTAGTACTCTAATATTTTCATTTCTAAACCTATCATGTCTAATCTTGCTACACATTTAATGCAACATCTTCATCTCTGCTACACTTACTTTATTCTCATGTTGATTCTTAACCGTTCAACATTCGGTCTCATACAACATCGCATGTCTTATCGCAATTGGATAAAATTTTCTCTTCAGCTTGAGCGGTACCTTTGCATCACATAAAACCCATGAAGCCCTCCTCCTATGCTAAACTTAATTGATTCAAAGTCAATTCAAGCGCACAAACACGCAAGTATTTATTCTAAACTTAATTAAGTCAAAGCTATCATAGAGAGACCGAGTAAAAACAAGCTAAAAACAACTTATGGACATGTCTTAAAGCTGTCTTCCAAACAGTCACACGAGAGTGTCTATGCTAAACTTAATAAAGTCAAAGCCAATCCAAACGCACATACACACACCTTACCTTGCTGATGGGATAAGCAATGGGGTAAAATACTATAAGAAGCACACGAACAAGCGGGGCCAGCGTTGCGCCAACCATCAATCCATATCGTGTACAAATTGCTTGAGGCAATATCTGAAAAGGGCAAGAAAATTTTAGGAACCTTGCAACAAAAAGAATATCACAGTGAACTTTATTCCTAAAATCACATCAAATAAATCAACATAAACCTCTCCAAAGATAAGGATTAGGGTAACCGAAATCAAAACAGCAGCATAAGGAGGCACAATAGCATCCAGAAAAATCGGAAGAGTCTGCAACAAAACAAAATAAATCATTCAACATATTAAAAAAAAGTTAACAATAGTAATCAATCAATTAAGTAGCTACCTCCATGGCTAATGAATTCCCAATCAAAAGAGTGCAAAGCAAAAGATGCTGATTCTTAACCACAGGGAAAATCTTAGCTGGAAAAAAAAAAGTAACAATAATCGATTAAAGTTCAGAAACAAAAAAAAAAAAAAAAGAGGTGTAGAATAATAAGGTAGGGTTGAGTACCGGCATGGATACGATGTTGAGGGCGACCAGATTTGATGAGAACTTCAAGGTCGACGAGACCCAAAGACATGAGTCCAAGGGTGAGACCAGCCATGAGACCAGCGAAGCAGACCAATCCTATGATGACAACTATGTAGACCCAGAATTTGGTTTCACAGCATGCTGCATCTGCGGCCATAGCTCTCTCTGTGTGTGAAGTGTTTGGTTAGGTAAAGCGCTTTTTCATTGGCGTTTCTGGTTTTGTTGGCCAGAAAACCATTAATAGCAATAGCCGGAGAGCATAAACATTTCTTATTTGACTGAAAGTAACGCTTTTTGTCTTTTTCTTTTCTTTTCACGTTCTACACTTGGTGCTCTAGAAAAATAATTAAATCATGTCTCAAACGTGAAAATAGTAAAGTAATTTTTTTTTTTATGTAAATTTGATTTTTTTATCACCACTAAATTAAATATAGTTAAGGTTTTTGAGTTAATGGAATTTTTCACCATAATTTTAATTTAATTGATGGTCACATATTATGTAACTCATATAGTATTATTAGTGTCAAACCTTTGGACTTACCTGGCGCATTAGATACAGTTAAAACTAGTGTCATACTCGTGCGTTCGTGTGGATACCCGTTGCGTTTGCGCATTTGGATTGAGGATATTAAAAAGTATGAGTAAAAGACTAAATTTTGGTTAAAATGGATAAAATTATAAAATTATTAATATTAACAAAATTGAATAATAAAAATAAAGTCATTAAAAAAAGAAAGATATTTAAACTATAATTAAATTATATATAATTAAACTGATAAATGATATATTTTAGAAAAATTAAAATATAATTAAACTGATACATATATATAATATAAATATTTCAAAGTACATATATTTAATTTTTTTTAACAAAAGAAAGATAATGGTAGAACATATGATAGATGCTAGTAGGGATCTGTTTCCATATCCGCAGTTTAAAAAATTCACGTACTCAAGCCCATATTCGCGTAGGCACCAACGTTTTTGCGCATTTGGATTGAGGATAATAGAAGATATTAATAAAAGACTAAATTTTGATTAAAATGGGTAAAGTTATAAAATTACTAATATTAAAAAATTAAATATTAAAAAATAAAGTCATTAAAAAAAGAAAGATAATTAAACTATAATTAAACTGATAAGTGATATATATTTAGAAAAATTAAAATATAATTAAACTTTTGCACATATATTATATAAATATTTTAAAGTACATATATTTTATTGTATTTTTTAATAATAATAAAAAAAAGATAATGGCATAATAAATGATAGATGTTAGTAGGGACTCGTTCCCATATCCGTAGTTTAAAAAATTCGCGTACTCAAGCTCATGTTAGCGTAGGCACCAATGTTTGAGTTTGTTCCTGTTAAGAAGTGTGGTTAGGCCTAACTCAACCCTACAAAACCGGCTTGTAGGGTGAGGATTGCCCCCACTTATAAGGACATGTCCAGGCCATATATTGTCCGATGTGGGACTCTTAACACACCCCCTCACGCCCAGGACTAGACAACTGGAGCGTGGAAATAAATGGTGGGTGGCCCGATAGCGGAAACCATAGAAGGTGGCCCACCGGATCTCAAACGAGGCTCTTGATACCATGTTAAGAAGTGTGGTTAGGCCTAACTCAACCCTACAAAACCGGCTTGTAGGGTGAGGATTGCCCCCACTTATAAGGACATGTCCAGGCCATATATTGTCCGATGTGGGACTCTTAACAGTTCCCGTGTCCTATAGATATCTAAATTCATGCAACCCACCAGTACAGTTCAATGGCAGCCGTCACTTATTAAGTGTGTTTGGACATCATATTATCATGCAATATTGCAATGTCTTACACAAATGTATAACTTCTTTTCTAACAATACATCTATTTAAATCTAAATACATATCCAATCCATATTCCTATACAACATTTATGGTTCATAGCATTACAAATGTATAGAAAAATACACAAAAATTCACTCTATCCTAGACATGTCTCTCTTCCATTCAGCATGTTCATGGTCCAACTTTAACTTGCCTAAGTTTCTTTGTGACCAACTCTCCATGACACAAGTCATTGTCATCTTGTGTCCCTCTTTCAAATTTCTTGCATAGTCCATAAAACATTTAACCAAACCAAACATCATGAACATGATAATATGGAAATTCTGGAAAAGAAATATCAAGAAGCACTAAATTTTTCACATGTTGCAGACCTTTTTATTGGCAATTTCCACAACTAATATATTAGCTAGCAACAGACCTCCAATTAAGACGACTTGTGAGGCACAAATACAATAATGCTGGACCAACCTAAGTATACTTGTTATTTGTAACTAACTATTAATTGTATTTTTTTCTAGTGTAGAATAAACATATAAGATTGAGAATCATTCAACAAAATCATAACTGAAATTTAACTACAGAAGGTCAGAAACTAATATACCACAGATTGAGAATCATTCAATCTCTATGTATGATCCTGCATTTCTATTGAAAGATGAAAATCTCCAGGAGAGTCAATTTCGGTAATCGAACATATAAAACTCTCCGCAACAGCCATGGCACCATAAATCCTTGAAACAAAACAACTCATTGAAAACCAAATCGAACAATATATATTTTGAATTGACCAACAAATTAGAGATGACATTTGACTTGGAATAAAGAAAGAAATTCAACATGAAAATTTGGAGAAAAAAAACTATCAATCAATGAAAAATACAATAGTTAGCATACATATAATAATATAAATACATTCAAACATTCTTTGTGAATGTTAGTACTTAAAGGGCTCGCAACGACGAATCCTGAAAAGAGGTTCCAAACTGCATAAAATGCAGCAGCCACGATAGAAACAACATGGTGATTTGGTGTCACTGCCACTACCATCATATCATAGAAGGTAAAGTAGAGCGGTGTGAAGAACATAAATAGATACAAAAAGAATTTTTAAGCGGTCCAGTCAAATCCGATCATGGCATAGACTATAGCTCCATATACCACAGTTTGAGCAAATATATAAGGTATCTCTAATAGTACTAAATATTCTATTTGAAGTTTGGAACTCACCTAATAACTTATCGTATCAATTTAAATAGCTGATTGGAAAAACTTTTTGGAACGAATGTGTTGTGAAAACCGGAAGAGTTTAGAAGATGAAAACAAATTCGAAGAGCTTAGATTGTGGGCGTCATTCAGGGGACAGACATGTCAATCATTGTTAACCATGACATGATAAATAAACATATTAACTAAACAATGGTTCTGCACAGCAGACTAAAGAAATCAATTTTGAGAGGGTTATAGCCTGACCATAAATATGAAGGATGAAGTACATACAGTAACAGGTTTTTTTAGACATTCCACCATATGTCACCATAGTTCCTTCTGTGTCTGCATTGCATAAACTTATTTAAAATCTTGATAATAATGATAGTTAATAACAGAAAAAACATTATTAAAGTCTTTACCGATTATCTCATGTCATATCATAGCTTACAAATTTGAGAACCATAGAATATTTGCAGCATATCACAAAAAATCAACCCAAATCGGTTCAGCAAGAGAAATATTACCCTTTGAATAACCAAAATCGGTTCAACAGAAAAAAGAACTCAACAAAAAAGGTTTGCAACAGAAAAAGACCACAATGGAATTTCATAACAGAACGGGAGAACAGAGAATCGGCATAACAGAAAATGAGAGGAAATAATTATAACGGGAACAAAATAATAGAATCAGAGGACAGAGTTTTGAAAGGGCGGAAAATCGGTTTGAAACAGAAATTGTAGAAAATCGCAACCGAAAAAGAGAAAAGGAATTCACCTCTAACAGGTTTGTAACAACCTCTCTTGAAATCATCTTTCTCTCACCACCGCGATTCCCGAATCCTCCTCCATATCTCTACATTTCTCTCCATAATCACCATCACTGATTTCAATATATATAAGAAAAATCAGAAAACCATAAGAATATCGGTAACAAACTTCCATAACAAAAAACTCACCTCATAACACCTTCAATCTTGAATCGATTCTCTTCCATTCTCCAACAATATTCAATCATTATAACACGCGATTTTACAAAGTAGAGATAATAATTCTTTGAATGACATAAAGTAGGTGGACCAAAATATTATTGAAATCAATATACAATTTTAAATTGTTGAAAAAATTTATTATGTTTGAATTTATCTTTTCTTTTCTAGAATCTTTAATAAATATGCATTAATATAAAATATTAAGAATATTGACTAAATATGTATTAACTTAAAATATTAAAACGGTTCGCCATATAGTTTATATGGACAAAATTTGAAAAGATATTTATCACTTTTCAACTTTTCAATTATTTTATATTTTTTATTTGTATATGAATTCGAGGTTTGCTTACTCTCATAAAACATCTTATTCATTCTATTAAAATTGAAGTTATTCAAAATGATCAAGTTTTCTGTCATGCCAATTCTTGTCCTTTTTATTATTTTTTCAGGTATATAAATTTTTTCTTTTTGATATTATTTCGTAGCACTTATATTTATTTATGTAAGCAATATTTATTTGTTGGGTGTTAACATTATCAAACTTAATTATAAGAATGAAATTATGTTTCTTTTTTTTCATAGTTGTAACCATGACATGTCGGCCAATTATGTAACATAAGCAAACCTAATTGTACCCCTATAGAGTGTGATGAATGGTGCTCTGAACCTTCTCATGTAGGTTACGGAAGATGTGGAGGAGACTCTTATAAACACATATGTTTTTGCACATATCTATGTTAAGTCTATAAAAATTATAGCACAATACTCAAAAATTAAATGTTAAATGTAAGAGCATATCTAAATAAATCTAATAATATTATGCATTGATATTTATCTAATTGAAGTGTTTTTGTATACTTATTGCGATTGAATATTTTATATTAATTAAATTATAATTAAATTTTTGTTAGATAAAAATTTGAAAGAGAAAAATATGAGTGACTATTAATTTAATTATACTATATCAATCCATTGTTTGAAAATGTAGCATATCATGGACGTGGAAAAAACAAATAAAATATAAATTTATTTGTGGTTCGGTTTGATTCCAGATGATTGATTGAAACAATTCAATCTGATTCGATTCAATTTCACACAATATAATTTGGATCAGCTTTTTATCATCCTAATTAATTTATTTATTTTACTAAAATTATAAAAATGCTAATAAATAATATATAACATATAGTATATTAAAAAATAATATTACGAAATGAGAATGGTAGGTTAAGAATGATACAAATGAAATAATGATAAAAAATATATTAAATAAATTAAACTAATAAAGAGTATTAAAAAAATAATATTGAATAATAAATCAACACAATACATCATACTGATAAAAAATAAATAATTATAAAAACATATCCATCTTGTTTTCTATTAAGTTTTTTATCATTCATAATTTTTTTTTGGGCTGCAATATCTTCTCGAGATGATACAATTTCTTCTTTACTAAATAAATTATAACTCTTTTATGAAATAGATAATTTAATAAAAAAACAAATGTTTTTACTTAGAATTAAATTTCCCTGATTTATTATTAATTCCTCTTGCAAGAATATTAAAAAGTAAAAGTTGGTTCGTGTCGTTGAGGCGATTGAAAAGTTCAGTAAAACAATTCGATTTAGATTAAAATTACAATTAAAAATACCAAGATAAAAACGCTCTGACCGATCAAAATGCGATCTTGCGCACAATTGAAAAAAATAAATGAACATACCAAAATGACCTACGCGCATCGTAGCTCAGTGTACAAAATTTGCAAAACAGACAAGTAATATCCGAAAACTTGCAAATTTTGTTCGCAAATTCTACACGCTATCAGGAAAAAAAATTCACTGAACAACGATGCGCGTAGGTCATTTTGGTATGTTAATTTTTTTTTCAACTTTGCACACGATTGCATTTTGATCAGTCAGAGGTTTTTTTTCACATATTTTTAATTGCAATTTTAATCTAAACCGAATCGTTTTACTAAATTTTTCACTCGTCTCAACGACACACACCAACTTTTACTTTTCGATATTCTTGCACCTTTTCATTAAGCTTATGTCCGTGATTGACTTTTACTTTTCGATATCGACTTTCTATCCATGTTATATAAAGATTATTAAACTAATATATGTCAATTTTATTTTTATTTTCTTTGCAAATTAAAATTTAAAATTTTTAAATTTTTAATTAGTTTTTGATATTTTTTTAATACATTATTTAATTAATTATTAATTGTTTATGATTTGTTATTTTTCAATCTTTTAAAAAAAAATTAAAAATGACAATAAATAAAAATAAAAAGAGGGCCTCGATATTGGATGACAGCATCTTAAAGGGGGTAGATTTATTTTTAAAAAAGTATAAAAAATAGCTTATTGAAAATATATTTACAAAGGATGACAATTAAGGATTTTTTTTCCCCGAAAAATGATATGTATGTGGGTCTAAATTTGTATAAGTTATGCTTTATTATTAAAATGATAAATTATGAACTTTAAGTGGAAAAAGTAAGAAAAAAGACCAAAACTATTTAAAATATAAAATAGAGATAATAATTTTTTGAATGACATAAAGTAGGTGGACCAAAATAATATTGAAATCAATATACAATTTTATGAAAAAATTTATTATGTTTGAATTTATCTTTTCTTTTCTAGAATTTTTAATAAATATCCATTAATATAAAATATTAATAATATTGACTAAATATGTAGTATTCATTTAAAATAGGCTTAAATAGTCAATTGGTCCTAATAAGTTAACGTGTTTTTGATTTCCATCTTTGTATTTTTTTTTCTTATACTTCAATGTTAATTTTTTTTTGGTTTTAGTCCTAAAGCTAAAATCTGTTTTTCTGCCGATTTTAGTTTTAGGGACAAAATTCAAAAGAAACTCAATATTTAAGGACCTGGTCCAAGAAAAAAATGATACGAGGACGAAAACAAAAAATATTCTAAATTGCATGACCAAAAGACTATTTAAGCATTTAAAATATTAAAAAGGTTCATTGTATAGTTTATATGAACAAAATTTAAAAAAATATCTATCACTTTTATAAACATTGCTTACATAAATACATATAAGTGCTACGAAATAATATAAAAAAGAAAAAATTTATATACCTAAAAAAATAATAAAAAGGACAAGAATTGGCATGTAAGAAAACTTAGTCATTTTGAATAGCTTCAGTTTTAATAAAATGAATGGGATGTTTTTTGAGAGTATGCAAACCTCGAATTTATATAAAAATATAAAATATAAAATAATTGAAAAGTTGAAAAGTGATAAATATTTTTTAAAATTTTGTCCATATAAACTATACAGTGAACTTTTTAATATTTTAAATTAATACATATTTAGTCAATATTTTTAATATTTAATATTAATGCATATTTAACTAAAATTCTAGAAAAGAAAAGATAAATTCAAATATAATAAATATTTTCAACTATTTAAAATTGTATATTGATTTCAATATTATTTTGGTCCTCTACTTTATGTCATTAAAAGCATTACTATCTCTATTTTATATTTTAAATAGTTTTGGTCTTTTTACTTTTTCCACTTAAAAGTTCATAATTTATACATTTTAATAATGAAACATAACTTGTACAAATTTAAACCTACCTATCATCTTTCTTTTAAAACATTTCTTAATTGCCACCCTTTGTAAATATATTTTCAATAATACATTTTTTATATTTTTTAAAAATAAAAAATCTACCCCTTTAAGAGGTCGCTATCCAATATCGAGGCTAACCAGTCATAATCAATTAATAATTAATTAAATAATGCACTAAAAAAATATTAAAAACTTATTAAATTTTTTAAATAGTTATAATTTTAATTGGCTAAGAAAATTAAAAAAATTGACATATATTAATTTAATAATCTTTATATAACATGGATAAAAATTCGATTTTGAAAAGTAAAAGTCGATCACGGACATAAGCTTAATAAAAAAGTGCAAAAATATTGAAAAGTAAAAGTTGGTGTGTGTCGTTAAGGCGAGTGAAAAATTCTATAAAACGGTTCAGTTTAGATCAAAATTGCCATTAAAAATACGCAAATAGAAAAACTTTGACGGATCAAAATGCGATCATGTGCAAAGTTGAAAAAAATTATACTGGACTGTACTATTAGTGAAAGAAATTGGCCCAAAAGTATATTTGGGGTCCAAATTAAGTTAATGGAATATAGAACATAAAAGAAATGTGTCCAACTTCTTAAACCCCAAAATAAAATTTATTTCTAAACACAATTAATTAAAGCCAAATTCTTTAGTATCCTCTAATTTTAGTTGGGTACCGATACTCTTAATATTAATATTTAAAATTTTAATTTTTAAACATTGAATATCTTCATTTGATTGGACGAAGGTTCTGTTACCAACCAAATTGAGCAATGTTCACCTTAATTAAAATACACATAATAACAAGAACAAGGTAAAGTAAAAATATTAAAAAGGATGACAACAACAAGGATGAGGCGGTACCTCCCCAACATGATTTCAAATTTTATTTTGACTTTCCAAACCCCTTTTTTCCAATAGCATGCCGACACGTGGCGATTATCATAGAATAAAAAAAACATTTAATAGGAGAACCAATTGAAAGATAGCATATATTTTCATATCTCAGTTTTCTCTCATTTACCAAACCACAATACTTCTCTCTTCTTCCTCAAATATCAAAAATTGAATCACCATAAAGCAAAAACACAACCATAAACCAAGCTTTCAAAATCACAATTAAAAGAAAGTGGAAGGTGGAGAGATCGGACCTTTAGCGGCATGTCGGATTCATGGCGGAGGTTACTCAAGGACCAGGGGCGACGATCTTGTGAGTCTCCAGCTGCGTGTGGTTGTCGAGGGCTATTCCGTGCGGTTGTGCTAGGCCGACAAGGGTGCTGTGTTCACACGGAGGGGAAGTCATTCCGCCGAGGACGTGACCGTCGTGAGTGACCCGATCTGCGGCTGTCGGTGTTGGATTGTTGTTTTGAGGTTCGACAATGGTTTTGTTTTGGTTTGAAACTTTTATTTAAAATATGGTAAATAATTTGTGTTAGAATATATACTTGTTTTGGTGTTTGAATTTGTAACAGTGGTGAGTTTGGCTAATGTGTGTAGAATTGGTGTAGAGTGGTACATGACCAGAGAAGAAGAGTATTTTTGTGTGTGAATGGCCTCCGTGAAGATGTGTTTGAAGTAGAATTTTGACCCCCTTCGATGTCTGAAAAGTATTAGTATTTATATTTACAAAATTAGGTTAAGTCAAATAAAGAAACAAAATCAAATTTGGATTAATACAATTAAGGGAAAATTAAAATATTACTTGTTATATATATATATATATATATATATATATATATATATATATATATATATATATATATATATATATATATATATATATATATATATATATTTTTTTTAAATACTAAGAAAATAAAATAAAATAGAAATATTTTCTTTTTGATTTTTTTATGACTAAAAGAGGAATAAAATCATGATTTAAATGGAAAAAAATAATATTTCTAAAAATATCATAAAAATAAAACGAAAATTAAAAACAAAAGTACTTTTTTTGATATATTTTTTAATTAAAATTGAAAAGGGTGATAAATGATATAAAAATTATAGTGCAATACTTTTTCTTTTTAATAGAATTAAATTGAAATATTTTCTTTTAGATTTTTTTTTATGACTAAAAGATGAATAAAATCATGATTTAAATGAAAAAAATGATATTTCTAAAAATATCCTAAAAAGAAAACGAAAATTAAAAACAAAAGTACTTTTTTTGATATATTTTTTAATTAAAATTGAGAAGGGTAATAAATGATATAAAAATACAGTACAATATTTTTTCTTTTGATAATAATAATAATAATAATAATAATAATAATAATAATAATAATAATAATAATAAAACTATAAAATCTTAGAAATAACTCTTAAAAATTAGAATTAACATTTTTATTTTATTTTCATTTTCATTTTAGTAGTAATAATAACGTGAGCACAAAACTGTACCTAATACTAAGCTTTAAAATAATCTTATACTTGAAAGAAAAATAAATGATCATTTAAAAAAATTTATTCAATAGTAACAATAATAATATAAAAATCTAACTTCTAATATATAATTTAAAATGTTAGTATAAATCCAAAATAAATCAAAGAAATTTATAAGACCCAATTTTGAAAATAATTTGATTTTTTTGAAAATAAAACGGTCAAATTTGGGGTATGACAGTGGAGTGGTAGTGTTTTTCAGTTTTCTTAAATTGTCCAGTGGGCATGAGCACAATAATATTTTTTCCTTTCGATTTCTTCTATTAAGACTGCTTCTCAGTGGTGATCACTGGCATCTACCTGCAAAATTATTTTACCATTTTCAGAGATTTTTAAGGCACGAGGAGTTTGAGTGATCTTCTTTAAAACCTTAAGGGCTTCAGTTTGCTTCATTCCCATGGTGGCGCCTTTTTTTTTAGGAGTTGGGAAAATTGACTGGTATACTTTGCCAACTTTGGTATGAAATCTCTGATATATTAATACCAAGAAATTATTGGATCTATTTAATTGTAAGATTTTCATTTGGAAAGTTGAGAAATTCTGGATCAATGTGGGGTTTAGGATGATACGTTTCTTGGAAAAATGCATGCCCAAAAACTCAATTTATGTTTGACCCAATTTGCTCTTTTTTTAGAGAGTATTGTCCCATACCTTTTGTAACGCTCGAAAAAATGATTATTTTCTTAATTTACTCATTTGTGATATTTATTGAAATTTTTACATTTTGGGACGATTTAGTTGGTATTAGTTCGAGATAGCGGAGCGATAGTTAGTCGAGAATTTTAATATTTCTAGTATTAGAAATATTATTAGAATAATATTGAGCGTTTTGGAAATTTTCCGAGTAATTAAAATTAGACTGAAAAACTGAGACAATGAGTAAAGGAGGTATACTAAGAGTAATTAAGTGGGTTTGGTGAGGTACCGTGCGTGTGTTATTGTTTTAGCCCAATAAGAGAAATATGTTTAC
This sequence comes from Vicia villosa, assembly GCF_029867415.1. Lineage (NCBI taxonomy): Eukaryota > Viridiplantae > Streptophyta > Magnoliopsida > Fabales > Fabaceae > Vicia > Vicia villosa. The sequence continues at coordinate 6,834,898 of NC_081182.1, forward strand.
TAGTTATAAATAATAAGAAATTAGGTTTTGGAGAATTTATTAGAGAATAAGGAAAAAGAAGAAGTGGTTGTACGTGAAGGGTTCGACAAGAGAGGAATAAGGTTTGGGAGAAAAATTATCGTCGGGAGAGAATTGCAGACCGAAAGCTAAAACCGAAATTCGACCGGAACTCCGTAGAGAGACCTTCAATCCAAGGTAAGGGTAGGTGATCGTACCTGATCAGAAGAATCGTCGTAGGCTGCTCGGACTGGATCTTCTAGGAAGGAGAAAGGGGGGGTGTACCTGCAAGGTACTCCAATGCCAAAGTAAGTTGACGAGCAAAGGAGCGCAAGTACTAGCTAAGAGTAAGTAAGAATTGAATACCTGACCCTCTAGTTAAAGAGGGTATATATAGCCCCCAGCGCCCGGCCATGATCTCGCTATTGGGTTGGATTCCCAAGCCCAACTAGGAGACTGCCAGGTTTCCTGAGCGGAAATATCGGAGGTGCGTGCATGCCCTCTGTCCTGGTTAACCGCTCCGAAGTTCCAGGGAGACGCGGTCTTTCAGGAGCCACGTGGAATCCGAGTTGTTCGGAGGGTTGAATGTGAAGGAACCCTGCGCGGAGCAGAGTCCTCGGCAACGAAGGCGTTTGAGGGGTCGTCAGTGCCGAGCATGTCGGGTGCCATATGCTCCGGGGATATAGGGCAGCCGAGCATGTCTAAGGTGGGCACCCTAGGTGCGTAGGAGGGTCGTAGAGGAACGCGGGCCTCTGAGGTTTATTGGGCCGAAAATCATATTGGGCCTAACCTTGGCCCAGTCCAGAACAGGAGCCCCCCAAGTCGGAGTTTTCTGGTCAAGAAGCTGTGACTTTACCTTATGTCCGGCGTCCGGGGACCCTCGGGAGATGCACGATGAGATATGTTTCCTCGTCAAGCAGATGTGCTCGGAGGAACAGCCGGTGGAGGGGTGAAACGTCGCTGTAAACTCGGTTTTTTGAGGCGAACTGACTCCTTGCTCTCTTTTTTTTTTTGATTTTTTTATTATTGCAAGAGTCGCCACCGACTTTTATTTTATCCAACATTTAGGAAAGGCATAAAAGAACAGGAAAGACCTTTTGACAGATTTTGGGTTCGGGGGGTTGGTTATACAAAGGGAAGGTTTTAAGCACCCTTTGTATCCATGGTTATCCATGGGCTCTTAGTTTTGCTTAGATCACTTTTGCTCTTGTTTGATTTTTAAAATAAGCTCGGCAAGACATTAAGCCTTGTGCCTACATACCTCCTCGGTGCAATGGAGAAGTCAGAGCTAATGTAGTTCCGCTTTTAAAAAAAACGTTTGAAAAAAAACATAAACACGTTTACCATCGTCGGAGCGAATACTCAGCCATTGATCTTGATCATGAGAACAAATAGATTCTTTGCATCACAAATGAAAGAAGGGCTCCAACTCGGATGAAAATCAACGAGTATGACACTATCTCTTTCACGTGGAAAAGATTCCATTATATCAATCAATCTCAAAATCGTGGGGTATCTCAACTCACTACAACACTTAATCGTGTCTAAACTTTGAAAGAAAAGCCACTAAGGGCAAAAGGTATTTTATAAGAAAAGATTTTTAAAAGAGGTTTTACAAACATAAGAAGATTTTGGAAAAAGGGAGAAGATTTTGAAAATTTAAGAAGTGGGAGGAGATGAAGAGGCTATCCTAGTGCTTAAAATAAAAGTTTAAGGAGAGAATGATCTAACCAAAATAAGAAACCAACAGTTGGTCGACGCATTACCACTTGGGGATCCAGATGAACTTATTATCTTTAGCACCACTTTGCATTAAGCACATTAAAATTCTGATGAAAATCGGGCAGAGTAACAGCTGTTTTCGGGTAAAATTCTTATCTCAATGCCTTGGAATTAACCATCAAGGACTTTCAAGGAAATACCTGCATACACAAACAGACAACAATCCAATGTCAGACAGACAGAACAACCATAGAGTAATAACAGAATAGGGGTCCAGAGGCACTAAGTCCATAAGTCCAAATCTCCAAAATGCTAGGGATAGTAACCAGTAGTCCAAGAGAGAACCTTAAGCGTTTTTTAGATTTTTGTTGTTTATTAGTGTTTTAGCATAAAAGTAAAGTATGGTCCAAGTGGAAAAAAAGAAAATAACGGAAACATAAATAATATGTCCAAATGGACAAAGAAAAAATAGCAGAAACATAAATAATATGTCCAAGTGGACAAAGAAAAAATAACAGAAACATAAATAATATGTCCAAATGGACAAAAGAAAAATAACAGAAATATAAATAATATGTCCAAGTGGACAAAGAAAAAATAACAGAAACATAAATAATATGTCCAAATGGACAAAGGAAAAATAACAGAAATATAAATAATATGTCCAAGTGGACAAAGGAAAAATAGTAGAAATATAAATAATATGTCCAAATGGACAAAGGAAAAATAGCAGAAATATAAATAATATGTCCAAATGGACAAAGGAAAAATAGCAGAAATATAAATAATATGTCCAAGTGGACAAAGAAAAAATAGCAGAAATATAAATAATATGTCCAAGTGGACAAAGAAAAAATAACAGAAACATAAATAATATGTCCAAATGGACAAAGGAAAAAATAGCAGAAATATAAATAATATGTCCAAATGGACAAAGGAAAAATAGCAGAAATATAAATAATATGTCCAAATGGACAAAGGAAAAATAGCAGAAATATAAATAATATGTCCAAGTGGACAAAGAAAAAATAACAGAAACATAAATAATATGTCCAAATGGACAAAGGAAAAAATAGCAGAAATATAAATAATATGTCCAAATGGACAAAGGAAAAATAGCAGAAATATAAATAATATGTCCAAGTGGACAAAGAAAAAATAACAGAAACATAAATAATATGTCCAAATGGACAAAGAAAAAATAGCAGAAATATAAATAATATGTCCAAATGGACAAAGGAAAAATAGCATAAACATAAATATGATGAATGATAAAATAAAGTATAAAGCAAGAAATATAAAGAACAATATAATAAAATGCGGAATTTAAAGTGAATTGTTAGTATGTTAGCACGTGAATCATCTTGAAGCTAGTCAAGTATATTCACGATGTTAGTGAAGATCGATGGTGAGTGAATGATGATCTCGGATTTAAAATTAATGAAAATTTATCAGAAGCTTGATAGAATCATAGCGACTACACGATAAATTTCCAAAAGTCTTAAAACAACTGCATACAATCTCTGCCATATTTGATCTTTTATTCTGATTCGGGACAAAGGAAAAAGATAAGAAACAATATCAAATAATATACAAAAATAAATATAAAACAAATTAAACTTAATTCATTCTTTTTGTGATTTTTTTTTTGGAATTGATTTTAAGTTAATTAACAAGCTAATTAAACAAATAATTATACAAATAATTAAACTTAACAAGAAAAATATTATTTTATATGTCAAAAATTAGATTATAAAAAAAATAAACCTAAATCTAAAAGGAAAATATTTTTGGAGTTTTTTGATTGGTTAAAAATAATTAAAAAGCAATATTTACATAATTACTAATTAATTAAGCAATATAAATTAATTATGAAAAGAAATAAAATATTTTTTTGTTAAAAATTAAATAAACATTTTATCAACTTAAAACTAAAATTAAAACATTTTTTTTTGAGAAATTGAAAATATGCATAAATATGGAGTTTTTAATTCATGAACTCCTAACACTACTACATATTAAAAATTACATTGTACTTACTCTATGATGTTCCAAGAGTGGAATAGAGTGATTGAAATTGATTGAAAGTGGCTATTTGAATGAGCCTTGATTTTTACAAGTTTCTTGAAACTTTTGAAAAATATAAAACTTATGCTATGCTTTTGGAGTGTGTTGTTATTCTTCTCTTGTTCCTCCTCCTCTTTTTTCTCTCTTTTTTTCCCCCCCTTCTTGAATGAAGAAAATGAAGTTCTATTTATAGGCAAAGAGTTTGATCTTGGAAGCCTTGCAAGTGGAAATTGTCATGATTGATTTTGTGGAAAAAATATGATAATGGAATATTTTCAATGAGTGTATTTCTTAACCATGGTTAAAACACTCAAGTATTATTCTCTTCAACCTTGCAATAATATATTTAAGCATCTTGAATTGGTCTTGATTGGCAACCATAAGCATCTTTGATAATATCTTTGAATTATCTCACTTTAATTAAACTTTAAATGAATAAAATTTAATTAAAATGAAATAAAAATGTCATGAATCATGGATGGGTCGTGGATGCCCTTTAAACATATGAGAATCAAGATTGAATCACAAAAGAATTGGCCTTTTTGAAAAAAAATCAAATTTTGGTCATTACTTGTTTCATGCATTTTTCCAAAAAAGGTCAACTTCATCAAGGCATATCTCCCTCAATTTTGATCCTATGAAAGTGTTCTTTAACTTTTTGGAAAGCCCAAGATGTCCTCTACAAGCCACTTTGGAAGCGTTTTTGCATTTGGAGAAGTTATTTTGATGATATGGGCTTTGACAAAAAACTGCTTTTTGTTGACTTTCAAAATGACCCGTAATGTTTTGGCTTATATCTCTTAGGCGGAAGCATTTCTTGACCTTGGTCCCAACATCAAAGTTGTAGAGAATTAAATTTCCTTGAGAATGAGCTTTGGTTGGAATTTTTCTGATAAATTATGAGAGAGTTATGGTCGGTCAAAGTTCAGTTGACGTTTAGGTAAAAAACCCTAATTTTGCAATTTTGAGTTTTGTTGATTTCTGAACTTTTCTTGATGAATTATGATCAATCCTAGATCAAATAGTGAATATTACTTCAAATGATTGACGTTGACCAAAAATCTTGATTTTTGACTGTAGTTGACTTTTTTCTCGATGAACTGCAGTTTTGCGATCTTTCAATGAATCAAGGTCTTCTCCTCAATTGAATGACATGAATGGACTATAATGTTGATTTGAAGGCCTTTGAATCATATTTTGAGTCTTGGAATCATCTCATGATTAAAAGTCAATCCTCTGGTGAAATTAGGTCAAAACCCTAATTTGGCGCTTTTGGCGATCTTGAGAGTTGTCTGCCTTAAACTGAGCCATCCTTGGACTTGAATATTGATTGAAGGAACCTTTGAATCTTGAGAGAATTTTGAACCTCTTGTGGGCCTCAAAACCCTTAATTCTTCAGCTTTCTCTTGATCATTCTCCTGTCTTTTTAACACACAAGCAACAAACTTTTTTTCTTTTTTTTTTTTGTTAGTAAATAAAAATATGCATGATGATAAATGATAATGATAAATGATAATGATAAATGATAATGATAATGATCATAATACTTTAGAAAATGATGGGATCTCAGAGGTCAAGAATTGGGGTGCAACAGATGCCCCTATTTAAGTTTCTTCTATCCGGAGACACGATGATTGTAAATCTTCGTTTTGACGTGATGGAAGAGACTTAAATATATATAAAAACACAATTTTTGAACCTGAGATGCAATGTAATGCTTATGATTATGAATGCATATGATTTCCACGAGATGGAAACAGGACACCACAGGGGAGAAGTAAACAGACTCCGCTAAAGAAAAGGTATACGTCATCTAGAAATAGAATCAGACTTCACACAAGAAAGAAACAGTTGACAAAAGCTTTCAAGATAAAACATGATTGAACTTTGAGAAGAGAATATCTGAGGCATACATGAATGTGGCTACATAAAATGAATATCAAGGTAAAACATGATTGGACAACATCAAATGACAATCAAGGTAAAACATGATTGGGCAACATCGAATGACAATCAAGGTAAAACATGATTGGGTAATCATCAACGGACAATCAAGGTAAAACATAATCACAGGTCCATCAAGGTAAAACATGATTGGATGTCATTAAGGATAATCAAGGTAAAATATGATTGGATAATCATCAACGGACAATCAAGGTAAAACATGATTAGATAATCGTCACAGATCCATCAAGGTAAAACATGATTGGATGTCGTTAAGGGATAATCAAGGTAAAACATGATTGGATAACATCAAATGACAATCAAGGTAAAACATGATTGAAAAATACCAAATGACAAATCAAGGTAAAACATGATTAGAGAATACCAAGGTCAATCATGGTAAAACATGATTTGAACTTTAAGAAGAAAATATCAAAAGTGTTTTAAGATAAACCATGAATGCAGCAGCATCAAACGACAATCAAGATAAAACATGATTGAACTCAGAGACATTCAAGAGTGACATTGAATGATGTAATAACACTTTATTGGGAATTGGGACATCCATAGAAGCTTTGAATAAAAGGTGACAAAGTTCTGAAAAATTGTCAGAACAAACAAGACATATCATGAAGAATATCAGATAGATACAGACAAAACGAATCAAAAGGATAAATTTGTTTTGGTAGGTGCCAATAAGTTGGACTTTGATCTCAAGGTAAGATGTTGACAACAACAGGACCTTGGAAGAATGTTAATGAGCATGATTTTGTTTCTATGCATGATGTTAAAGTTTTCTATGCATGATGAATGCTCAATGCAATGTAGTTATTTATGACAACAGGGATTGACTCTTTTGTGAGGCAAGATTGGAGCTTTGATTCCTCAACACGGAAATTCTACCAACTCTGCTTCGGAAGATGCTTGAACAAACTTCTTGTCACACTGATAACTGTATTAAACAAATGATCCTTTGAGAAGGACTGATAAACTATGCTTGAGGATTGCTGAAGAAGATTGCCCGTGATTGAATAATTGTTGCAAGTTAACTGATCATGGCTTCAATTGAACTATGTTAGGGATGAACTGATCACATATTCAATTCTTGAAATGAATGTTGGGAAGACTTGCCATAGTATACATCTTGAAGAGGATATTCTGATCAACAAATCTTGATTAAACATATGAACAACAGGATCTTAAAGTAACGTGCCCCTGATAGGATCACTGACCAAGTTTCTCGACTGTTTGAACTTCCTAGAAGATGAGTGCTTACTTGCAAATAAAATGTTCATTCAAGAATGGTAATTTTAATGCAATGCTCAAAATATATTTTTGAAATCAAAGTCACTTTGTAAAGAAAATGGAATCACTGTTCAAAACATAAATGTTAAAACAATCAACGTGAAAGATAAAGCAAAGATATGGTGTCAACATAAATGATTGGTAAATCTCTTGGGAGTCAGCTTACGCAACCTTGTTGTAGTATGCTTTCAAAATAAACCTTGCTTCAATTAGGGCTTTTGAAGGTTGTAACGTGGTCAGGTTCACGGTTTAAAAAATAAAAGGTATAAGGCTCAAAATTTTTTTGTAACCCACCCCATCTTCGTGATGATCTTCATTCCTAAACCCAGTTAATTCAAAATATGCATTCAGGTACCAAGAGACTTTTGGAATTTTACCTGTTGTAATGATGATAGTTCACAAGCCAAGAAAACTTGGAGATGCCAGTCACTTCTTCCTTTTGATAGTCACAACATTTTGTGGTTCAAGAATTTATTGACTTATCTCTTCTTTTTTCCTTCTTTTGATATCCCTAACTTTTGCCTGAACTGTTTATTTTGAACTTACAGTCAGCGGGATGCCTTAATTTTTGCCTAAGTCATTTTTGATTTTGACTTAGCAGGCTTTTCGTCGATTTTCTTTTTTGATACTTTTTTTCCTGAAAGATAGTGACTACCTTGCTTAATGATTATAATGAACCATCATCGACTTTTGCTCGGCGTCTCCAACATTTCTTTGATGTAAGCGGAGGAAAGCTTGTGATTAAAATACTTGTTAAAAGGTGCATTGAATGATTCTCTTAAAATAGAATGCACAACCAAATTAACTGGGAACTACCCTGCCCCGGGTTAAAATGTGGGTTATTTCGTACAGAAAGAAACACCAACTTCTAGGCTCAAAGGGGTTGACAAGGGATTAACTTCCTTATTTCTCCAGTGTTTGGGAATTGAAACAATGCCTGTACATCGTCAGCAAAGTTTTATTTGAAAGCATACAGTTCAACAACTTGGGTATTTCGTTGTCATCATCCTCCCTCCAATCTTTGCATAAAACACAAGTTTGATAGAGAAAGCAAAATAGAATTTTTTTTTTTTTTGTAAAAGAAGCATAAACATAGACATAGTAGATGAAAATGAATTCAAACATACGATGCTCATTTCATTAAAATTAACATTCAGGAATGAAAAAAGTTTAAAAAGCAAACAATACAACTGAGGAAATGCAAACAGTAAGGAAACATCTTTCTAAATCATGGCCTGCTGCCCCTTGATGGAAAGGACAATGAAGATCAGACCTAAAACCTTATGGAAGAGGATTTCGAGGAGGAAGAATCAACTTGATGGTAGATAGATAACTCTAAAGATGGAGACAGACAAGGATAAGTTTCATGGATAACCTGAATGTATGTATGCAAATGATGCAATTGTTGTTTATATTTTTTTTTTAGTTTCAAAGAACTTAAGATATTAATTTGCAAACATTCAAGCATTGGATTAAAGCATTAATCAAGTTATCATCAAAATCAATCATCCATTTTGGTGGATTAGAGTTTTCACCCCATCAACACCCAAGACCCATTGAGTTTGATGAAACTTACGATGTTTACAAAAAAGACCTCTGAGTTCATTGGAAATCAAAGGAAAAGATTTTTATGAATGTATGAATGCATGAATGCCACATATACAGAAATGGTAACACAAACATGGTGCACATAAGGTAGGTTCCAAAGTTCAACGTCACGAGCATGAGGTCAAAGAACCAAACATGGGATAGTACTAGGGTTAATCACCTGCATAACGTGTTCTACTGATACGTCAGAGTCCGCATTCTTCTTTCGGATATTACCGGCTTGCACAACTGAACTTGTGAGCCAGCAATATTCTCAAGAAAAACTCGTCTGAGTGTGGCTCTCCGCATGACAACTAATCCAAGTCTACACCTGAATAGTTTCTGCGCCACAACCTAATAAGGCCAGGATGAGTTGGGGTTCTACGGCCAACTCAGCTTCTACAGTTCAATGAAAGCAATAATGTCTTCGCAACTGAACTTGCTAAACATATACTACCAACAAGGAACCTCCACTGAGCGGAAGGATTCTCATGCCAGCTTTTTAAGGACTGAACTCCTTGTATGCCATACATGACTATACCCTCCACCTAATTCTTATGTGTACTTAATCCGGGTTAGGATTTGTCCATAATGTATCTCAAGTGACAGAATCACACATATATCCAGAATAGCAAAAAATAATAAAATAAACAAGTATAAGCAAATATTAAAGTGATCTAAAACTCTAAGGTAACCCCTCTTTAAAAAAGATTTTTCAAGTCCCCAGCAGAGTCGCCAGTTCTGTAAACTCGGTTTTTTGAGGCGAACTGACTCCTTGCTCTCTTTTTTTTTTTTTGATTTTTTTATTATTGCAAGAGTCGCCACCGACTTTTATTTTATCCAACATTTAGGAAAGGCATAAAAGAACAGGAAAGACCTTTTGACAGATTTTGGGTTCGGGGGGTTGGTTATACAAAGGGAAGGTTTTAAGCACCCTTTGTATCCATGGTTATCCATGGGCTCTTAGTTTTGCTTAGATCACTTTTGCTCTTGTTTGATTTTTAAAATAAGCTCGGCAAGACATTAAGCCTTGTGCCTACATACCTCCTCGGTGCAATGGAGAAGTCAGAGCTAATGTAGTTCCGCTTTTAAAAAAAACGTTTGAAAAAAAACATAAACACGTTTACCATCGTCGGAGCGAATACTCAGCCATTGATCTTGATCATGAGAACAAATAGATTCTTTGCATCACAAATGAAAGAAGGGCTCCAACTCGGATGAAAATCAACGAGTATGACACTATCTCTTTCACGTGGAAAAGATTCCATTATATCAATCAATCTCAAAATCGTGGGGTATCTCAACTCACTACAACACTTAATCGTGTCTAAACTTTGAAAGAAAAGCCACTAAGGGCAAAAGGTATTTTATAAGAAAAGATTTTTAAAAGAGGTTTTACAAACATAAGAAGATTTTGGAAAAAGGGAGAAGATTTTGAAAATTTAAGAAGTGGGAGGAGATGAAGAGGCTATCCTAGTGCTTAAAATAAAAGTTTAAGGAGAGAATGATCTAACCAAAACAAGAAACCAACAGTTGGTCGACGCATTACCACTTGGGGATCCAGATGAACTTATTATCTTTAGCACCACTTTGCATTAAGCACATTAAAATTCTGATGAAAATCGGGCAGAGTAACAGCTGTTTTCGGGTAAAATTCTTATCTCAATGCCTTGGAATTAACCATCAAGGACTTTCAAGGAAATACCTGCATACACAAACAGACAACAATCCAATGCCAGACAGACAGAACAACCATAGAGTAATAACAGAATAGGGGTCCAGAGGCACTAAGTCCATAAGTCCAAATCTCCAAAATGCTAGGGATAGTAACCAGTAGTCCAAGAGAGAACCTTAAGCGTTTTTTAGATTTTTGTTGTTTATTAGTGTTTTAGCATAAAAGTAAAGTATGGTCCAAGTGGAAAAAAAGAAAATAACGGAAACATAAATAATATGTCCAAATGGACAAAGAAAAAATAGCAGAAACATAAATAATATGTCCAAGTGGACAAAGAAAAAATAACAGAAACATAAATAATATGTCCAAATGGACAAAAGAAAAATAACAGAAATATAAATAATATGTCCAAGTGGACAAAGAAAAAATAACAGAAACATAAATAATATGTCCAAATGGACAAAGGAAAAATAACAGAAATATAAATAATATGTCCAAGTGGACAAAGGAAAAATAGTAGAAATATAAATAATATGTCCAAATGGACAAAGGAAAAATAGCAGAAATATAAATAATATGTCCAAATGGACAAAGGAAAAATAGCAGAAATATAAATAATATGTCCAAGTGGACAAAGAAAAAATAGCAGAAATATAAATAATATGTCCAAGTGGACAAAGAAAAAATAACAGAAACATAAATAATATGTCCAAATGGACAAAGGAAAAAATAGCAGAAATATAAATAATATGTCCAAATGGACAAAGGAAAAATAGCAGAAATATAAATAATATGTCCAAATGGACAAAGGAAAAATAGCAGAAATATAAATAATATGTCCAAGTGGACAAAGAAAAAATAACAGAAACATAAATAATATGTCCAAATGGACAAAGGAAAAAATAGCAGAAATATAAATAATATGTCCAAATGGACAAAGGAAAAATAGCAGAAATATAAATAATATGTCCAAGTGGACAAAGAAAAAATAACAGAAACATAAATAATATGTCCAAATGGACAAAGAAAAAATAGCAGAAATATAAATAATATGTCCAAATGGACAAAGGAAAAATAGCATAAACATAAATATGATGAATGATAAAATAAAGTATAAAGCAAGAAATATAAAGAACAATATAATAAAATGCGGAATTTAAAGTTAATTGTTAGTATGTTAGCACGTGAATCATCTTGAAGCTAGTCAAGTATATTCACGATGTTAGTGAAGATCGATGGTGAGTGAATGATGATCTCGGATTTAAAATTAATGAAAATTTATCAGAAGCTTGATAGAATCATAGCGACTACACGATAAATTTCCAAAAGTCTTAAAACAACTGCATACAATCTCTGCCATATTTGATCTTTTATTCTGATTCGGGACAAAGGAAAAAGATAAGAAACAATATCAAATAATATACAAAAATAAATATAAAACAAATTAAACTTAATTCATTCTTTTTGTGATTTTTTTTTTGGAATTGATTTTAAGTTAATTAACAAGCTAATTAAACAAATAATTATACAAATAATTAAACTTAACAAGAAAAATATTATTTTATATGTCAAAAATTAGATTATAAAAAAAATAAACCTAAATCTAAAAGGAAAATATTTTTGGAGTTTTTTGATTGGTTAAAAATAATTAAAAAGCAATATTTACATAATTACTAATTAATTAAGCAATATAAATTAATTATGAAAAGAAATAAAATATTTTTTTGTTAAAAATTAAATAAACATTTTATCAACTTAAAACTAAAATTAAAACATTTTTTTTTGAGAAATTGAAAATATGCATAAATATGGAGTTTTTAATTCATGAACTCCTAACACTACTACATATTAAAAATTACATTGTACTTACTCTATGATGTTCCAAGAGTGGAATAGAGTGATTGAAATTGATTGAAAGTGGCTATTTGAATGAGCCTTGATTTTTACAAGTTTCTTGAAACTTTTGAAAAATATAAAACTTATGCTATGCTTTTGGAGTGTGTTGTTATTCTTCTCTTGTTCCTCCTCCTCTTTTTTCTCTCTTTTTTCCCCCCCTTCTTGAATGAAGAAAATGAAGTTCTATTTATAGGCAAAGAGTTTGATCTTGGAAGCCTTGCAAGTGGAAATTGTCATGATTGATTTTGTGGAAAAAATATGATAATGGAATATTTTCAATGAGTGTATTTCTTAACCATGGTTAAAACACTCAAGTATTATTCTCTTCAACCTTGCAATAATATATTTAAGCATCTTGAATTGGTCTTGATTGGCAACCATAAGCATCTTTGATAATATCTTTGAATTATCTCACTTTAATTAAACTTTAAATGAATAAAATTTAATTAAAATGAAATAAAAATGTCATGAATCATGGATGGGTCGTGGATGCCCTTTAAACATATGAGAATCAAGATTGAATCACAAAAGAATTGGCCTTTTTGAAAAAAAATCAAATTTTGGTCATTACTTGTTTCATGCATTTTTCCAAAAAAGGTCAACTTCATCAAGGCATATCTCCCTCAATTTTGATCCTATGAAAGTGTTCTTTAACTTTTTGGAAAGCCCAAGATGTCCTCTACAAGCCACTTTGGAAGCGTTTTTGCATTTGGAGAAGTTATTTTGATGATATGGGCTTTGACAAAAAACTGCTTTTTGTTGACTTTCAAAATGACCCGTAATGTTTTGGCTTATATCTCTTAGGCGGAAGCATTTCTTGACCTTGGTCCCAACATCAAAGTTGTAGAGAATTAAATTTCCTTGAGAATGAGCTTTGGTTGGAATTTTTCTGATAAATTATGAGAGAGTTATGGTCGGTCAAAGTTCAGTTGACGTTTAGGTAAAAAACCCTAATTTTGCAATTTTGAGTTTTGTTGATTTCTGAACTTTTCTTGATGAATTATGATCAATCCTCGATCAAATAGTGAATATTACTTCAAATGATTGATGTTGACCAAAAATCTTGATTTTTGACTGTAGTTGACTTTTTTCTCGATGAACTGCAGTTTTGCGATCTTTCAATGAATCAAGGTCTTCTCCTCAATTGAATGATATGAATGGACTATAATGTTGATTTGAAGGCCTTTGAATCATATTTTGAGTCTTGGAATCATCTCATGATTAAAAGTCAATCCTCTGGTGAAATTAGGTCAAAACCCTAATTTGGCGCTTTTGGCGATCTTGAGAGTTGTCTGCCTTAAACTGAGCCATCCTTGGACTTGAATATTGATTGAAGGAACCTTTGAATCTTGAGAGAATTTTGAACCTCTTGTGGGCCTCAAAACCCTTAATTCTTCAGCTTTCTCTTGATCATTCTCCTGTCTTTTTAACACACAAGCAACAAACTTTTTTTCTTTTTTTTTTTTGTTAGTAAATAAAAATATGCATGATGATAAATGATAATGATAAATGATAATGATAAATGATAATGATAATGATCATAATACTTTAGAAAATGATGGGATCTCAGAGGTCAAGAATTGGGGTGCAACAGTCGCGCGTGGGCGACACGCGCTGACGTGGCATAGGTAATAATGGCCTAGGGTCTAGGAGGCGGCGCTTGTCAGGAGAGGCGACGCTTCGCCTTCCGAGCCCTTTCCCTATAAAAGGGGGCGAATCCTCTCATTTGGAAGTTTCACTCTCTCTGTTTACCTGCTCGGCATCAGACAGGCGTTCCTCGGAAGATACTCTTCCAGATTGTTCACCATACCGTTCGTCTACCGAGAAGCTCATCCGGTTATCATCATCATGTCTTCACGTAAGTCCGCTTCCCTCTTCGTTGCTTTATTTTCCTTAGGGTTTGTGCGCTTTATTTTCGCGGTCGTCGTCGTAAACGTAGGCTGGGTCCGACGAGAGGTCGTTGCTTCCTCCCTGGGTTATCCAGGCGATGCCCGGGGGTTAGCGTGGGTCGGTGGACCAGATGACGCAGGCGTTGGACCGTTGTGCCTGTTCGGATACGATTTTTCGTTGTCGTGTCACGTCATTTCGCGAGTCCTCGGCTGACGGGCGTCTTTCCTCGATGGGGGTTTAGCCGGGGGCTCCGCCGCTCCTGCTCTACCCTTTCGCTTGCATTGCGGTGGAAGGGTGGATTTGATGAACTGTCGAATTCACTTTCTCCCTTCTGCGTGCAGGTGAATCTGATTCGAGCGCTAGCTCGGAGTCCAGCTCGGGATCTGATTCGTCGTGGAGTAGCGAGTCGGACGCCTCGACGGCCACAAGTTCAGAGGTCGAGATCATCGAGGATCAAAATGCGCCCTCTCTGATCGACGACGACCATGTTGATTCTCCCGGCCCGGACGTCGAGGGAGGGGTCTCCCCAATGCCCTTGTTTAGTTACGAATGCACGGTTGCGGCCGACTGGATAGCCGAGGAAGCCTTAACGGTCACTTCCCGATACACTGAGTCTCTAGACGGGGTCTTTACAGAAATCGAGGTTTTGAGAGAGGGCGAAGCGCAGAATTACCAAGTGACGTGCCCGTCTCAGGACGAGCGCATATGCTCTCGGTTCAACGGGGATGGCTTTGCGATGTATGAATATGTGTTCAAGGAGCTCGGCTTCCGACTGCCCTTCTCTGACTTTCAGAAATCGATGATGGCGTTTCTAAATTTGGCGCCATCCCAATTGCATCCCAATGCTTTTGCTTTTATGCGAGCATTCGAGATTGTCTGTGATTATTTGGGTATTGGTGCCACGACCGCATTGTTCGGCCGGTGTTTTCGTGTTCAAAGGCAGGCGGCAGACGGGCGATATGGTTGGGTCTCGTTCAAAAATGCCGAGCGGAAGCTCTTCGGGATGTACACTGACTCTGTGAAAGGTTTCAAGGACCGATACTTTGTCGTTCGTCCGCTCAGCCCGACGGCTTACTACGATGTGTCGGATTCCGTGGTCCTTCGTGACGCCGACGGGGAGTTAGTGAGGGGTGAGGACGGGCAGGTAGCAAGGGAATTCTGTACGAGGTTCCCGTTTTTCTGGTGGAAAGGTCACTTCTCGTCTCCCCCTAAACATTACGTTTGGGAAGATGGGGACCTGGACGAGCAAGACGCAGAATCCTACTCGGTCCTATGCAAATACGTAGACAGCTTTACTATGTCCCGGTGGGTGACGAGGAATGGGAGTCCCGTATTGGACGAGAATGGTGTGCCGGTCGTGGAGCAGCGGCCTATTAATACCAAGGCTCTGCTATCTTGTCGGACTCCCGAGGAGACTCGGGCGTTGTTAGGTCGTGCCTATTCACCCTGCTTTCCCTTTTCTGTCCTGTGTTTTCGCTAACTCCTTTTATTTTTTCTTTGAAGATGCCATGCCGGAGAAGGAGGACCCAGTCCTGAAGATGGCCCTGGATGCAAAGAGGAATCAGAAGAAGAAGAATCGGGGAACTGGTGCTGCAGAGAACTCGGCCTCAGCAGGTTCTCCTCGGATGAAGGAGGACGAGAGGTCTTCCAAGAGACCTCGTGCTACCGAGGGGGGACGCCATGAGCCGTCGAGCTTAGGTCCCGAGCGTTGCTTTGTATTGCCTCCTTGCTACAAGGATGGAGGTTATTTTGAGAAGTTTCCCCTGGTTACTTCTCCGGATGAAGCTCGTCGGATCGGTGAGATGGACCCTCCGTCCCTTCAAAAACAGCTGGCGCGCGACGGTGCTGCCGTGATGAGGGTTTTGGGGATGGCCCAAATGTTAGCCAATGGTGGCTCGGGCTCGTCCGAGGCCCTGAAGGAGGCGGAGGCGGCAAAGAAGACTGCTGAGGATAGGGTGAAGACCCTGGAGACTGATCGCAAGGAGTTGAAGAGAAAGATCGACGCGGTTCTCAAGCAGAAGGACGGGGAGATTGCGGCGGAAAAGAAAAAGCTCGCCGACCTTCAGCTTGAGTGGGCTCCCTCGGCTGACGAGTCGTCGGATGTGGCCGCTCTGCAGACTAGGGCTGAATTCATGGAGAAGATAGATGGCCTGAAGATAAGCTTGGCTGACATGGCTGAAGTCGGTTTCGAGCGTGCTGTTCGTCAACTGAGGCTTCTAAACCCTGGTTTGAAGGAGGATAATATCGGGCTATCTTCGAAGATTGTGGACGGCGCGTTGGTGCCCGAGTCTCCAGAGAGTGAAGAGTAGATAGTGGTCCTGGGCCTGCGTGCCCTTCTTCTTCGGCCTGCGTGCCATTTTACCTTTTGTTGGGTAATGCCCGGAGTACTTTGGGGGCCTGCGTGCCCGGCCTTTTGATTGTAACTTTTGGATATCGTCGACCAAGTTGGTCGGCAATTTTAATGTTTTATAATTTTGCTTGCTTATATCTGTTTATCTGCACTTTCGGCGTTATCGTTGTATGCTCGTGTTTTGATAATTTTCCTGTTGTGCTCGTATGACGAGGCATTCCCTCCATACTTAGAATATTTTTCGATTGCTTTAGGTAACTGATGACTTTTGCTCGGATACGCCGGAGAGTTACCTATATACTTGTGATATTGTCGGTTTTGTGGACTATGCTCGGCCTAGATTGATTGCCCGGGCGTGTTGAGTACGGCCCGGGTGTGCAGAGCAGGTGTGCGCTTTTAGCGAGCGCGAGACCGCGGTTGTGGCCAAGCGTTCGCGGCGTGAACGATTCCATCGCGAGCTGGGGTTCTGTCATGCAGGTACTTTCACGGAGGGTCTAGGTGTAGAATCCGCCGAGGGGTCGGTCCGTCCATCTGACGAGGGGGATCGACAGTTGCTGTCGTGGAATACTCACGTCCGTACCGACGACGTGGATCCGTGCCCGTCTGTTACCTGAGTTTGGGCCAGGGGCCGGGCGTTTTAGTTTATGTTTAACTGTAATAACGTCTGAGTTTTTCAGCGTTCCAGGGTCGAGCAAGTTTTTCGCCGAGAAGATTCTCGAGGTAGTAGGCGCCGTTCTCGGTTTTGTCATAAACTCGGTATGGGCCTTCCCAGTTTGGGGCTAGTTTGCCCTCGCGCGAGTCTTTCATGTTTCTGCGGAGCACTAGGGCGTCGATTTCAAATTCGCGCTTTATAACTTTGGCGTTATGGCGAAGAGCTATTTGCTGTTTTAGTTTAGCTTCTCGGAGGGAGGATCCTGCTCGGATCTCCTCTACCATATCGAGCTCTTCCCTCATGGCCTCGTCGTTAAGTTCTTCCTCGAGGGGGGATTCGGTGCGCCGAGAAGGTTCTCGGATTTCCACGGGGATTACGGCTTCGGTGCCGTAGGTTAATCTGAAAGGAGTCTCGCCTGTGCTCGAATGGGGCGTCGTTCTATACGCCCAAAGCACACTATGTAGTTCTTCGACCCAGGCTTTTTTAGCTTCGCCGAGCCTCCTTTTCAGGCCTCGGAGGATGACTCGGTTGGCTGCCTCCGCCTGCCCGTTCGTTTGAGGGTGTTCGACTGAGGTGAAGTGCTGTTTTGTGCCGAGCTTGGCCACGAATTCTTGGAACTTCCTGTCAGTGAATTGGGTGCCGTTGTCGGTGATTATAGCCTGTGGTACCCCGAACCAAGCGAGTATGTTTCGTTTGTAGAAGCGTAGCACGTTTTGAGACGTGATCTTGGCGAGAGGTTCGGCCTCTATCCATTTCGTGAAGTAATCCACGGCGACCACCAGGTACTTATTCTGGTACGATCCGACCGGGAAAGGGCCGAGGAGGTCCATTCCCCAGGTGGAGAAAGGCCAAGGAGAGGAGAGGGATTTAAGCTCGTTGGGGGGAGCTAGGTGCATGTCGGCATGTCGCTGACATCTGTCGCATTTCTGAACATGTTCTTTGGCGTCCTGCTGCATAGTCGGCCAATAATAGCCGGCTCTGAGGGCTTTCCTCGCCAGCGACCGGCCGCCGAGATGCTGGCTGTTGATCCCTTCGTGAAGCTCTTGCAGTACTTCCAGTGCTTGCGAGCTGTCGATGCATTTAAGGAGGGGAACGGAGAAGCCCCGTCGATAGAGTTTATTTTCGATGACTGTGTACGAGCAGGCTCTCCTCTTAATGGTTGAGGCTTCCTTCGGGTCGTCGGGAAGCTCGCCGTTTGTGAGGTATTTGTACACCGGGGTCATCCAGCAATGGTCGTCTCCGATGGCAAACACTTATATGGCTTGCGTGTTTTTGCCTATGCTTGGATCGGATAAGATTTCTTGTATCACCGACTTATTCCCTCCCTTCTTTCGCGTGCTCGCAAGCTTGGATAAGAGGTCGGCCCGCGAGTTGTGTTCTCGAGGGATGTGTGCGACGTCTGCCTTTGTGAATCCTTTCATTTTTTCTTTAACGAGCGATAGATACTCGGCTAGTGTGTCGTTTTTGGCCTGGTAATCGCCACTAACTTGGGACGCGACCAGTTGTGAGTCGGTATAAATCATGACTTCCCGAGCGCCAACGTCCTCGGCAAGGCGTAGGCCCGCTAGGAGGGCTTCGTACTCGGCCTGGTTGTTCGATGTGGTGAAGGAGAGGACTAAGGATACTTCGATGACGAGCCCCTCGTCGTTCTCCAAGATGATACCGGCTCCGCTGCCCGCGTGGCTTGAGGCGCCATCAACATAGATGGTCCACTTATTCTCGGTGGGTGTTGGGGAGTTGGAGATCGTCGTCATCTCGGCCACGAAGTCGGCGAGTGCTTGGGCTTTTAACGCTTTCCTGCCCTCGTATTGTATGTCGAACTCGGACAGTTCGAGGGACCATCTCAGCATTCTCCCGGCCATGTCAGGTCGGCTGAGAAGCTGTTTGATCGGTTGGTCTGTCCGGACGGTAATAGTGTGGGCGAGGAAGTAGTACCTCAGTCTTCTGGCGGCCGTTATTAGGGCCAGCGCGATTTTTTCTATCTGTTGATAGCGGACCTCGGGCCCTTGTAGGGCTTTGCTAGTGAAGTACACTGGCTTCTGCCCGTCTTCTGTTTCTCGGATCAGGGCCGCGCTGGCCGCCTCGCCTGAAACGGCCAAGTAGAGATAGAGAACCTCGTTGCTGTCTGGTCGGGATAGCACCGGGGGTTTGGAGAGCACTTGTTTGAGGTGGGATAATGCTTGTTCGCATTCCTCGGACCACTCGAAAGCTGCTTCCTTCCGAAGAAGCTTAAAGAATGGAAGTGCATGCTGGGCGGATTTCGCGACGAAGCGGGATAATGCCGTGAGCATTCCGTTTAGTACTTGGATGGATTTTTTACTGGTGGGGGTAGGGAGGTCTGAGAATGCTTGGCATTTATCAGGGTTGGCTTCTATTCCTCGTTCTGTTAAGTAGAAGCCGAGGAATTTGCCTGCCCGTACTCCGAAGGTGCACTTCTCCGGATTGAAACGCATCCTGCAGGATCTGGCCTGCTTGAAGACCCGCTCGAGATGTAGCGTGTGGTCGGAGTCTTCTCGAGATTTGACGATCATGTCGTCCATATACACCTCGAGCGTGTCGCCGATTTCTCCTCGGAAGACCTTGTTCATCATCCGCTGGTAAGTTGCCCCGACGTTTTTGAGTCCGAAGGGCATTACGTTGTAGTAATAATTGCCCGATTCGGTCATGAAAGCCGTGCATTGCTTGTCGCATTTCGCCATGGGAATCTGGTTGTAACCAGAATAAGCGTCCATGAAAGACAACAGTTTATAGCCGGCCGAGTTGTCGACGAGTCTATCAATATTAGGCAAAGGGTAGGCGTCTTTTGGACATGCCCGGTTAACATCAGTATAATCAACACACATTCTCCATTTTCCATTAGATTTTTTAACAAGTACAACGTTTGAGAGCCAAGTTGAATACTTGGCCTCGAAAATAAAATTTGCCTCTAGGAGGTCTTTTACAGCTTTCTCGGCAGCCTCCGCTTTCTCGGGAGACTGCCGACGCCTACGTTGTACTACGGCCTTGGCGGTTGGATTGATTGAGAGGTGGTGGCAGGCGACCTCAGGGTCGAGTCCGGGCATCTCTGCGGCGCTCCAGGCGAACAGGTCGGCATTGGCTCGAAGGCAGGCTACGAGTTGCTTCCTCGGCAGGTCAGGGACGCCTTTGCCGATCTTCACTGCTCTGTCGGGGTTGTCCCCCAGGGGGATCAGCTCGAAGTCTCCGTCGGGGACAGGCCGGACGGGATGAGGGGCCTTTGGTTGTGTCTCTTCCTCGGTCTTCAGTTCTTCTTGTGTAAACCTTGCATCGAGGTCGACTGAGCTGACGTTGGCCGTTGGAACCTGATCTTCCCGAGGATGCTTGTCTTCGGCTCGAGGTTTTTTGTTGGAGCTGGTCGGAGGGGCGATCAGCTCTAGTCCTTTGACGGATGCATCAAAGATCCTCCTCGCAGCTTCAATGTCGGCGTTGATGGTGGCCACTTTCCCTGTCCTCGTGTAGAACTTCATCTTCAGATGGACCGTGGAGGGCACGGCGGTTAGCTCGGCCAGTGTTGGGCGTCCGATGATGCAGTTGTACAGTGTTTTGCAGTCGATCACCAAAAACCTGGTTTTGACTTGCCTGGACGCTTCCCCTTCCCCGAAGGTGACAATCAGCTCGACGTAGCCCCATGGTTTGGTGGTGGCTCCGTTAAAACCTTGGAGGTCGGAACCCACATAGGGAGTGAGGTGCGAGTCGTCCAGCTGAAGTGTTTGGAAGAGGTGGGAGTACATGATGTCGACCGAACTACCTTCATCTACCAGGACCCGTCGAACATCGAAGTTTGCCATTCTGGCTCGGACGAGGAGGGAAATGGTGGCGTTTGGAGCTCCGCCGGGCAGTTCCTCGAGGTAGAAAGTGATTGGCTCTGACTTTCCTCGGAATTTCCGCAGAGTAGGGCCGAGATCGGCATTGGCGCTGAGTAGCTCGTCGAACTTTCTCTTGACTGAACTGACGGTGAGAGAGTCGGGGTCGCCGCCGTTGGAGATGACCATTGCGGTGGGGAAATGTTCCCAGGTGCTGAGGGCGGTCGTCACGCCGACTGAAGGGATGAAGTCTTCCGGTCGGGTTACGGACAGTGCGACTTGAAGCGGTCTGCTGTCTGGTGAGTTCCCCTCGTCAGAGTTTCGAGGGATGTCTCTTCTGGAGGGTTCTCCCTTCTTGGTGTATCTTGCCAGGTGGCCCTCTTTGATCAGGGTCTTTATGGCATCTTTGAGATTTATGCATTCGTCGGTCATATGCCCGTGACTCTTGTGGTACTTGCAGTACTTGGACTTGTCCGTCCCCGGTCTTGTAGGATTTGACTTCGGGGGCCTGATGTTGGATTTCTTGAACTCGGCGTTCTGGCAGTCGGCCAGGATTTTCTCCCGGGAGGTGTTCAAAGGCGTGTAGTCGTTGAAACGCCCTGCCGGTCCTCGCCGTTCTTTGACATCTCGGGACCTGTCGTCCCTTCTTTTGTCTTGTCCTCGGCGTGACCCTGGATCCTCGAGGTTTGAGCTGCGAGCGGCATCACTGCCCCTCGAGGCTTTGATCGCGGCTGCCTCGCCTTCCTCAAAGTCGATGAATGCCTTTGCTTTGCGGAGGAGGGCATTCATCGAGTGCACCTTCTCAATCTTAATGGCCTTCTTGAAGTCACTGCCGGGGAGAAGTCCTCGCTCCAAGATGTACCTCTTCATGTAGTCGGCCGTCTGCACTTGGACGGCCTCCTTGTTGAATCTTTCAAGGTAATCCCGAAGAGGTTCGTTGGGTCCTTGTACCACGGCCTCGAGATTGGCTTCCGATTTCGGTTGTCGTCGGGAGGCTGTGAAGTGGCTCAAGAAGAGTTCTTTGAGCTCGGTCCAGGAATGGATGGAGTTCGGAGGGAGGTTCCTGTACCAATTCATCGCTCCCTTCCTAAGGGTGGTCGGGAAAATGCGGCACTTGATCGAGCCTCTGACGACGTGATAGTCCATGACCGCTTCGATGCTCCGAATATGGTCGTCGGGGTCAGTGGTTCCGTCGTATTGGTCCAATACTGGCGGTTTTTCCATCCCCCGAGGGAGGTGGGCTCTCCGGATATTGGCGGACAAGGGGCTGCGGAAGTCCTCCTCGTCGCTCGGTCCTGGTGAATGGTAGTGCCTGTTTCGTCGGGAATCCTCTTGGTTGTCACCCAACGCAGCTTTGGAGGGGCCCCGACGGCCCTGTTCGGGGGAGGGGCTTCTGTGTTCAGCGGTTTCAGGTTTCTGGTTCTTCCTGTTCTTTCTGGGTGGAGAACGGGAACGAGTCCTCCGGCGGCGATGTCTTCTCGGGGGAGACCTTGAAGAGGACGGGGAACGCCGACGGTATCTTCTCGGCGGTGAGCGCGAGGAGGAATAGGAGCGTGACCTGTAGTGCCTCCACGGAGAGGGGCGACGTCGTCGCTGTCTTTCCAGTTCGTGAATTCGGTCGTCCTGAATTCTGAGGAGGCTGTTCGTCAATTGTATTTCTTTGAGCAAGCGGACGGTGATGGGGTCAGCATCCTCGGGAATGTTGAGCGGTTCCTCTTCTTCTCCGTGACGGGCTCTCCGCCTCTCGGAGGTGTGGTTGAATGAGGAAGCATGTTGCCCGTCTCGGAGGTCGGTCTCATTCACATTCTGGGCATGTTCCGGCACGTTGGTCGTTCTGATCTGCTCGCCGTTCTGAACGTGCCCTTCTGGAGGAACATGGTCAACATTCTGGACCTGTTGTAGGACCTGCAACAGCTGAGTGTCCTGGGTTTCATGCCCGGACCTTTGTCGCCGACGATCCCCCCGACGATGATTAGCTAGCTCGCGGGAGGATTCCTCGATCAGCTCGTGAAGGAGGAAAGGGTCAGCGTTTGGGATGTTGTTGTTGTTGTCAGCCATGACGATTGGAGATGATTAGCTTTGATCTTTGTTCTTTAAAGATGGGGAAGCAAGATTCCCACAGACGGCGCCACTGATCGTACCTGATTAGAAGAATCGTCGTAGGCTGCTCGGACTGGATCTTCTAGGAAGGAGAAAGGGGGGGTGTACCTGCAAGGTACTCCAATGCCAAAGTAAGTTGACGAGCAAAGGAGCGCAAGTACTAGCTAAGAGTAAGTAAGAATTGAATACCTGACCCTCTAGTTAAAGAAGGTATATATAGCCCCCAGCGCTGGGCCATGATCTCGCTATTGGGTTGGATTCCCAAGCCCAACTAGGAGACTGCCAGGTTTCCTGAGCGGAAATATCGGAGGTGCGTGCATGCCCTCTGTCCTGGTTAACCGCTCCGAAGTTCCAGGGAGACGCGGTCTTTCAGGAGCCACGTGGAATCCGAGTTGTTCGGAGGGTTGAATGTGAAGGAACCCTGCGCGGAGCAGAGTCCTCGGCAACGAAGGCGTTTGAGGGGTCGTCAGTGCCGAGCATGTCGGGTGCCATATGCTCCGGGGATATAGGGCAGCCGAGCATGTCTAAGGTGGGCACCCTAGGTGCGTAGGAGGGTCGTAGAGGAACGCGGGCCTCTGAGGTTTATTGGGCCGAAAATCATATTGGGCCTAACCTTGGCCCAGTCCAGAACAGTAGGGTTCTAATTTTCTAATGGACTGTATGATGAGTAGTGTGTGGGAATTAGGGTAATGGAAATTACCATGCACTTGTAGTTGTTCTGTTTATGAAGGTAGTGATTTTGTGTGTTGGATATGTATTTGAATTGGTTGCTTAATTGACGTTGTGAATAGAAAATTATATTTGGTAATATTTGGTAGTGATCAATTGATTGATGTACCGTGTGATGAAATTATTGTTGGTAATTAATCGTAAGAGGCATGGAAATAAAACTGAAAAATTGCATAAGAAACCAGTTACCGAACAGCACAACCCGGAGACAAGGGGAGTGTGCCGAACAACACACATGGGGAAGCGTGGCATGCCGAACGACATGTATAGATTGAAGAAGTGCCGAACGGCACTTTGCTTTAACATTAAAATCTGGCATGTTTCTTTGTTTTGTTTTGTTATAATAAACTTAATCTTTAGGTTAATATAATAATAATAATAATAATAATAATAATAATAATAATAGTTTAGTATTATTAAATATAAATGATTTATAGGAGTGTTGAGTTAGTAGCAGTTCCAGAAATTAAATTGCACCGAGATGATAAATAGTAAGGTAATTATCAAAGTGAATATATATATTTAGCATAGCTAACGATTAATTGTTACATAGATAATTTGTTATCGAGTTAATGTAGTCCAATTAATTTAGTAGCAGATAAATAATAATGATATTACAGAGTTGGTTTATAGCAGAAAATTTAGTAATTAAATGCATAGTAACAGCAGGGGTAATTAGTAATAGAAAATTAGCAGTTTCAATAGTTTAGCAGGAAGTGATTGGTGAAGATTATCAATAGGATAATTGGATAGAATTGATTTAATAGAAATAATGTTGGTGATTTTAGTATCATCAATGTATTTTGGTAGTAATGTGATTTACCATAGGCCGATGCAATTATGCGTTAAGTTTGAAACGAGTTAGGGTAGTGCGGAGTGCACGCTCATAAAGTCAAACATGTAATTGAATACGAATAATTGAAACGGGGTTCCAAGGGGCGTAGCCCCTGGCGGGGTGCGGGGCAGCGCCCCGTCGGGATCCAAGGGGCAGAGCCCCTGGCTGGTTTCTGTTATTGATCGTTTTTTGCCTCGATTTTGGCATACGAAAATAATACTTCCCAACAGACATGACCGCATTTCTAACAAATAATAGAATTTTTAGCCGATAATTAATTAACCAGAAATAGTCTAAATAATTATGTTGTTTGTTTGTAGTTTATTTTGGGAGATTTGATGTGTTATATACTCGTCGTAGATTGTGAATTTGCAGGTGATGAAATTGGTTGTGTTACTCTGTGTTGTTGTTTTTCCTTGCGATGTGCTGTGATGTTACGATGTTGTGATAAATTTTGTTGATTACGATGTCTGTTGCGATGTTGATTATGATGTTGATTGTGATGTTGATTACGATGTTAATTGCGATGTTAATTGTTGTTGTTATGTGTAACATTGCATTCATTGAGTCGCATACATTTGTATACTTTGCGATGGCCTGAATTGGAAATACGATGTGAGCTTTGCTCTATTTACGATGGCCTGGATTGATAACACGATGTGAGCTTTGCTCTATTTACGATGGCCTTGATGGCAAACACGGTGATGATGAAGGCTTATGCCTTGGCCTTAATGGCAAACACGATCTGCTCCAATGGTACCACATGCATGCACTTTCGAACAAGTTGTTACATCACATATTGCATATTTGAGTTGCTATGATGGTGAATTTGTCGTTGTATTGGGTTGATGAATATGTTGTGATAAATGTTGTTGTGTCGATAAATTGTTGTCGTTATATTCCGTTGATGAGTATGTTATTGTGATTGTTTGTTGTTTGAATAATTTGCGAAGCGGTGATTTACATTATTTAAATTCTGTCATATATTATTTATCATACGATTTATTAGATTATTAGATATCTCACCCCTCCTGTTTGAACGTTACCCTTTGTTGGTAACGTGCAGGTAACCAAGATGAGTAGTCGTTACCGTTAGGGGTGTTCGCGATGCGGTTTGGGCGGTTTTGACGAAAAAAATCATCCGAACCGCAAGAGAAAAAATCGTGCGGTTTGGTTTGGTTCGGTTGACTTTTAAAAAAAATCCGAACCAAACCAAACCAAACTAATGCGGTTTGGTTCGGTTCGGTTGGTTCGGGTTTTTACAAATATTTTATTGAGCCACACATACACATATAGATGACAATATAAATTTGTATTTAGACATTCATATACTATCAAATAACAACAAAACTCGTCATATTTTGACAACAATTTTCCATTTAATATGTAAAAATTAAATTAGACAAAAGTATAATATTAAACATAAAATAATAGCATAAAACAATATAAAAAATATTATAATGAAACAAAAAAATAGAAGAGACGAGAGGTAGTGAAGGTGAAAAAGAAAAAAATGTTGAGCGATTAGAGAAGAAGATGGACGATAAAAACGAAACTGAAATACGGAACATTTACATAAAAATGAGAAGGTGAAAAATAAAGAATATAAGAGAGTAGAGATTATAGAAGAAAAGGGAAGATGTATGTGGCAAAGAATGTGCGATAATGTTATTAGAGATTTGAGAAGATCGGGACTGAAAATATATGTGTAAGGATGAGAAAATTGTTCGTAATCATAAGGCTAACGTATAATAGGTTTAAGTTTGGGTTCGATGTGAGTTAAGTAAAAGTTAGGTTGTAACATAATGCGGTTTGATTCGGTTTGGTTCGGTTTACAAAATACAAACCGCAAACCGAACCGAACCGTGCGATTTTGTTAAATGATGACCCAAACTAATCCGAACCAAATGCGGTTTTTTGCGGTTTTGGTTTGGTTTGGTTTGTGATTTTCTATTAGGTTGGTTTGGTTTTGAGCACCCCTAGTTACCGTTAGTAGTTTGAGTCGGTGTCCTTTATTCTGATACCTAGCACCAGGGGGTTGAACACTTGATTATTTTATTCCGTTTTAATGAATTATCATTTACTTGAGGATTAATGGGAATTATCGTGAACTCTCTTTTATTTTAAGTTGTTATTGATTTTGATGAAGTTGAATATGTTGGAAACAAATTATGATTTTCTTTCCGCTGCATTATTAAAGTGAAGTTTGAGAACCATGATTTAAGTCTTTATGTTGGTTTATCCTAAAGTGTGCTATGTATCAATTTGTTTAACTTGAGCATGTTATGTTGTTTTGAACAAAATGTGACATCCTATGATGGTGTTTTGATTATTATACTCTGATTTATTTAATTAATTACTGAGGGTAGAAATGAGATGTTACATATTTGGGATAATTGAAGAAATTGGCCCAATAATTGTTTATGAGTGTTATCGTCTTTAGAGAATAGAAGTATGTCATCAATGTACATGAGGATACTGTGGCGAATGGGCTCAAAGATCTTAGTCATAGTTTTTTGGAATAAAGATGGGGCTACCATAAGCCCATAAGGCAGAACTGTCCATTGGTATTGGGCGTTAGGAATGCAGAATGTCATCTTGTAACGGTCCTTTGGGTTAATTACTAATTGCCAAAATCCTGACTTTAGGTCGAACTTGGAATATATTTGTGTATCTTTGATAAACACATTTAAGGACGAAGCCTTATGAATAGGGAATTTGTCATCTTTAAGGAAGTGGTTAAGAGGTTTGTAATTAATTACTAGCCTATTTTTTTCCTCTAACATGCTTAGACCTTTTTTCTACATAAAAGACTTGGCAAGTCCATTCTGAATTGGTGGGTTCTATTAGACCCTGCTTAATAAGCTGTTTGTACTTTTCTCTGGCCAATGAATAATCTGATGGACTCATTCCTAGATGAGTAGATTTGGTTGGATTGACATCTTCATTGAGTTTAAATGAGAGTTGGACAAAAAAGTTTTCATCCTTCCACAAAGGTTCTGGATGGATAAACTTATTATGACTGTCTGCACAGAGCTTGAGTAACTTAGACTTGATTTCCTCATACCCACATGGTATGATTGAGAGGGAATAAAGCTTCATTATTGCGGAATGGGGTTTGAATGTTCTTTTGTATTTGATTCTAGTGGAGAGAATCTGAAGCTTTTGTGCTGCAGAATAAACATCCATTCCGACAACAGTGTCTCTATTAGGAAGGTTGCTTCCTATAACCCTCGTCCAAACTACGCAATCTTGAAAGAATCTGATGCTTATTTTTTCTTTTATCATCAAATCTATTTTGAAAGTCTTTCCATCTACTTCCATGAAATAGGTCGTATGTGTCATCCAAGATTTCGCGGAAAGAATGTTGAGATTCATTATTGTGACATGTGCTCTAGTGTCCATATATGCTATAACCTTTTTGGGACAAGCAAACTTTGAGGCAAGAATATAAGGAGAGGAGGTGTGGGAATATAACTTCATATCTTCGAATATAACTTCATATCTTCAGGTAGAAGTGAATGATAACATATTCTTCTTTTGACTCGGAAAGTGATGCATCCTCAAACGAGGAGTCTCGAAGATCAAAAAATGTTTCTTCATCAGTTGAGGTTTGTTCAAAGTAAATGGACTCTATATCCACTTCTGTAGGTTGGAGGGAGTTAACCAGTTTGGCTGCCTTGTGGGCATTGTTTGGACATTCTTTGGAATAATGTTCTTTTTCCCACAAATGAAACATCTTTAACTCTTCTCCTTTCCTCTAAAAGTTTCATTTTTTAAGAACTTTAATTCTTTAATCCTTTTACCTTTGAAGATCTTGTGAGGCTTGTTCCTTTTTCTGATGAGATTTTGTGGTACAAATGCACTTCTTATCTTTGCATCTAATCTCTAGATAAGACTTCTTGCAGGATTTTTTGAATTTTCACTTTTTATTTACTACTTCTGCAAACTGTTGATGTAATCTGCATAGCTTTTCTAAGGCTTCCAAAGTCACTTGATCAATCTGGCCAAGGCTCGTGGAGGGAATATCTTTTTATGTTGTAACTATCATCTTATGGATTTTTGGTTGGAGTTCTTGGTGTAGAGAGGCGACATATGTGTTCTTGAGACTAGGATCATTGAATCCATCTAGGACATAGAATCTTTGCACCATCCGGTGATAGTGTTTGTCCAAGTATTTTGCCTTGAGAGAACAATATTTCATTTCAAAGAACTCTCTTCTGTTTTTGCTATCATGCATGTCTATATCACTAATAAGCACATGAGGAAGAACTCCAAGGACGCGAGATGTGGTTTCTAAGCGATGCATCTCGTCTTGTTTAAAGGCTCTGATATTTTGGTATCATTCCTTCATGGTATCAGTCATTATGCAACATAACGCTTCAATAACTTTGTAGGGATCTGCACATGGCTTCATTAGTTGAATGTCAATCCATGCTCCGAATTCATGAAGTATCTTTCTCCAACGATTAGGTGGTATGTCGTCAAGTGTGAACCACGAACCACCAGATGGTTTAATTATTTCTGCAACTGGGGTTTCTCTAAGGGATTCTATATAAAAGGATTATTATTTTATGTTCGTAGTGAAGAGTCATGGGATATGATTGTCTTCTAGTTATGATTCTGGGGAAAAGGAACTTTGTGTTTCCTCAGTGGACATACATTGATAGGAATCATTATTATCCTCCATGGAGGAATTTTTGTCATTTTATGTTGAAGACTCAGTAGAAGAAGGATCTTCTGTGAGGAAATCACCATTTTTGGTGATTGCCATGGCTTCGAAAGTCTTGTCATGAATTTCTTCTTCCTTGTGTATTATGGTAGGAAGTGTTTCAAGAATATCCCGAAAGTCTAAGGAAGAGGCACTTAATGAAGTGCTTTTCCTCTGGATTTAGTAGTAGAGGCATCACGGAGCCTAGCAGGTTTTGGTCGGTATGCTTCTGGTATCCAATGTTTCTGCAGAGGGGTGAATGAGACATAAGTAGGGTAGAACAGAGAATGTCTATCTGGTTTTATGAAATAAGAAGGGAAAAACGGGAGGCCTAAGAAGGAGGTTTCGACAGGCTTGGTCTTATGTTCACAAGAAGCTTTTACGTAATCATCCATCTCTTTCACTTGCCCTTGCAGTTTTCTGAACTCTCTTTCTTTTCGGTTAAAAGTTGTGCCAAGTGCTCTTTTTGCTAGCATTTGTCTTAGGTCATGATATAGCTGAGCCACTTGAGCTTTCGGGATTATGTAGTGCTTCTTCATATTTTAAGAGAGGACTTTAAGGTATCCATTTGATTCCTTTTCCTTTTCAACAATCATATGCACCTTTCTATCTAGATTATGGAGAATATCTATTTGAGCCACAATATTTTCTGATTGCCAATTCAAGATTTCTTCAGCTTGGGTTAGAGGTTTGGGTTTTCCATCAGGTTTGACTGCATTAGGATTAATGAAAATTTTGGAAGTTATGTTGGTGATGAGGTCCATCTTTCTCTCCAAAGCAAGAAATTACCGATTTTATTCTTGTGATGTGGCTGAGTACATAAAGCAAGGGATTAGCTGGATATCTGTCGGAGGATGTACAAATTTACAATGGTCTGATGATGACCATGTAACAAGGGTCGGATCATCAGGTGTTAACCATCCTTCCTTCTTGAGAATTTCAAGTCCTTCCTCATAGATAGAGAGACATCTTTTTACCATGAATTCCCATCCATGGACCATTGTCCAGATCAGATCTTTTTGAAGGAGAAGGAGAGTCTCACATCAGATAATATATGACATAAACATATATTTATAAGTGTGGGTAATCCCCGCCTTACAATCCAATTTGTAAGGTCGAATTAGGTCTAACATAAATTCTAAGATAGTATCAAAGCTTTGTTTAAGATCCATTAGGCCACATGATATCAAGTTTTTGCTATCGGGTCACCCATCTTTTATATCCATGCATCAATTTTAATAGTGTTGGGCGCAAGGAGGTATGTTAAAAGTCTCACATCAAATAATTTATGGTATGAACATATATTTATAAGTGTAGACAAATTACATTTTACTAGAAGCTCAAAATAAAGTGAATTTTCATCGGGGGTGGGTGCAATGGTATTAATCTTAGATTTCAAAATCGGATGAATCCGGGTGAACTTGAGCTCTCTTGTTATATGTGGCACGTTCGAATTTTGGATGTGTTTCAGGCGAACTTGAGCTCTATTATTATAAGTGGTGCGTTTGAATTTCAAAATGTGAACATGACTATTTGTGCATTAGGTGTGTTTCGGGTGAATTTGAGCTATCTTGTAATATGTGATGCAGCCGAATTTCAAAATTCAGACATGACTATTTATGCATTTGATGCATTTCAAGTGAACTTGAACTCATAATATGTGATTGAACTCATAATATGTGATATGTTCGACTTTCAAAATTCAAAACACTACGAGACATTTTCAAATATTTCATAAGATTTTAGAGTAATACTAATGGCGCAATGAGCCACCCTTTCAAAGTTTTGGATGAAAACTCACTAAAGACCCAACTTTGTTTAAAACATTAAAAAAATCGTTTTGATTGTTAAAATGCTAAGTAATGTTGTAACTTGTAAGACCGCATGTTAAAATACTAAATGTAAAAACATTCTTTTGAAATATGTATATTTAATACTTTGAAAGTTCAAATGTTTTTCAACCCAACACTTTATTTCCCTTTTTAGTAATACCCTTAAAAATAAATAAATAAATAAATAATTTGTTTAGTTTTACCCTTAATGACATATCGTTTCCCTTTTTAGAAATACCCTTGATAACATATTGTTTAGTTTTGCCATTAATTCTAAATTTTTCAAAATAAAAAACTGAAGGACTAATTGTTAGTAATATGTTATATAAGTTGTTGTTATCCAATTGAAGGTACACACAAACACACATCTAGCAAAAAGTAATTTGTAATGGGAACCACAGAATGTCACTTTTCTTGTACTTGAAAAAAAGGACAGGCAAGACATCGACATTACCGGAAGATGTTTTGTGGTAGTCGTGGACTTCATTGTTGCCTAGCCTTTCATTAAGGCCAATAAGTTGGATACGATTTTAGTATCTCTCAAGCGTTTGTTATGTGTGGTTCTCTTTCCTTATCCCAACTCCAAATCTTTAAACTCCTCTCTATATATAAACTACGTGTATTATCCTCTTCACAAACTATCTTAATCCCTTATTTTGTGTAACACACAATCATGTCTGATCAAGTAAATGGCTTGCAACACAACCAAACATGGCCAGAGCTACAGCTTCCAGACTTGTTACATAGTAATGAGACTGTTCGACAAGTCCATGCAACAATTGAAAAGGAATGGGATTTCCTTCAAAGGTCGGCTTGTCAAACGGCTGCTGGAAGGGCTTTGTGGAAGCATGTGATCCATGATCCACTTGCTGCTTTACTGGCAGGGGAGCATTATTTGAGAAACCTTCATGAAAAGATGATGAAAGACCATCTCAATAATGCTCATGAAACTTCTGGAGTGATCCTTGCAGTTCGAACGCTTTGGTTTGATTCTAGACTTGAAGAATTTCTCAACTCCACTAATGGCAGAGAAGCACAGGTTGTTCTCCTAGGTGCAGGTTTGTGACCACTTCGGCTAATCATGTTCTTATCTTTGTTTAAATAAACAACACAAAAACACACACACAATTTAAACCTTTTAAGACATGGTATCTTTCATATTATCTTCATTTATTCTACTGCTAGTCAATTTGTGGATACAAGCAGGACCTTTCAGACATGATTAAAATGTAACAGCACATTTTAAACAAGAGCACTTAAGTCCGCAGCGATCATTAGAGAGAACAAAGTTGGACCACATCCACTCTGACCAGCAGCATCTAATCATTATCGCTGCCAATGAAACCTCGAAGATCTGCACTAGAAAGGATTATAGTCATTCAAGTTAGCTAATATATACTCTTGCAAAATTTGATGCAGGAATGGACACGAGAGCATATCGTTTGAATTGCTTAAAGGACAGTGATGTCTTTGAGGTTGATTTTGCAGAAGTCTTGGAGGTGAAAAGCACTATTCTGCAAGCAGCTAAGGAATCCATATTTGACTCACAACATAGTATGTCAAAAGCAAAATCACTAACTAGAGTAGCAGCAGACATAAGAGAAAATGATTGGATGGAAAAGCTTCAAATTGCAGGTTTCTTGCCACAAAAGAGCACAGTTTGGATTCTAGAAGGTATCTTGTACTACCTCGCCCAATCCAATGCCATGCAACTGCTGAGGATTTTAGCTAACAATTGTGTCTTAACTCACACAGTCATCATAGCAGACTTCATGAATAAGTCGTCAACCACACTATCCAATTCAGTCTTCCAATTTTACAGTGATTGGCCAGACCAACTTTTGCCATCTATTGGGTTCACTCATGTAAAACTTTCACAAATTGGAGACCCAGATGCTCATTTTGGCCTCTTGAATGATCCGTTAAATCTCTTCAACAAGCTCCGCAGCTTGCCTAGGTCATTACAAACCAATCCAGAGGACGGAGCACCTTGCTGTCGCTTGTACTTAGTGGAAGCTTCTGGTTCACCCGATCAAAATTCTGCGCATAATAAGGAGTCGGTGATTCAGTCCTGATACGTAGAATATCAAATGGAGATTACATACTACATTTTATTGGCTAATTATTGTTGGTCCACTCGTACACTTGCTACACTATTGGCAAAAATGGTAGAGGGGTAAAATGGCTTATTTATATTTATACAAGAGGGGCAAAATAGCTAAAGACAAGCAATTGACCTAAATTATTTGAACCTTATTTTTGTCTTCTTGATGAAATGATTTCACGTTTCTATTACACGATGAAGAATATCATAGATAAATAATAGTACAAGAAAAAACATCAAGTTTAATTGTCATTTTCTTTTCGCTTACAATTCGATTATACAGCTTATATTAAATCAAGTCGGTTTAAGCACACTTCTACTCTCATAAAAGACCAACATAAAACTACGATTAATCGAATAAGTAAGAACCCAACAAAATGGATTAGAGAAATTTTTCAAAAGGATTAAAAAATGAGCTTTATGAAGGGGATGAGCCCCAACATAGAACTAACTAGAAATTTCTAGGAAATGGAATAAAAAGAGCATGTCTTCCTCTAGAAACTCTCGTGAGAATCAAATATACTAAAAGTCATAGAAGACAGCTATTGACACGTACCGACTTTAACCAGCACAAAAACATATTTTGATATTCTCAGTTGTCAGCACATTGACGACGACAAAAAATTGGGCTCTCAATAGAAGATTCTCCAGGTGAATAAGTATTCACACACAAATAAACCCAATTGTCAGATCGGTAAATCGAGCGGCTCAATTCAGGGTAAGAACGAGATTCAGGTCTATTTATTAATCCAAATTGTATTCTGACAACGCTCGATAGTACATTTGTTGAGTTTGAGACTTTAGATACAGCCAAGCGCCAATATTTCACGTTACGGCAGTATTGCTAGTAAATATTTAAAAAGACAAAAAAAGATAAAGAAAATAAATCAGAGAAAAGTTGACATAATAAAACATGTACTTAATTGATAAAGTCAGAAGCATGTACTTAATGACATTTTAAAAATTAACCTTCCACTTTGAAAAGTAGAACAGACTATTTACAGTCTCAGATTTCAAGACAATTCCTGATTCCTTGCTCAAATTTGTCGAGACATGTTATTGTATCCGATATGGCTTCTGCTATCTTTCTCCTGAGGTTAAAAAAGATTGATATCAGAGGCAAGTCATTCATTTCATAATCTCAGTTAGAGGTACCAAAATAATTAAACATGATCATCCCAAATAACAACAAGCAGCAAAAAGTTTGAAGATAAATAAAGGGATACGCACAAAGAATAAAACAGGTTCAATTTTTAAACAAATGATAGCATAAAGAATATTGTTTTAAATTATTGTACACCTCAATTATCCTGGAGACTTTTATTGAAGACTTACCTATCTGACGCAAGATCAATGTTGGTTTCACTTGCCATTCCACTGATAGATGTGAAAGATCTGCAGATAAGAAGAAATGTGAGAAACAGGCATTCACCATCATATGTCATGGAATTTTGCATTCAGCATGCACTTTGGCTATTTTGCATTCAGAATTGAACTAAAAGTAGGAAGAAGGAAGAGCATAACGATTATTTGTGAGCAAGAACGCTAGCAGTGCTATTGCATGCTACTGCTGACAACATAACATCAAAGGATATTATAATGGAAGAAAAAAAAAGGCAAAAGTGAGTGCATATAATGATATAGGTATGACAATACAGTAAGTTAGCATATAAGAAATTTAAAGGGAAATAAGCAAAGAAGAAAAAAGTGAGTGCTATTGCATGCTACTGACAACATAACATCAAAGGGTATTAAAAAGGAAGAGAAAGCAAATGCAAAAGTGAGTGCAGATAATGCTATAGCTATCATAATACATGAAGTTAGCAGATATGAAATTTAAAGGGAAGTAAGCAAAGAAGAAAAAAGGTAGCGGACAAAGTTGAATCTACCATATAGAATAGAAACTTCGGTATTTACCATCAACTGCCAAGGTTTAACTCTCTAATCTTTTGAGGAGCCAATGAATTGTCAATAAACTTAAAGGGTTCAATTTAAGTACAATTAACATGAGTAGAAATTGATTTACTCACTATTGTTATATATTGAGAGGGGACATTAACTTAAATAGGATAATTCACTCAAAAAGAGATTACATATAAACAAAAGAAAGATAATCAACCCGGACTCAATAGTTATCATTGTGGCGACCCCAATATTGGAAATATTTCTTGATATTAAAATAACTTTTTTAATTTCAAACATATATATTCTTGCTTTTATCTGTTGTTATTATTACATTTTTTTTTACATTACTATACTCTCCTAGGAGTTTAAGGTGTTAGCATAAGGCTCATATCATGGATAGAACACTACTAGTATTTCATATTTACCATGCCCTCATAAACAAGAGTCACTTGAGCTTGTAGCTACACAACAAAGTCTCACTGTCACTCACCATGTGATACAATCAATTTATTTAAAAGAACAAGGATTGAGCATTTTCATGACAAAAAAAAGGATTGAGCACTTTCATGACAAAAAAAAAAAACAAGTATTGAACACTTAGCCACTTGGTCTTAAAGGCTTTGACGCATGTCAAGTACCGACTCTCGTAAAAGCTTAAGCCAATGGGTAAATGGTCATCAATGACTATATTATATTTCTACCAGTTCCTGAATAATATTAATAACTTAAAAACAATTACCTAAGCTTCATTTACATATAGCAAACCGTTTTAAAGGTATGATGAAACTAGTTTCACACCTAAACAATCTTCTAGAACCTTTGTAGTCCATATCAGTGATGTCAAAATCGCGAGTCAACTCGCTGAATCGCACGAGTTTGCGCTTTACCCATAGATGACCGAGCGAAATCGTGATCAGAATCGCCGGAGAAGAGGATCGGCGCAGGATCGGCGAATCGCAGGAACGGCGTGCGTTCCGATCTGTTTAGGGTTCCGGGTCGGGTCACGAAACCCACCTTTGCTTTGTTTTTTTTTTTTTAGAACTGTATTAAAAGCCACGTTTCCTTTGTTTTTTTTTAGGGCTAAGACTCATTAATGATGAAACTCACCGTTTCATTTGCCTTTATTTGCTTCTGTTTGAACTTATTTGATTTGTTTTGTTTCAAGTTATGTGATTTGTTTCTGTTTGAATTCCATGTTAAATTGTTTGAGTTTTGAATTTTAATCTTTATGTTTGAGGTTACGATCCTACGGTTTTGTATTACGATCTTTTTCCGATCTATGGTCATCTATTTTGGTAGGATCTTACGATCCGTGTTACGATTATCCGAGTTACGAACTATTACCCTTCTCCCGATCCTAATCCGATTTACGGGTTTCACAACATTGGTCCATATATTATCCTCATATGAATCTATCCAATCCAATCATTTGCTTTCCATTATTTTCAAATAGTTAAGATACTCAGAACCATAGGGACTAAAAAAATGAAATATTTCAGTACCAAAGAAAGAATCAGATGGACACTAACTAATGCAGTAAGCTACAACACATAGATGCTGTAAAGTGACACACCTTATAAGATTATCTAGCAAAGCTTCAGCTTCTAACTTTACAGGATCCTTCTTTCCAAGTAAGGAGGCTGCATTCTTTACAACCAACCGAAATGTGCACACCTGTGGATATAAAAAAAAAAGACATTGCAGGTGATAAGGCATCCACTAAATCTAACATATAACAATAATGTTACAAGAAATGCCGCGGGTTTAACATGACATTTTATCACTCCCCACTCATTACCCCAAAGATCCATTTATAATCCATTAATAATAACAACAATAATAATAATGACAACAATAATCGATATAATGATTAACTCATAAGTATTTAGAGCTTGCAAGCAAGGATTTGATAACCAATACACTATAATAGACGCGGTTTCCTACTTTCCAAATATCAAATTATGTCATCCGAACCCTAAATAGCGAAAAACATTCAAATTATGCATGTATGAGAGTATATGGCGAGGATGAACCTCAACACCGGTGTTAGCTTGGAAAGCGACGAAAGAATTCCTATCCTGCGGGACACAATCTCTGGCAGCAGATCTGAATAGCTGCTGAAATTTCTGAAAATCCTCATCGGTAAAAGCAGCACTGGTTTCCGCTGCGAAAATGAATTGAAACAAACCCTAACAAGACAGAAAACAACATGTATAGAGAGAAAAAACTAGAAAATAATAAAAAATATCTTACTGAGAGAAAGATATACAGAGCGAAGAGTTTCGCGGGAAGCATCAACGGGAGCTAGTAAAAACTTGGATGATTTCTTCTTTTGCTCTCTTAGCCAATCCTTTGGTCCTGCTGAAGAACGGATTCAAAAGTTAGGGTTATTGCATGAAGTGATAAATTGAGGAAGAGTTGTTGTTGTGTGCGCGCTTACAGATGCCAATATCAATGGCGGAGGCGGGTGCGGAGATGAAGAGGAATGAGAGTAATGATATGTTTCTGCGGGAGAAAATTTGAGGGGAGAGGGGAACATTGCGTTTTGGAGGGAAGGTGGATTGGGCGGTAATGGTAGGTGAGAAAGAGTTGAGAGCGGAAACTGCGGCGGATAGTAACGGCATCGTTAGTTATTGTTTTGCTTTACACTCAGATGCCTTATCTTTCACTTTGATTTTGAATGAATTTGATAAAATTGACTTTGATTAAAATTGTTTTATACTATTGTGTATACCCGTGCAAGGCACGGATAAATTTTTTTATGCTAACTACTCAAAATAAAAATATTTAAGCACTACAAATTAATTTACGTGCTTTCTTTATTTAACATCCGACAAAAATGAATCCAACTTTCTAAAGTTTTTGTCCAAATATAATCCTAACATGTATAATTAAGAACCCTATAAATGCTGCACTAAATGTATTAAAAGGAGTAAACATCATCAACCAAACATAGTTGGTTCTCTAGACTTCTTGTCAAGTATAACTTCTTGATTTTTCTCATAACTCCTGATACCGATCTGTAGAGTTCTTCATCATAAACACATCACCATGCTTAATTTCACTTAACTTCTTAAACCAAATTCAGCTAGTTTTATGGAACCTTGAGACCTTCGGATTCTGAAATTTCGTCGAGTTTTCTTGATGTTCCACCATTGATGTATCAAATAGGAACAATAGACTTCTTTGAAAAATACATGAACATAAGGAGTATAAAAATCAATAAAAAAAAACAAAAATTAAATCTCAAACATCATTTAAAAATGAAAACAATATTAAATATATCACTTGCAAAATTCAGACTAACTAATTTTATAATTGAATTTTATTGTTAATTAACAACAAAAATTTAATTATAAAATCTAAAATGAAATTACCTTAATGATGTGTCATTATTCCACACTTTAATTCCACGATTTGTTTCTATATTTTTCATTTTAATTCTTTTCTTTGCCTAATCTATATTTTTCATTTTAATTCTTTTCTTTGCCTTAGTGGATAAAATGAAATTTTTCTATAGCGTCAGTAAGAATTATATAAACTTTAATTTCATTGTTGTTTCCACATAAATATAGTCACAATTATAAGTTGCATTTCAACTTCCCCTTGCACCAGAAACTATATTAAAATCTAGCCTCATTATTTTAACTATACTGACATGATATTAGAAGTTTTGGAGTAAGAAAAAGTAATAAGATTTTCACTCTAACCTTGTAGATTCTTCTAAAAGCCATGAAAAGGTGATAAAAAAGAGCAATCCCATTGAGTCAAATTTGTCAATTGAAGTAGATAAATAAATTATTCCTTGCCTCAATTTATGTATAAAAAAATCAGTACAAAATTCAAATAAGTGAACAAAAGTTGAAAACTAATTAAAAAAGAAGAGAAAAATCAGTATACAACCAATATGCCAAAATCAAATACTAAAAGTCGAGAACCGATTTTCATAATCTAATACATAATCATAATTTTGAATGAGAAGGTGCATTATTTTATCATCGGGGAAACTAACTTTGATATCAATAAATTTAACAACCATCATTACCGGTATAATCACTTTATTAGCTACAGAAACCTGCAGTACACAAGTAATGATAAATATGCCATCATCTTATCTCATACATAAATTCAAAAGACACAAGCTCTTGCAAAAGCCACAAACATCAAATGCGTTTGAAATTTCCTATGACAACAATTGGACGGAATATGAAGCCTGTTACACTGAAAAATGAAAAGTTTGAATTTAGGAGAAAAATCAAACATAGTGTACAATAAAATGTAGCAGAAAAATATTTTTAACATCATTGAATTTAGTACAAATGAAACCACTTCAAAATTTATAACAAACTAAAAAACTATAGTAGAGAGTCAAAATGTCAGAACCTTTGATGTAAGAACTGAAATAAGTTGAAGAAGAAGCATTCATTGCCAAATGCTCACAATAAAATAGCAGCACATGTTTAGTATTGAAAACTCACAATAGGATAATTGAGAACTTATGGTGCAGTAGAGTGAAGATTATTGATAGCTATCAATTATTCTTCATCAAGATGAGTTACCAGCCTAAAAATTACTTCTACGTTAGTGAGATAGCTTCCCACCAAACATAAGATGGAATAAACAGAAAGTTACTCATTACATTTACAGGTCTATAATAGGCAGCCTTAAGTTATTCAATTATTGTTGGACTTGGACCATCAAGGTATTAAGTTATAAATACATTATGCAAAGAGGTGCATCTAAAGTGCAACATGTAGATACTATTAATGAAGGGTTTACATCCAAATATAAAGTTAAAGATACATGTAAATCAGTAGGAAAAATAGGGGTAGCTTAGTACCTCGGTTGCAGAATCAAAAGTTTTACAAACAAAGGTGGAAAGTTACTTTTCAGCAACACCTGAGCATACCAATATTTCAGCAACAACTGAGCATACCAACATAGGTTGACATGTCAATATAACCTTTTCCTTTGATTTTCTCAAGAACACCATCCTTATCAAACACAACATAAAAATTTCAAAACAAATATACATTTCAAAATGAGAAATTAAAACAAATTTCACACCTAGGGACCAACAAAGCAGCTGAAAGATTAGATAACATTGCTATTGTAGTATTGTGTATGATTTTCCTTAGAGTTCACACCTTTCCTCTTAATTTACAATGGGTGGGAAAGTGAGATAAATCTACCTTCATTTATCAACACTTGTCATTTCAAGCATTTATACCAAAATTGTGTAACAACACGACGAATCTGCGAGAACCATTAAAATCATTAGTTTTTTAATGATTCCACATGAGATGACAAAAATGATTAATATTGAAATGAAATGTTTGATGTCTAATTATATACATAGGAAACAATCTATGAACTATTTCAACTAAACTTACCACATTCAAACCATTTGCTTCGGAATAATACAACATCATCTTCATGTGTTCTTCCATAATTACCCTTGAAATTATGCTTGTGATTTTTTTCAATAGCTCAGCTTCATTATCAACAGCAAACGTAGCATATAATCTATTACAAACCTATAAAAATTGTGACGAATTACACCTTTCAGTTACACCAGTAACAAAGCAAACTTAAAAACAAAAACTCAACATATAACAATGTATAGTTAAACTTAAAGCACTCAATGATTTAAAGTCAATATGAGATCAGATGATAACTTCAACAAATAAAACAAAATTAAATTTAACAACAAACACAAGAAAAGAAAAATAACATGACGAAGTCAACCATCACAAACATGTTGTAATGAAGCGTGATGGTTTTAACAGAGCTTCAATCTCATTTAGCAGAATAAATAAAATCGTTTCGGCCTGTGAACACTCATTTAACATATTAACTGCAACAAAGTAAAAATCACAAAGTATGAATTTTTTAATGAAATTCATCAAAACCCATTGTTATTGGGTTCGATTTGGGTGAGAAACATGGAAGGTTAATCCAACAAAAAATATTTTTGGTTCAACAAACCACAAAAAAAAAAACATCAACAAACTTGAAAATGCCATGTTTAGCTATTTTTTATCAACAAACCTGAGAATAATGAGAAGAGCAAGAAAAACATTTCTTTTTTCCGTTTCGAGTTGCGATGGTAGGATAAGGAGAAACGAAAATCAGTGGCGAAGTTGCTCGAAACAAAAATCTAACAGATTCAGTAAGAAGATCGTGAGATGAGGAGTACAAATATGTCATTGGTTTTTCTATTAGGGTGGTGGAGGGTGTAAATTGGGTAGATAAAAGGGCGGCTGTATTAGGGTTTAAGGGGAAACAGAGAGAAAACAGAAAACAGGGAGAGAGATAGAAGTGTTGAAAATGAAAACGCATTTGCATTGATGATTAAGAATTTGGAGAAGGGATATTAGAGTTGAAGGGTTTTCATTGAGAAACCAAATTGGAAGTGAATCGACATAATTTTTGTTTGTTTTCAACGATCAATTTAAATAAATTAGAAATTAATCAATTAATTAAATAAAATTTAAAAGATAAATATAGAAATTTTTCTATTAATAGAAAATTTAAAAATAGCAAACACTCTAATATTTTGACAAGTGGCAAACTTGCCAAAATACTCATCTAGCTTTATTATATTCTATCCTATGATTATAAAATATTTGTATTGCCTAATTATATGAAGAAAAAAAGTTAATATTAAATTTTAATATAAAAATACGTTTAAATTCAAATATAATTCTAATTTAATTAAAATCAATTCTAAAGACATAAATAATTATATTTTAAAAGAATATTTTAAAATCAATTCTACAATTAAAATTTTTCTTTTAACTCTCAAAATAAAAACCACACAAACACTTGGGTGAATATCACAAACTATTTTGAACCTTCTTTAAATATTTAAATATTTATTTGATTCGGGTTAATGTACGTTATTTAGTGTTAGTAAATTAATTTATATTTAAGTTTTAAATTTGTTGAAATAAAAAATCTGTATAACATTAATATTATAAAGATTAAAATGAAATATTTGATATAGAGTTTCACACTGAAAAACGATCCAACATGATCCGGTTATGTAAGGAAGTATACTCTCACATAGAGTAAATTATACCCATATCTTTAATATATTAAAACAGAATACATGTTTAGGCGCCAACTTTAGACCAAAATCCCGCCTAAACACGTGCATCGCACGGGGTAAAGTACTAGTTATATATTACATGAGTAGAGTTGTCAAAATGAGCCAGCTGATATGAGTCGATCCGTCAAATATGAAAAATCATAGAGTTTCAGTCTTAAAATTAAAGTTTATAATTTTTAGGGTTTTTTAGTCCAGCTTTAAAAAACCCGCTATCCATTAGGGCTAAACCATATGAGCCGTGGGTAGCCCATTAGGCTCGCATAATTATAATTTTTTTAAAAAAATATTAACATTTATATTATCTTACTCCAAAATAGCATATTGATTTTTCTCACTTCAATAAATTTTATCTCTATTTTATTCAATCTTTCTCTTTTAAATATTATACATTAATATAATCAACATTTTTTCATCGCATTATATTAGTTTTTCTCTTATAATAAATATTCAAGTATTATTTTATACAATTTAGACATATATTGTATTTAGAAATTCATTATAGTATTTATAAGAGATAATATAGTACTTAAAAATGAATTATGTTTAAAATAACATAATTTTTAATTTTATTTATAATAAATATTATGAAATTTTAATTTTAATTTTTTAAAATAAAAAACTCATTTAGGGCCGAGTAGCCCGAAGCACATCTAGGGTTGGACTCGGATAGT
Source organism: Vicia villosa (assembly GCF_029867415.1). Lineage (NCBI taxonomy): Eukaryota > Viridiplantae > Streptophyta > Magnoliopsida > Fabales > Fabaceae > Vicia > Vicia villosa. Next base: position 6,877,805 of record NC_081182.1, read on the forward strand.
AAATCTTGAGTCCATATTACACAAAGCCTTTTTGGCCCAACCCTAAAAAATACAGGGTCGATTTATTTAGGGCCGGGTAACCCATATTAACAGCTCTACTAAGTGAAAGTTAATTACTAGATCATTTTTATCTTTTGACTTTTTAGTTTATCATCTCTATACATGTTTTCTCATCGTCAAAAAGAAAAAGAAATGTGGTTTTTTGTGTTGTGCTGGTTAAAACATTATGCAATTTTTATAAATGACAAGAAAAAGGTTAATCATAAGCATCATCAAATAATAAGTTATCAAAAAGTAAAGTTAACCGGATTTTAATGATGAGAGCAAATAAGTCAAATCAAATTATAAAAAAAAATCAACATGAAAATAATTGAAGATTGGAAAGCTCTCATGATCCTGAACTTAAGCGTTTTAGTCTCTTTAATCAATAATATATAAAAGGCTTAATTGCAACTTTAGTCCCCCTATTTTGTCTTTTTCTTGATTTTGATCCCTCTATTTTAAAAATCACTATTTTAGTCCCTTTTTAAGTTTTCTGTGCAATTTTCATCCCCCTATTTTGTCTTTTTCTGCAAAATTAGTCCCTATTTCTGTATCTTTTTCAATAGAAAATTCAAAAGGGGACCAAAATCGTGGTTTTAAAAATGAGGGGACTAAAATCGAGAAAAAGACAAAATTGGGGGACCAAAGTTGCAATTAAGCCTATATAAAATAAGAAAGAGTAAGTCTTGAAGTGCTACGACGAGGCACACACTTTTGGTATATTTGATAAGATTTATGCTATGTTTGTGAGTTTGGAGGGGAATGGAGGAGAAGGCTTCCGAAAACGAAATTTTAAAAAAATATAGAAAAACATTTGACATTTTTTGAAAAAATGATTTTGTTTAGAATGATAAAAGAGTCATTATCATTACTAAATTGTTAATTTTTAAAATACTATAACAACCTAAATGATATTTGGAAAATTTATGTAAACCCTCCAAAACCCTCCTTCAATACAATTTTTGAGTTCCCTCATTTTATGGAGTTTTTGGTATTATGAATAAAATCAAACCCTCCAAAATCCTCCTACTCAAAATCTTTTTATTCCTTTCACCTAATTCTTCCTATTTTTTAAAGTCCTCCCTTCCCTTCCCCTCCAAACTCTCAAACAAAGTCTTAGTATTTGTTATTAATAGAAATGTTAATTTAGTTAAGTTTAATAAGCTAGCATTTAGGAAAGTTGAATAAGTGTTATGAGTTATTATAGTTTGTTATTCCTTATTATTCTATGAGGTTTCTATTTAATTTGTAAAGCTTATATAAAGTCATTATATTTTCATTTGTAAGAACAAGAAGTGATTTCACTTGATTAATATTGTGAAAGTTATTATTACTACGTTTTATTTAGTATCAAAGCTCCATCATGGGGTCTGATATAATGACTAAATAAGAATGTTTGAGAGGAAAAATACTAGAGTGAGTGAAAAAGTGAGATGGCTGAGTCAAGCAATTTCACCACCTAGTGTGTCCAAGTTTGATGGAGACTGTGATCGTTGAAGTCTGATCATGGAGAATCTACTTCAATCATAGGATTACTGGAGTGTTATTGAATTCAGAATCAAGGAACTGAATGATAATGAACAAGTAAGTGTTGTACAACAAAAAAACATTGGATGAAGAAAAACTTAAAGATTTGGAAGTAAATAACTATCTATTTCAGGCCATGACAAATCCATCTTAAACACTATTACCCAGAAAGAAATAGCTAAGCAACTACGGGAATCCGTGAAAGTCAAGAGGAACACTAGGGTGAAATGAGCGCAGCTGTAGAGGTTTTGACGGACATTTGAAACCTTAGAGATGTAGATAGATGAATCGCTGAAATATTATTTTAGAAGAGTGATGGAAACATAAAATGACACGAGTAATTGCTGAGAGAATATGAATGATGTGAAGATCATTGAAAAGATAATTAGATCTCTGATAGAAAACTTCAACTTTGTTGTATGCTCAATTGAAAAGTTTAAGAATAATAATCTCTTAGTTGTGGGTGAGTTGTAAAGTTAACAACTTATTCATGAGCAAAAAGTAAGACAGAAGCGAAGTGAAGAACAAGTTTTGCAAGTTAAGCATGACACGTGTTATGGATGTGGGAGAGTAAAAATAAATTTTCAAAGAGGAAGTAACAACTATGTTAGGGGACGGAGAGGAGCAAAGCCATTTGTAAATAAGTGCTATTATATGTTATCTACTTCAAAAATAATGGCACCACTGATTTGAATGTCTAAGTCTAGAAAGGGAACCAAACTATGTTGAGTTTGATGAGGAAGATGAGTTACCCCAAATGGCTCATGCCGAAATTTAAGATATTAAAGACACATGTATATGGTTTCTTGAATCTAGTTGCTCAATTCACATGTCATGAAATAAAAGGTGGTTTGTAGAACTAGATAAAAGGTTTGGTTGTACTGTTAAATTGGGAAATAATTCAAAGAATGTTTGTAATGGGAAAAGGAAGTGTAAAGTTTGAAGTAGAAGGAATCATTCAAATTGTGTTTACTTTGTTTCGGATTTAACTAACAATTTGTTAATCATATGCCAACTTCAAGAAAGAGGCCTGGTAATCATTATAAAAAAAGGTGCGTGCAAATTTTATAATCCTCGAAGAGGGAAAATTATAATGATATTTCTTCTCAATTTGATTCTTGTACTGAAGTGAGTAAAGATTCTTTTACAATTGTAATTGCTTTGAAATTTGAGGAGCAATGTCTTTTAAGTGAAAATTCAAAGCTACTAACTTCTAATATGCCTGTAAGCAAAGGTGACAATCATGACATGTATGAAAAGGTGGAACATTTCCACTCAATGATGTAAAAGATGAAAATCTCAATATAGATGTTTGTCGTGTTTTACTTAGTAGGCTTATGGAGGAAGGGATAAACTGTTGATGTTTACATAGGACACGCATAAAATTGTTATGGATCCTGTTTTGCACTTTGATAAGAATCCAGGAGAAAAAAGTCTAGTTTATTGTTGATGACACAGAGTGAAGAAAAGCTTGATGAGACTATTAAATAAACTAAATTTGTATGTCCAGTACTAACTAAAGAGGTGATGAGTGCTTTAAAGGAGAAAACAACAAGTCTATGAGAACTGTTAGGGGTCCTAGAAGATTTCAAGGAGTTCACCGCAAATGAGATACCAAATGATTTGCTTCCAATGGGATATAAGCACATGGAAGTTAAAGTTTTCAATGTGGGAGAAGAAGTGATGGTGTTTTTGTGTAAGGAGAGATTTCCAGTTGGTATTTACAGCAAGCTGCATCCATATAAATATGGTTCTTTCAAAGTCACCCAAAAGGTCAATGATAATGCTTATGTCGTAGCTTTCCCAGATGCCATGAATATATTTAATACCTTTAACGTTGTTTACATTTATGAGTATCAAGCAGATAAAGCTTTTTATCAAGAAGAGAACTAGGGGTTGGGTTCTTCAGAGGTGGAAGAGACTGATGTAGGAAGGCTGGCCGCGCGTATCGAAGAAAAAATTGTGCGTCAGAAAGCATTTTAATATTTAAGAAATATATTATTTTAATATCTCAACAATTTCTTTTTTATTTATTTTATTTAATTTTTTTGTGGATTCTTTATTTTCTCTATTTAAAGACCTTTGGCATGACCATAAGGATTTTCTTTGTTTTCTATATTTAAAGATCTTTGGCGTGACCAAAAGGATTATCTTTCATTATAATAGAATAAAAAAATTTCTTTATTCCTGGTGGACTCCAAAGTTTATCTGATAGGTTTTGCACTTGCAACCATGTGTTTTATTCTTGGTTTGCGCTTGCAACCCTGTTTTTTATTCTAGGTTTAACGCTTGCTATTCCCTAAGGTATTGCACCAAAATGTGTACCAGTTGGATGTGAAAAGTGTCTTCTTATACAAAGAACTGAAGAAAGAGGTTTATGTGAATCAATCGAGGGCTTCATTAAATTATGATAGGAATAAACGACATATAGAATGAACAAATTGTTATACAGCCTAAAGTAAGCGCCAAGAACACGGTTTATTAGAATCGATAGTTACTTATAGCGACAAAATTGTTTAGGACGCTAATTAATCTATTAAGGATCGAACTTGACTTAGGGTTTCCTATTTTGACTAAGTATAATCAATTAGCGTCGTAGTTTAATCGATAGAGAGGGATCAAACCCATGAATTATTGTCTTTTTTAGCTAAAATCATTTCCTATATAAATATGTTGTGCTCACTTCTAAAGCACGAACTTTCTGAACTTAATTATTATTATCTAGTATCATTGACAAGTCTTCTTAAATCAATTTTACTCATTATACATTGCTTTAATACCAAGAGAGTGAAATATTTATATTAAGATTTGTGTCATTATTTTATTGTGTTGATATTGTGATGCAAAAGCTTAATACTCCAATGCTTTTGTATTTGACTTCAAGGTTCTAAGCTAAACCTGATAAAAATCTCGATGAAAGGAAGGTTGTTTGACTGATCCAATATAAGAGCTCAAATTGTTGATAATAATATTCTTAAACGGAAACTTTTGAGAACTAGACTAGGTCATGTGGTTTAAGGTCGACCCAAGATAAATTCTTGTGCGATCTCTCTAAATCTATCTTTTTTACTTTTTGTTCATTATTTTTCTATTGTCTGATATTTGATTCTTTAAAATCAATAAACTTAAAATTAACCTTTTGCAAAAAGTATTTCAAAATCTAGTTAACACAATTCACCCCACCTCTTAAGTTTGAAGTCACTTGGTAAACATAAAGAGGTCGGGGTAAGGTACCCTTACCCCGTTAAATAATCTTCTAGGAGGGAAAAGACGAAGTATTTTCGCTTCCATAAAAGCCTTGGACATAACATGGATGAACACGCCCATATGAAAGACGCACATCAAAGAGCTAATTAAAAAAAGAGAGATTAGGCTGATACACCTATGACGAAGGAAGGAAATATGATACTGAAAGACAAAGAGGTTCCCTTGGGAGTCTAGAAGGTGGAGTGGCTCTCCGCGTAAGAAACAATCTTACGCCAAAATAAATTATCATCAAAGAAGACAATCAAAGTCTTAGAGAAGGTCGGGAAAACACAAGGATAATAGAGATGAAGAGGAAGCTTGAAGAGAAAAATGACCATTCATAGCTTCCGTCACAAGGGCCTAAAACTTCATTGCATCCATCACTAGAAGATTCCCTAGTTTGAAGACACAACCGAATGTGACCGTAAAAAGAAAGATCGACGAGTTAATAGCGGTAGATAAGAAAGAAGAAACGTCCGTTGAAGGGAAACCAAAAAGATCCACCATAGGGTTCAAAGATGGCGAGAAAGTAGGCAAAATTCCCAACATGATATTCCCTTTGGAAATTGATAACAAAATCATAAAAAAAAATTAAATTAAATTTAGGAGGGACAAATAGACATGTCCGTCTCGTTTAGATTCGTCATACAAAGTCCATAAAAATGGGATAAACACATGACAAATATAGTTGAGAGTGTGAGTTTACGACCTTCTTCGTCTAGTAAAAAAGTACAGACGAAAATGACATTATCGGTGGGACGGACCCATTTTGTCATCTTTAATTTAGGCTACATCAATAGCAACTAACACATTGGAAAAATGCTAGTGAGCTATGATGATAAACTAATTTTAAAAAAGTAAATAAAAGAGAGGAGTAGAAAAAAAAGGGTCGGCATCCATTGATCATATGATTCCAATTCTGATCAGCATACCGACTCTTAGAAACCCAAAAGTTTGTGGCCCGGCAGGCACTACTTATCCAGCCACACCCAAATCAGCACAAAATGCATAACCCAGCTCAATCATCACATCTACACGTGCCACATCTTCCTCATCTCAATTTCTGGCTTATTTTACTTTTCCATTTCCAACAACAACCTCTCGCATCTCAATTTCTGAGCCTTATATTACTACCACCACTTGTTAAAGAATAATTGAGAATATTAGGTGAAAATATGGGAACAAATTAGTGCTTACTTACACAAGAGGGAATTAATTCCTTCCCCAACGTGAATGGATTATATTATCCAAAATCCAATTCCAGTATACGAATAATCCTTTTTTTTTCAACACGTTTCATTACCAGTTCGGCAAAATCACTTATTAATGCTTATTATGCTTATGCCAGTGGTGAAGTTGCATTTTCGCTTTTGATTTTCAAACGCTAATTTCGCGGTGCAGAATCTGATTCTCTTCCATCATCACCATGTTCAAGGCTATTTAATCAGTAATTAATCACTGCACGATGCGAATTCCTAAGAGGCTATTCTCATTTTCTCTTTCTTACTTCTCTCCTCGGCTCGTAGCGCCTCTTTTATCTTCTCGGATTTGTTTTGCGTTTGGAATTTGCGGTAAAGCTTCTCGTAGCTTCGTCAATATTGCATCACCAGGTTCGTTTTGTTTCTTACTGTTGTTGTCGCTGCTGCTGATTTTGCCTGAAACGTGATTTCTTGTGCTCTAAGTTTTTTGATTCCGGTTATGCATTTTATTATGTGTAGTTTTCATTTGCTGTAGAGGTAGTTATAGAGTAACTTAGAATTCCTTTGAATTGAATTATTTGAATAGAGTTATTAGAGAGTGTACACCTCTGAGAAAAGGTGTCTCTATGTGAGTGAAAACCAGAGACTTAGATTTCAACATGTAGCAGTTTAAAAAACTTGTAGAATAAGATTCTTTAACATTTCATTCTCTATACATACTACCGGGGGAAGTTTAGCCAAACTGGTTCATACTGTGTGATTAATGATGTGGATTAGTGGGAAATTTTAAAATAGTAAGAACTTAGAGGATCATTCTTCTTAACAAAGAAATTGAATAGTTAGGTGATTCTTGAAGCCTATTTTGGGAATTTCTAGTGTTGGTACATAGTCCAGTGGGGGAATTTCTAGTGTTGGTACATAGTCCAGTGGGGGAATTTCTAGTGTTGGTACATAGTCCAGTGCATTGTGAGCTATATTTCTTTCACAATTGAGGTGCCATACCAAAATTCTCTTTCAAGAAAGGGATTAAGCTATCCTCTTTCTTTTTCACCCCGGTTTTCAGATTCTTCTATAATTTTTTTCCTACTCATTTTCTCCTTAAATGATATTTTCAATGGATTGTATTGTGGTGATTCTGAGTGTTATTAAGGTTTTAAGGCTGCTTGCATCGTCAAACCCGTGTCGATCATCAAATCTATGGCCACTTTACTGGTCAGCCAGATTGAACTGGTCTCAGTTATCTAAATGAATGTTTGTTTGCGGGATTCACATGCAACTTTTTTATTGCAATGAAAGTTCTAGGTGTTGCCTTTTTGGTCTGAATACTAATTTTTTAATTGATTACTCTTTGTTTAGTATGGCCAGTGTTAGAAAACCAGGAGGTGCATGCTTTAGATTTTGGACTCATGTCCTTTTATCCTGACTATTTTCGGGGGTACATTTCAAAATTAGTGGAACTCAGATCAATTTTGAAAAAATAGTCAGGCTTGTTGGGTTCATTCTAACATGTTATGGTCATTACATTTGCCGAAGTGATTCCTAATTATTACCATTGCATAAACCTATCAGGTGCTAGCAAGGTGCATTCTCAATATTCAATGGATGAGAACCACGATGTTGGTCTGCATGACTCAAAATCAATTGGCAGAAATAGTGAAAAACAGCCACATGTATGGTCATCTTCTCCTGAACATGGATCTAGAACTGATATAGGCAAACAAATATTTTGTAACCGGTCACTAAATATGAAGAACATTGTTGCTGTGGGATTTGACATGGATTATACTCTGGCACAATACAAGCCTGAAACTTTTGAATCTCTTGCTTATCAAGGCACAATTAAAAAGCTGGTTTATGATTTGGGATATCCTAGTGAGGTCTGTTCTATCTGTCTTACAACACTTTTACCACTTTCTCCTTTTTCTTGCAGTAATTATGATGGAGGTGTTAGTGTAATGCGATATGCTTTTTTTAGTTATAGATTTACTATATCCCTCTTGATTTACTATGTTAAAGGATTTTATTTATTTGCATATTCTTTGCAAGCATCTTACTTTCTGTTATATTTTGGCTGAAAAACCTTTATCCCTTCTGCAGTTGCTAAATTGGTCTTTTAATTGGAAGTACATGGTCAGGGGCTTGGTTCTTGACAAAAAAAGAGGAAATATATTGAAGGTTAAGGCTGGATAAATGTTTTTCTTTCCATCACATTCACCACGGGAAAAACACCGCAGATTGCATGGAAAACTTTTTGTTTCACTTTCTATGTTTGACTGTTGAATTGCTGGCTGTATGTATTTAGATGGATCGCCACAAATATGTGAAAGTAGCTTATCATGGATTTAGAGAATTGTCAAAAGAAGATAAAGTTGGGACCTACGGTAATACTTTAATACGCGATTCATTTGACGAGCCAGACTATGCTCTAATTGATACACTTTTCTCTCTCGCGGAAGCCTACTTGTTTGCTCAACTGGTTGATTTTAAGGATTGTAATCCTGGAAAGATTCGAGAGGGTGTCGAGTAAGTCCTTTTCTTGCTTGCATGGATTTTGAGAATTTCGAGTGCTTTTATTTTCAATATCAACTAAATGATTCTAGGACTTAGGCTGCCTAAGTTAGGCAATCATTGTTTTCATTCTTTTAAAGGGATGATTTCTTCACTAATTTTTTTGAAGAAATTTAGTATTTAATAGTGTATATTAAAATATTACCTTCTCGGTAGATTTGGCTTCTTTATGGGTGGGTATGAACATAGAACACTGTCATAAATGTTGGTTTCAGCTGCTTACTAATAGTAATAGTGCTTTAGAAGGTTGACGTAGCTTGGAGCTAAATGTTAATCCTGTTTGTAAATTGCTGCCACATGAATAATAGACAGGTAAAATTAATGGATAGTACTATAGTTAATGTAAGGCCATTAATTTTTTATTTCAAAAAATTGGAAAAACTGTTGTTGGGTGTAAAAGAAAAAGGAATGGGCATTGTTTATATTTGCATAGAAATGACAAAACAGGTGGTAACTAGCTTCATTATACATATGAGTACTTGAGAATTGAGATGCACAAACCTTTATTGTGGCATCATTTACCCCATGTAGTTGACCTCGACCCCACCTCGTGTGAAAGACTTTGATTGTTGTTTATATATTTATTCCTTGCAAATTATTATTCCAGTTATGCTCGCATGTATAAAGATGTACGAGCTGCTGTTGACTTGTGCCACCGTGATGGGACATTGAAGCAAATGGTGGCTAAAGATCCTGGAAGGTATGAATATAAAATCATTACCCAATCGAAGTGAGAAGTGAAGAAATAATTATTATGCAAGCAATGAGTGTCAGAATCCCAGTGTCATAATTTTTTCTTGGTGAAAATTATGCTCTTAAATTTCATATATCATCTACGAATTCTTTAAGGAACTATTCTGAGTTGCTCAGCTTTCTGTTTAAATTTTATCTATCAGATATATCAATGAAGACACCATGATAGTGCCGATGCTTGAAATGCTCAGAGAATCTGGACGTGCAACATTTTTAGTGACAAATAGGTAGTTATGAATTATCTATGTAGGCATATGAATACAAATAGTTTTGGTAAGCAGGCAAAATATCTTCGTGTTATTAATGATTAACGGGACAGGACAATCAAATGTGTATGTTTAAAAGACATTTTAACACTTTTCTCTTAAAAAATGATTTGTAGTGGTTAGCTGGAATTGTCACATGACTCATACTTAGATGTTCAAAATTAGTAGAGTAAAATGAGTTTCTATGCGTCAAATTAAAAAGTATTTAAATTTGTAGGGGATTGTTTTAAGAAAAATATTGTAATGGGTTATCTCGAAAAACACTAGTTGGCATCCTTGTCTACGAGCATTTTAACTGGGATTTTTCATTCTTTCCTATTCCATTTGCAGTTTATGGGACTATACAAATACTGTCATGAATTTCCTCTGTGGATCCAGACAGGTAGATGGCAGTAACAATTTTGAATGGCTTCAATACTTTGACGTGGTTATCACTGGCAGGTCATGCTCTTCTCCTGGCAGATTTACCCAATTATATTTGTTTTCCTTGGCTTCATTATTCTTGCTAATGTGAATTTTTTTACCCTATATTATAAAATTCTGGCCCTTGGATTCCTATGTTGCGCAAATTAGGTGTTAAAAAAATCATCGGGCTTTCCAACTGTTTACTCTAGTCCTTATGTTGTTAAGTGAATTGCATTTGTATTTTTTTGTTAGACCACAATACATGTCTTCCTCCATTTGATGACACTTCACATGACCCTCATTTAGTAAGCATGGTAATTTATACTCTATCCACACTTGAATATAAGAATCTGTTTTTATAGATTTTTTTGTTCTTTTTTATAAGACACATTTCCAATTGTTCATTGCATTAATGATTTCTTTACAAAAATACCCTTATTTATTTTACGCATGGAAAAGAAAAACTTTTTTCTCCCTTGTGAGGACTGGTGGATAGAGTAAGATAGTGAATTTATGACGAGGCTAAGAATTAACCGGGAAATTTGGACAATTAGTAGACATTATTGACAAATTTATTTCTATTAACAATTTTAACCAAATTAACCACTTTTCTTAATATTCGTGAATTAGTTAGAGTCTTATAATAAGGGCCAAAGAGAGTATCCAAGCAGTATATTTTTATCTTGAACGTTAACTTTTGGGTTTCTGATAGCATGCGATAATGGTATCATTATGGATTTGGTTGCTAACCGGTTCAAGTCCACTATCCCACAGTGCAAAGCCAGGATTTTTTCTCGAGGAAAATCGTGCCAACCTATTTGAGGTTGTGCCTGAGACTGGAATGCTTCTCAATACAGATAATGGCTCTCCTATGCCTCAGGTTAGCGCAATAGCACATCATTTCATTCATTCATTTAAGTCTTCTGTAAATATTTGTGGTAGTATTATTATTTTAAATATTGAAAGGTGGGGAACATCTCTGCAAGGATATTCACAGAATCAAAGAATCACGCTTGCCAAGCTTTCCAGGTACAATCATCATCCTACGTAAAATAAACATAAATTTTGTTTAGTATTACACAAATCTATTTGAAGTTAATGTTATCGTAATACCCAGTCTGTTTCCATAAATGTTTGATAGCTCCGCATCTCAACATTTACCTTTTTATTTTTGACAAAATCTCTGTATTTACCTAGTGATTATGAACATCTGTTGTAGGGAGGCAATGTCGCTCATCTGCATAAACTTCTTTCCATTGAATCAAGTTCACAGGTAGTTGTTGATTAAGATTACTTGAGGATTGTTGTTAAATACTGAATCTTCCTGTAAAATTCCGAATGCTTTATGTGTAGGTTCTGTATGTTGGGGATCACATTTATGGAGACATACTACGTAGCAAAAAGGTTCTTGGTATATCATATTAATCCTTAAAAACTATTCAACTCAATGTAGTTTGCACTCTAAGTCTGTCTACCAGTAAATTTGATGAACTTATGGCATCTTTGATGAGTAGAAACTCAAATATCAACTCTGTCAATATTTAGTATATGTGTGGATTCTGCTGGAAGTAACTTAAAATTGATTGTGGTACAATGTGCTCAACGAGCAGGATGGAGAACAATGCTTGTAATCCCAGAGCTGGAGAAGGAAGTTAAACTCCTCTGGGAGTCAAGGGACACCCGAAAGGTGCTTTATTCATTTTATTACGTCTAATTAGAATTATTTTTCATGTCAAGGATTGGCTTTATAATAAGTAAAAATAGAAGAAAAAAATGAAGGGTTTAATTCACGCATTAAAAGAGTTTATGTGGGCCTCTGATATTTTGTTGATAAGGTGTGCTTTTACATTCTTATTCTCCTCATTAAAGACCTGACAAGCTAATTCACATTTAGGAAGAACTTTACTTGAATAGTCTCATGCAGGAGCTTCAATTCTTGAGGAGTGAGCGTGATCGCATTGAGGATGAAGTACATCATTTGAAGTGGTCTCTCAAGTTAGTATAACTCTGGACCTCTCATACAAGTCTTTCCTTATTATCTGCCTGCATTATTATACAGAGCTTCATGGCTTTTCAGATTCAAGAACCCAGATGCTGTTGCCAAGCAAAAGTTATCTTCAGCACTTAATAAATTGGAGGTTTGTCCTTTATGTCAGTTCCCATGTGATACATGGAAATGAAGTCCAATTTCATACATTTGATAAGTGCCTTCTTTTTGGCAGCTTGAAAGAGAGAGAATGCGGTTAATCCATCAAGAAGCTCAAAGAAAATTACATCTAGGGGTAGAAAGTTCAACTGCAGTCTTTTTAATTTTCTTTAGCTCCCTTTTTACCAGTCTTCTACAATTACCATATATCCTATGGGCATTGTATGACTGATGTTGAATTTTAATAAAAAATTGCAGTTTCACGAACCATGGGGACAGCTTATGAAAACTGGTTATCAGAATTCTCGCTTTGCTCATCAGGTAAAATGAGACTCCTTAGGTAGTTTAGGAGTAGATGCCCTATTTTCAAACCAGTATACAACACCAAGATGCATTTATAGTTATATCTTTCTAATTATTATTAGGGCGGCTACTAGGGAGATTAACTAGTGTTTATGCGAATATAGCATACCAAAAATACAATGTGTTAGCGCCTCAAACAACGTTAGCAAATATAGGAAAACCTATGCATCTTAGTTTAGCATTTTCAAAAAGAAACTAATAAAAGTTTCTTATGCTTTTCTTTCTTACTCCCAAGTCATAATATCAATTTGACCTCGCCAAATGACAGTTCTTTTAATGAACTTGCCTGATATGCATGATGCAGGTTGAGAGATTTGCCTGCCTTTATACTAGCCAAGTATCTAACCTGGCGTTGCACTCTCCAGATAAGTATTACAGACCTAGTGAAGATTTTATGCAGCATGAATTTGGAATTCTCGGTTCTGAGTCACGAGAAATATAAGTTCAGAAATTTGGAGTTGCATCCGGTTGGGTTTGGAAAGTTGTATTCTGATCTGTTGTTCGTTTCGGACTCCTATCTCCCTTTTCAAGCTCATTTTCGTAATTCGATGCGCCATATGATATTTTATAAATGCTAGATTTATCATCAAATATTGTATAGTTCGGTCCACCCCTAATGTGGGGGGTCCTAGTGTGCAGTAGCAATTACAGAAATTGAGTGCCATTCAAAAAAAAAAGTTACAAAAATTAAGTGTCTTCATTTAATATACTTGCAGATAACCAGTTACTTTGCCAAGTGTAAATAAGTTTTCATTGATTGATATTCACTATTTTTTTATACATCATTATTTATTATTACATTATTCATTAATTACAAGGACCATTATAGTTAATAGAGGATTACTTTTTCCACCCAGTGCTAGTACACCATACTGAAAAATCACAGAAGTCTTTGGATTCTTGAGATGGATCTCCAAACGCATCAAAATTACACATCCTTATTGAGTTCAACCTTCACCCTCATTACATCTTCGACATTGTTGCTTGCTATGAGAATATCATCCACATAAAGCAACAAAATAACATCAGATGATTCAAAATCATCTTGAACAATGGCTGCGTTGCCATTATCCTTACCTCCATGATATTTCAGCCGTTCAGGGAACACTTTTCTTATGCGACCCTCCTTTTTACAGTGATAGCATTGAATACTAGATGCTCCGGCACTGTAAGACTTCTGCTGACTATTACCTTTCTTCTTGTCGAACTTACTATCCTTTCGCAAGAACTTTCCCTTAACGGTCAAACCTTCACAACCTGTCGAAGTTTTATGCTCCTATCGTTCGTTCATGTCCTTAAAATACAAGGCTTATTGAACTTCTTCGAAGGCCAGAGACTCCCTTCCATACAAGATAGTTTCTTTGATGTGATCATGTGACCTAGGCAAAGCGCACAAGAACAACAACACTTGATCTTCATCATCGATCTTCACATCAATATTTTCAAGATCAAGAATCAACTTGTTGAACATATCCAACTGCTCAGCCAACACTCTGTCTTCAATCATCTTGAATGAATACAATGCTTGCTTCAGATAGAGTCGATTTACCAACGATTTGGTCATGTACAAACTTTCAAGTTTCACCCATAATTCTGATGTCGTCGTCTCTTTTGATAGCTATCGAAGAACCTTATCACCAATGCTCAATAGAACTGCGCTGTGGGCTTTCTATATCATGGTCGTCTTTTATTTTTTCGTTTACGCAACATCAATAGCTGCCGCTCCCTTCAATGCTTCCAAACAACCCTGCTGGACTAGTAGGACTTTCATCTTCAAGCGCCACAGACCGAAATCGTTCACTCCGGTGAACTTTTCAATCTCATACTTTGTTGAAGGCATCTTCTCCACGCTCACCACACCAATTTGTTCTGAAAACGATGCCAAGAACAGAGTATAATAGGGAACACAATGGGAAGCAAGAAGAACAACAAAGAATTGGTTATAACTACTATTCTTTATTTTCTCTTTGAATCAAGATTACAAGTGTTACAAGAATAACAAATAACCTTCTCACCCTATATTAGGATTTATAGTATGCAATGATGAGAGACTACTATGCTATTTATAATAAACCTAACATACTGAACTAATGAGTTTTTTTCCTCACAAATACCCATTACAAGCTAACTTAAACAATTGGACATAACAAACAGACCCAATTCGAAATACTAACACCCTATAAATTCGACCCCCACATACTAGAACGCACTTCGACTACAGTATGTAGGTTTTCGACACCAGCATGTGAGTGACCTTCGACTGCATGCTAACCTCTGTCGAATCCAAAATTACTTTTTGACCCACTAGAGTTCGATCAAATATCTCACAAAGAAGAACTATTGCCATACATGAAAAGATATGAAAAATGTAAGAAGATTAATGGAGAAGGTTACCTTTTAGTTTGAAGAAAGTATTCAGGACGAGTTCACTGCATTGGAAGATATAAATATTATGATTTTGTTATGAAAAAAAAGAAGAAATAAAACGTATAAAAAACATAGAAGAAAAATTATGAAGATAAACTTGATTACCTTTTAAGTTTGAAGATGCTATTGAGAACGAATTCACTAAATGTGTAAGAGTGTAATTAGAATTTTGTTAAGAGAACTATTCTAATGGAAATGTTGATAATCTCGCTTTTATATATATATATATATATATATATATATATATATATATATATATATATATATATATATATATATATATATATATATATATATATATATATATATATATTTATATAATTGAATTATATTTCAATTTAAAATATTCCTATAGATTGGAGTTTGCCCCAATGAAGAAGAGATCTCACCCCTCTTTACTTGAATATTCCTTTATCGCTAAACCAAATGTACCAAGTTCAACGTAACCATGACCAGAAGGAACAAAAACAAAAATAGTTATGCCATTAAAGTCATTTGAAAGAAATATAAGTAAAAACAGCATCCAATAAAATAGGTGCTAAAATGATAAAATTTATCTCATCTTATGGAATTGAATCTTTCATGCAATTTCTTAGTGTCTCTCTCAAATTGTCAGGTCAAACCAAAATACAGTAGCTTGGCAGAATTTGACCCCATTTGGCTGATAATGATAGATGTAACCTGTTGTGTATTAAGAACCGTTTTTAGGGAAAAAATAAGAAGAAAATGAAGAGGGCAAAGTTTATTTGCTTTACCAAAATTAAACAAAGGCTATAAGCTACATGTTCTATTCTAAAGAATATACTCTTAATTACTCAATAAACTCCTACCACCACGAAATTCATGAGGCGTAACGATAAGAATAAAATTTGGATGGCAACATTATTCCTATATTTGGATAGTTTTTCCAAAAAGTAATGTGAATTTTTGTGGATAAAGATATATATTCAAAATATTTTCTTAAAACATATTGACTATGTTTAACAAAGTGTAATCGTAAGAAGAAAAAGTCTAACAAAGTGTTTTATTAAGAAAAAAAACATGAAGTATTTTATCTAGCTTGACTTATTTCACTTGCTCTTAAGTTTGCTTGTTAAAACATATTTTTAGACTTTTTTTTAGCTACAATATAAACGAATCAAAAGATCATATAAAATTAAAATTAAGAAAATATATGGTATTTTTTTACCCTAAAAAATCACCTCTTCTTTAAGAAAAATAAATAATTATTTGTTTCGTTCTTATTATCGGTTGAAATTTGGTGTAAGACTTTCACTACAAAAAACTGTATTTAAGCTCTTGAAATTCTCAATACAAACACAAAAATCACATCACAAAAGAAAATTAGCGACTTGGACAAAATATGACTCATGAGCGCTTGTGGCAATTGGTTGCCATGTGAAAATCACGCCACAAATTTGTGTTGTGATATTCACTATCCAAAAAGTTAAATAAGTTGCAGGTTGGGTTAGAATGTTGCAGAGTTGTACACATTGATTGCCACTTAAAATTCATGCCACAAATGACGTGATACTCACGACGCAAACTTTTAAATAAAGTAGAGTGGTTCAGAGGGGTGCAGAGTAATTCCCACGTAAAAATCACGCTACAAATTTGAAATTAGTGACATAGAAAACACGACACAAAAGTGAATGTGTCAAAATATTGCCACGTGAATATAAAAAACAAATAAAATAAATAATTAAATACAAAAATTAATAATTAATAAAAATATTTTCAAATAATAATTATATTCACTAAATAAAATAATTAATAATAAAAATATTTATCCATCTTCCTTCTCATTTACCGCATCTTGGCCACCAACTCCTATATTTCCACCAAACTGTTGATTTTCACCCATCAATTATCTTAGAGTCTGTTTGGTAAGACCATAAAAAGAGCTTTTAGCTTTTAGCTTTTCAGCTCATATAAATAAGGCTTAATTGCAACTTTAGTCCCCCTATTTTGCCTTTTTCTTGATTTTGATCCCTCTATTTTAGAAACCACTATTTTAGTCCTTTTTTAAGTTTTCTGTGCAATTTTCGTCCCCCTATTTTGCTTTTTTCTGCAAAATTAGTCCCTATTTTTGTCTCTTTTTCAATAGAAAATTCAGAAGGAGGACCAAAATCGTGGTTTTAAAAATGAGGGACCAAAATCGAAAAAAAGACAAAATAGAGGGACCAAAGTTGCAATTAAGCCTATAAATAAAAAAGCTCTGTTTGGTAACTGTTTTTAGCTTTAACTTTTAGCCTTTTTACTAGCTTTTGTTTGAAGTAGCTTTTGAGCTTTTAACTTTTAGCTTGTGACTTTTTCTTCCATTTATACCCTTATTATTTTAAAAAATATATATTTTTATCCTTCTATATATATATATATATATATATATATTGAAATAGTGTTGATAATTCTCAAGTTAGTGAAACGTAATCGAATAATCAACGAGATTAATCGAGACGAATAAAATTAAAATTTTTGTTATATTTTTATGGTATAATATTAAATAATAAACTTATTTTTATCATTAATTTTGATTAATTTAACTGAATTCAAATTTCATGTATTTCGTTAAATTTGTTTATATAATTTATATACAAATTAAAAATATTTTGATGTTTTTTAAATTTTTCACATATATTAAAGTTGCTTTGTAAGTTTGTATTAATATATTTATTTTTATCAAATATAAATTAAGTTAATAATATAATAATATAATATGATAAGATAAATAAATCACAAAATTTCTTAATAAGAATGTCCTTTTGTGTCATTTTGTATTTATAAGCTAGTGTAACAGCTAATTTACCAAATACTCAAATTAACTTATCAGCTATCAGTCACCTGCTACCAACTATGAATTACCAGTCACCAGCTACCAGCTACCAGCTAATTTTACCAAAGAGAGCCTTACTTGCTCTTTCAAATTAAATGGTCTCTTCTTCATAGCCTCCATTTCGACTGTTACTGTCGCCTCACCTATATAAAAATTGTTAATTGTCTTACAATTTCCATTAAAACTACATTTCCATCCTTTTATCATGACTTTAATTTTGTGACACATCATACTTTTTAAGGGTTTTTATGGATAATTTATATATTTTTCATTTAAAAACTTATTTTATAATATCATTCATATGCACATATACCTTTAGCAACATGAATTTATTTTATTCATTGTTCACACCACTTCATTTCATTTACATATACTTCTTTAGTCATGAAAAATTATTTTTTATTAATAAAATAACAATATTTTATAAATTTTTGAAAATTAATTGCTAGAGAAATTACTTGTCAATTGCTAGAGAAATTATTTGACAATCATTTTTCTATTCTTTAACTTAATATTGATAGGTATTCTCTTTTGCAAATTTTATATAATTTTTTTTAATCAATACATTAAATTCGTTTAATAATATAACTTTTTTTTAATATAGTAAATTAATATAATAATATCATTTATAAAATATTTTAATAAATAAATATTGTCTATACAAAAAATTAATAACTTTGTACTACAATTATAAATTAATAGCTTTTATATAAAAATAAGAATAACTATATTACATTAATTATAATTTGCTTACACTTAGATTTTTTTAAAATTTATTTTTGAAAATAGATAACAAAAAATTCATCAAAGGATTGAATTTTTAATGTAGATACAAATTTGATTGTTATTAATTATTTAATTATTACTTTGATATGTTTTAAATAAGAATAAAAATAAATATACTTTATTAATTTAAATTTATTATGTGAAACATACAGGAAAAATATTTGTTTGAAAGGAATCAATTAAATTTTTTTTTTTTTAACATTAAGAGATTAATATATAAATTAGAATACTTATAATATGTTAAGTATAATATATATTTTTTAAGTTACGCAACATTATAAAATTCAAGGAATTGAGTTTGATTTTTCTGTAGATGGTTGTAAAATGATCATTAGTGTCACTTTAATTAATAATATTATAACATTATTTAAAAAACTTATTATTATTAAATTTGTTGGCATACAATTCATGCACAGGATAAATATATATTTTCGATAATCAATGAATAAATTTAATATTTTAATTATGTTTAAATAAAAAATAATATAAATTGATTATTTAAATTTATTATAACAATTGTATATTTAAATGATTATTTAAATTTATGAAAAGGTAGATATATGTCCTTCACCAGACGTCTGCCCTATGACATGATGCCTAAAGCATAACTTTCACTTAACAAGGGCTTGCCCTTAAAGGAAAATATGGACAATGATGTAACACCCTCTAAACTCCACGGAAAATCTATTGCATAATTAGTGTAATTTAGCATGCATATCAAAAGAGGGCGTCACATTTATTGAAAATTCAACAAAACCAAAAACACAAATGCACCTGGTTATTTACATAACACATATTTAAATTCATGTTCCATATGCACATCAGAGCGGAATAATTTAAACATTTCAAAACGATACCAATCATATAACCTCATAATATAAAGTTATGCATAAAAGCTTAAGCACCAAGGTTGATCATCACAAAATCTCAAATACGCCAAGATATAAAGAGAGTATATCAAACATCTCTAAAACAACATGAATCAAACATATCCCTGTGTTACATAACCAGAACATGACTCACTACCTAGAAATAACGGTAAACAACAGAATAGTTCCACGACTAAATCCTTGCAAACAAGCACCTCTCCTCCTCGGCACCCGAGCGATGTCATATAAAGCATCATTCCACCAGAAGGGTGATAATTCATCTCATTATAGAAATATATAATAATAAGAAATGCATAAAAACATACATCCGTAGAATTCATCACTCTTCATGTAATCAAGTATTCAGCACTTTTCATATTATTTGCATGTTTACATATACAACTTAGCTCATCGATTCAATATAACAAGGAAATCAAATTACAATTATCGCAAAAATACAATTCACATCAATACCACGTAAACACACCAAAAACATGTTTCACATCGACTCATGAGACTCCAACGTGAATCAATGCAATATGTATGTGGTACCAATTGTTATCCTTAGCGATAAAAATCCAATCCTCTAAGCTTTCAAACCAATCCTCTAGGTTTGGGACAAGTCACTAGTTTCCATGAAACTAACGAACATCACCTCTTTCCCACCGAATGAATGCATGTGCAAATACCAACAAATCATATGCAATTAAGATCATCTCCAAATCTTAATTATACAAGCATATATCGCACCATTAATCATATATGAATCACCTCACATTTGCTCAAACATACTCATATCATGTTATCAATCATACATGAAAACACTTTCATAACACTCGCCACATCAACACATCACAATCAACATGTAGAAAACAAGACTCAAAAAGTTTAATCCCAATCAATTTCAATTCACAATATGCATATACACAAAATTCAAGTAACATGTTCATACAAAGAATTGTCTCAAAAGCCATTCAAACATATTCCGAAAATTCCAAACAATTCATGATAAATCACTAGCACACATGATCCAATTCAGTTTCTAAAATATAAAATTTTGTATTGCAGACTGTGCCAAGCGCCCCTGACCGTGCTAAGCCCGCTCGCGAAAAACCAGAAAATTCTATTTCATATAATTTTTCACCCCAAAATCCATCAAAACAGCCAAAATTCATGAAATAAAAGCATTCTAACATGTATTCATCATATAGCATTAATTACTAGCATCAAAACACATTTCAATCATCAATTTCATAGATTCAAATCAAAATCTAACATGTCAAAGAATTTCAATTTCCAAATCCTACACATGTTACTACCCATTACTCATACATCATATACCCATACTTTAGATGAAATCTTCTTCTAGGGTTGCCTCTTCTCTTCTCTTCTCTTCTCTTCTCTTCTCTTCTCTTCTCTTCTCTTCTCTTATCCCTTTCTCTTCTTTCTCCTCTTTTCCTCTTTTCTTCACTTCTCTCTCTAACTTTTTATTTTCTCTTATTTTAGTTAAACCCTTACTACATAATTTTCTCACTAATGAGCTTACTTACCCACACCCCACCATTAATCATCCTATTATTATTATTATTATTATTATTATTATTATTATTATTATTATTATTATTATTATTATTATTATTATTATTATTATTATTATTATTATTATTATTATTATTATTATTATTATTATTATTATTATTATTATTATTATTATTATTATTAGGCCTAGTTACTTATTTTATCATTTTCACACTCAATAGCCCAACACACATATATCATATATATTCACAAAACATAATTAATTAATTACTATATCACTTAATAACTAATAAAATAAACAATTAATAAAATAACTAATAAATAAAAATCGGGGTGTTACAAATGACGCTTGTTAGTCCATAACTGCATGTGCGAAGTCACACTCATGATTCCGTGAAAAGTAGGTAGTCAAGATCTCTCTTGGTCAAGGTGGAGCGGTTACCATTTCCTAAGAGTCTCCAAATTCAGACTCACGAGTCTCTATAAATACCCCATCCCTAGTATGAGGAAAAACAAATCAAATACGCACGAAATACTATTAAAAATACAAAGCTTCTAACCTCACATGATTTTTCTATCTCCATAACCAAAAACATCAATAAACAGGATGTCTCACCACTAGAGCCGGCAAAACGGGCCAAACTAATCGGGTCAGCCCAAAAGCCCGCAAAAAATATGGGTTTGAACAAAAAATTAGAATCCCATTATTATTCGGGTTTTTAAGCCCGACCCGTTAAAGGTCTGATGTTAACCGGGTTAGCCCGACCGGATTGCAGGTAGCCCGCTTATTTTTTTATTATTTTTTTTACAAAAATTCTAATACAATATACTAATATCCATATTATTATTTTTTTTACTAAAATACCATTTTAATTTTTTATTAATATATATTAAATGCATAATATAGTAGTTCATAGTTCAAAAAAATTTCAATCAAAATATTAGTTCTTTTCATATATATATATATATATATATATATATATATATATATATATATATATATATATATATATATATATATATATATATATATATATATATATATATATATATATATATATAATGCACCATATATTTATTAAGAGTAGTAGTTTATTTGATTTAATTTGTAGATCTAATATTATTAAAATGAATCTTAATATTAGTAATTCTAAAAAAATATTAATAATTAATTAATTAAGTGGCATAACTTACTTTATGATATTTTATCTTAGATGTTATGTATGTAATTGAATTATATTGTCTTTAGTGCTTAATACTTTATGATTTGTTAATTTTTTAATTTCATTTTAAAAAAATATCATTTCTTAATGGGCCGACCTATTTAACCGAGACCCGTAAAGGGTCGGGCTTGAACAACTAAATTGTAACCTATTTAAATTCCGGATTTTTAGGCCCAGACTGCCAAAGATCCGAACCCGTCAAGGACCGGCCCAAAGCGGGCCGAATAGTCTGTTTTACCTGCTCATCTCACCACCATGACCAAACCCTAACTCACATAAAATACTAAAAATATCTGTCCACCTCTCCTCGCATAAGGTGCTACGCATTCTGTACTTTTTAACAAATACATAAATAAATATTTGTAACTAATGAATTAATTAAATCGATGGTTTTAAAATATGCTTGAAATAAAAATTAGAGCAATTGTAATACAAAGCCTATAATTTTTTTCATTTGAATTTCATTAAATTATTTTTCTAAAAATAAGTGTCACAAAATTAAAGTCATGGTAAAAGGATGCAAATGTAGTTTTGATAGTAATTTATTTTGTTAAGTTTATAAGCAGTGTTTTAAAAACCGGACCGGACTGGCCGGTCGGACCGGTCGAACTGAGAATCGTCCAGGTAATTGGTCTGGTTCTATAACTGGATCGGAAATGCCATTGAACCGGTCAAAACCGTTATAAACCGCTAAAATCGAGAAAACCGGCAGTTTTTGTGAACCGGCGATTTAAATGCATTTTTTAATTTTTTTTTAATTTTAAAAAATTAAAACAACGTCGTTTTGACTATTTTAATGAAAAATTAAAATAAAAATAAAAAATAAAAAAATAAAATAAAAGAATAAAAAAATGGTTGTAGATGCGATTGATTTTGATATTGAAGAAGGAGATCTCAACATTGAAACAATTTTTCTTTTATTGAAATTAAATTTAGTAGACAATGAAATTATGTTGTTATAAATTATTCAATTAGATTAATTAAATTATGTTCCGATTAAACTTTTGTTTGCAATTATATTTTATAATTATGTACTTTTTTATTGTGTATGATACCTATGTGTAAAATTTGAATTTAAATTATGAACTTGTGAATTTATTTATAATATGATATTTTCAAAGAATTTAAGTGCTAGTTTATATTTTGTAGAGACTGAATCATCCGGTTCAACAGATTTTATACCTATATAATTTTGTTATAACGACTTGTCTATTCAACCGAGTTATCCGATTTAATCCGGTTTAGTCATGCAGTTCGACCAATGACTCAGTGGTTCGACCAGTAAACCAGTGACCCAGTACCCTCACCGGTTTGATGTCCGGTCCGGTTTTTAAAACACTGTTAATAAGAGATATTTGTTAAATTATTTTATAAACTAATTTGTAAAAACGTCACTATATATATATATATATATATATATATATATATATATATATATATATATATATATATATATATATATCATTGAATTCATCAAGATATATATATATATATATATATATATATATATATATATATATATATATATATATATATATATATATATATATATAAAATTCTGTAAACACAAGTCACTAGGGCTACATTGCTGTAAGCTTACCACCAAACCATGCATGTTTAGTTGGTTATAATTGCAAAAGAGTTATATATATTATAAAATACAATTATAAAATACATTGCTGAATACAATAACTAAACTATATGGTTAATTGCTGAATACAATAATTAAATACATTGCTGAATACAATTATAAAATATATTTTAATACATTTAAATATCTTGTTGATTATTTTACTTATAATTATTAAATACAATTATAAAATACAATTATACATATAACATTTTTTTTATAAAATGTATTATTTTATAACTTTTTTAAATGTATTTTATAATTATATAATTATATAAATGTATTGTTTTATAACGTTTTTTTTATAAAATATTTAAATGTATTTTAAAAACATTTATTAAATAAAACATTTAAATAAAATTATTTAAATGTTTTTTTAATAATTTTTTTAATTAACTTTTTTTTATAATTATATAAATGTATTATTTAATAGTTTTATAATTATAAAATATTTAAAAATACATTTATATATTTATATAATTATAAAAAAATGTTAAAATATTTAAAATACATTTATATAATTATATAATTATAAAATATTTAAAAATACATTTAAAATAAATTTACATAATTATAAAAAAAATGTTAATTAAAATACATTTAAATATTTTATAAAAAAACGTTAATTAAAATACATTTAAATATTTTATAAAAAAACGTTAATTAAAATATATTAAAATATTTTATAATTATATAATTATTAAATAATACATTTATATAATTATTTTAATATTTTATATGTGCAGCTTTTTTAAATATAATTATAAAAAAAATGTTAATTAAAACATTTTATAAATTTATATTGTTACAAATCCCAATTTTTAATGAAAACATTTTATAAATTTTTTAACATATTGTTAGTATATTTTTTAAAGCCCAGATTATTAGTTAATATATTGTTAGTATTAACTTGTTATATATAAGTTGAATTTGAAACAATAAAAATCAAGAAAAAGTAGTAGTTCAGTTGGTTGGACATGGTTCTATAATAGTCCCAGGTTCGAATTCTTGTGTTTTGCTTAATAAAATAGTATACAATATGTCCAGTGTTTTGCTTAATAAAATAGTATATAATCAAATCCCCCAACTATTGCACGATGATAGTAAATATATAAGAATACAATAAAAAATAACATTAGTAATTTATCAATATTATTAAAACGATTTATAATTTAATATACTTTTTCTAAATGTATAATAAAAAAATTAGAGATATTATGATTTTTTTCTAATGAATTGTTGTCTGCTTTATTGAATTCATGTTTGACAAATTTAGAATCTTTATCATATAGAATATGTTTATGTTCCACTATGAATTAACCAATCACCAATGTCCTGATGATAAGTTGTTCTTTCTCACTATTGTTCTTAAATTAGTGAGGTGAGGTCCCTTCCTAACAAGTTGAACAAATCTATTCTATTTGTGGATGGTTTTGTCTCTAATTTTATATAGATAGACATGTACACGCCCACATTGTTACTCCATACATGTTTCAATCACTACTTTTGGCATTCGCAAAGTTTTTGGAAGAATATAAATCAACAATAGAAGACATCAATTGTAAAATCCAAAAGAATAAAAATTCTAATATGGACTAGTTATTTTTTTCACACGAATGCTAATAGTTAGAGTCAATCTTAACCTTTTATTAATCCAAATAATTAGAGTCAAACATGGTTTTAAAATGGGCGGATGCGATCGTGATTGTAGGTGTCGTCATTGCAGTCATTGGAGATTTTGCGATACACATAGCAACCGTTGCAGCGTGAATTTTGATATCGAGATACTTCAAATACATGTTTAAAAGATGCTTAAACTTGAGATATTTCATTACATCATACTTAAATTTGAGTTTTAAGTTCTAAAGTTTTGATTTTTGAAAAAAATAACTGAACAAATATGGATGGAATTGTATGATGCAGTTTCAAATGTCATCATTCACATGATTTTAAATCACACTGCAATTACAGTTAGATGTGGTTGTAGAAGCTTCTATATCAATAATATTTCGGCCGCAATTGCGATGCAAAATCGCAATTTAAAACCATTATGCCAACGTGCATTTAGTTATGTACTAATAAAAACTAGAATTAAGTTGTACTTTTCTTTTGTTTTCAAAAGAATTGGGAAATGTTGCGGATATTTAGATAAGAAAAATATGAAGAAAATGATGAAGATCGTGATGCTCAACTCTGATTGGTCATGTTATATTATGTAATGTTTGTTTTGTTATGATCTTTAAGCTCTTCGTACTTTTATGTACCCAATAATATGCGAGTGTTTTCTAACATATTCCGGTTAGGTACACACACGTGCATTGTCTCTAACTTACATACACCAACAAGACACACATACCACTTAACCACCATTCTCAAAACTTTCGATATTATGAGGTAGACACTTATACGTAAAATTATAGGCTCTAATTAGTACTCCTTACGTAGTTTTTGTCATGTAAGTAACAAATTAGTTAGAAGAATCATTAACTGACTTGTTATACAAGCTACCAAGGATGTCAAAGTTAATTGGATTGTTAACATTTTATTATGGTGGTTAGAGTTTATTAGAGCCTAAGCTAATATAGAGTTGTCCCACCTTAACTAACCTAGTCCCTATACCTTACTAATTAAGTTACCTAATATCATTATTTTAAAATATACGAAGAAGCTTTCATTTCTCATAACATGGTATCTAGAGCTCTTTCTTGGTGAGATTGATTTTTCTTCTTCATTCTATAGCAAGTTTGAGGTTAAAACTTGACTGTTCTTGATTTTTTCCGATCCATTATGCTACCATCTTCATCATTTCTGGTTTGAGCTTGAACATTTCGACCAATTCTTTTCTTCCTTCGTATTCTTATTAAATAATATGGTGCCAATAAAAACTCAAATTCAACAAGCTAAACCCTAAATTGATTCAGTTTTCTATGTGTATTCTAGTGATGGTCCCAATTCACTAGCAGCTGCAACAAAGTTTGATGGCAACAATTACGCAGATTTGAGCAGGTCCATGCGCAGGCTCTTGGAGCTAAAAACAAACTTCCAATTATTGATGGATCAGTGTCAACTCCTGGCATGAATGATCTCAATCGAGCATCTTGGGAAAGATGTAATCATTTGGTACATTATTTTCTTATAAACTCCATTTCTGATTCAATAGCACAAACAATAATTTTCCCTGAAAATTCCTTTAATGTATGGAATTATCTCAAGGAGAGGTTTTCCAAAATCGATCATGTTCTTGTAACTACTCTTAGATTTCAACTAAATAATATAAATCAATGTTCAAATACAATTATTAAGCATTGTATTGAAATGAAAGGCATATGAGATGAAATTAATGCATATCAACCTATTCCCTCATGCACTTGCCTTCAACCCTGCAAGTGTGGAGCTATGATATTAGCAAGAAACTACATCCTTAAAGACCAAGTAATTCAATTCTTGACAGGTTTGAATGAGCAATTTTATGTGATCAAAACTCAAGTATTGTTAATGGATTCCCTACCTTAAATCAACAAAATTTATTCTCTAATACCCCCAGGAAGAAAGCAATTTCAATCATGCACTTGGGAAATTGTTGAATCACCACCCAACATCAAACCTATTTGTTTCAAATGGATTTACAAAATCATATTCCATGTTGATGGCTCGGGTGAATGATTCAAATCTTGATTAATGGCAAAGAGGTATCATCAAATTGAAGGCCTAATTTTTTGACACATATTCTCCTATAGCAAAAATGACTGCAATTATAATGGTTATTTCTTTAACAACCATTAACAATTGGTTCTTCTATTAATTGCATGTCAACAATGCATTTCTACATGGTGACTTACAGGAAGACGTCTACATGACTATACCACAAGAGATCACATAATCTAAACCTAACCAAGTGTGCAAGCTCATCAAATCCTTATATGGCCTCAAACAAGCAAGTAGAAAATGGTAAGAAAAGCTTACATGCCTTCTTATTGCACACCAATTCCTTCAAGTCAACTCAAACCACTCCCTTTTCATCAAGAAACATATTCACCCTCCTTTTGGTATATGTAGATGACATCATCATTGCAAGAAACTCATTGGTTGAATATGATAACATCAAGCAAGTTCTCCATCACACTTTTCAAATTAAAATCTTGGCCAACTAAAATATTTCCTTGGTCTTGAAGTTGCTCATTCCAAACAAGATATCACATTGTCCCAAATAAGATAATTTAATTTTTGATGAAAAATTACTTAATTCAAAACCTGTCACAACACTTGCAACCACGCAGATGTTCCTACTTATAAACGACTTGTTGGAAGACTTCTTTACCTCACATCCACTAGACCTGACATCACTTTCATAACACATCAACTGAGCCAATTCCTCACAGATCCCAAAATTAATCACTACAAAGCTTTTACTATAACACTGAGGTACCTTAAAGGTTGTCATGCTCGAGGAATATTCTTCTCAATAGACTCACTTCCTCAAACCATAGGTTTTCAAATGCTGATTGGACAGGATGTGTAAACACACGAAGATCTATTTTAGGGCAATGTCTCTTCATTAGAAAGTGTCTTATATTATGGCATACTAAGAAACAATTAATTGTCTCACGATCTTCATTTGAAGATGAGTATCATGCTCTTGCAACCACTATTTGTGAACTACAATGTTTGATTTATCTTCTCAATGATCTCAAAGTTAAATGCCACAATCCTCTTGTTCTTTATTGTGACAACTTAAGTGCTTTACATATTGAAATCAATCCTATGTTTCACGAGAGAACCAAACACCTTGAAATTGATTGTCATATTGATTATGAAAAGTTGCAGACCAATGTTCTCAAACTGCTTTCCGTGTCTTCCAAGTATACTCTAGTCAGGTTCTTTACCAAGTCACTCATACCTCAACCATTCCCTTTTTTTTAATCTAAGTTCAAGATGATTAATGTAACACCCCAAATCTACCCTGCAAAAAAGAGGAATATCAGAGTACAAAATTTCAAGCAAATAGAACATAACGATTCGGAGCGTCACATTTAAAGCCACAAAATCACATACATACATCATGCTCAATCACTTAGATACATAGCACACATGTAGGAGAACAATATCGAAATCATTAATCATTGCCATCAAATTAAGTACTTGCATCGCAGCGGAAAATCATAAGTCAACAACAATACAACTCATAATGTCAAGGCCAAACACGGCTCAATACATCTAACAAGTCTTAGCATAACATAAGGACAAAGTTCAACAAGGATAAACACAAGAAACAAGACGTAAACAAGTAATCCAACGTTCCCCGAGTGCTACGTATCAGAGCATTGACACACACCGACTCGAGCTATAGGTACACGACTACTCCGCGTCATTACCTGCACGTTACCAACGGAGGGCAACATTCAAACAGAAGGGGTGAGATATCATTCATTATAAAGAAGCGTATGATAATATTCAAAGTGGAGAAATAATCATACATCGGTCACCACTTCTCGACATATATCACTTACTACTATTCACATCATCCAACATCTTAGCGACAACAATAATATCAATCTCAATTAAGGCATACATAGGCATTTATCACATATGCTCAACGAAACAACCATTCGAATCGACACAAGATAACATTCATGTTATGCACACACAAATATTCAAATATGACTCATCACACGACTTTACTTATGCAACTCGAACAATGCAAATGCATGTGGTACCATTGGAGTAAAACTCCCGTCTCAAACAATTGCCATTGGGCCGTCTCAAACATTCGCCACAAGGGCCGTCTCAAACATTTGCCACTAGGGCCGTCTCAAACAATGCAATGAATGTGACTCAATGATGCACATTCACAATCACACTTAACGACATAATCGACTCGAACAACACAATCCACGTAAACGACATGATCAACTCAAACGACATAATCAATTCCGGATATCCAATGTCAACAAAATCCAATGCAAGAAGATTCTAAGAGTATTCAAAGTTACACTAAGCATATTCAATGGAAAGACATCAATTAGGGCTTCACGTAGGTTCAAACGGCACTTAAAAAGGAGTTACGGTTCAAAAGATACATCATTTCAAAGTTTAGGAAAAATTCTGCAAAACAGGGTTCGCGGCGCCAACAGGAGGTCGCGGCGCGAACTGAGCGAATCCAAAAATCTCCAACTTTCTTCCAAGCAGTTCGCGGCACCAACAAGGGGTCGCGGCGCGAACTGAGCAGATCCAGAACTTCCAAAGTTTCTGCCAAGGGTTCGCGGCGCGCACAAGGGTTCGCGGCGCGAACTGGCGATTTTCAGAAAACCCCAAACACAGAAAACAGCATACGAAACCCATCCCAAAACCCCTAAACTCAACCCAATCAAGTTGGAAAACATCAAACATCACGAACAATCACAGAATACATGGTATAATCACAAATACAACACATATTATGGGTCTTATAACATCATAACATCAATTTAAACACATTCCAAATCATCAAATCAAGCAATTGTTCATAAACCCTAACAATCTCTATTCAATTTCTACACAATTTCCATGGATGCAACATACAATTAAATCCCACCCAAAACATCATCATACATCCCTTTAGCATGAAAGAATCCCACCCTTACCTTAGGTTTGGATTGAAGACAACTCTAGCTTCAATCTTGAGATTCCCCTCTTTCTCTTCACTCTACTCTTCTCTTCTTTCACCAAAACCCCAAAATGAACTTCTCATTTCTATTTTCTCTAAAACCCTTGTTTTAGTTAAACCCTTACTATCTTAAATTACTAATGGGCTCTAACTAACACCCCTCACTTACTAATACCGACTTAGGCCCAATTTTCAACAACACTTACTATCTTATATTATTACTAATAATCCCCAAATAAAACAACATAAAATCAATTAAACATATAATTAACACATAATGCACAATTAATTCACATAAATAAATAATTAAAGAAAAACGGTCATTACAATTAACATCTATTCTTCAACTTGTGAGGGAATATTACTCGATACATAACTTTTATCATGTAAGTAACAAGTTAGTTAGAAGAATGATAAACTAACTTCTACACAAGCTACCAAGAATGTTCAAATTAGTTAGGCAGCTAATAGATTGTTACTTATGGTGGTTAGAGTTTGTTAGAGGCTATGCTAATATAGATTTGTCCCACCATAACTAATATAGTCCATGTAACTTATTACTTAAGGTATCTTGTATCATCATTTCACAATCAATGACATATACTCATTGATGTTAGATATATAAGAGTAATGATACATATACTCAAAACCTTTAAGATTGTAAGTAGATGTTTGGTGTTTTGATCTCTTAATAATCCTAACTCATTAGTATATTGTTGTTAATGACACTAAGCCGGACTCACACTACAACATTTTCTAGGAATGCTTTCAAAGCATATAGGATCTTGAATCTTTTCTTGATAGTAATAGGTTGTATTATGGAATCTAAGCATCGACAATGAGACCAATCGGATGAACAAATTATGGCCCCAAATTATAGCAACTTGAATTGGTAGTGGAGTGATCATAAAGCTTACGAAATAGAAAGCAATGGTAAGCTTTGCGTGGATGATAAGGATTCTGAATATATCAGCATCACCTTATCCCTTGCCATGGAATCAAGTAGAAATGGTGACTGAGGTCGAGTTTTGTTATTAACTTTTTTTGGGTATTAATTAGAGAGATATTATAGTGTTTGTTTAATAAGAGTTTATAACTTATCTCAACAACTTTAAGTGATCTTAAAAGGTAAAAATATTGTTGTGGTGCAACATGACCAGAAGGGAAAACGGCTCAAAAGATTATAACTAAAGCACTTTTTGGGAGTTTTCTCATTTCTGTATGATTCATAAAGTTAAGGTGGAAGCATGCCAAAATAAAATATTAAATATTCAAAAAATAAAATTCACAAATTTATTATTATTTAATTTGTAAATTTTATAATGACAAAATTTTAAATTCTTTTGTACAATGACAATCTTTTAAGGAAAAAAATTACAAATCATCTAAATTATCATTTTTTTTTAATGAAAAAATAGTAAATTTTTAAATAGAATTTTTGAATTGAAAAATTGCAAATTCTCTCTACTATAAATTTAAATATTAAAAATTGTAAACTCTATCGACCAAAATTTTTTAACACGAAAATTGTAAATTCTCGCTAGACTATAATTTTTAAACAGAATTTGTTCCTTGATTAGAATTTGTCTCTGATATTATTTATTGAGAAAATAGAAAAAAAAAAAAATCTATGCACTCGTGAAAGCTTACTCACAAAAAAAAAATAAAAAAACAAAAAAAATCAAAAATAAAACTCACAAATTTACTATTCAACTTATAATATTTACCACAACAAAATTACAAACTTTCTCTTATAATTGTAATTTTTCAAGGAAAAATTACAAACTCTCTAAACTACAATTATATAATAAACTACAATTATATAATGTAAATTTTTTTAAAATCCTCTCAATTACAATTTTTGGATGAAAAACGGAAAAAAAATTTAACTACAATTTTTAAACGAAAAAATTGTAAATCCTCTCAACCATAATTTTTGATATTGAAAGATTGAATGCTACTAAACCTCATAGTTGTGTGTTACTTTCTAGTGATTAATATTATTTTGGAAGAAAAAAATTAAAAATTTCAATTGGTAACTGATAAGATTTAGAAAGATAAATTTTTAAACACTTAAAGATTAGAAAATATTTTAGTGAGATGGAGGAACACCTATTTTTCGTGCCTGCTTCTTCTATCAAGCCTTTGGACCTCTCACATTGGTCTTGGGGAGGCCAAAAACAATATGGAATATGAATAAAAGTAATATTTACAAAAATTTATTAATGTATAAATCAAAATTTCAATTTTTTTCTTTCTATTTCATTTTGGAGTGAGCAATTCAGTAACATGTAACATTTGCGTATAAAAAAAAAAAAAACATTCTTTGATTTTTTGGGTTAATTGATGGAACATGTTTCACCATACAAAAATAGAATATTTTCCATATTGAGATTAGAAGATCCTTTTTTATGTCCATCTCAAGGGTGGGGTGAAGAAGGAACTTATCATTAGATTCCATGAAGACATTCAGCATTTAAGTTATATAAGTGTCTCTTTCTGATAAATTATCACTTAAATAAGGATTGATGCATCTCGTTACACGTCTTTAATCTGAAGTGTCGGTAAATATGTTACAGAGGTAAAAATCAGGCCATCCATTGCTATATAAAGGGTAGCTAGCAATAACACTCTCCTCAAACCTTAGATATACTTTAATATGGCTTCGAGCTCGAATTGGACAGCAAAACAAAACAAAAGATTTGAGAACGCATTGGCAATGTTGGAGAAGGACACTCCAGATCGTTGGCAGAAGGTGGCTAGAGCTGTGGGAGGAAAGACAGTAGAAGAAGTGAAAAGACATTATGAGAAGCTTGTTGAAGATGTGAAGCTGATTGAGGAAGGTCATGTTCCACTGCCTAAGTACACAAATAATGGTTGCAATTACATGATGGATCAAGAAAAAAGGTTCTTAATTACTTCTTAATTAGTACTTCAATAATACTAATTGATTTTTTGTTGTTATTTATGGCTATAGTTTGATTTTTATTTATCATGCATGATGCAGGATGAAGGCTCTAAGTCTCCAGTAATGATTATGAAGGACTTGTTCAATAAAATATTACATTTGCCATATTTTGTTTCTCTCTGTGAAGTAACAGGGCCATGTATTTGTATTTCCTGTATTTCCCTATACAATTGTAAAAAAATAATGCATTTACTATATATGCAAAGATGAAGTTAACCAATAACATGTCAATTGGTAAATGATATATAAAACATTGGGTACACACTCGTTGGTTCTCACACATTTATCTTTCTCAAGTATAAATGATAGCGATTAACTTTACAATATCAATACTGTAGCCGTAAAATCAAGGTTGTTGAAATCTCGATTTAAAACTTAAATTTTATAAATTTCACATTTCTATGTCAGCATTTAGTATTAAATCGTAGGTAAAAAGCTTTTTATGTAAAATCGTATTCTGGAACGATTTTAAGTGATTTAAATCTTGCTGAAATCGGTAAAATCGTGTAAAATCATGTAAAATCGTTGGATTTTACTCTTTACCTGATTTTACTCTCTCTTTTTAAGTCAAAATTTATAAATTACATTTTAGATTTTGTCCCATAAAATTTTCTCTATAGATTTTTAATTTTATTCACATTCATATCTTAATTATAATATTAAAGAATCTTTAATATTTGCAAATGGATTTAATCAAGTCGAATATGAATGTTCTAATGAGCATGATGTTGTAGAAGGATTGAACTTTTGATTAAGTTAAAGAAGAAGATGAAAATATTTGTCTTTTTGAACTTGAAAAACTTATGAAACTATTGTGTTTTTTTATAATCTTTTGGATGTTACATTTCATGGTTTGATGGACAATTTATGTAGTATGATACAAGTTTGTGAATATTACATTTTATTATGATGATCTAGTATATTTTTGCTTTATAATTAATGCATTTATAATATTATACAAGTGTATATATATATATATATATATATATATATATATATATATATATATATATGTCGTATATATAAATTTTATATAATGTTAATATGAGGTAAACTCTATGATTTTACGTTTCGATTTTACCTAGGTAAAACGAGTCAAGGTAAAAACTCAATTCTGACAACCTTGCGTAAAATTTTATCGAGCTCGGGTATTCCATGAAATAATATGAAAGGCCAAACACACTGTAACACGGTGAACTGACTTTAAAGAAAAGTGCGGATAGCAAGAGTCGCCACCGACTTTTGTTTTATCCAATATATAGAAAGGCTAAAAGAACAGAAAAAGACCTTTTGAAAAGATTTTGAGTTCGGAGGGCAAGTTATACAAAGGGAAGGTGTAAGGCACCCTTTGTATCCATGGTTATCCATGGGCTCTTAATTGCTTAGCTCACTTTGTTTTCAAAATGTTTGAATTGTTTGAAAAGTAGGGTGTGAATAGAAAAGATTTGAATAAGAACTTTAGCTTGTAAATAAGCGTAGTCTTTTTGAATTTGATTTTGAAAAGAAGTGGGAAAATCTTTTGATTTGAGTTTGAATTTGAAATAAGAGCAAGCAATTAGTAGCAACTACCCTAAGTTTGAAAGATCGTTATTTTAGCTTTTCGGGCGAAAGGGACTATCCATATCATGAGATGGCAGGAAGTCTTTCAATTGGCTGTATCGGGTCATCGAGAATAATCATTCGCCATAAAACTGTCCCTACCATATATAGGTAGGTAGTCTTTAGGGAAGGATATAATAGTCATTAATCTTTTTTAGGCATCATGCGAGGATACCTTAGCAATTGGGACAATCATCTTTTATCGAGGCAACTTCGAGGGACTAGATGATTTTTAATCTCTATAGGCAACCTTGGTTTAGGTATCCTCGGAATCGAGGGACTTGACTATTTAGTACAATTTGAAGGATAGAAAAACACTTAGAAAGGGGGGGTTTGAATAAGTGTAGCTTTAAAAACTTGACAGATAAAAATAAATTGCACAGTTATTTTTATCCTGGTTCGTTGTTAACTAAACTACTCCAGTCCACCCCCGCAGAGATGATTTACCTCAACTGAGGATTTAATCCACTAATCGCACGGATTACAATGGTTTTCCTCTTAGTCCGCAACTAAGTCTTCTAGAGTATCCTGATCACAACCTGATCACTCTAGGAACAACTGCTTAGACACAAGCTAAGACTTTCTTAGAGTATCCTGACCACCACGTGATCACTCTAATTACAACTGCTTAGACACAAGCTAAGACTTCCTAGAGTATTCTGATCAACACTTGATCACTCTAGTTCCTTACAACTTAATGTAATCTAATAAGAGTTTTACAATGCTTCTTAAAAGCTATAATCACAAACTGTGATATTTCTCTTAACGTTTAAGCTTAATCTCACTAATGTATTACAACATCAATGTAGTGAGCTTTGATGAAGATGAAGATTCTGAGCTTTGATTTGAACAGAGTTTCAGCAAGTTAATATTCACAGAATCGGTGTAGAGTAGTTAACCTTGCTTCTCATCAGAACTTCATATTTATAGGCGTTTGAGAGGATGACCGTTGAGTGCATTTAATGCTTTGCGTGTTCCGTACAGCATCGCATTTAATGTTATACGCTTTTGTCAACTACCTCGAGCCTTGTTCACGCTGTGTCTACTGACGTTGCCTTTAATAGCTTCTAACGTTCCTTTTGTCAGTCAGCGTAGCCTGCCACTTGTACTTTCTTCTGATCTGATGTTTGTGAATACAACGTTTGAATATCATCAGAGTCAAACAGCTTGGTGCAAAGCATCTTCTGATCTTCTGACCTTGAAGTGCTTCTGAGCGTGATACCATCAGAACTTCAGTGCTTCTGATCTCATGTTCTTCTGATGCTTCCATAGACCCATGTTCTGATTCTGCTTCGACCATCTTCTGATGTCTTGCCAGACCATGTTCTGATGTTGCATGCTGAACCTTCTGAGTCAAAGCTTCTGAGCGCTGATTTATGCATACTCTTTATATATTTCCTGAAAAGGAAATTGCATTTGATTAGAGTACCATATTATCTTAAGCAAAATTCATATTATTGTTATCATCAAAACTAAGATAATTGATCAGAACAAATCTTGTTCTAACAATCTCCCCCTTTTTGATGATGACAAAAACATATATAAATGATATGAATTTGCGATCAGAAAGAGCAGACGGCAAAAGACAAATTACACAGCTATAGCATAAGCATGTGAATATGTCTCCCCCTGAGATTAACAATCTCCCCCTGAGATAAATAATCTCCCCTGAAATAAATACTCGAAGAACTTTAATAAAAGACTTCCCTGATTATTTCGGTAGAGACGATCACATAAGCTTCTGTCTTCAGAAAATTCATAGTTTCTGACTTCTGCTTCCATTGGACAGCTTCAGAACTTGAATTTCTTTAGATCCTTAGACCACTCACAGCTTCTGATTCCTGCTTCCATTTAGGACAGCTTCAGAACTTGAGTTTTCTGGATCTTTAGAACATTCACAGCTTCTGATTTCTGCTTCCCTCGGATAGCTTCAGAGCTTTGAATTTCTACCAACATCACTTCATGCTAGATTTGTATCAGAACATTGTTGAATGTACCAGAGCATCATCAGAGCATCTCTACATCCTGAAATGTTACAGAACAAAAACTAAACGACAAAAGTCAGCATGAACGAGTCAGAACATAAAATGTATATTAGAATACATGATATGTATCAGAGCCATATAGGCTAAAATAATGTATCAGAGCAAATAGAATTTTGTCAAGGCAAATAGACAAATTTTGGATCAAATTCTATTATCAGTGCTTCTGATTCTGAAGCTTGACAACACTCAGCTTGCTTCAGTTTCCATAAGCTTATTCTTTTTACAGAATAACGCTTCTGATGGTTTTGCTTCTTGTGTTTGCTTTGAAGATTTTCTTCACTTCTTTATACCTGCAAAAACACTGCAAAAACACTTAAACCATATAGAACTTGCAGTTCTTGTTAGTGAAAGCAACTAATTAAATCAAATCATTTATCACATATTTCTCCCCCTTTTTGTCATATCATCAAAAAAAACAGAAAAGATTCAGAGACAAACAAAAAAAAACACACGGAGGAAAAAGGATGATTTCATTGAAGTTCAAACAGCAGGTACAGAAGTACACACAGAGAAGAAAAACAAGATGCACAAAAAACAGATGCAGCAAAAAGAAAGAAACAACACAGACTCAATCTAAGATGACCCTAGCTTTGACAGGATCTTGGCCAGCATCTCTTGAATTTCATTGTTGTGTCCATCTTGCCTCACCATGAAAGTTCTAAACTCAGCATTGAGTGAGCTTTGCTCATCCTGTTTCTTCTGAATTTCTTCCAGAGTCCTTGCAAGACGAGAAGATTGATCAGAAGAAGTTTCACCGCTTTCAACCACAGGAAGAGAAACTTGATCTGTAGCTTCCATGGATAGATCATTTGCAGGGATTTCCTCAACAGGATCTGATTCAGCAACATGATCTTCAACATCTGCTTCTTGCATAGAAGCATCTCCATATTCTGCAGCAGGAATTTCCGAGTCTCCATTCTCAAGTGCCTGAAGAATGGCAGCTAGATTCCTGGGAGCAGAAGGACCTTCAACTTCTGGTGGGTCAACAACTTCCGGAATGACCAAGCTTGGGTCTTTCTTAGAAGGGTTTTCCCTCAGATAGTTAAAGAGAGTCTTGAAGTCTCCGAGCAGAACAAGATGATCAGGAATAAAGATAACAATATCCCTGCATGGATTTGCTTCCATTGCAGCAGCCAGTCTTAATTGTTCCAGCTCATCCAAGAAGGGCTTCTCTTCCAACAGATGTCTTCCTTTGAGACTAGCAAACCAGAAGTCTTCATAGTTCCTCAGAATTCCACGAGGCCGTGGGGCAGCAGCTACACAGGCTTCCTGAAGTTCTAAAAACAGAGCATCTGATTCTCTGCGAAAGATCTTCCAGAAGTTCCTCATAGCAACATCATTCAATCCAGAACTTTCAGCAATTCTGAGAGTATCAAAGATACTTCTGAGATTCCTCTTTATCTTTTCAAAAACTACACCAATAGGGTATACAGGGCGGAATTTTATTTGGGTTTTTGAAAAGGCAGGGTTGGAAGTGAAGTACGAAAGAGGTTCTCTATCCAACCTATAAGAAGATTCTGCTTCAGTATCAGAATCTAACACTACCATTTCAGCTTCAGGACGAGGCTTGGGAGTGTAGTTGCAATCACGGAGCAGCTGCTCATGTGATGCAGAGGTTGGAAGAGGAGAATCACAAGGGTTGTTTTGAGAGGTGGAGGGAATATGTTCAAAGGTGGTATTGGGAGAAAATTGAGATGGAAAGAGAGTTTGAAGGGGTGGTATATCCAGAACAGGATTGACGGTAGGTGGAGAGGAGGGAATGGTTATAGGAGAAGATGGAGGTGTAAGAACATGGACAAAAACAGGCGATTCTGATGTGGCTTTTTCTGGTTCAGGTGTAGGGACAACCTCTATTGGTGCAACTTCTGAACGAACAGCAGGAGCAGAATCAGGTTCAGAAATGCATATACCTTTGGAACCTCTCAGAAAAGCTTTGGCCACATCCTCAGTCTTCTTTTGCTTCTTACT
This sequence comes from Vicia villosa, assembly GCF_029867415.1. Taxonomy (NCBI): domain Eukaryota; kingdom Viridiplantae; phylum Streptophyta; class Magnoliopsida; order Fabales; family Fabaceae; genus Vicia; species Vicia villosa. Next base: position 6,916,850 of record NC_081182.1, read on the forward strand.
CTTCGGCTCTTCAATGATCTTTGCTTTGCCGCTAGAGATTTCTTTCCTTCTGACATATGCCAGAACTTCTGATTGATCTTCAGCCTTTTGAAAGACATTTTCTTCATCAGATTCTTGAAGAATCATCTTCCTTTTTCTGGTTTTCTTCTTCTCAACAACTTCAACAATCTCAGCATTGTTATTTGACTTCTTCTTCTTTTTCTCAGATTCCTTCTTTTTCTTCACAAAATCATCAGAAACAGCCTTAACAACTTTTGCAATGACTTCTTCTGGGACCACTTCTTTCTTGGTGGTAGCAGCAGGATGATCAAACTTTCTTTTGGTCCTTTCTTCCTTCTTGCGATTCACTATAATTGGAGCACCTTTCTCTTGATCTTTAAGACTTTTGTTCTCTTTTAGAGACTTCAGATACCTAGTTCTGACTTTTGGTACCTCACTATTGAAGAAGGTTTTAAATTCAGCTAGAAATGGTTCTCTTCTGATTCTTATTCCATCAAGAGGGTGAGGAGTTTTAATGATAGCCTTAATCACTTTCATCTTCTTTAAAGTGAAGGCATTCAGACAGGCCCCAGTTGTGACAGCAAGGTCTTTGATAATACCTTCAGATTCCAGGTTCTCAACAATCTTGGAATGAACCAAGAGATTTGAAATAATCCTTCCAAAAGGAATGATTGTTCCACCTTTTTCTCTGAAGGCGTTTCTGGAATCCTTTACTGCCTTCCACATATGGTTGAAGATAATGTAGATAGCATCAACCTTCTTCTTAGTGGCAATGCAGTACAGAATGTATTTTTGCTCATTGTTGATGAAGTCAGAAGCATGTGTCCCTTTCCTGTGATAGAAACACCCAAGGAGAATTTTGGTCCAGATTTTGTAGAGATCTTTCAAATCCTTGACATTCTTTGTTTCATTTATGTCTGGGTAGAGAGTGAATAAAACATCTTCCCAATTTTCCCTTTTATCGATTTCAAAAGCTCCTTCAGCGTTTCTCAAATCAAACATCACCCTTAAGATGTTCTCAGTTACTACCACAAACTTTCCATGGACGAAAGACAATATGGATTTTGGAGCGACAACTGCATGTACCCAGAATTCCTTGACAAGATCTGGGTAGACTGGTCCACAGAACTCAGCAAACAAAGAAGTCCATCCTTGAAAAATTATATCTTCTTTGAGATGAAAATCATGTTCTTCAATGTTATCAAAATCAACCATAAGTTCACATAAAACATCTAATTTTTCCTTAGGAATGGAGCACGCAACAACTGGAGTGAGTTCCTGATTAACTTCATCTTGAATATGGAGAAGGGTAGATGAATCAACATTTTGAGATGAAGAGGCAGCCATTGAAATAGAATGGACAGCTAGGAAGAACAAAATTCTGGGTTTTCGGTTAGGGTTTTAGAAGCGACTAAGAACTTTTCAAATGAGAGAATGCAAGAAGAAAGAGAAACAAGAGAGCGAAAAAGATATATGATATGATTTGAAAAGAATATAAGGAGACGAATATAAAAATGAAAAAGAATAAATAAACAGAATGAATAGTTTCAAAATCAAAAGAAATCATTTTCATTAAATGACGAGTGACGTGGGGAGAGAGATCGTGGTAAATGAAATGATTTAAAGCAGTTACCTAGGTCGGCGTCTTTTCAACTGCACGCTTTGTACTAACCGCACAGACACGTGTTCATCATCAGATAATGGATGTCAGCTGTAGAATATGAATAGACTTTATGCCTTTTGATTCTGATCACTGCTTCTGATTGATCAAGTTTCTCTTCTGGAAATGCTTTTTCTGAAGTGTGCTGATGTAAATCTGAATGATCTTCTGATCCATTCCTTCTGATATACATAGCTTCTGGAGATTTGCTTCTTGGTTCTGCAGCTTCTGATAAGATAAACTATATCTGCAAAAAATTTAAGCTGCTTTGATTCTTCAAAACCAAGTTTATCATCAAACCAGATATTGATTGATTCTTCTACAATCAATGTTTCAATATTGTATATTCTGTAGCATTTAGAGCATTCAGAATAGCCAAGAACGAAACACCATTGCTTTAGAAACAAACTTAAACAGATGGTTCCAGATCTAATAAACCAGCTCTTCTGATCTCCTACACACTTAACTTCTCCAGCAGATTTAAGTATCAGGACTTGGAAAACAGTCCTTCTTCCCTTCAAGTGTTGAGAACATCTTGAGTCCAGGTGACATGACATGTTGAATGTTATCTTCTTTGTCACCAAGAGAATCTGCAATAGAAATTGTCTTTTTCTTTGGTACCCACATCTTCTTGGGTCCTTTCTTGTTAGTTCTCTTCAAGTTCTGGTGGAACTTGGGTTTAGCAAAATATTTAACAGGAGGAACAGAATGATACTTCTTATTCTGAGTTTCATGATATTTCCTAGGTTGTGTCACATGCTTCTTAGTGTGTATAACGTGAAAGCTTTGTGCATGTGATGTGTGCCTAATATCATGGGAGTGGCCAAATTTAAATTGGTTATACAGAGGCTTGTATGATATTTTCATATCATCCACAAATTCAAGCTTGTATGGGATTTCACCCTCATAACCAAAGCCAACTCTTTTGTTTCCAGACACAGCATATATCATAGAAGCTAGCTGACTTCTGCCAATACTTCTAGATAAAAATTTTCTGAAGCTCAAGTCATATTCTTTCAGAATATGATTCATGCTAGGAATGGCTTTTTCTGTTTCAGAAGGAGATCCACTGTTTTTGGATAAATTTAAAACTTTTTCCTTTAGTTCAGAATTTTCCAATTCCAGCTTCTTAGTTTCAAATTCAAATTGCTTCTTCAGCTTTTTGTATTTGATACTAAGATGAGCTTTGAGTTCCAGAAGTTCTGTTAGACTGGAAACTAACTCTTTTCTAGATAGTTCAGAAAATACCTCTTCAGAATCTGATTCTGATGTAGATTCTGATCCGTCATCTTCTGTCGCCATCAGCGCACAGTTAGCCTGCTCATCTTCAGAGTCTGAATCATCTTCTGACTCATCCCAGGTTGCCATAAGACCTTTCTTCTTATGAAACTTCTTCTTGGGATTCTCCTTCTGGAGTTTCGGACACTCATTCTTGTAATGTCCAGGCTCATTGCACTCATAGCAGACAGCCTTCTTCTTGTCAGATCTTCTGTCATCAGAAGATTCTCCACGTTCAAATTTCTTTGAACTTCTGACGCCTCTGAACTTCCTTTGCTTGTTCTTCCAGAGTTGATTTAGCCTTCTGGAGATCAAGGACAATTCATCTTCTTCTTCAGATTCTGATTCTTCAGAATCTTCTTCTCTAGCCTGAAAAGCGTTAGTGCATTTTTTAACATTAGATTTTAATGCAATAGACTTACCTTTCTTCTGAGGCTCGTTTGCGTCCAGCTCAATTTCATGGCTTCTCAAGGCACTGATAAGCTCTTCCAAAGAAACTTCATTCAGATTCTTTGCAATCTTGAATGCAGTCACCATTGGGCCCCATCTTCTGGGCAAACTTCTGATGATCTTCTTTACATGATCTGCCTTGGTGTAGCCTTTGTCAAGAACTCTCAATCCAGCAGTAAGAGTTTGAAATCTTGAAAACATCCTTTCAATGTCTTCATCATCCTCCATCTTGAAGGCTTCATACTTCTGGATTAGTGCAAGAGCTTTGGTCTCCTTGACTTGAGCGTTTCCTTCATGAGTCATTTTCAAGGACTCATATATGTCATAGGCCGTTTCCCTGTTAGATATCTTCTCATACTCAGCATGAGAGATAGCATTCAGCAAAAAAGTTCTGCATTTATGATGATTCCTGAAAAGCTTCTTCTGATCATCGCTCATTTCTTGCCTTGTCAGCTTTACGCCACTGGCTTTTACCGGATGTTTGTAACCATCCATCAGAAGATCCCATAGATCACCATCTAAACCAAGAAAGTAACTTTCCAGTTTATCTTTCCAGTATTCAAAGTTTTCACCATCAAATACTGGTGGTCTAGTATAACCATTGTTACCGTTGTGTTGCTCAGCAGAGCCAGATGTAGATGGAGTTGGATTTGCTTGAGATTCACCAGCCATCTTTTAACTGAAGCGTTTTTCTCTTCCTGAATCTTTTCTAAACACGGTTAAGTGCTTGCACCTTAGAACCGGCGCTCTGATACCAATTGAAGGATAGAAAAACACTTAGAAAGGGGGGGTTTGAATAAGTGTAGCTTTAAAAACTTGACAGATAAAAATAAATTGCACAGTTATTTTTATCCTGGTTCGTTGTTAACTAAACTACTCCAGTCCACCCCCGCAGAGATGATTTACCTCAACTGAGGATTTAATCCACTAATCGCACGGATTACAATGGTTTTCCACTTAGTCCGCAACTAAGTCTTCTAGAGTATCCTGATCACAACCTGATCACTCTAGGAACAACTGCTTAGACACAAGCTAAGACTTTCTTAGAGTATCCTGACCACCACGTGATCACTCTAATTACAACTGCTTAGACACAAGCTAAGACTTCCTAGAGTATTCTGATCAACACTTGATCACTCTAGTTCCTTACAACTTAATGTAATCTAATAAGAGTTTTACAATGCTTCTTAAAAGCTATAATCACAAACTGTGATATTTCTCTTAACGTTTAAGCTTAATCTCACTAATGTATTACAACATCAATGTAGTGAGCTTTGATGAAGATGAAGATTCTGAGCTTTGATTTGAACAGAGTTTCAGCAAGTTAATATTCACAGAATCGGTGTAGAGTAGTTAACCTTGCTTCTCATCAGAACTTCATATTTATAGGCGTTTGAGAGGATGACCGTTGAGTGCATTTAATGCTTTGCGTGTTCCGTACAGCATCGCATTTAATGTTATACGCTTTTGTCAACTACCTCGAGCCTTGTTCACGCTGTGTCTACTGACGTTGCCTTTAATAGCTTCTAACGTTCCTTTTGTCAGTCAGCGTAGCCTGCCACTTGTACTTTCTTCTGATCTGATGTTTGTGAATACAACGTTTGAATATCATCAGAGTCAAACAGCTTGGTGCAAAGCATCTTCTGATCTTCTGACCTTGAAGTGCTTCTGAGCGTGATACCATCAGAACTTCAGTGCTTCTGATCTCATGTTCTTCTGATGCTTCCATAGACCCATGTTCTGATTCTGCTTCGACCATCTTCTAATGTCTTGCCAGACCATGTTCTGATGTTGCATGCTGAACCTTCTGAGTCAAAGCTTCTGAGCGCTGATTTATGCATACTCTTTATATATTTCCTGAAAAGGAAATTGCATTTGATTAGAGTACCATATTATCTTAAGCAAAATTCATATTATTGTTATCATCAAAACTAAGATAATTGATCAGAACAAATCTTGTTCTAACACAATTAAATTAAGGCAACAAGGCAGCAATTAATAAGGTAACAAGGCAACCAGAGGGATTACCCAAAAGGTGTGTGGGTGCACAATCACATGGTTAACTTCGATTACATTTATCTTGTAAATTAGTGATCTATGTTCAATTCATGGTTGCACTCCCTATTTTACTAACCACGCAGTTTAAAATAAGCAAAAATTAAAGACAGAAATTAAAAGTCCTACGCTATTACAATAAACACCTGCGGGGAAAGGGGAATAAAAGCAGAAAATAAGAGAGATAAACAATTAATTTAATCATCTTGAGCCTTGATCTTCCTCGAACTCTGAAAATTAAAAGGAAAATAATAGGGGGTGAGTGTAGGAGGGAATCATTGACTATTCGGGGCAAACTCTATTCTAGGCAAAAAAGCAAAATAGAAATTAAAATGATATTTAAACAAAGAAAGAGTTAGAAACTTAGCTTTTGATCTGATGGCGTGTGGCTGAAGGATCTTGATTAATCCTGAAAATTAGGCACGAAGAAGAAAAATGTTAGTGCATTAAAGATCTCAACAATTATAACGTGGCAGATAAAAAATTAAAATAGTAATAGGCAAAAAATAAAAAGGGCAAGGCAAAAGGCAAACCCCGAAAGGGACAAAAATTGATTATGGTTAATAGAAGAAACAGGTAAAAACCTAGACTAAGGTTAATGGACAACCCCTACCAATAACAGTGATTAGTGATCATGATAAAATCAGGGTTTAAGGCATAAAATAAATTTGATTAGCCCAAAATTAAATTGTTACCCTAAAATAATTATTAGCTTACAAAACCTAAAAAAAACAATTACTTTTTATGTTTATAAGAAAAATCGGGTTTTCGATTAAAGGAAATAATTTATCAAAATGCAACATTATTTAGTTAATGTAAAAAAGAAAAAAACAATTAATGAGTAAAAGAAAAAGAAAATAATTTAAGAAAAGAATTATGTAATTAATGTTGAAATTATTTGTGGGTAAATATTTTCAGTATATATCGTATCCACAGGGATTGGTTTAATATTACTGCCGTTCTATAGTTGGTTATTTTGAGTGAGAAAAAGTAGTTGAATTTGTTTTGTGGTTATAACTATGCTATTAAATCTAAACAATAATTTAAATGCAAATTTTGAAAGTTTGTTAACGATTAAAGAGATATGTTGAGCTCTAGGGTTCATCAACCTAATCCTATACAAGTTATTAATTAAATCACAATTGAACAATCATTTGAATTATTATCTTCACTTATCCTCAAATATGATTCCATGTTTGCAAATCAAATTAGATCAATTTTTACCGTTATGAGATTCGATCTCTCATAATATCAATATCGATAATAGTAATAAAGAACGATAATTATGAAAACTCAATCACAATTCCATCTCTGCAAATTGGGACTGAATCAATATAGTAACCTAGGGCAAAAGTTAGAATCCTTTCTTTCGATCAAAGACTCCACAATAATTTAATATAAAAATAAGGTTTCTTATTGATAATAAATTCAAACAATTGTTCATAGGAATTAATCAATGGTATTGCATATTCATAGGCTAACTACTACCTTAAACTCAACAAGAGGAATTTAGCTCTCCATAGACATGAAGAACACACAAGCTTTATTGGAGGGATTCATCTTCGTCAAAGGAATGTCTTCAACTGGTAAAGAATCCACCTTCAATTGTTGTTCTCAGCTTCAGAATCAGAATGCTCTCCTAATTTCACTCACAAAAAGTCAGTCCCTTTACTTGAAGACTAGGGCTTCTATTTATAATTTTTGGGCCTTAAACGTCACGTCCGCGGCGCGGCAACGGATCATCGCGGCGCGGCATCAGATCACCGCGGCGCGGTAAAAAACAGTGAGTTTGGCGCGGCGCTGTCTTAGACTCCCGCGGCGCGCTCTTGCTAAAACTCCTTCTTTTTGCTTTGCCTTTAATACTTCAGCTTTCTTTCCTCTTCATGTTCTTATAAAGCTCCTTTTCAGCTCCAAACCTGCATCAATAGTACCCATAAGTGATTCGATTTGCTTTACAAATGAACTAAACTTATTCAGTTCAATTCTTATTAAAAACCTATGGATCTATCACAATTTGCATTAGTTTAGAAAAGAATTTACTTATATTAACACATGAATTTACCATTAATTCACTCCTAACAAACTCTCCCCAACTTAGAGCCTTGTTTGTCCCTAAACAAAATTACTTACCTCGATGAATACCACAAAACATACCAACAATCATGCAACAAGTTTTTCAAAAAGATTTTTCAAATGGCTCAATTCAGTGACCACCTCAGATACTCTTCATCTCCCTGCAAACTCAGAACATACACATGAAACAGATTTTGTTTGAAAATTACCTCCAGAAGTTCAAAACACTACACAACCACAGTTGAATCGGCACTAATCACTCTCATCAAAAATTATGATGAATAAAAGAGGGGTTAAACACTCATCCAAAAAATTAAATCAACAAGGATCCATATCATACGTTGCACCCCAAAATTTGCCCTCTTTATTGGAGCTATAAGTTAATGATGACGTTTATTTCGCCATCCAAAAATGGAAGAAAAATAATAAAGAGTTTTCATGTGTTAAGGAAGTAAAGTGTGAAAAATGGCTTAAAACGGTGAAAGTACGGGAAAATTCATAAATACTATTTGAAAGGTGATACGAGTTAAGTTCCCGCGTTATCCCATTGTCTCGACAAGATCTACAACTTTTGTGTTCGGCTCGGGAGCCAATTCTTTAAGGAAGGTCTTCAAATTGGCAAATTACTTGAGGTTTCATAGTGAAAAATAGTGCTGAATGTAGGGTTTTGCGCCTCGGAAAATTCATATCTCCTAATCCGCTCGCCGGATTCGCTTGAAAATTTAACTGGAGCTCCGTGGCGTCATTACCAAGATTTCATATGTTCGGATCGAAGGCCAATTATGCATGGAAAATTCCCAGAATTTTAAGGATCGTCGTGTTGTTTCGGTAAAAAGTGTGTTTTCGAGCATGTCGCGCCGAGTTCGAAAATTCATAACTTCTTCGATTTTTATCGTATGAAGTCCATTCCGGCGGCATTCTCTCAGAAATTTCGTTAGCTTCGATTCTTCGTCACACATGTCTGTTCAGATTCTGAGCCGAAGATAAGGTTTTATCGAGTTCTTTGAGCGGTACTCACAAAATTTCGCACAGTCGCGCCAGATGAATCAACGTTTCTCGTCATTCAAACAGGCGTATTTTCTTCATCGCTTATCGGATTAAGGTGATTCTCGCGGCGACGGATCACAAATTTGGTCATCTTCATAATGGCATCGGTTTCGTTCCGGAATTCAGAGTCGAACCGAGTTTCCTTAAAAAACGAGCCAAAATGAGACGCACCGAGGGCAATTTGGACATTTCGCGTTGACAATATATAAACATTTTGCTCTTCACAAATCAAAGGGAGGACTCTCATAATTTTCAATTGACCAAAAGATCAAAAACACTTTCTCTCAATTCTCTCTCAATTCTCTTGGATCAAAACCACAAATCACATAGAACTTTCATCAATATTCATCAATTTTCTTCAAGAATCAAGAACAACATGGATTGAGAATCAAAGTTCGGAGTTCGAATTTCTTCTTCTCCTCTCTCCCTAGCTTGCGCGCCACTCTCCTCTTCCCTTGGGATTTGCTTTTCGACTTCGCTTTCGTGATCGCGTTCGTGTCGTGTCCGTGTTCGCGCGTCGATTTAGATCTCCATCCGGTAAGCTTTCGGATCTTGAATTAAGTGCTTAATTGTTGATTGTTATGTGGATTCGGATCTAAATTCATATTTCGTTGTTGATTAATGTTGATTGATGATGATTGATCGGTGAATTTGCATGTGGATTGATAGAATTGATGGTGATTTGATGAGATCTAATAATTGTTGCATGTGATTAATGATCATTGTTGGTGAATTGTGACATTCGCGCTTCGGATCCGTGGTTTTGTTGATGTTTGTGTGTGCTTAATTGTTAAAATTCATGTAGATGACTTGTGTCGCACTTAAGGTGTTTGTACAAATGCATGTGATAACTTTTTGCTTGATAATTTGCCTTGCTTGATGCTATATGTTGTGTAGCTTGATCACTATCGCATGTGCAAATACTTGTTGCCTTTGTTGCATTCATGTAATTGTTGGTGATGATATTTGAATTGTGGTTTAGCTTGACGCGTCGCACTTTGCTCGATTTGTTGTTATTCGGCCTAATTGACTTGTGGATTCATGACTATCCTTCGCCAAGATGCTTTGTGCCTAATCGTTGAGAGCGATACATTTTTGGCTTGTGCTTAATCATTGAAATCGATATATGTGTGGTTTTGTTGCTTTGGTGCTTAAGGATTGTTCACTTATTGCTAATAGCATGCCTCACATTAATATTTGGTTTACATATCCTCATATGCCATTGATTGTTACCGTGATATCGTGCTTTGTTTCCATGGGTGTTTCATTGTGTTTTGAATGTGTCTTGATGACTTTTCATGATGCTTACAAGTTGGCATTGTTTCAAGTTGAGTGGAATTGGTTCCCAAACATAAAAAATAGCAAAAAGTGATTTTCAAACAGTGGAACCCGGTTCCTAGCTTTGGGGAACCGGTTCCCATCCATCAGAGGCCAAAACGGGAGGCAGAATGCCCTGGAACCCGGGTTCCCAAATGGGGGAACCGGTTCCCCTGTGTGTTTTTTTCCTCTAACTTCAATCTTTCGTATCTTTTTGCTCGTAACTCCGATTTGCGCGTTCTTTATATCGTTGGAAAGCTTGTGAAACGTGCTATCTCATGAGATGATTGATATTGATTGATTGTAGGTTATTCATGTTTGGTTTTCCCCTTTACATTTGTTGTCCACTTTATGTGTGCGTTAATTGTTCATTTTATCTTAGCTTATAATGCAATAACGCAATTCCGATTGCGATGTTTGTTATCTCTAACTTGTGTGCTAGTGTGCAAGGCTTTTGGACGGTCACCGATCGATTCTTATTACTTGAGTGTTCCGCTTTATTTGCGGGACACGTTTCCATCCACTCGTATCGTGTTCTCATCTTGGAGACACGTTCCTATTACTTTATACTTGCTTGTTTGGTTTGCTTGTTCCTCTTGCAGGTGTATTGTGATTATGCTCGACGCGCATGTCGACCTTTGTGTGCTTTCATGGCTAATCGGTGTGCTGACTATTTGCTTTTGCTTTGCTAGTTCGCTCGCGGGATTCTAGTTTACTCGCTCTCTTCGCTTTAGTTTACGGATCATCATCCGTTTGGTATTGATTCCGTTTCATTTTATTTCTCTCGCACTTTATCGCTTTCTCGCATCATCCTTTAACATGAGAAGTAGGACCTAGACATGCATCTGGCCAAGCCCTCGAAAGAGGCTCTGTTTTTGTTGGTGTGTTTATATTTGTGCTTTGCGGCAGGGAGTCACGGTGTAATAAGTCCTATATGGCACTCCGTTAAGTCCTCATGGAAGGCATGCGGTCAAGGGTTCGTAATCAACCCCCGCCTAGTCTCATCGAGTCTGTTCAGTATGCGCACGCTACGCGTTGCTCGCTTCTGAACCTGCACAAGATCTTGTTATCGAGTATGTCAGGAAAAGGGTTCATGCAGCCGGACCCCCGCCTTTCCTATAGCTCGCGTCGCTCGACGTTGGTGCTCGGTGTACGCACGCACCGTTTTCCTTTACGATCCGTGACGGCTTGGTTGCTGAGAGGGGTCCGCTCTCTTGTCTATGGCCCGATCATTTTCGCGAGGTCTAATGCTTGGTTGACTTGGGTTGAGCTGCTCCCCTTGGGTATGGCGGGACCGCTTTTCTACCATTCGGTCAGTACCGTTGGTTTTGTTTGCTTCACGAGCGGATGCTCGTTTGTGTGATATACTTGTTTGCCTTCGCTTTTCCCCCGTAGGTTGCTTAGTTTAGTTAGATTTGCACCCTTTGTATGATAACATTAGGTAACAAGCTTTCCCCATTAGCTTAGGTTTTCCTCATGCATTCTTTAAAACACAAACCACACTCTTTGATTTTCTTTTCTTAAGAGCTTGTTATTTCCGCTCCATTCCCAAGCATAAGTCTCCAAAGGTCGAGCAGCGGAGTGTGAATGTAACTCGTTCACCTAAAAAACACAAAACAAACAGAAATTAGTTAGCCGAGCTACGGTAGCTCTGATTCTGCAAAACAGATACGTAGGCAGCGGGGTAGGGCCCGTGCGAGCACAATCCTTTCTTTTCCCTACATTCTGCATTCATTTTAGTCCAGATTAGCGTAGATTTGTTACACACCCATAGTTTTAGACACAAGCGTGGATACCATCGAGTACGATGGGCGCGAGGGGTGCTAACACCTTCCCCTCGCGTAACCGACTCCCTTACCCTTTTCTCTGGTCGTGAGACCGTTGTCTTGTTTTGTGGTTTGCTGGCATTCCCTTCCTTTTCAGGATAAATATGTTAGTGGCGACTCTGTTAATTTTCGCGGTAGCGACAGCTGGCGACTCTGCTGGGGACATCTCGACCTGTTGCTGGTCCGGACCTAGCGAGTCGATCCTAGCGCTTGTGTGTTTATCATTGGGTGTTTTTACTACTTTGCATATTTACCTGTTTGCATTGCATTCTATGTGCGCTTTTACTTTTCTGCATCATATTCTGGACTGTCTGGATCTCTGTTTGTTGGGTGGGTGTTACAAGAGGTAAAAGGCCCAATACCCAGGCTATGTGTGAACCATAGGAACCCTAGGATAGAGTGGGAGCATGGTTTGTCTCGAGGTGTACGTCTCGGGATGGATTATATGAACACGAGCAGAGTAGTGGTTTCAAACGGAGGTATTATCGTCACCCGCTTACGCGCTGTGATGATGCTTACCTTCGGGCGGACCGTATACTGCGTTTCATGACCTTACCTTGGCCTAGATTTTACCCGTGAGTGGGGCGGGAATCAATGATTATATAACAGGTACATTGTTGGTGACCGCTGTTCTTGTTCGTGGGTTACCGCTGTTCTCGTTCGTGGGTTACCGCTGTTCTTGTTCGAGTGTACTATGGTCCTCGTTCGTGGGGTACTATGGTTCTTGTTCGAGTGGTAGTCTGTGTTCTATTCCAAGTGTGTTATTGACTATGGGCTTTGGTTCCGTGGATTGACATTCTATGTTCCGTGTGGTATATCATTTGGGGCCGAACCTTTGGCTCTATACTATGTGTGTTACCGGCAGTCCAGAATGCCTGGTGGGCGGCAACAAGCCCCACCACCTTGCATCATTGCATATTTATTTTCCAAAAAAATGATGTACAGAAAATAACTAGCATACACGTTCCTTCCATTTCCAAGGAGTCCTATCTTTAAATCTCGTGTCGAGCTCTCATATCTTTTGTTATCAAAAAAATCAAAACATGAGGATTCCCTGGAAATCGAATGAACATGGCATTTCACGCATATCATGCATCTCATATATTTCATGCATAACAGGTATTCAAGACCGAGGATCTCTTATTCAGACTTGGTAATCTCTCCAAACTCGACTTGCCATTGTTGTATCCTCCAAGATCATTCATGGAACAACTTTGTGGGGGTGACAGAGAAGAAAGTTCAGTTGGGGTTCTTTTGAAGACTTGTCTTATGCTCATTTGCTTCCATGCTTGCTTTATTTGCAACTGGTTAAGCTCCGTACTGTATGGATATCTACAGATTCTTTGCTTGATGACAATGACACTAGGTGTGAATTATATCTTGGGGCACCTGGTCATGATGTTAGTATTTGCAAGTCTTTGAAGTTGCTTGGGGCTCCCGAACGAGGGATAAGCAAGACATTGTCTATCTTGAGCATTGCACCATTTGCATTGCTCGAATCCCTAAAGCACTTACAAATTCCATGTGACTTCGCCAGAATTCTCCGTTTGAGAGTGGGGCACCTGATAGTGCTGTGTCTTCCAAGGATGTGGAGGAATTATTGAGAATCATCAGGAAGTCTGATTACAAAGTTGTTGAGCAGTTGGGTCAGACCCAGTCAAAGATTTCCATCTTGCAACTGCTGATGTGTTCAGAAGGTCATAGAGATGCTCTCTTGAGAATCCTGAATGGTGCTTACGTCCCGCATGAAATATCTGTGAATCAGTTAGAGGCGGTGGCCAATAATATCTCCGCTGGGAACGGTTTGGGATTTACGGATCGTGATCTTCCTCCAGAAGGGAGAAACCATAACAAGGCTTTGCATATTTCGATTGAGTGTAAGGGGACGACTTTGTCCCGTGTTCTGGTTGATACTGGGTCTTCTTTGAACGTGCTTCCCAAATCAGCTCTAATGAGAATTGACTATGCCGGTGTGGAGTTAAGGCCTAGTGAGTTGGTAGTGCGCGCCTTTGATGGTTCAAGGAGGTCTGTTTTCGGAGAGGTAGATCTACCAATCCAGATTGGTCCTCAGATCTTTACTACAACCTTTTATGTGATGGATATTCAACCTGCTTATTGTTGTCTGTTGGGACGACCATGGATTCACAAGGCTGGTGCTGTGACATCCACTCTTCATCAGAAGTTGAAGTATCCGGTTGACGGTAAAGTGGTGACAGTTTGTGGTGAAGAAGATTATATCGTGAGTCACTTGTCCTCTTTCCGGTATGTGGAGATCGAAGGTGAAATACATGAGACGCCATTCCAAGCGTTTGAAGCTGTAAATGCTGTGAGAACTCCTCCTTATGAGATAACGAAGCCAGAAACGATTATGTCTTCTCTGAAAGACGCTCAGGTTGTTGTTGAGACTGGAAAGGTGGAAGGCTGGGGGCAAGTAATTGATGTGCGTCCCAAATTTGACAAGAATGGTCTTGGTTTCAGTCCTGGAAAGCGTATTGCATCGCGAAAGCCTAATATCCTTAGCCCGATCAAGTTTGTGAGTGGTGGTGTCATTCAAGATGGCCAGGTTAATGCCATTTTCAATGGTGAGGAGGTGGATAGTGACTGTGATTTTGATAGCTGGATTCGTCCAAGTATTCCTGGGGAGATGCCTCGCAACTGGACAATTGAGGATGTCATTCAAGTCACACAAGCTCAGGAGTAAATTCCTTGTTTTTACTTTTCTTATCATGACATAATTCCTACGCTCTGCCCAAGGCGTAGTGAATCATTTGTAGGGCCATGCAGTTCGCATTGTCAAAGTTAATCATGAAATAAAAGGACGTTTTTGCATTCAAATGTTTTGCTCTTTGTCTTTCCTTTTAACTTTTTTTCCTTTAAATGGCAATGTTTTTGCACACACTTGCACATAGCTTAATAAAAATAAAACTAAAATAAAAACATCAATCATGCAGATGTTCCACTACCACGGATTTCATTGGTAACAGTTCCGCTATTGCTTATTATGATTTTGATAATCCGATCTACCAAGCCGAGGAGGAAGCTTATGAAGATTGTGATCTCCCCGACGAGTTGGCCAGATTGTTGAAACAGGAAAAGAAAGCGATTCAGTCGCATCAAGAGGTAATCGAGATGGTAAATGTTGGTACTAAAGAGCAAGTTCGAGAAGTCAAGATAGGGGCTGCGCTTGAGAGTAGTGTGAAGCAGAAGCTTATTGATATGTTGAAAGAGTATGCGGATATCTTTGCTTGGTCCTATGAGGATATGCCAGGTCTTGATACAAATATTGTGGTACACCGTCTACCTCTCAAGGAAGATAGTCCTCCTGTTAAGCAGAAGCTTCGAAGGACTCGCCCAGACATGTCTGAGAAGATTAAGAAAGAGGTTGAGAAACAATTTGATGCTGGCTTTCTACAAGTGGTGAATTACCCGCCGTGGGTCGCTAATATTGTTCCTGTACCTAAGAAGGACGGAAAAGTCAGGATGTGTGTGGACTACAGAGATATTAATAGGGCGAGTCCAAAGGATGATTTTCCTCTTCCTCACATTGATGTGTTGGTGGATAATACTGCTCCTTTCAAAGTGTTTTCCTTCATGGATGGCTTCTCTGGGTACAATCAGATCAAGATGGCACCAGAAGACATGGAGAAAACAACGTTTATCACACCATGGGGAACTTTCTGCTATAAAGTCATGCCTTTTGGGTTGAAAAACGCAGGGGCAACGTATCAGCGCGCCATGGTGACTCTTTTTCACGACATGATTCACAAAGAGATTGAAGTGTATGTCGACGACATGATTGCAAAGTCTCACACTGAAGAAGAGCACTTGGTTCACTTGCAGAAGTTGTTTGAAAGGCTTCGGGAATTCAGACTGAGGTTGAATCCAAACAAATGCACTTTTGGAGTGCGATCCGGAAAGTTGTTGGGCTTTGTTGTTAGTGGAAAAGGTATTGAGGTCGATCCTGCGAAAATAAAAGCTATACAAGAGATGCCTGGGCCGAGAACAGAAAAAGAGGTTCGTGGTTTCTTAGGGAGGTTGAACTACATTGCTAGATTCATCTCTCATCTTACGGCCACTTGTGAACCAATATTCAAGTTGCTAAGAAAAGATCAGACGGCCAGGTGGAATAATGATTGTCAAAAAGCATTTGAAAAAGTGAAAGAGTATCTGCAGGAACCTCCGATACTAATGCCTCCAGTTCCAGGAAGACCTTTGATTATGTACCTCACAGTTCTTGAAAATTCAATGGGATGTGTGCTGGGTCAACATGACGAGTCTGGCCGAAAAGAGCATGCAATATACTACCTTAGCAAAAAGTTTACCGACTGTGAATCCCGATACTCACTGCTCGAGAAAACTTGCTGTGCTTTGGTGTGGGCTGCTCGCCGGCTGAGGCAGTATATGTTGGTTCACACCACCTTGTTGATTTCCAAGATGGATCCTATCAAGTATGTTTTTGAGAAGCCCGCTCTTTCCGGAAGAGTAGCCAGGTGGCAAATGATTTTGACTGAATATGATATCCAGTATACTACTCAGAAAGCCATCAAAGGTAGTGTGTTGGCAGATTATCTTGCGCACCAGCCGGTTGAAGATTATGAACCGATGAAGTTTGAATTCCCCGATGAGGATGTGTTGTACATCAGAGATTGTAACATTCCCGGACCGGAGGAAGGACCCGAACCAGGATCGCGATGGACGCTCGTGTTCGATGGTGCCTCTAATGCACTCGGGAATGGTGTTGGAGCTGTAATTACTTCTCCATCAGGTTTTCATATTCCATTTACAGCCAGAATCTGTTTTGATTGCACTAATAACATGGCTGAATATGAAGCCTGCATTTATGGTATCGAAGCTGCGATTGATTTGCGAATCAAGTACTTGAAAGTTTATGGGGATTGCAATCTTGTCATTAGCCAGATCAATGGAGATTGGGAAACTCGCCATCAGAATCTGATTCCATACAGGGAGCATGTGATGAGACTCATTCCTTACTTTGATGAGATCACATTCGAGCATATTTCTAGAGAAGAGAACAATCTTGCTGATGCTCTCGCTACTTTGGCTTCCATGTTCAAAGTAAAATGGGCCAATGAAGCGCCTAACATCACCATCAACAGATTGGACGAACCAGCATTTTGCTTTGAGGCTGATGTTGAGTTGGATGGTAATCCCTGGTATCATGATATCAAAAAGTTCCTCGAAACTCAAGAGTATCCTCCCGAAGCGTCGGTGACTGATAAGAAGTTTCTGAGAAGGTTTGCAGCTAAGTTTTACCTCAACGGTGGTGTATTGTACAAGAGGCATCATGACGGTGTGTTGCTCCGATGTGTTGTGAAGGAAGAAGCTTCGAAAATCATAGAGGAAATGCACGAAGGTGAGTTTGGTACCCATTCAGGTGGGCATACAATGGCTAAGAAGATCTTGAGGGCTGGTTACTATTGGTCCACTATGGAAACTGATTGTCATAACCATGTCAGAATTTGTCACAAGTGCCAGATTTATGCTGACAAAGTGCACGTGCCGCCTGTGCCTTTGAATGTTTTGACTTCTCCGTGGCCTTTTGCAATGTGGGGCATTGATATGATTGGAGAGATTAAGCCTACTGCTTCTAATGGACATCGCTTCATTTTGGTTGCCATCGATTACTTCACCAAGTGGGTTGAAGCTGCATCTTATGCGAATGTCACCAAGCAAGTGATTACTCGCTTTATCAAGCACAACATAATATGCCGTTATGGGATTCCTGAGAAGATCATTACTGATAATGGATCAAATCTCAATAACAAGATGATGAAGGAGCTTTGTGAGTCCTTCAAGATCAAGCATCACAATTCTTCTCCGTACCGTCCAAAGATGAATGGCGCGGTTGAAGCGGCCAACAAGAACATTAAGAAGATTGTGCAGAAGATGGTAGTGACCTACCGAGATTGGCACGAGATGTTGCCTTTCGCCTTGCATGGCTATCGCACCTCTGTGCGTACATCGACTGGGGCAACTCCTTTCTCATTGGTTTATGGTATGGAAGCAGTATTGCCAGTTGAAGTTGAGATCCCTTCCTTGAGGATTATGAAAGACGTCGAGCTTGACGAGTCAGAATGGGTGCAAAATCGTTTGGATCAGTTAAACCTCATTGATGAGAAGCGCTTAGCGGCTATTGGTCATGGTCAGGTATACCAAAAGAAGATGAGGAAAGCTTTTGACAAGCGGGTGCGACCCCAAAGCTACAAGCCAGGTGATCTGGTACTCAAAAGAATCATTCTCCCTCAAGGCGATCCTCGAGGCAAGTGGACTCCGACGTATGAAGGCCCCTTTGTTGTGCAGAAAGTATTCTCTGGCGGCGCCATGATGCTTGCAACAATGGATGGCGAGAACTTTCCGCACCCTGTGAACGCAGATGTAGTCAAAAAATACTTCGCATAGACCTGATAAAAAAAAAGAAGAAAAAAGAAATAAAAAAGAAGAAAAGAAAAAAAAAGAGAGAAAAGAAAATGAATCAGGCAAAAGAATGAAAAAGAAACAAATATACCCGCTAAGTTGAAAACCCGAAAGGGCGGCTTAGGCAAAAAAGGGACAAAAGCGAACGACTACATCTCGCATGCCACCATGGCAATCACTCTTCATACATGCTTAGGGCTCCCGACCGAGGGATAAGCAAGACTCCGTGTTCTTGAGTTTGCACCTGGCAGCTCAAATCCCTAAAGCATTTTCTAATTCCAATCGTCGTGTTTAGGGCTCCCGACCGAGGGATAAGCAAGACTCCGTGTTCTTGAGTTTGCACCGGGCAGCTCAAATCCCTAAAGCATTCACAACATCCGCTCACTTTGTTTAGGGCTCCCGACCGAGGGATAAGCAAGACTCCGTGTTCTTGAGTTTGCATCGCTGGCAACTCAAATCCCTAAAGGCGCTCACAAACCCCGTCGGGTCCACAAGTTTGGTGATGTCATATCAATCAGTTGTTAAATTGGGCAGTGATCAATCCTAATGAGTACGGTCTTCCAAAGCAAGGAGATGAGAGCGTCGGAGTTATAAAAGTGATAGCGGGATCGAAACCAATGGATATCCGTTTCACATTGCCATTTCTCTTGTACTCAATAAATGTGTGGTTACCTCTTACTAGGAACTACTTCTGAAAAGTGTTCGCTCTTTTATGAGCATTCTTTTTGCAATTAATAAAGATCCTTTTTATCTTAAACAACTGTTTTCTTTTACCGTTTTGTTTGCATAAAACGTCCTAAGTTTGTGTTAAACTTTGCATATGAAAACTGCATTGCTTTTACAATACATGATTAGAAATGAAACCTTTGAATCTACTTCGAAGTTTTGTGTAACTGGGATGGCAGGCTAAGATACCATGCTATATCCTGGGGCATTTGCATTTGTTTGTCTCGCAGGTGCATGCTTGCAAGCGCTTCGTATCAGCATATCGGCGGACTTAATCATGAGAGATTCTCACTCCCCAGCCGAGTGTTTCTTAATGAAAGATTCTCATTCCCCAGCTGAGTACTTTCAGATGGGACTTTCCTTGCTCCAGGATTCTCATATCCTCAGTAAAGCACATCTTAATGCATTCTCTATGCTCCAGAAGCCTTATTCCCGACGGAATGCTTTCTCCCCAGTTGAATCATGATGGAATGGTGTCTGATTCCCCAGCTAGCTCTTAATGAGGTTCCTTGCCCGAGTTCCTCGTTCTCCCCAGTAGAGCGTTTTCTCTCCCCAACAGATTGACCTGTTCTCCCCAGGAGAGTCATCTTGTTCCCCAGTGGAGTTGTCTTAACAAAAGGTTCTTATGCTAAGTCCTTATCCCCAACGGATTCCTCATCTCATCAGTGGATCTTTGTGCAGAAGTATTCATCTTCCCCACCGAGTCTTTCCTCAGCAGAGATTCGCATGCATCCTCAGCAGAATCTGTTTCCTTCAAGGATTTTCCCAGCGGAATGCGTCATACGCAAGCTAGTTGGTCACTCCCCATCAGAGTTGTCTTCATGACTTGCTCTTATCTCCGCATCCCCAGAATGTCGAGAATTTGCTTCTCCAATGAAGTTGCCAAGGTATTCCCCAAGCAAGTAAGTGGGATGTTCTTATCTTCAAGCAAGATTTATTCCCCAAACAGAGCTCGCATCCAGATTTGATCATCTCCAGCACATTTCTGATCCATCTTTGCCAGCTCGCAGTCGTGACCCTTGATCACTCATTTTGTCCTCCCCGCAGAGTTCTATACTCTCTCCAGGACTATTTCAGCAATTCAGTGCTCTTCCGCTGTTTCCCCAAGCAGCGTCCGAATCATGCATCATTTGCATAGCATTCTCAAAAGCGTATAACGTCTTCTTTCTCGGGAACGTTATTCCATAAACATTCATACATGCATCATGCATTAATCATATCATATCTGTTTCTTTCTGCAGGAAAGTTATCCAGATACGAATGCTCCCCAGAGAGCAATACTCGCCTAATCATTATGGGCGTTATCCTGATGTTGAGATCAGAAGAGGAATGTCATTTCATCCGTTGAAGACATTTCGTTCCCGGCGCACACAGTTCGGATGAGATATCTGTCCTTATTCTTGATATTCAGATCAGTTGAAGGGACCGCCTCCGGATCTCCCCAAGATCTTCCTAAGGAGCCAGCCACTGATATCTAGATCAGATGGAGATGTCTGCCTGGTTGACTTTGTCATTCAGAAGAGGATTGTTCTACTTATTTTCTGGCATAGCTCAGATCAGTTCAAAGACATTCCTATTCCCGATGCCCCCAGATCGGTGGAAGATATTTGTTCCTATTCCTGATAAATCAGACTTTCAGTTGAAGGAACCGCCTCCGGATCTCCCAAGATCTTCCGAAGGAGCAAGCCCTCTGATACATCAGATTAGTTGGAAATATCTACTCCCTGACGATTTAGTTCGTTCAGAAGAAGAAATTCGTTTGCCCAGTCCTGATACCTTACTATCAGTTGAGGACGTTTTCTTTACCCGGCGTACACAGTTCGGAAGAAACATCCGTTCCTATCCTAATATCCAGTTTCAGATTAGTTGAAGGAACCGCCTCCGGATCTCCCGTGATCTTACTAAGGAGCAAGCCACTGATATCATCAGATCAGATGGAGATGTTTGCCTGATCGACTTTGTCTTTCAGAAGAAGATTGTCCTACTTATTTTCTAGCATCATGTCTAGATCAGTTTAAAGGCATTCTTTCCCCGGCGTACACAGTTCGGAAGAGATATTGTTCCTATCCTGATTTCCAGTTCAGTTGAAGGAACCGCCTCCGGATCCCCGTGGTCTTACGAAGGAGCTAGCCGCTAATTCCCAGATTAGTTGGAATATCTACCTGATGATTTAATTGCATCAGAAGAGATGTCTGCCCAGATTCCCAGATCAGAGATACTTTTACCCGTTGATGTCCAGATCAACCGGCGTATCTCCTTCGATTCCCAGATCGACTTAAGACATCTATCCCGATGCAAGTTCGGAGACATCTGCTACGTCTGATATTCAGATCAGTCGAGATGTTCCTTCTTTTGATGCCCAGATCATTTGAAGTGTTTTCCCCTGCCTGTGGGTGCCCGTTCCTCCTTTTTCACAAGTTGGAGCATATTTATTATCCAGATCAGTTGAAGTTTTTTCTCCCTGCTTGCGGGGTGGTACATTCCTTCTTATTACGAGATGGAATCTTCTATTGATCAAGAGTGCAAATTTTCGAGTTCATTCTGGTATTCAATCTCCTTCCACCTCAACGGTTCGAAACTTTCGTTTCTCACTCGTCAGGTTCAAGAAGTTTGAATAGGGGCAGCTGTTGCACCCCAAAATTTGCCCTCTTTATTGGAGCTATAAGTTAATGATGATGTTTATTTCGCCATCCAAAAATGGAAGAAAAATAATAAAGAGTTTTCATGTGTTAAGGAAGTAAAGTGTGAAAAATGGCTTAAAACGGTGAAAGTACGGGAAAATTCATAAATACTATTTGAAAGGTGATACGAGTTAAGTTCCCGCGTTATCCCCATTGTCTCGACAAGATCTACAACTTTTGTGTTCGGCTCGGGAGCCAATTCTTTAAGGAAGGTCTTCAAATTGGCAAATTACTTGAGGTTTCATAGTGAAAAATAGTGCTGAATGTAGGGTTTTGCGCCTCGGAAAATTCATATCTCCTAATCCGCTCGCCGGATTCGCTTGAAAATTTAACTGGAGCTCCGTGGCGTCATTACCAAGATTTCATATGTTCGGATCGAAGGCCAATTATGCATGGAAAATTCCCAGAATTTTAAGGATCGTCGTGTTGTTTCGGTAAAAAGTGTGTTTTCGAGCATGTCGCGCCGAGTTCGAAAATTCATAACTTCTTCGATTTTTATCGTATGAAGTCCATTCCGGCGGCATTCTCTCAGAAATTTCGTTAGCTTCGATTCTTTGTCACACATGTCTGTTCAGATTCTGAGCCGAAGATAAGGTTTTATCGAGTTCTTTGAGCGGTACTCACAAAATTTCGCACAGTCGCGCCAGATGAATCAACGTTTCTCGTCATTCAAACAGGCGTATTTTCTTCATCGCTTATCGGATTAAGGTGATTCTCGCGGCGACGGATCACAAATTTGGTCATCTTCATAATGGCATCGGTTTCGTTCCGGAATTCAGAGTCGAACCGAGTTTCCTTAAAAAACGAGCCAAAATGAGACGCACCGAGGGCAATTTGGACATTTCGCGTTGACAATATATAAACATTTTGCTCTTCACAAATCAAAGGGAGGACTCTCATAATTTTCAATTGACCAAAAGATCAAAAACACTTTCTCTCAATTCTCTCTCAATTCTCTTGGATCAAAACCACAAATCACATAGAACTTTCATCAATATTCATCAATTTTCTTCAAGAATCAAGAACAACATGGATTGAGAATCAAAGTTCGGAGTTCGAATTTCTTCTTCTCCTCTCTCCCTAGCTTGCGCGCCACTCTCCTCTTCCCTTGGGATTTGCTTTTCGACTTCGCTTTCGTGATCGCGTTCGTGTCGTGTCCGTGTTCGCGCGTCGATTTAGATCTCCATCCGGTAAGCTTTCGGATCTTGAATTAAGTGCTTAATTGTTGATTGTTATGTGGATTCGGATCTAAATTCATATTTCGTTGTTGATTAATGTTGATTGATGATGATTGATCGGTGAATTTGCATGTGGATTGATAGAATTGATGGTGATTTGATGAGATCTAATAATTGTTGCATGTGATTAATGATCATTGTTGGTGAATTGTGACATTCGCGCTTCGGATCCGTGGTTTTGTTGATGTTTGTGTGTGCTTAATTGTTAAAATTCATGTAGATGACTTGTGTCGCACTTAAGGTGTTTGTACAAATGCATGTGATAACTTTTTGCTTGATAATTTGCCTTGCTTGATGCTATATGTTGTGTAGCTTGATCACTATCGCATGTGCAAATACTTGTTGCCTTTGTTGCATTCATGTAATTGTTGGTGATGATATTTGAATTGTGGTTTAGCTTGACGCGTCGCACTTTGCTCGATTTGTTGTTATTCGGCCTAATTGACTTGTGGATTCATGACTATCCTTCGCCAAGATGCTTTGTGCCTAATCGTTGAGAGCGATACATTTTTGGCTTGTGCTTAATCATTGAAATCGATATATGTGTGGTTTTGTTGCTTTGGTGCTTAAGGATTGTTCACTTATTGCTAATAGCATGCCTCACATTAATATTTGGTTTACATATCCTCATATGCCATTGATTGTTACCGTGATATCGTGCTTTGTTTCCATGGGTGTTTCATTGTGTTTTGAATGTGTCTTGATGACTTTTCATGATGCTTACAAGTTGGCATTGTTTCAAGTTGAGTGGAATTGGTTCCCAAACATAAAAAATAGCAAAAAGTGATTTTCAAACAGTGGAACCCGGTTCCTAGCTTTGGGGAACCGGTTCCCATCCATCAGAGGCCAAAACGGGAGGCAGAATGCCCTGGAACCCGGGTTCCCAAATGGGGGAACCGGTTCCCCTGTGTGTTTTTTTCCTCTAACTTCAATCTTTCGTATCTTTTTGCTCGTAACTCCGATTTGCGCGTTCTTTATATCGTTGGAAAGCTTGTGAAACGTGCTATCTCATGAGATGATTGATATTGATTGATTGTAGGTTATTCATGTTTGGTTTTCCCCTTTACATTTGTTGTCCACTTTATGTGTGCGTTAATTGTTCATTTTATCTTAGCTTATAATGCAATAACGCAATTCCGATTGCGATGTTTGTTATCTCTAACTTGTGTGCTAGTGTGCAAGGCTTTTGGACGGTCACCGATCGATTCTTATTACTTGAGTGTTCCGCTTTATTTGCGGGACACGTTTCCATCCACTCGTATCGTGTTCTCATCTTGGAGACACGTTCCTATTACTTTATACTTGCTTGTTTGGTTTGCTTGTTCCTCTTGCAGGTGTATTGTGATTATGCTCGACGCGCATGTCGACCTTTGTGTGCTTTCATGGCTAATTGGTGTGCTGACTATTTGCTTTTGCTTTGCTAGTTCGCTCGCGGGATTCTAGTTTACTCGCTCTCTTCGCTTTAGTTTACGGATCATCATCCGTTTGGTATTGATTCCGTTTCATTTTATTTCTCTCGCACTTTATCGCTTTCTCGCATCATCCTTTAACATGAGAAGTAGGACCTAGACATGCATCTGGCCAAGCCCTCGAAAGAGGCTCTGTTTTTGTTGGTGTGTTTATATTTGTGCTTTGCGGCAGGGAGTCACGGTGTAATAAGTCCTATATGGCACTCCGTTAAGTCCTCATGGAAGGCATACGGTCAAGGGTTCGTAATCAACCCCCGCCTAGTCTCATCGAGTCTGTTCAGTATGCGCACGCTACGCGTTGCTCGCTTCTGAACCTGCACAAGATCTTGTTATCGAGTATGTCAGGAAAAGGGTTCATGCAGCCGGACCCCCGCCTTTCCTATAGCTCGCGTCGCTCGACGTTGGTGCTCGGTGTACGCACGCACCGTTTTCCTTTACGATCCGTGACGGCTTGGTTGCTGAGAGGGGTCCGCTCTCTTGTCTATGGCCCGATCATTTTCGCGAGGTCTAATGCTTGGTTGACTTGGGTTGAGCTGCTCCCCTTGGCTATGGCGGGACCGCTTTTCTACCATTCGGTCAGTACCGTTGGTTTTGTTTGCTTCACGAGCGGATGCTCGTTTGTGTGATATACTTGTTTGCCTTCGCTTTTCCCCCGTAGGTTGCTTAGTTTAGTTAGATTTGCACCCTTTGTATGATAACATTAGGTAGCAAGCTTTCCCCCTTAGCTTAGGTTTTCCTCATGCATTCTTTAAAACACAAACCACACTCTTTGATTTTCTTTTCTTAAGAGCTTGTTATTTCCGCTCCATTCCCAAGCATAAGTCTCCAAAGGTCGAGCAGCGGAGTGTGAATGTAACTCGTTCACCTAAAAAACACAAAACAAACAGAAATTAGTTAGCCGAGCTACGGTAGCTCTGATTCTGCAAAACAGATACGTAGGCAGCGGGGTAGGGCCCGTGCGAGCACAATCCTTTCTTTTCCCTACATTCTGCATTCATTTTAGTCCAGATTAGCGTAGATTTGTTACACACCCATAGTTTTAGACACAAGCGTGGATACCATCGAGTACGATGGGCGCGAGGGGTGCTAACACCTTCCCCTCGCGTAACCGACTCCCTTAACCTTTTCTCTGGTCGTGAGACCGTTGTCTTGTTTTGTGGTTTGCTGGCATTCCCTTCCTTTTCAGGATAAATATGTTAGTGGCAACTCTGTTAATTTTCGCGGTAGCGACATCACCATATTGTTAGCATCAAGTCCTGTGGAATCTGAGAATCAGAAGGTCTTTCTAGGGTTGTAATGTGGTTTAGATTCAAAGAAAAGAAGATAAACGAGGGTTGTTCCTATTCTAGGGAAGCATCCGAATCATAACTTCTTTCCTTTTCCTTGATACCTTAAACTTTTTCACCCATTCTTCTTTTTCACTCGTAGCTCGATGTTTCTCTTTTTTTTTTCAACAACTGTTTACTTTCAACGTTGTTCTTCTTTTGTTTCCCCCCTTTTTTTTTCAAGCTACGAATTTCTTTCGTTCTTTGCAACTCACGGCCTATACTTACTCTTCTTTTGATTATGAATCTCCCCAACTTGGAGATCAACCTGTATTTAGATTATATGAATGCTCCCCTACTTTCTATGAAGGTCAAAGAGAAAACACATCACCAAAGTTTATGGTCGATGGTCCAAAACAAAACTTTTTATTGAGATCAAAACTCACCAGGTGTTTCCTTGGTGCATATGATGAAATTTACCTTGACCTCAGGCTCAAAGAATGGTTAGCAAAGGATCACACTCTCACAGAAGAAAATAAGTTTTTGGATGAAACCAGCTCAAAGAACTCTCAGATTCAAACAAGTGCCAAAATCACTTCCAGAGATTTCCACAAATGATGCGACAAAAGGTTTAACATGATACAAACAAGTCAAAATAATCGATGGTCTCCTGCATATAGTAAACAATGGAAAGCTTTCCTCACACTGGTTAAGGCTAAGCCGATCCAACTAAAATAGTGTACCATAAAGAACTTCTGCCAAGTATTTACTAACAACCTATATTTCATGCACACATTCGGAGTTTGAGTTTGAAAATTCATACCTGACTTGTCACTTATTGAAAAAGAAACTGAAAACTAAATTTTGTTTGAAAATTCACTCACTACCACTTTTATACATGTTGCTCCATTGTTGGTACTTTCATTACTCTTCACCTGAGCTTTTCTTTGTGTTTTCAGGACTACTCACTCTAAATTGAGACAAATAAAAAAAACAAAACAATTTGCAATACTTAACATAAACTTTAATACCAAGAAGAAAAACAAGTCATAGTGACCCTAAGGTTCACCAGAGTACAGGTCAGCCATTCATAAAATACTAAAAACAAGATCAACAATAAAACATAAATTATCATCATATCAGTTATCAAACATCGAATCAATCTCGGCATCAATATCCGCATCCTCCTCCGCCTCATTCTCTTGTGCCTAGTTATTAGTTTCAACACCTTCACCCCCCTACAGGAAAAGGGTTGGATTCCGGCCAACCACAATATGTGAAATAGCTTTCCCGGGTCGGGAAAGTTCTCTCCTCAGGGACAGCAGAAAGGTTCATGTACTGCTGTTGCATAGCATCGTGCAGGAAGATATGAGACCTCTTGTTTGCCTCAAACATGGCTGAATAATAGTAATGAGCAACCAAAGGATCAAATGCCGATGCACTACTAGGAGGTAGTGCTGTAGATGCAAATGGTCCAGCCTGAGACGCGACAGCTGCAGCCTTTTGGTCCCTATAAAATGGCTTTGCACAAAACCTGTTAATCAAAACATCATCAATAAAAGTGTTAATCACATGATGCCCTTGTCCCGAGCACTCTACCCCTGCCTCCTTGCATAATCCCATAATTAGACCGGGAAGGGGAAGCACACATTTGGCATTAATGCCATGTTGTGTGTCACTCAATGCTGCTCGACGCAATTCATTCGAAAGGATGAATGCGACATCAATGGTATGCTCAGACATGATGACGGTCATCAGAAATGCCACATCTAAAGGAATTGTGGTCACATGCGTCCTTGGCCTGATATTGTACAAGATCACAGACAAAATTCCCCTCGCATGGATGTTCAGATCCTTTCTGTTGTAGTTGGTCGGATTTCCTTGCCTACTAAGTTCTGGTCCTCTTCCTGGAATGCATATTCTTTCAGACATATGGTCCACAAGGTCAGCACAATTAAGCACATTTTTCCTATAGAAACAATTCTCATCCTCTGCTAGTTGGAGTGGTTCACCCAAGAATTCATTAATGGAAGCTCTATCAAATGCCACGGTTTTTCCTCTCACAAATGATTGATATGTATAGGCTACCGTTTCATCCGTGGTTTTGATAGCATTAGCATAGAATTCCTTCACTATGTCGTAATCAATGACTGTGTGTGGTTGAAACATACGCTGCTAGTTTCTATACTCAAGGTAATCCCACATAGTAGAGTAAGGACCTCCTCCTTGTCCTAAAGTGGAGACCAACTTCTCAGTTAAGATGGTTCGGGACCCCAAATCCTTGAATCTCTCTGCTTGAGCCCGACCCAAAAATCGCTCAGCCTGATCGGTCGAAGCACGTGCTCCCCTAGGACCAGAACTTGTTGTCTTGGTGCGTCCTCTTTTTGAAGGGTTCATCTGCAATTAACAGAACAAACAGCAACACACAACATATATTATGTTAGGATCAGAAAAGAAAAGAAAAAGATATGGAACTTTTTTTTACCCAGTCGCGGCGCGACTGCAGTTTCCCGCGGCAAATTACAATAGGTGTGACCAGTTATAGACAGAGTGTAACCGGTTGCAAAACCATTATGTTTTAGGTGTAACCAATTACTGACAAAGTACAATCTGTTACAAAATCATTTTGTTTCATGTGTAACCGGTTACAGGCACTTGAATCACTCTTTTCAGTCAACACACCACCTTAATTCATGTGTTCTAAGTCTTCCATGCCCATATGCTTCTTCAATCTCTTGATTACTTCAACTGACACTCCTTTGGTAAAAAAAACAACCAACTTGGTATTCACTTTTACAATATCCAAACCTCAATTTTCCTTCACTGACTAGCTCTCTCAAATAGTAAAATCTCATCTCAATAAGTTTGCTTCTCCCCTTGTGTAATGGGATTCTTAGTAAGGTTTATCGCGGAAACATTGTCAACCATGAGCGTTACAACCTCAACCTCTTCACTGTACAACTCCTTCAACAGATTCATTAACCATACGGCTTGGCACGCGCACAACAAATTTAAAATTTGAAAATTTGAAATTATTTTTTTGTCTTTAAAAGGGATTGTTGTGACAATTGTCGTCAAGAACGAAGTAATGTTGTGAGAAAGAGAGAGTTTCTTGACTGAACACAAGAAAAAACAGTTTAATTCACGGAGAGAAAATAGAAGAAAGTTGGTTATAATTGTTATTCATCCACTTTCTCATTAGGAGTTAATGGTTACAAGCAAAACAGAATAACAACCTATCTCTCTGAACAACCTGAGGGAAAAACCTATTTATAGACTACTAGCATATGTATGTCATGTATGATGGTAACTGTTGAAAGTATTTGTGGGTAAATATTTTCTGTAATATATCGTATCCACAGGGATTGGTTAATATCACTGCCGTTCTATAGTTGTTTATTTTGAGTTAAGAAATTCGGTTTGGTTTGTTTTATACTAATAATAATGTCAAAAGCAAATAATAAAATAAAAGCGAGTAAAGGACTTTGTGTTAACAAATAAAGAAAGATGTTGAGTCTTTAGGGTTCATCAACCTAATCCTATACAATTATCAATTAAATCACAATAGAACAATCCTTTGAATCATTATCTTCACTTATCCTCAAATAAGATTCCATGTCTGCAAATCAAATTAGATAACTTTTACCGGTATGAGATTCGATCTCTCCAAATCACAATAACGATAATAGTAATTAAGAACGATAATTATGAAAACCCAATTACAATTCCATCTCTGCAAATTGCAATTGAATCAATATAGTAACCTAGGGCAAAAGTTAAATCCTTTCTTTCGATCAAAGATTCAACGATAATTTAAGAATAAAAACAAGGTTTCTTATTGATAATGAATTCAAATAATTGTTCACAGGAATTAATCAATGGTAATGTATATTCATAGGTTAACTACTACCTTAGACTCAACAAGGGGAATTTAGCTCTCCATAGACATGAAGAACAAACAAGGTTTCATGGATGGATTCCTCTTCATCAAGGGAATGTCTTCAATTGATGTTGAATTCTCCGTCGGATGTTGTTTGCTGTTCTGGATTAGGATTGCTCTCTGAATTTCGCTCACAAAAGATCTCTACCAAGTTTTTTCTTTCTCTTGGAAGCTAGGGCTTTTAAATAGAAGTTTTGGGCTTTTAACGCCGAGGCCGCGGCGCGGCATCGGACTGGCGCGGCGCGCTCACAAACAGAGACTTTGGCGCGGCGCTGGCTAGAACTCCCGCGGCGCGCCCTTGTCAAACTTCATCTTTTTGCTTTGCCTTTGATACTTCTAGCTTCCTTTCCTCTTCATGTTCTCCTAAAGCTCCAGTTCAGCTCTAAACCTGCAACAATAACACCCACAAGTGATTCGATTTGCTTTATACACGAACTAAACTTATTCAGTTCAATTCTTCATAAAAACCTATGGATTCATCACAATTTGCATTAGTTTAGAGAAGAAATCACTTATATTAACACATGAATTTACCATTAATTTACTCCTAACAAACTCTCCCCAACTTAGAGTTTTGTTTGTCCCTAAACAAAATTACTTACCTCCAGCAAAGTTTACCGACAATCATGCAACAGTTTTTTCAAAAAGTTTTTTTTTTTCTCAAGTGGTTCAATCCAGTAACTAAGTCAAATACTCCTCTTCTACCTGCAAACTCAGAATATACACATGAAACAAACTTTGAAAGCAAATTACCTCCAGAAGTTCAAAACACTACACAATTGTAATTGAATCAGCACTAATCACTCTCATCAAAAAGTATGATGAATAAAAGAGGGGTTAAACACTCATCCAAACAATTAGATCAACAAGGATCCATATCATACGTTCACCAAATTGTTAGCATCAAGTCTTGTGGAATCTGAGAATCAAAAGGTCTTTCTATGGTTGTAATGTGGTTTAGATTCAAAGAAAAGAAGATAATCAAGGGTTGTTCCTACTATAGGGAAGCATCCAATTCATAACTTATTTCTTCTTCTCTAAAACTCTAATTCTTTTACCTGTCCATCTTTTCTCATTCGTAGCTCGGTTTTTCTTTTTCACTCTTTTTTTTTTCAACAACCGTTATATTCAAACGTTGTTCTTTTTTCATAAACTCTTCTTCTTTTTTTTTTCAAGCTACGACTTTTTTATCTTTCACCGATTACCATAAGTACTTACTCTTCTTTTGAATGTGACTCTCCCCAACTTGGAGATCAACCTGTATTCAGATTATATGAATGCTCCCCTACTTTCTAAAAAGGTCAAAGAGAAACACATCACCAAATTTTTTTGGTTGATGGTCTAAAACGAAACTTTTTATTGAGATCAAAACTCACCAGGTCTTTTCCTTGGTGCATATTATGATGCTTATCTTGACCTCAGGCTCAAAGAATGGTTAGCAAAGGATCACACTCTCACAGAAGAAAATAATTTTTACGGTGGAGTCGGCTCAAAGAACTCTCAAATTCAAACAATTGCCTAAATCACTTCCACAGATTTCCACAGACGATGCAACAACCGGTTTAGCATAATACGAACAAGTCAAAATAATTGATGGTCTCCTGCATATAGTAAACAATGGAAAGCTTTCCTCACAGTGGTTAAGGCTAAACCGATCCAATAAAATAGTGTACCATAAAGAGCTTCTGTCAAGTATTTACTAACAACCTAAATTTCATGCACACATTAGGAGTTTGAGTTCGAAAATTCATACCTGCTTTGTTACTTATTGAAAAAGAAAGTGAAACTGAAAAAGTTTGACCATTCACTTCCTACCACTTTTCATACATGTTGCTTCATTGTTGATACTTCGCTTGAGATTCTTGTTTTGTTATGGGACTACTTACTCTAACTGGGAGTACATAATTAAAAAAAAACAGAAACTAGAAACTTTGAACAATTCAAAAATAAATAGGTCCACCCCCCAAACTTGAACTAAACATTGACCTCAATGTTTCGTAACAAATCCGAGAGGGTGACTTACAGAGAGTACCGCAATATCAATTGCTGCCTCCTAGCTTTCACTAGACGGGTTCCCTGATTATTTCCTGAAATAAAAATTAAACAAAACAAAACATTAGAAGTGTGGGTTACCTCCCACAAAGTGCTTCGTTTAACGTCGCATGGCTCGACGGTTCATCACCCCTTGTTTTATGGAGGGTATTTCCTTTTCCAACACTCGCTACTTTGTACTTCCATACCCACAAACTCATGAAGATGAAAAACATGGATGGCTTTTCTCTTCACTTTATCTTCCTCATTCTTATCACTCTCCTTAGTCCTCTTAGGACTTTTGACATCATCATAATTTGGTTCCATTGGAGAAGATATGTTAGAGACTTTTTCTTGGAGGTTGATGAGATTTTTGTTTTCTTGTGCATCTTCCGGTATACCAGTTGAATTTTTCTCATTTGCTCCTGACCTGTGTTTCTTGACTCCCAGCATCTTCAAGGTTATTTCTTCATCAAATGATTTTAGCGTTAGCGTCCCCTTTTCAATGTCAAGATTACAGCGTCCTGTCGACAAAAAGGGTCTCCCAAGAAGGATCGGAGTTTCTTCATCTTCCGGAATGTCCATGATGTGGAAGTCAACAGGGAAAACAAACTTATCAACTTCTACTAGTACATCTTCCGCTACTCCATAAGATTTCTTAATAGTGTGATCGGCGAACCGTAATTGCGACTTACTTTCACTAATCTTGTCTAATTCAAGCCTTTTGAAAATGGATAACGGCATTAGACTCACACTAGAGCCAGAATCGAGAAGTACCTTTTTAAATGATATATTCTTGATAGTGCATGGTATCGCCACCGCCCCAGGGTCTCTTCTCTTAATTGGGATTCTTCTTTCTGCAACGACTATACTACATTTTTCGATTGCCATTTTTGGTTCTCCTTCTAGTGATCTTTTTTTCTCCGACACCTCCTTCATAAATTTCTTATACACAGGCACGTGTTCCAGCGCTTCAAAGAAAGGTAAATTCACTTTTAACTTTTTGAACAAGGACGTAAATTTCCGAACGTCTTTCTCTCTTGAATCCTTCTTTGTTACTCGCAAAGGGAGGGATGGTTTAATCACCTGTTCGACATCTTTCTTATTTTTTTCTTCAACTGGTTTCATTGGTAATATTACAACTTCTGGCTCTTTTAGGTCCTCTCTTATTTCCAGATCTACCTCCATCGCCATAGGGTCACCTACCTCTTCTTTCTCTTTTTCCGATTCTGGACCCCTTTGACTCCTTGTTGTAACAGCATAAATTTTCTCCTGGTCTTGCGGTTTTTTTTCGGTTGAGTTTGGTACGGCTCCTTGTGCCTGTAGAGTGAGTTGATGTGTTATCTGCCCCACTTGAGTTTGCAGGTTTTTAATTGCCGCTTCCTGGTTCTTCTGATTTATTACGGATGTTTGAATGAACTGATTCACTGTCTCCTCCAACTTGGATTGTCCTCCTTGCTGTTGTTGTGGTGGTTGAGTGTACGGTTGGAGTGCTTGTTGTTGATACCCTTGATTCGGTGGTCTTTGTTGGTACCCTTGGTTGTTGTATCTTGGTGGATAACCTTGTTGGTATGGCTGATTCTGATATTGATTCTGCCTTTGTCCTTGGTTATTATTCATGTAATTCACTTCTTCTTCTTGCACTGGTGGACAGAATCCTGTTTGATGATCTCCCTTGCACAATTCGCACCTAGCAACTTGATATGTATTAGATACCCCGTTCAGCGCCTTGATCTGTTGTGGTAATTTAGACATTTGTTGTGTCAAAAGTTCATCTTGTGAAGTTAGCAATTTGTTCTGAGCAAGTAAAGCATCACTGTTGTTCAACTCTAACATTCCGGGTTTCTTATCTCTTACTGTTCGATCATGATTGCCTTGACGATCATTTAGAGCCATTCGCTCTATTATCTGAGTAGCTTCTTCAGGTGTTTTGGACATGAGAGAACCACCAGCTGTGGCGTCCAAAAGTGTCTTGTTTGTAGCTGTGAGACCGTTACGGAACATATGGATTTGATCGACGTCTGTAAAGCCGTGTCCTTTGCACTTTCTCAACATAGCTTTATACCTTTCCCATGCTTCATTTAAAGATTCATTACTACCTTGAGAAAATACTGCTATTGCTGTTTTTGCTTCGAAGAATCGGTTTTGAGAGTAAAACCTTTCCAGAAACTTTTCTTCCAATGTGTTCCAATTAGTCATCACTACTTCGGGTTGATCCAGATACCAATCTTTTGCCTTAGATAGCAAAGAGTGTGGGAACAACCTCTTAAATAATGCTTCCTCATCAGCTTGAGCGACACCCGTAGTACCTGCTAACTCATAGAATCGAGTAAGATGCGTGTACGGGTCTTCATGGTCCAATCCGGCGAAAGGACTTGCACAAATCAATTGTATGATACCGGTCTTCAGTTCTGTCGGTCGCCCGTTGGCGGCAGTTCTAGCGAACTGAGGATTGAGTCTTGGACTATTAGCACATGGACCATTAGCAGCCATGTTGACAATAGTAGGTTGTATAAAAACTTCCGGTTCTTCCTCCGTGAATAGTTCGTGAAAGAAGAATCCTTCTTGCGATTCGTCAATGGTTTCAAGTTGTTGTGACGATGTCGCGGTTGCGTTGTCTCTTGCTTTTGCTATGTTTGCTCTTCTTCGTGCTTTGCTATTTAACCTCCTAGCGGTCCTTTCGATCTCGGGATCAAAAAGAAGTTGATCGCTAGAAACTTTGCTGCGCATACACAATCTTCTGCAAAAACTAGCAAACACGTGAAACAACCAAATAGAGAAAATAAAACTTAAAACTCAAAATAAGAACTATTGCAATGCGTGCAATATTGACACCAATCCCCGGCAACGGCGCCAATTTGTTGAAAGTATTTGTGGGTAAATATTTTCTGTAATATATCGTATCCACAGGGATTGGTTAATATCACTGCCGTTCTATAGTTGTTTATTTTGAGTTAAGAAATTCGGTTTGGTTTGTTTTATACTAATAATAATGTCAAAAGCAAATAATAAAATAAAAGCGAGTAAAGGACTTTGTGTTAACAAATAAAGAAAGATGTTGAGTCTTTAGGGTTCATCAACCTAATCCTATACAATTATCAATTAAATCACAATAGAACAATCCTTTGAATCATTATCTTCACTTATCCTCAAATAAGATTCCATGTCTGCAAATCAAATTAGATAACTTTTACCGGTATGAGATTCGATCTCTCCAAATCACAATAACGATAATAGTAATTAAGAACGATAATTATGAAAACCCAATTACAATTCCATCTCTGCAAATTGCAATTGAATCAATATAGTAACCTAGGGAAAAAGTTAAATCCTTTCTTTCGATCAAAGATTCAACGATAATTTAAGAATAAAAACAAGGTTTCTTATTGATAATGAATTCAAATAATTGTTCACAGGAATTAATCAATGGTAATGTATATTCATAGGTTAACTACTACCTTAGACTCAACAAGGGGAATTTAGCTCTCCATAGACATGAAGAACAAACAAGGTTTCATGGATGGATTCATCTTCATCAAGGGAATGTCTTCAATTGATGTTGAATTCTCCGTCGGATGTTGTTTGCTGTTCTGGATTAGGATTGCTCTCTGAATTTCGCTCACAAAAGATCTCTACCAAGTTTTTTCTTTCTCTTGGAAGCTAGGGCTTTTAAATAGAAGTTTTGGGCTTTTAACGCCGAGGCCGCGGCGCGGCATCGGACTGGCGCGGCGCGCTCACAAACAGAGACTTTGGCGCGGCGCTAGCTAGAACTCCCGCGGCGCGCCCTTGTCAAACTTCATCTTTTTGCTTTGCCTTTGATACTTCTAGCTTCCTTTCCTCTTCATGTTCTCCTAAAGCTCCAGTTCAGCTCTAAACCTGCAACAATAACACCCACAAGTGATTCGATTTGCTTTATACACGAACTAAACTTATTCAGTTCAATTCTTCATAAAAACCTATGGATTCATCACAATTTGCATTAGTTTAGAGAAGAAATCACTTATATTAACACATGAATTTACCATTAATTTACTCCTAACAGTAACACTTATACATGACATGTATAGCTACTGCATAATAAAATACATAAACAACTTCGACTACTACATGCTTAAACAGACTTCCAATATAACATGCACACCCAATCGAACTATGAAGCTATACTTGTCAAGACTAGAGTTCGATCCAAATATTACAAATCTCCATCTTGGAACAAACTCTACAACATCCAGGGAACAAACTAGTTATCATCACACAGCTTTATCAGCTTTATCACATTTAACAGTGATTGCTTGACCTTAAAGTTTCAGTTCTTTTGCAAACCCTTCAAGTCACAATGCTTATTTTACAGTTCTCGTGAGGGCAATGTATTCAACTTCAGTGGTTGATAGGCTACAACCTTATGAAGTGTTGTCTTTCAACTGATTATTGTACCAAACATAGCGAAAACATATCCAGAAATGTATTTTCTGATATCCATACATCTTGCATAGTTAGAGTCAACAAATTCTTCAACTTTAACTTTGTTATCATCGCCTTTGGGTTCACCATAAACCAAGACTATGCTTAGAGATTCCTTTATAAATCTTAGGATCCATTTCAAGGCTTGCCACTGCGCCTTTCTAGGATTGGCCATGTACCTGCTTACAAGGTTCACTACATACGCCATGTGTGGCCTGGTACAAACCATATCATACATCATGGAACCTACTATGTTAGCATATTATTCTATTCATATAGGATCTTTCAGCTTCAGTGCTAAGAATAGGAGTTATACTTAGCTTAATTGTTGAGTTGTTGGCGTTATAACAAGTTTTGAGGTTGAATTACCAAACATGTCAAGAATCTTCCTTAGATATGACTCTTGAGATAAGCATAACTTCAACTAGGCATGACAAATAATACCGCTCTCGCCGGACCCCACTCGTCCCTACCCCGAAATTAGCGGGGAATACCTGGTATAACTTGGGGCGGGTGCGGGTGCGAAGAAAACCCAATTTTTATTTACGGGTGCAGGTGATGTTAGTACCCGGCCCGCACCTGCCAACTAAATTTAATTTATTTTTAATAGTTTTATTACTCATTTACACTTCTTAATGTTATAATATCATGTTTATTAGAATTATTATTTTTTTTTTAAAATCAATTTAAATAAAAATATCAAACATTAAAAATATTTTTAAAATAATCAATTATTTAGTTTAATTATTGATTTTTTATTTTTATTGAAAAAAAGTATAAATTTAAAAAAAAAATTAATTTTATTCGGGCGGGTGCGGGGAAATCCGTTTCTTGTTAGGGGCGGGGGAACAAATATTAGCCCCGACTGGGTTTGGGGGCGGGTCTGGGTGGCGGGACAAATATTAGCCCCGATACGGTGAACTGACTTTTTATTAATCGGAATGTCGCGGTTAAGCAAGAGTCGCCACCGACTTTTATTTTATCCAAATATTAGAAAGGCTAAAAGAACAGAAAAAAACCTTTTAAAGAAATTTTGAGTTCGGGGGGTAATTATGCAAAGGGAAGGTGTAAGGCACCCTTTGCATCCATGGTTTTCCATGGGCTCTTAATTGCTTTGCTTGCTCGTTTGTTTAGAGAATGTAGATGAAAGAGATAGGGACTTTAGCTCGTAAATGAGCGTAGCCCTTTTGAAAAATTATGAGAAAGAATATGATGAAAGTTTGAGCATTGCAAGGCAATTGGGGGCAATTACCTTAAACTCAGATGATAGGTCTCTTTTTAGCCTTTCAGAATGAAAGGGTCTATCCTTGCCATAAGAGGGCAGGAAGCCTTTCGTTTGGAGGTTGAAGGGTCATCGAAGTATCCTTTACCATAAGACTGTCCCATGCCATAGAGGGGCAGGTAGTCTAAGGCAAGGACCAGAATAAGCCATCTTTCGTAGGCAGCCAGAAGATACCTCAGCCTTTTTCCGTAGGCAACATCCGAGGGTTGGGGTCATTTGTGTATCGAAGGCAGCATCATTAGGGTCGTGACCTTCCGAGGGTTGGGGTCATTTGTGTATCGAAGGCAGCATCATTAGGGTCGTGACCTTTTTATCGAGGCAACATGGCTGAGGTATCCTCGAATTCGAGGGACGTGGCTTATTCTGCAAAAAACACAAAGGCAACAGGCAACAGGCAACAAGGCAACAAGGCGACAGAGAGGTTACCCCAAAAGGGTGCGTGTGTGCAACAATCACGTGATTATGTTCAGATATTTATCTTTTAATTAGTTATTCTAAGTTGATTACAGGCTTGCACTCCCTAGGATTACTAACCACAACAATCAACAAATAAATATGATTAAAGCAATACGGGGAAGGGGAAAGAGAAACCAGCGGAGGAAAGGGGAGATGAAACCAGCGGGATAATAATACTATAGGTCTAACACAAGTAATAATTAAGATCAAGGTTTAAGGGTTACCGACTATTCGTAGCTTTGGCAATGAGCAAACCCTGAAATTTAGGAAAAAGAAGATAAAATAGAGGTGAGTGCATTATCAGTTCAGAAATCAGGTACGGTTAACCCTATTCAAAATAAAAATAAAAATAAAAGAAAAAGGGTAAAAGAAACTTAGCTTCGATTGATGAAGGTTGATGGGCAAAGGTTTGCCTTGAGCATTGACCCTAAACATTTTTGATTTGATCTGATATGGTACGTAGTCGGAGGTCTATGAGATCCTGTGAAGGAGATTGAGGATGAACTCACGAATATCCCGAGAATGTACCTCGCAATAAACAAAAAAATGGTAGGAATAGGAATGGAACGCAAAAATAATGGAGAAAGAATGATAAAAGATATGAACAAACAGTTATATAAGAAACAAATATTTTTTTTGATAATTTTGATATATAAATGAAAACTAAGTAATTTAATATTTTTGTATTTTTTATATGATAAAGATCTAAACTTAATTAATTGATTAATCTAATTACACATTTTCCTAAAACACATTAAATTGGTTAATCTAACTAAAAAATATATGACGAAAATTTGTCAAAAACAAAATAATTTAAAAGTAAACCCAGTAAACTAAATTAATTAAATTTCAATAGTTAAACTAAAAAATGGATGAGTTATACGTGGAGTTTCTAAACAAAATTAAGTAAATAAATAAACTAATTAACTAATTTTTGTGTTTTTAATTAATAATGGAAAAAATCTAATCACATGTTTGTTTGTTTTTTTTTTTATATTTTTGGGTATTAAGCCTATAAGGAAGTGTGCTGATTGATATTAATCTACCTAATAATTTATCTAAACAACCTAGTTAAAGTCAGCCTAATCAAAATAAACAAACACTAATTAATTGAAACAAACTACATGAAAAGGAGATGAATCGGGAAGGGGTGTGCAACCTGGAAAATCGGATTGGACTTTGGGCAGCCTGGCCCAAATCAGCATCACAGCAAACTTCTTTCTTTTTGATTCTGGCTCTGTGTTGGTGGTTGTTTGTACGCGAGTGCCTCGTTCTCCCCCTTCGAATCCTCTTACTCTCTCCATCGACATCTTTCCTTCAAACCTCCATGGGAGGACCTTCAACCGTATCACCCTCAAAAAGACGTCAAAACAACAAAGTCCAAGCATAAATCTCTCATAAAATCCATCCCTCATCATGAATCCGGCGATAGAAATCGCTCAATACAAACGATCAAGATGGATTGGAGATCATATTGCAAGCGAATCGGAAGCTAGAAGAGAAGGAGCGTTGTCCGCCTGGGGATCTATTCCGGCGCTATTGTGATGATGGCGGTGCGATGGGTTGCCGTCGGCTGATAGCTTGCGGATCTGATGTTACGGATCGCCGACGGGGGAAAAGAGGTGGCCGACAGGAGGGATCGCGGCGACCGGCGTTGCTGTTTGTGAGTGAGGTCGTGTTGTGTTGTTGTTACATCAATCGACTTCTTTCATCTTGATTTCCCTGCAAAATAAAAATAAAAACATGTACAAGTTGTTGTTGTTATAGGTTTATGTATTCATGAAATTTGTTAGAATTGTCTGAATTAGCATGAGTTCATAAATATGTATCAGGTTGTGTGGTGAAGAAGCTCGCTAAGCGTTGTTGTTGGATGTTGTCCGGTGGCGGTGTCGGCGGTCAGATTGAAGGGCCTTTGGCGGATCTGTGATCGGCGACGGTGTCGCTGTTGTAGTTGTTTGGATTCGATCTCGTCGACAACAAACTTAGCGGCGTCGACTTTGATTTCCCCTGCTCTTTCAATTTGTGCTTCTGAATGTTTGACATGGATAATTGTGGTTGCTGTAACATGGATTTGTTTGTGTTGTAAAGATTTGGGGATTGAATGGTTTAAAAAAAATGATGAAAGTATGGCGTACGAAGGTTTGGGCTATTGAGTGAAACTTAGTGATGACACTGTGAAAACAAGGCGGTAAGAAAGGTTGGCTTGAAAATATTTACAGGTTTTCTACGTGAAAGAGATATCATGTTGTTATGTCTGTGAGGGAGATACGAGGGAGAGGATATAAGGGTTAGTGTTTGGAATAAGGGTATTTCGTAGGTTAGGATTCGTCCCCCCACCTAGAGCAAATGTTTGTTATATATATACAAGAAAAACAGGTTAACAAAATAGGAAAAAGTTAATTGGAATCCAAATAATTACTTAAAAAATAATCAATCAAATTAATTATTTCTAAAAGTAATTTGCTTGTTCCTCAAGTTGTAAAATATGTTAAAAATCAAAATCAAAACTTCTCTTTTTTTTTTTTTTGATTTTTGAATATGTTATAATATTTTGACTAAAAACAAATAAAAAAGAAAAATTGACTATAAAAAAAATAAATATTTAATTAATTACGAAAATTAAAAATAAAAATGATAGAAAAAGATTTTTTTGTGATTTTTTTAATTAAATGAAAATAAAATTGAAACAAAAGTTAGGAGCAAATAAAAGGCCAAACTGTCAGAAGTGGGATTCGAACTCATGGGCAAATTTTGGGGTATGACAGCTGCCCCTGTTCAATTATCTTAAACCTGAAGATGTAGAGTGGTTTGTATGTCAGTCGGTATCTGAAGGTGGAAGATGATTGAACACTAGAATACCAAGAAATTTGCCCTATTTGAAGTAGGGACTTTTGTCGGAGATGGGCTTGTAGATGCCATCTGGTAGTTGTTGGAGTATGGATTGTTGTAAAATTTCTGCTTTTGTTGTCTTCTTCTTTTTTTTTTTTTTGAATGTTGAGGAACCGTCAAAGGTATCGACTCAAATCTGTGTTGGGTTATTTAAGGAACCGTCAAAGGTATCGACTTAAATTTGAAGCATATTGTTGAGGCACCGTCAAAGGTATCGACTCAGATATGCGGACAGATTGTATAAGGAACCGTCAAAGGTGTCGACTTATATCTGAAATGTGTTGTTAAGGAACCGTCAAAGGTGTCGACTTAACTCTTGATATATTAAGGAACCGTCAAAGGTGTCGACTTAATACTTGAAAATAGAGGTAGTAGTATCCTGAAAAGTAGAGGTTAGTTTTCTTATGTCATGATGCATGGGTTATGTAATGAATCCCTCAAAATAAATGAGAGCTTTTGCATGTTATGTATGAGTTCATTATGAGGTAATGTATGCAGTGTATGAACATGTTTATGACATATGATATGTGAATATGATTTATGTTGTCTTTGATTAAGAAAGTAGATCTTTATGTCCTTGTAATTGTACTGTCTGATCTTGTCTTGAAGATGCTCAGCTGGGGATTTATGGTTTCAGCTTGGGGATGATCAGTAGTTTGATGTACCCTGATTTAGAGATATTGATAAACCATGTTGGAGAAGAGCAACATGTTGGATGACCGGTAGTGTTGAAGATGTAAGCTCTGTTGGGGAGCCATGTCTTTGTCAGGACGAGTATGTTTTCTTAATGATTACTCTGTGGGGATATGATCTTATGAACCCGGCTATGTGGGGAGATGTGGGTGTCTTGAAAATTGCCCCCAGTTTTATAGTAACTACCATTCCTGGATTTGATTAGGACACACCGGTGAGTCTTGATCAAGATGTCAACTAGACTTGCATAGGTTTGCCCCTGCTAGTAGGGACTTTGGAAAGATTCGCCTTGCGAGGACTTTATGAGATGCGTACTATGGGCGACGTGCCCCTAGTAATCATAGGCCCAACACAATGCCCCATGTTGATAGATTCGTATTTACTTGGATGCATGCCCCTGATTTTTTTTGGCATCTTTGAGAGATTCTCGGAATCTTGACCTGATTGCCCCAAATTGATCGGGAAAACGTGTCGTGCCCTTTGTATACATAAGAGACGTTGCTTCTCGGAGTAATCTCATCTATCGGGATGACTTTCAGTCATTAGTTGTACCCTGTGCAAGTTCTTTCTGATGCTAACATTTGAGATTATGTAGCAAAATATGTTTAATAATGAATTCATGAGATGCAATGCATACATCTGTCTTGAGTCTTTGGAAAACACTAAAACAAAAGATGTAAAAGTGTGATATTTGTAAAACATGATATTCGTAACAATGTGATGTTTATAAAAACAGGATATCAACTCAACATTTGTAGTAAACCTTAAGGAGTCGGGATACCTTTTTGGTGACAGTATGCTTTCGAACTAACCATGTTTCAATTAGGACTTTCAAGGGTTGTAACGTGGCTTGGTTCACGGTTTAAGAAACAAAGGATAATGGCTCAAAATTTATTTATACCCATCCCCTTCTTCGTGATGTTCTTCAGTCCTAAGCTCAGTTAATTCAACTTATGCATTCAGGTTCCAAGAGACTTTTTGGATTTGCACCTTTGATAATGATGATGGTTCACAAGCAGAGAGAACTTTTGAGATGGCAGTCACTTCTTCCTTTTGGTAGTCACAACATTGTGTTATTCAGGAATTTATTGACTTTTCTGTTTCATCTTTTTGATATCCCTAACTTTTGCCTGAACTGTCTATTTTGAGCTTACAGTCAGCGGGATGCCTTGATTTTTGCCTAAGTCTTCTTTTGACTTTTAACTTAGCAGGCTTTTCTTTGTGTATATGTTTTTCATTTTTTTTTCTTTTGA
Source organism: Vicia villosa (assembly GCF_029867415.1). Lineage (NCBI taxonomy): Eukaryota > Viridiplantae > Streptophyta > Magnoliopsida > Fabales > Fabaceae > Vicia > Vicia villosa. Next base: position 6,959,375 of record NC_081182.1, read on the forward strand.
AAGATATTGACTGCCTTTCTTAATGATTGATGAACTGTCATTGTTTTTTGATTGACATCTCCAACACTTCTTTGATGTGTGCGGATGAACGCTTGTGATTGAAACCTTTGTTGGAAGGTGTACGGAATGATTCTCTTGAAATAGAATGCACAGCCAAATTAACTGAGAACTACCCTGCCCCAGGTTATGATCAAGGGTTTTAATTAGTAAAAGAAACTTCTACTTCTTAGGCTCAAAGGGGTTAACGAGGGATTAACATCCTTATATCTCCACTGTTTAGGAATTGAAACAATGCCTGTACATCGTCAGCATAGTCTGTTCAAGAGCATACTATATGAGATTACGGTATCGTTCTCGTCATCCTCCCTCAAAAGGCATACAGCTTTAGCAGGAGTCGAGTATCACAAAACATATGCAAAGTAAAGACATAATTTAAAAAGAGTGATAGCGAGATAAATTATTCAAGACAAACATATGCAATGCACTGATGATGATTATTAAAACAGATAATGTCTATCATAAGACGAATGTTTAAACAAACAGAAAAGAAATATGCAAATGAAGATAGATCTAGTGATCCAAAAGTTCGTCCGTTTAGACGTCAATCAGTCTTGTCATGACTAGGCGTAGGAGCGGTGATTACCACAGGAGTTTCAGGAGAGTTGGATTTGATTCCTCCGTCATTGATCAGATCTTGAATCTTTATTCCTTAATGTCCAGCAATTGTTTGTGTAATGTCCAAGACTGTTGAAACGGTACGCGCACCTCGTATTGAGTTTATAGTCAGGAGTGGAGGTGTTAGCATTCTTAGGAGGGTCCCTTAGAGTAATCAATTCGATCTTCAATGGATGTTGTAATGCTTGAGCCAATGACATATTGATCTCGGTGAATTGACGCTTAGGTACGTCTGGCTTTCTTCGTTGTTGTGGGACTTGGTGTAGAGATTCAGAGTATCCGGGGTTCGAGCTTCTGGAATGTGTATCTGATTGGGAAGACCAGAACGGGTCATGCTTTAGACCATATCTGTAGAGGAGTATCAGAACGAGTCATACATTAGACCATATCTGAGGAGGAATATCAGGACGAGCCATACATTAGACTATATCTGTTGAGGAATAGCAGAACGAGTCGTACGTTAGACCATATCTGTTGGAATGTTAGAACGAGTCATACATTGGACTATATCTGTTGAAGGATATCAGAACGAGTTATTCATTAAACCATATCTGAAGGGGAATGTCAAAACGAGTCATACATTAGACCATATCTGATGAATAATGCCAGAACGAGTCATACATTAGACCATATCTGACTGAAGATACCGGAACGGGTCATACATTGGACCATATCTGATAGGGAATACCGGAACGGGTCGTACATTAGACCATATCTGATAGAGAATGCTTGCTTGTTAGAGTCGATGAGTTATTTGACGAAGATTTGGAATGTAAAAGGGCTTGTCAGAATGAATCTCCAGCTCGATTATATCGGAGAGGAATGATTGTCGAGGCGGAACCTGAAAACAAAGTTAGAAATATGCGATGTCATGAATGAAAATGCAATGTTTTCAAGGATCTTTAGGAGTTAAGTTAGCAACATTGGAAAGTGATTTGGTCGCATATTTGTTTGAAGAATTCTGACTCTTGTCTTTGAACATCCTTCTTTGAGAATCAAGCTCACCATATCGAGTGGGTCATCGCCTTTGATTCGAGATACTTCTGAATTTGGAGGTACATGGCCAGAGGAAAGTAAATCCTCTTGCCCCTTGTTAGGTGCTAAACCTTTGAATCGGCAGGTATGTGGCTAGAGGAAAATAAATCCTCTTGCCCCTTGATAGGATTTTAGTCCTTGATAAGAGTACCTGAAATTGTGCGCCCTAAATCCCTAAGATCCTTGAAAGGGTTAGTTAACATGCTATGTTATGATGTCATGATGTAATGCGAGTGCGATGCAATGCATTAAGTAAAGCAATAAGGTCATAAGGACGAGATGTCCTACAGGCAAATCCTGCAAGGAAATAAAAGGTTAAAGCATAAGGTAATGAGGACGAAATGTCCTACTAGCAAATCCTGCAAGGAAATGGAAAGGTTAGATAACAAACAAGTCACACAAGAGTCCTTAAGTTTAAAGGCTTGCATGGAGTATGACCGGGTAACTACCCTTCCCCAAAGGTACTTCTAAGGATAAGGATGATATCAGCAACGGGTTCTACCAAGTTACTCAGAATTGTCAGCCCCTCCAAAGCACCCTCGAACATGGTACATGCATACCACGCAATGATACTTTGAGAGAGAACCTATCTGAGTTGTAGTATCGGGTAGCGACTATGCCCTTAACATGCATCAAGAGTAGTCCCCCCACCACGTTCCTAAAGGCCAAGATGGGTTAAAGGTGACTAAAGGTCCTTGAGCTCCGACGCACCCAAAGATACATGCGTAAACCTCTCTCATGCAAAAGAGGTACACAATAACCAGTGGAGGCCTAACTCAAGCGCGAACTTCATTTTGACCAATCCCAAGCATGCACAAGGGAGGTCTCCATGACTATGCCGCTCCTATCTTAAGGTGCACTCGAATCCGGGTATAGGATTCATCTTCCATTCAATACCCAAAACAACCTTGGAAAGTAAAGCAAGCAAACAAACAATTATTAAAGTGATCCTAAACTTTAAGGTAACCCCTCTTTTAATTCGAAAGCATCCCCAGCAGAGTCGCCAGTTCTGTAACACGGTGAACTGACTTTTTATTAATCGGAATGTCGCGGTTAAGCAAGAGTCGCCACCGACTTTTATTTTATCCAAATATTAGAAAGGCTAAAAGAACAGAAAAAAACCTTTTAAAGAAATTTTGAGTTCAGGGGGTAATTATGCAAAGGGAAGGTGTAAGGCACCCTTTGCATCCATGGTTTTCCATGGGCTCTTAATTGCTTTGCTTGCTCGTTTGTTTAGAGAATGTAGATGAAAGAGATAGGGACTTTAGCTCGTAAATGAGCGTAGCCCTTTTGAAAAATTATGAGAAAGAATATGATGAAAGTTTGAGCATTGCAAGGCAATTGGGGGCAATTACCTTAAACTCAGATGATAGGTCTCTTTTTAGCCTTTCAGAATGAAAGGGTCTATCCTTGCCATAAGAGGGCAGGAAGCCTTTCGTTTGGAGGTTGAAGGGTCATCGAAGTATCCTTTACCATAAGACTGTCCCATGCCATAGAGGGGCAGGTAGTCTAAGGCAAGGACCAGAATAAGCCATCTTTCGTAGGCAGCCAGAAGATACCTCAGCCTTTTTCCGTAGGCAACATCCGAGGGTTGGGGTCATTTGTGTATCGAAGGCAGCATCATTAGGGTCGTGACCTTCCGAGGGTTGGGGTCATTTGTGTATCGAAGGCAGCATCATTAGGGTCGTGACCTTTTTATCGAGGCAACATGGCTGAGGTATCCTCGAATTCGAGGGACGTGGCTTATTCTGCAAAAAACACAAAGGCAACAGGCAACAGGCAACAAGGCAACAAGGCGACAGAGAGGTTACCCCAAAAGGGTGCGTGTGTGCAACAATCACGTGATTATGTTCAGATATTTATCTTTTAATTAGTTATTCTAAGTTGATTACAGGCTTGCACTCCCTAGGATTACTAACCACAACAATCAACAAATAAATATGATTAAAGCAATACGGGGAAGGGGAAAGAGAAACCAGCGGAGGAAAGGGGAGATGAAACCAGCGGGATAATAATACTATAGGTCTAACACAAGTAATAATTAAGATCAAGGTTTAAGGGTTACCGACTATTCGTAGCTTTGGCAATGAGCAAACCCTGAAATTTAGGAAAAAGAAAATAAAATAGAGGTGAGTGCATTATCAGTTCAGAAATCAGGTACGGTTAACCCTATTCAAAATAAAAATAAAAATAAAAGAAAAAGGGTAAAAGAAACTTAGCTTCGATTGATGAAGGTTGATGGGCAAAGGTTTGCCTTGAGCATTGACCCTAAACATTTTTGATTTGATCTGATATGGTACGTAGTCGGAGGTCTATGAGATCCTGTGAAGGAGATTGAGGATGAACTCACGAATATCCCGAGAATGTACCTCGCAATAAACAAAAAAATGGTAGGAATAGGAATGGAACGCAAAAATAATGGAGAAAGAATGATAAAAGATATGAACAAACAGTTATATAAGAAACAAATATTTTTTTTGATAATTTTGATATATAAATGAAAACTAAGTAATTTAATATTTTTGTATTTTTTATATGATAAAGATCTAAACTTAATTAATTGATTAATCTAATTACACATTTTCCTAAAACACATTAAATTGGTTAATCTAACTAAAAAATATATGACGAAAATTTGTCAAAAACAAAATAATTTAAAAGTAAACCCAGTAAACTAAATTAATTAAATTTCAATAGTTAAACTAAAAAATGGATGAGTTATACGTGGAGTTTCTAAACAAAATTAAGTAAATAAATAAACTAATTAACTAATTTTTGTGTTTTTAATTAATAATGGAAAAAATCTAATCACATGTTTGTTTGTTTTTTTTTTATATTTTTGGGTATTAAGCCTATAAGGAAGTGTGCTGATTGATATTAATCTACCTAATAATTTATCTAAACAACCTAGTTAAAGTCAGCCTAATCAAAATAAACAAACACTAATTAATTGAAACAAACTACATGAAAAGGAGATGAATCGGGAAGGGGTGTGCAACCTGGAAAATCGGATTGGACTTTGGGCAGCCTGGCCCAAATCAGCATCACAGCAAACTTCTTTCTTTTTGATTCTGGCTCTGTGTTGGTGGTTGTTTGTACGCGAGTGCCTCGTTCTCCCCCTTCGAATCCTCTTACTCTCTCCATCGACATCTTTCCTTCAAACCTCCATGGGAGGACCTTCAACCGTATCACCCTCAAAAAGACGTCAAAACAACAAAGTCCAAGCATAAATCTCTCATAAAATCCATCCCTCATCATGAATCCGGCGATAGAAATCGCTCAATACAAACGATCAAGATGGATTGGAGATCATATTGCAAGCGAATCGGAAGCTAGAAGAGAAGGAGCGTTGTCCGCCTGGGGATCTATTCCGGCGCTATTGTGATGATGGCGGTGCGATGGGTTGCCGTCGGCTGATAGCTTGCGGATCTGATGTTACGGATCGCCGACGGGGGAAAAGAGGTGGCCGACAGGAGGGATCGCGGCGACCGGCGTTGCTGTTTGTGAGTGAGGTCGTGTTGTGTTGTTGTTACATCAATCGACTTCTTTCATCTTGATTTCCCTGCAAAATAAAAATAAAAACATGTACAAGTTGTTGTTGTTATAGGTTTATGTATTCATGAAATTTGTTAGAATTGTCTGAATTAGCATGAGTTCATAAATATGTATCAGGTTGTGTGGTGAAGAAGCTCGCTAAGCGTTGTTGTTGGATGCTGTCCGGTGGCGGTGTCGGCGGTCAGATTGAAGGGCCTTTGGCGGATCTGTGATCGGCGACGGTGTCGCTGTTGTAGTTGTTTGGATTCGATCTCGTCGACAACAAACTTAGCGGCGTCGACTTTGATTTCCCCTGCTCTTTCAATTTGTGCTTCTGAATGTTTGACATGGATAATTGTGGTTGCTGTAACATGGATTTGTTTGTGTTGTAAAGATTTGGGGATTGAATGGTTTAAAAAAAATGATGAAAGTATGGCGTACGAAGGTTTGGGCTATTGAGTGAAACTTAGTGATGACACTGTGAAAACAAGGCGGTAAGAAAGGTTGGCTTGAAAATATTTACAGGTTTTCTACGTGAAAGAGATATCATGTTGTTATGTCTGTGAGGGAGATACGAGGGAGAGGATATAAGGGTTAGTGTTTGGAATAAGGGTATTTCGTAGGTTAGGATTCGTCCCCCCACCTAGAGCAAATGTTTGTTATATATATACAAGAAAAACAGGTTAACAAAATAGGAAAAAGTTAATTGGAATCCAAATAATTACTTAAAAAATAATCAATCAAATTAATTATTTCTAAAAGTAATTTGCTTGTTCCTCAAGTTGTAAAATATGTTAAAAATCAAAATCAAAACTTCTCTTTTTTTTTTTTTGGATTTTTGAATATGTTATAATATTTTGACTAAAAACAAATAAAAAAGAAAAATTGACTATAAAAAAAATAAATATTTAATTAATTACGAAAATTAAAAATAAAAATGATAGAAAAAGATTTTTTTGTGATTTTTTTAATTAAATGAAAATAAAATTGAAACAAAAGTTAGGAGCAAATAAAAGGCCAAACTGTCAGAAGTGGGATTCGAACTCATGGGCAAATTTTGGGGTATGACAGCTGCCCCTGTTCAATTATCTTAAACCTGAAGATGTAGAGTGGTTTGTATGTCAGTCGGTATCTGAAGGTGGAAGATGATTGAACACTAGAATACCAAGAAATTTGCCCTATTTGAAGTAGGGACTTTTGTCGGAGATGGGCTTGTAGATGCCATCTGGTAGTTGTTGGAGTATGGATTGTTGTAAAATTTCTGCTTTTGTTGTCTTCTTCTTTTTTTTTTTTTTTGAATGTTGAGGAACCGTCAAAGGTATCGACTCAAATCTGTGTTGGGTTATTTAAGGAACCGTCAAAGGTATCGACTTAAATTTGAAGCATATTGTTGAGGCACCGTCAAAGGTATCGACTCAGATATGCGGACAGATTGTATAAGGAACCGTCAAAGGTGTCGACTTATATCTGAAATGTGTTGTTAAGGAACCGTCAAAGGTGTCGACTTAACTCTTGATATATTAAGGAACCGTCAAAGGTGTCGACTTAATACTTGAAAATAGAGGTAGTAGTATCCTGAAAAGTAGAGGTTAGTTTTCTTATGTCATGATGCATGGGTTATGTAATGAATCCCTCAAAATAAATGAGAGCTTTTGCATGTTATGTATGAGTTCATTATGAGGTAATGTATGCAGTGTATGAACATGTTTATGACATATGATATGTGAATATGATTTATGTTGTCTTTGATTAAGAAAGTAGATCTTTATGTCCTTGTAATTGTACTGTCTGATCTTGTCTTGAAGATGCTCAGCTGGGGATTTATGGTTTCAGCTTGGGGATGATCAGTAGTTTGATGTACCCTGATTTAGAGATATTGATAAACCATGTTGGAGAAGAGCAACATGTTGGATGACCGGTAGTGTTGAAGATGTAAGCTCTGTTGGGGAGCCATGTCTTTGTCAGGACGAGTATGTTTTCTTAATGATTACTCTGTGGGGATATGATCTTATGAACCCGGCTATGTGGGGAGATGTGGGTGTCTTGAAAATTGCCCCCAGTTTTATAGTAACTACCATTCCTGGATTTGATTAGGACACACCGCTGAGTATTGATCAAGATGTCAACTAGACTTGCATAGGTTTGCCCCTGCTAGTAGGGACTTTGGAAAGATTCGCCTTGCGAGGACTTTATGAGATGCGTACTATGGGCGACGTGCCCCTAGTAATCATAGGCCCAACACAATGCCCCATGTTGATAGATTCGTATTTACTTGGATGCATGCCCCTGATTTTTTTTGGCATCTTTGAGAGATTCTCGGAATCTTGACCTGATTGCCCCAAATTGATCGGGAAAACGTGTCGTGCCCTTTGTATACATAAGAGACGTTGCTTCTCGGAGTAATCTCATCTATCGGGATGACTTTCAGTCATTAGTTGTACCCTGTGCAAGTTCTTTCTGATGCTAACATTTGAGATTATGTAGCAAAATATGTTTAATAATGAATTCATGAGATGCAATGCATACATCTGTCTTGAGTCTTTGGAAAACACTAAAACAAAAGATGTAAAAGTGTGATATTTGTAAAACATGATATTCGTAACAATGTGATGTTTATAAAAACAGGATATCAACTCAACATTTGTAGTAAACCTTAAGGAGTCGGGATACCTTTTTGGTGACAGTATGCTTTCGAACTAACCATGCTTCAATTAGGACTTTCAAGGGTTGTAACGTGGCTTGGTTCACGGTTTAAGAAACAAAGGATAATGGCTCAAAATTTATTTATACCCATCCCCTTCTTCGTGATGTTCTTCAGTCCTAAGCTCAGTTAATTCAACTTATGCATTCAGGTTCCAAGAGACTTTTTGGATTTGCACCTTTGATAATGATGATGGTTCACAAGCAGAGAGAACTTTTGAGATGGCAGTCACTTCTTCCTTTTGGTAGTCACAACATTGTGTTATTCAGGAATTTATTGACTTTTCTGTTTCATCTTTTTGATATCCCTAACTTTTGCCTGAACTGTCTATTTTGAGCTTACAGTCAGCGGGATGCCTTGATTTTTGCCTAAGTCTTCTTTTGACTTTTAACTTAGCAGGCTTTTCTTTGTGTATATGTTTTTCATTTTTTTTTCTTTTGAAAGATATTGACTGCCTTGCTTAATGATTGATGAACTGTCATTGTTTTTTGATTGACATCTCCAACACTTCTTTGATGTGTGCGGATGAACGCTTGTGATTGAAACCTTTGTTGGAAGGTGTACGGAATGATTCTCTTGAAATAGAATGCACAGCCAAATTAACTGAGAACTACCCTGCCCCAGGTTATGATCAAGGGTTTTAATTAGTAAAAGAAACTTCTACTTCTTAGGCTCAAAGGGGTTAACGAGGGATTAACATCCTTATATCTCCACTGTTTAGGAATTGAAACAATGCCTGTACATCGTCAGCATAGTCTGTTCAAGAGCATACTATATGAGATTACGGTATCGTTCTCGTCATCCTCCCTCAAAAGGCATACAGCTTTAGCAGGAGTCGAGTATCACAAAACATATGCAAAGTAAAGACATAATTTAAAAAGAGTGATAGCGAGATAAATTATTCAAGACAAACATATGCAATGCACTGATGATGATTATTAAAACAGATAATGTCTATCATAAGACGAATGTTTAAACAAACAGAAAAGAAATATGCAAATGAAGATAGATCTAGTGATCCAAAAGTTCGTCCGTTTAGACGTCAATCAGTCTTGTCATGACTAGGCGTAGGAGCGGTGATTACCACAGGAGTTTCAGGAGAGTTGGATTTGATTCCTCCGTCATTGATCAGATCTTGAATCTTTATTCCTTAATGTCCAGCAATTGTTTGTGTAATGTCCAAGACTGTTGAAACGGTACGCGCACCTCGTATTGAGTTTATAGTCAGGAGTGGAGGTGTTAGCATTCTTAGGAGGGTCCCTTAGAGTAATCAATTCGATCTTCAATGGATGTTGTAATGCTTGAGCCAATGACATATTGATCTCGGTGAATTGACGCTTAGGTACGTCTGGCTTTCTTCGTTGTTGTGGGACTTGGTGTAGAGATTCAGAGTATCCGGGGTTCGAGCTTCTGGAATGTGTATCTGATTGGGAAGACCAGAACGGGTCATGCTTTAGACCATATCTGTAGAGGAGTATCAGAACGAGTCATACATTAGACCATATCTGAGGAGGAATATCAAGACGAGCCATACATTAGACTATATCTGTTGAGGAATAGCAGAACGAGTCGTACGTTAGACCATATCTGTTGGAATGTTAGAACGAGTCATACATTGGACTATATCTGTTGAAGGATATCAGAACGAGTTATTCATTAAACCATATCTGAAGGGGAATGTCAGAACGAGTCATACATTAGACCATATCTGATGAATAATGCCAGAACGAGTCATACATTAGACCATATCTGACTGAAGATACCGGAACGGGTCATACATTGGACCATATCTGATAGGGAATACCGGAACGGGTCGTACATTAGACCATATCTGATAGAGAATGCTTGCTTGTTAGAGTCGATGAGTTATTTGACGAAGATTTGGAATGTAAAAGGGCTTGTCAGAATGAATCTCCAGCTCGATTATATCGGAGAGGAATGATTGTCGAGGCGGAACCTGAAAACAAAGTTAGAAATATGCGATGTCATGAATGAAAATGCAATGTTTTCAAGGATCTTTAGGAGTTAAGTTAGCAACATTGGAAAGTGATTTGGTCGCATATTTGTTTGAAGAATTCTTACTCTTGTCTTTGAACATCCTTCTTTGAGAATCAAGCTCACCATATCGAGTGGGTCATCGCCTTTGATTCGAGATACTTCTGAATTTGGAGGTACATGGCCAGAGGAAAGTAAATCCTCTTGCCCCTTGTTAGGTGCTAAACCTTTGAATCGGCAGGTATGTGGCTAGAGGAAAATAAATCCTCTTGCCCCTTGATAGGATTTTAGTCCTTGATAAGAGTACCTGAAATTGTGCGCCCTAAATCCCTAAGATCCTTGAAAGGGTTAGTTAACATGCTATGTTATGATGTCATGATGTAATGCGAGTGCGATGCAATGCATTAAGTAAAGCAATAAGGTCATAAGGACGAGATGTCCTACAGGCAAATCCTGCAAGGAAATAAAAGGTTAAAGCATAAGGTAATGAGGACGAAATGTCCTACTAGCAAATCCTGCAAGGAAATGGAAAGGTTAGATAACAAACAAGTCACACAAGAGTCCTTAAGTTTAAAGGCTTGCATGGAGTATGACCGGGTAACTACCCTTCCCCAAAGGTACTTCTAAGGATAAGGATGATATCAGCAACGGGTTCTACCAAGTTACTCAGAATTGTCAGCCCCTCCAAAGCACCCTCGAACATGGTACATGCATACCACGCAATGATACTTTGAGAGAGAACCTATCTGAGTTGTAGTATCGGGTAGCGACTATGCCCTTAACATGCATCAAGAGTAGTCCCCCCACCACGTTCCTAAAGGCCAAGATGGGTTAAAGGTGACTAAAGGTCCTTGAGCTCCGACGCACCCAAAGATACATGCGTAAACCTCTCTCATGCAAAAGAGGTACACAATAACCAGTGGAGGCCTAACTCAAGCGCGAACTTCATTTTGACCAATCCCAAGCATGCACAAGGGAGGTCTCCATGACTATGCCGCTCCTATCTTAAGGTGCACTCGAATCCGGGTATAGGATTCATCTTCCATTCAATACCCAAAACAACCTTGGAAAGTAAAGCAAGCAAACAAACAATTATTAAAGTGATCCTAAACTTTAAGGTAACCCCTCTTTTAATTCGAAAGCATCCCCAGCAGAGTCGCCAGTTCTGTAACACGGTGAACTGACTTTTTATTAATCGGAATGTCGCGGTTAAGCAAGAGTCGCCACCGACTTTTATTTTATCCAAATATTAGAAAGGCTAAAAGAACAGAAAAAAACCTTTTAAAGAAATTTTGAGTTCAGGGGGTAATTATGCAAAGGGAAGGTGTAAGGCACCCTTTGCATCCATGGTTTTCCATGGGCTCTTAATTGCTTTGCTTGCTCGTTTGTTTAGAGAATGTAGATGAAAGAGATAGGGACTTTAGCTCGTAAATGAGCGTAGCCCTTTTGAAAAATTATGAGAAAGAATATGATGAAAGTTTGAGCATTGCAAGGCAATTGGGGGCAATTACCTTAAACTCAGATGATAGGTCTCTTTTTAGCCTTTCAGAATGAAAGGGTCTATCCTTGCCATAAGAGGGCAGGAAGCCTTTCGTTTGGAGGTTGAAGGGTCATCGAAGTATCCTTTACCATAAGACTGTCCCATGCCATAGAGGGGCAGGTAGTCTAAGGCAAGGACCAGAATAAGCCATCTTTCGTAGGCAGCCAGAAGATACCTCAGCCTTTTTCCGTAGGCAACATCCGAGGGTTGGGGTCATTTGTGTATCGAAGGCAGCATCATTAGGGTCGTGACCTTCCGAGGGTTGGGGTCATTTGTGTATCGAAGGCAACATCATTAGGGTCGTGACCTTTTTATCGAGGCAACATGGCTGAGGTATCCTCGAATTCGAGGGACGTGGCTTATTCTGCAAAAAACACAAAGGCAACAGGCAACAGGCAACAAGGCAACAAGGCGACAGAGAGGTTACCCCAAAAGGGTGCGTGTGTGCAACAATCACGTGATTATGTTCAGATATTTATCTTTTAATTAGTTATTCTAAGTTGATTACAGGCTTGCACTCCCTAGGATTACTAACCACAACAATCAACAAATAAATATGATTAAAGCAATACGGGGAAGGGGAAAGAGAAACCAGCGGAGGAAAGGGGAGATGAAACCAGCGGGATAATAATACTATAGGTCTAACACAAGTAATAATTAAGATCAAGGTTTAAGGGTTACCGACTATTCGTAGCTTTGGCAATGAGCAAACCCTGAAATTTAGGAAAAAGAAAATAAAATAGAGGTGAGTGCATTATCAGTTCAGAAATCAGGTACGGTTAACCCTATTCAAAATAAAAATAAAAATAAAAGAAAAAGGGTAAAAGAAACTTAGCTTCGATTGATGAAGGTTGATGGGCAAAGGTTTGCCTTGAGCATTGACCCTAAACATTTTTGATTTGATCTGATATGGTACGTAGTCGGAGGTCTATGAGATCCTGTGAAGGAGATTGAGGATGAACTCACGAATATCCCGAGAATGTACCTCGCAATAAACAAAAAAATGGTAGGAATAGGAATGGAACGCAAAAATAATGGAGAAAGAATGATAAAAGATATGAACAAACAGTTATATAAGAAACAAATATTTTTTTTGATAATTTTGATATATAAATGAAAACTAAGTAATTTAATATTTTTGTATTTTTTATATGATAAAGATCTAAACTTAATTAATTGATTAATCTAATTACACATTTTCCTAAAACACATTAAATTGGTTAATCTAACTAAAAAATATATGACGAAAATTTGTCAAAAACAAAATAATTTAAAAGTAAACCCAGTAAACTAAATTAATTAAATTTCAATAGTTAAACTAAAAAATGGATGAGTTATACGTGGAGTTTCTAAACAAAATTAAGTAAATAAATAAACTAATTAACTAATTTTTGTGTTTTTAATTAATAATGGAAAAAATCTAATCACATGTTTGTTTGTTTTTTTTTTTATATTTTTGGGTATTAAGCCTATAAGGAAGTGTGCTGATTGATATTAATCTACCTAATAATTTATCTAAACAACCTAGTTAAAGTCAGCCTAATCAAAATAAACAAACACTAATTAATTGAAACAAACTACATGAAAAGGAGATGAATCGGGAAGGGGTGTGCAACCTGGAAAATCGGATTGGACTTTGGGCAGCCTGGCCCAAATCAGCATCACAGCAAACTTCTTTCTTTTTGATTCTGGCTCTGTGTTGGTGGTTGTTTGTACGCGAGTGCCTCGTTCTCCCCCTTCGAATCCTCTTACTCTCTCCATCGACATCTTTCCTTCAAACCTCCATGGGAGGACCTTCAACCGTATCACCCTCAAAAAGACGTCAAAACAACAAAGTCCAAGCATAAATCTCTCATAAAATCCATCCCTCATCATGAATCCGGCGATAGAAATCGCTCAATACAAACGATCAAGATGGATTGGAGATCATATTGCAAGCGAATCGGAAGCTAGAAGAGAAGGAGCGTTGTCCGCCTGGGGATCTATTCCGGCGCTATTGTGATGATGGCGGTGCGATGGGTTGCCGTCGGCTGATAGCTTGCGGATCTGATGTTACGGATCGCCGACGGGGGAAAAGAGGTGGCCGACAGGAGGGATCGCGGCGACCGGCGTTGCTGTTTGTGAGTGAGGTCGTGTTGTGTTGTTGTTACATCAATCGACTTCTTTCATCTTGATTTCCCTGCAAAATAAAAATAAAAACATGTACAAGTTGTTGTTGTTATAGGTTTATGTATTCATGAAATTTGTTAGAATTGTCTGAATTAGCATGAGTTCATAAATATGTATCAGGTTGTGTGGTGAAGAAGCTCGCTAAGCGTTGTTGTTGGATGCTGTCCGGTGGCGGTGTCGGCGGTCAGATTGAAGGGCCTTTGGCGGATCTGTGATCGGCGACGGTGTCGCTGTTGTAGTTGTTTGGATTCGATCTCGTCGACAACAAACTTAGCGGCGTCGACTTTGATTTCCCCTGCTCTTTCAATTTGTGCTTCTGAATGTTTGACATGGATAATTGTGGTTGCTGTAACATGGATTTGTTTGTGTTGTAAAGATTTGGGGATTGAATGGTTTAAAAAAAATGATGAAAGTATGGCGTACGAAGGTTTGGGCTATTGAGTGAAACTTAGTGATGACACTGTGAAAACAAGGCGGTAAGAAAGGTTGGCTTGAAAATATTTACAGGTTTTCTACGTGAAAGAGATATCATGTTGTTATGTCTGTGAGGGAGATACGAGGGAGAGGATATAAGGGTTAGTGTTTGGAATAAGGGTATTTCGTAGGTTAGGATTCGTCCCCCCACCTAGAGCAAATGTTTGTTATATATATACAAGAAAAACAGGTTAACAAAATAGGAAAAAGTTAATTGGAATCCAAATAATTACTTAAAAAATAATCAATCAAATTAATTATTTCTAAAAGTAATTTGCTTGTTCCTCAAGTTGTAAAATATGTTAAAAATCAAAATCAAAACTTCTCTTTTTTTTTTTTTGGATTTTTGAATATGTTATAATATTTTGACTAAAAACAAATAAAAAAGAAAAATTGACTATAAAAAAAATAAATATTTAATTAATTACGAAAATTAAAAATAAAAATGATAGAAAAAGATTTTTTTGTGATTTTTTTAATTAAATGAAAATAAAATTGAAACAAAAGTTAGGAGCAAATAAAAGGCCAAACTGTCAGAAGTGGGATTCGAACTCATGGGCAAATTTTGGGGTATGATAGCAGAGCATGTAACACCCCGATATCCGATACACGCATCAACCGTGTCGGCCAACCGAGCATGTCACCAGCTTAATCAATACTCCCCCTAGGTCCGCTTATCGGCTGCCCATGAAATATTGTTTTTGCCTTCCGCAGGAATCGAACCACGTACCTAGGGGTTAGGGGTGGCAAAACGGGTCGCCTGCCCCGCCCGCCGCCCTCCCCGCCTTAAGCCCGCCAAAAAATGAGCGGGGCGGGCATGCCCGTCAAGTGAAATGGGCATAAAAATCATGCCCGCACCGCCAAGATGGCGGGCGGCGGGCTTGCCCGCCTATTTTTATTTATATTTTTTTCATTTTTCTAATAGATTAATAGTTTTTTTTACCTTTTAATTAAATTTTTCATTTATTTTTTAAAACAATTTTTTCATAAAGCAACTTTTTAACATATTTTACTTAAAAAAATATTACATATATTTACAAATAAATTGGCGGGGCGGGCTATGGCGGGCGGCGGTTTTTGGCGGGGCGGGCTTTGGCGAGCGGCGGACCTAAAATCCCAACCGAACCCGCCATTTTTTGGCGGGTGCGCGGGCCATGGCCCGTTTTGCCACCCTCACTAGGGGTTAAGTACGTATTCATAGCAATTCCTGCTACCAATTGAGCATATATATATATATATATATATATATATATATATATATATATATATATATATATATATATATATATATATATATATATATATATATATATATATATATATATATATATATAACAGCCCGAGCCTTCGGCGTTCCCGGCACTGTCACCTCACGATCTTCTCTACCCCCCTCACTAGTAGAGTTTTTGCCTTTTGTGAGAATCGAACCTTGTACCCTGGGGTTCAAGTACATGTTCATTCCATTCCCACTGTGATGAAAACCTCTTTTTCTGTAACTTCTACGTGCCTCTTCCATTACACAAAAACCTAATTCCTGATTAAAATAAATCTTATTTTCCTTTTCTTTATTCCCTTAATCCAATAATAATATTATTATTATATCTGATGGGCTTAAACATCACACCTCCAATTTGTTATTTAACACACAACCTCAAAATCCAACTTAATTAAATAATCCAATATAATAATATTATTCTTAATATTATTTCTCCGACTAACCGACTAAAATATGACTTTAACTTAATTATCCAAATGCCCCTCTTAAAATCACACTGATAAATCCAACTACTCCGATACATTCTCAAACTTCTTCTAAACCCAATAATGAAATCCTTCAATAATTTAATTAACTAATTAATTAAATTTAGGGTGTTACAACTCTCCCCCACTTAGAATATTTTCGTCCTCGAAAATCTATGCAACACAACCACTCTTAACGTCACATCCCGCTTCAGCTGCGCCACTCTGATCACCCATCTTAATTCACCATCATTATCAAAGTTTCTATCAACTTATACGGTTCGCAAGCTTCAACCAAGTTTCAGATCTTCTTTAGCATCCATCACTTTGAACATCATTAAGATAGCAAGATACGTACATAACATCCAATACAATTCCATATACCATTGTTGAAAGTATTTTTGGATAAATATTTTCGGTAATATATCGTATCCACAGGGATTGGTTAATATCACTGCCGTTCTATAGTTGTTTATTTTGAGTTAGGAAAATTGAGTTGGTTTGTTTTATAATTCTAATAATATCAAAAGTAAACAATAAATTAAAAGCGAGTAATGAACTGTTGTTAACGATTAGAGAAATATGTTGAACCTTAGGGTTCATCAACCTATTCCTATACAATTATCAATTAATTCACAATTGAACAATCTTTTGACTCATTATCTTCACTTATCCTCAAATAAGATTCCATGTCTGCAAATCAAATTAGATAACCTTTACCGGTATGAGATTCGATCTCTCCAAATATCAATAACGATAATAGTAATTAAGAACGATAATTATGAAAACCCAATTACAATTCCATCTCTGCAAATTGCAATTGAATCAATATAGTAACCTAGGGCAAAAGTTAAATCCTTTCTTTCGATCAAAGATTCAACGATAATTTAAGAATAAAAACAAGATTTCTTATTGATAATGAATTCAAATAATTGTTCACAGGAATTAATTAATGGTATTGTATATTCATAGGTTAACTACTACCTTAGATTCAACAAGAGGGGTTTAGCTCTCCATAGACATGAAGAACACACAAAGATTAATGGAAGAATTCATCTTCATCAAAGGAATGTCTTCGCTTGATAGAGAATTGGTCTTCAATTGATGCTTGTGGCTGCACCTTCAGATTGCTCTCCTAATTTCGCTCTTCACAAAAGTTATTTTTCTCTTGGAAGCTAGGGCTTTTAAATAGAAGTTTTGGGCTTTTAACGCCGAGGCCGCGGCGCGGCATCGGACTGGCGCGGCGCGCTTCAAAACAGAGATATTTTCGCGGCGCGCTCTAGGACTCTCGCGGCGCGCTCTTTGCAATTTCACCTTTTTCTTCTGCCTTTGAGACTTCCAGCTCTCTTTCCTCCTCATGTTCTTCTCAAGCTTCAATTCAGCTCTAAATCTGCAACAATAACACCCACAAGTGATTCGATTTGCTTTACGCACGAACTAAACTTGTTCAGTTCAATTCTTAATAAAAACCTATGGATTTATCACAATTTGCATTAGTTTAGAGAAGAAATCACTTATATTAACACATGAATTTACCATTAATTTACTCCTAACAAACTCTCCCCAACTTAGAGTTTTGTTTGTCCCTAAACAAAATTACTTACCTCCAGCAAAGTCTACCGACAATCAAGCAACAAGTTTTTTCAAAAAGTTTTTCTCAAGTGGTTCAATCCAGTAACTAAGTCAAATACTCATCTTCTGCCTGCAAACTCAGAATATACACATGAAACAAACTTTGAAAGCAAATTACCTCCAGAAGTTCAAAACACTACACAATTGTAATTGAATCAGCACTAATCACTCTCATCAACAAGTATGATGAATAAAAGAGGGGTTAAACACTCATCCAAACAATTAAATCAACAAAGATCCATATCATACGTTCACCAAATTGTCAGCATCAAGTCTTGTGGAATCTGAGAATCAGAAGGTCTTTCTCGGGTTGTAATGTGGTTTAAGATTCAAAGAAAAGAAGATATTCAAGGGTTGTTCCTAATCTAGGGTAGCATCCAAATCATAACTCCTTCCTTCTTCTCTATAACTTTAATTCTCTTACCCGTTCATCTTTTTCCATTCGTAGCTTGGTTTTTCTTTTTCACTTTTTTTTCCAACAACCGTTATATTCAAACGTTGATCTTTTTCCATCAATTCTCTTCTTTCTTTTTCAAGCTACGACTTCTTTAATCTTTCACCAATTACCACATGTACTTCCTCTTCTTTTGAATGTGACTCTCCCCAACTTGGAGGTCAACCTGTATTTAGATTATATGAATGCTCCCCTACTTTCTAAAAAGGTCAAAGAGAAAACACATCACCAAATTTTTTGGTTGATGGTCCAGAACAAAACTTTTTATTGAGATCAAAACTCACCAGCTATTTCCTTGGTGCATATTATGATACTTACCTTGACCTCAGGCTCAAAGAATGGTTAGCAAAGGATCACACTCTCACAGAAGAAAATAATTTTTACGGTGGCGTCGGCTCAAAGAACTCTCAAATTCAAACAATTGCCTAAATCACTTCCACAGATTTCCACAGACGATGCAACAACCGGTTTAGCATGATACGAACAAGTCAAAATAATCGATGGTCTCCTGCATATAGTAAATAATGGAAAGCTTTCCTCACAATGGTTAAGGCTAAGCTGATCCAATAAACAATGTACCATAAAGAACTTCTGACAGTATTTACTAACACCTTAAGTTTCATTGCACACATTAAGAGTTTGAGTTTGAAAATTCATACCTGCTTTGTTACTTATTGAAAAAGTAAGTGAACTAAAAAAAATTCAAAATTTTTCACATTTTCACCTCACTCACTACCACTTTCACGCATGTTGCTCCATTGTTGGTACTTTGCTTGAGGTTTTCATTATGATGTGGAACTACTCACTCTAAATTGGGAATAAAAGAAACAATAAACAAAAAATTGAAAAATGCAAAAGAGTAAATCCACCCCCAAACTTGAACTAAACATTGACCTCAATGTTTCAGAATAAGCCCGGGAGGGTTAACTCACAAAGGGTATTGCCATATCAATTGATTCTTCCTAGCTTTCACCAGAAAGGGTCCCCTTATTATTTCCTGAAATAAAAATAAGCAAAACAAAATAAAACATTAGCAGTGTGGGTTACCTCCCACGAAGTGCCTCGTTTAACGTCGCATGGCTTGACGGTTCATGATTGAATCATCAACCATTGTCTCGTTTCCTTGGTACTTTTCTTACCAATGTTAAACCCCAAAAGTATTTAAAGTTTGCTTGTTTGGCTTCTTCATCCTTAATTCTTACCACTTCAACTCGCGATCTCTCTTCCTTCATTGAGGTAATTTGTTTTGTCCTCTCCTCGAGAGAGATAACCTCCTTATCCGTTAATTTCTTCTTCTGTGAGAACCTATCCTTGGTGAATTTGACACATTTTGGCTTTAACTCTAAACCTTCTAAAAATGGGATGGTGATTTGCAACCGGCTAAACGTTTCCATTGGCCGAAAGTAATGACTCTCATTCCCTTCTTTATAAGGAACTTGTAGAGGAAGTAATTTCAATGAGAGTTTATGCTCCTTTGCATTACTACTCTTATTCAACTCTAAGTCCACCATATTCTCTTTTGAAAAAGTTTCAACTTTTGAAGTTTCTAACTCATTCAGGACTTCTTTGATTATATCCTCCTTTTTTGTTCCTTCGACGTACACATTATCTACTTTTTTAGGAGGTCTTGGATAAGGTAGCTTCATTGAAAGCTCATACTCAACTTCTATATTTTTCTTGAAGTTTACATACTCTATATTATCCTTTTCAACAACATCTTCCTTGTCATCAATTTCCTCCTCCACTCTCTTATTTTCAACATCCTTGTTTTCGACTTCCTCATCAACCACTTTTACACTCCTTATAGAAGTAGCATTGCAGGTTTCTACACAAGTCATAGGATTTTGAAAAGTTGAGGCCTGACTTACGTTTTGCTCGGTGAAGAATTTGGTAAGTTGAACATCTTGCGTTTCCCGGTTTTGTTGAATGGCTAAAGAGAATTGCATGAATTGGTTCATGGTTTCCTCTAACTCAGAGGGTCCTCTTTGATAACCTTGATTATAGTGTGAAAACCCTTGTTGTTGGTATTCATGGTTAGCCATATGATACTCCATCGTATCTTCCGGTGTGCACCATCCGATATCATGAAACTCATTAACTTGAGGTGTGAACTGTGACACACTTTGAAGGAGATACTCCATTTGTAGAATTAGGATCTCGTTTTGAGCATGAATCGCAACATTTATATTTGGGTCAAACATTCCGACAAACACAAATCTACACAACTAGCACACAAGTGAAATAACAAGAAAAATAATAATAATAAAAAAATCAAAATTAAAAAACTATTGCAATAACAAAATCTAAAATAAAGTAACTAACTAAAAATCTAAAAAAAAGGCACTAAACTAAAAAATCTAAACTAGAGTAACTAACAAAAAAATTCTAAAATAAATGAACTAAACTAAAAATCTAAAATTGAGTAACTAAACAAAAAATCTAAAATTAAGTAAATAACTAAAAAATCTAAAATTAAGTAAATAGCTAAAAATAATATAACTAAAAATAAGGAAATAACTCAAAAATAAAAAACTATTGCAATGCGTGCAATATTGACACCAATCCCCGGCAACGGCGCCAATTTGTTGAAAGTATTATTGGGTAAATATTTTCGGTAATATATCGTATCCACAGGGATTGGTTAATATCACTGCCGTTCTATAGTTGTTTATTTTGAGTTAGGAAAATTGAGTTGGTTTGTTTTATAATTCTAATAATATCAAAAGTAAACAATAAATTAAAAGCGAGTAATGAACTGTTGTTAACGATTAGAGAAATATGTTGAACCTTAGGGTTCATCAACCTATTCCTATACAATTATCAATTAATTCACAATTGAACAATCTTTTGACTCATTATCTTCACTTATCCTCAAATAAGATTCCATGTCTGCAAATCAAATTAGATAACCTTTACCGGTATGAGATTCGATCTCTCCAAATATCAATAACGATAATAGTAATTAAGAACGATAATTATGAAAACCCAATTACAATTCCATCTCTGCAAATTGCAATTGAATCAATATAGTAACCTAGGGCAAAAGTTAAATCCTTTCTTTCGATCAAAGATTCAACGATAATTTAAGAATAAAAACAAGATTTCTTATTGATAATGAATTCAAATAATTGTTCACAGGAATTAATTAATGGTATTGTATATTCATAGGTTAACTACTACCTTAGATTCAACAAGAGGGGTTTAGCTCTCCATAGACATGAAGAACACACAAAGATTAATGGAAGAATTCATCTTCATCAAAGGAATGTCTTCGCTTGATAGAGAATTGGTCTTCAATTGATGCTTGTGGCTGCACCTTCAGATTGCTCTCCTAATTTCGCTCTTCACAAAAGTTATTTTTCTCTTGGAAGCTAGGGCTTTTAAATAGAAGTTTTGGGCTTTTAACGCCGAGGCCGCGGTGTGGCATCGGACTGGCGCGGCGCGCTTCAAAACAGATATATTTTCGCGGCGCGCTCTAGGACTCTCGCGGCGCGCTCTTTGCAATTTCCACCTTTTTCTTCTGCCTTTGAGACTTCCAGCTCTCTTTCCTCCTCATGTTCTTCTCAAGCTTCAATTCAGCTCTAAACCTGCAACAATAACACCCACAAGTGATTCGATTTGCTTTACGCACGAACTAAACTTGTTCAGTTCAATTCTTAATAAAAACCTATGGATTTATCACAATTTGCATTAGTTTAGAGAAGAAATCACTTATATTAACACATGAATTTACCATTAATTTACTCCTAACAACCATTAACAAGAGATTAAGGGTGATCAAGTCCTCAATTTGTCAATAGATATCCAACAATCATAATGGAGTATAACCATCATTAATGACTACAACGGTGTTCCTCTAAACTTATACTTACTAAAAGTACCATACTTCAACAATTTCCAAGATCATCCGAACACGCTAACACCAACGTCTTGTAGCTACATACTACTACACATCCTATGATAATATCCAATCAAAATTCCTTTATGCTTTCATCAACACTTCATATCCTTGAAATCCTATTCTTCGCATTCCCAACAACTTCAACAACTCTTATAATTACTTACTAATAATCCAAAACAAGATCTACAACAATTCGTCACTTACTCATTGTTCTTTCGGCAACAACTTACACAATAGCCACTCAAATAAAAACTTCTTAGTCCATTAACAACATAGACTCCATCTTATAACAATTATCCTTTTTTTCCAAGACACTCCAACTTGTTCGATAACTAAAATCTTAAATCCATGATACCTTCGAATTCAGGAAACAACAAAGCTTCAACATCACTTGCACTATCGCCAACTACAACACACCAACATCCTACAACTGAATATATTCGATAAGCACCGCTTCTCCCCCGCTTAGCTTCAAACTCACACTTGCAACAAAAAACTAGAAAGCAACAATTACCGACAATGTTTCACACACTTGTCGCGTATAGAGAAATAAACAACAATAGACAACATTGGCCGGACAGATCGACCTGCTCTGATACCACTAATGTAACACCCCATTTTCTACCCGGTAATTATAACAAAACCAGAGTGTGGAAAATTTTAAACATCATACACGAGGCATTACATTTTTAACTTAAATCCACAAATAACCTGTATTTCATTTATCTTTGATACATAGCATTCGGTATCTACAACTTTAAAATTATAATTCATACATAAGTTTATTCAACTAAATCAAACTTCAACTTATAATTATTCATCAACTTTTATTCAACTAAAAACGACTTAAACCACAGTAATTACTTCTTATTATTCAACTTGGATTTCAACAGCTATAATAATAACACGACAACAAAACAACAAATACAATTATGATCCCATCCCGAGTGCTACGTATCAGAGCAAGACACCAACTCGACTAACAGCAACTAAAGACTTCATAAAATCACTTCAAAACTTCCACTGCTATCTTGAGTACCTCTCCATTTCCCATGGTAGGGAAACATCATTCAGAAGGGGTAAGATATCGAAAAATATAAACAAAAGTATGATAATTAATATATTAGATCAGATCATACAATTATAACAACCATCAACAACAACAATTATCACAATAATTATTTTAACTATTTTAACTATATCAACAAAAACTTCACAACGACGCAAAAATGAGACATAAACTATGCAAATGCATGTGGTACCATTTGGAGCAGAACTCCCAACTTAAACATATGCTAGGTTATCGAGGCATTTCACCAAGGCATAAGCCTTCAACGTGGTGCCATTAAGGCCAAGACATAAGCCTTCAACTTTTCAACATGGTGCCATCAAGGCCAACTTAATCATGCAGTGTATGCCATGCGACTTCAACTTCAAGAACAAATACACAACAATACAACAACAACATCAACACACGACAACAACAAAACAACAACTTAAACATGCATCAACTGCATCAACTTAAATCAACATTGGTCATCAGACCTGCAACTCAAACATGTCCATAAATCGGTACAATTCAACTGATCAACAACAACTTATAATCAACAACATCTCAACAACAACGACATTATTTAACAACAACAAAATCAACAAGAAATATTCAGAATAACACATTCAATAACAACTCATCAACAACACAATTCCATCAACCGGAATAATTCAACTGCACCTGCAAATCACATTATTCGACATAATATTCAACAAAACAACCAACCACAATTATCTACTCGCATACACGAACTACCCCGTAAATTTTCATTCGATTCCGAGCAACTAAATCGACCGAGAATGTATTACATGGCTATATGAATATGAAGCAGTTAAATATATATGTTTATATGATATCGATACAATAATATATATATATATATATATATATATATATATATATATATATATATATATATATATATGAATGGATTTTCATCTAATTCATCCTAATTTTCCACAGAACCATTCAAAATCGACAATTTTGGCAACACAGCTATCAAAACCAATTCAACAATTTAGCAACATCGCAATAATTCATATACCCTAATCCCACATACCAATTATCATAATCCCGGTTATAAGAATCGAACCCCATCCTTACCTTGGATTGGAGATCGTATCTAATATCCGATCGAGTGCAAGCCTTTGCCCTCTTTGCCTTTTCCCTGAAATTAACGATCAACTTTTCCTCTGCCAAAACCCCGCTCCTCTTTATCCCCTAGGTACGTGGTTCAATTCCTGCGGAAGGCAAACACAATATTTCCTGGGCAGCCGATAAGCGGACCTAGGGGGAGTATTGATTAAGCTGGTAACATGCTCGGTTGGCCGACACGGTTGATGCGTGTAGCGGATATCGGGGTGTTACAGAGCACAATTTTGAATAAGTCTCGCCAAACAATATTATGGGGTTAATATTATAATTGTTTTTATTTATTATAATGAATAATTTTTGAAAAATAACACGTGACTCCGTACACAAAAGGGGTGAATGGTGGAGGTGGGTGACACCAGATCCATACACCTTATTATGGCAGCTTTTGAGGAGTTTTCATGCTCAACGTGATTGATTGTAAATCCTACAAAACACAAGGTTTACTATGGTAATATTGATGACAAGACAAAGCTGGAGATAATTTTTTTGACAAAGTTTAATGAAGGTCCTCTCCCATTCAGATATCTTAGAGTGCCACTAACTAGTAAGAAACTCTCTGTGTATCATTGTATGTTATTAGTTGATAAAATAGTAGAAAGGGTGAAACATTGGAGTGTAAGGTTTCTTAGTTATGCATGCAGAATGCAACTAATCAAGAGTATGATATTTGCAATTACTAACTATTGGATGCAGTGTGTAACCTTTATGTGGAGTGGTGGAAAGATAATTACAAAGAAGTTTTTGGTGGCTTGGCACAAGGTCTATACTTCCGAAAACCAGGGCAACCTGAACATTATATCCATCCAGGAATATAATAAAGCTAACTTAATCAAACTCTTGTGGAATCTCAGTGGAAAATTTGATAGCCTTTGAATCAAATAGGTACATTGTTACTACATAAAAATGATAATATAATGGTTTTTCCCATTAGAAGAACATGATCTTGGATAATGAGAACCATTTTGAAACAAAGACACTTGCTGCAATAGAGACAACTTTGGCAATCTGCAACTTGAGAATACATTTCAAACTAGGAAGATGTATTTAATTTTAAAGGAGCCCCGCCAAATTGTTCAGTGGAGGAAGATAGTCTGTAACAATTTGGCTAGACCAAGAGCCATCTTTGGGCTTTGGATGGCTTGTTATGATAGGCTGACATTGACAACAAAGGAGAGATTGCATAAATTTGGCATAATTGAAAATGATAAATGTTGTTTCTGTGAGCAACAACAAACTCTGCAAAACCTGTTGTTTGACTGTTCAAATATGAGAAGTATATGGCTAAAGGTATTAGAATGGTTGCACATCAAGCATATACCAGGAGGTTGGCACAAATAACTCTAATGGATCATGACAGGATGCAAAGGGAAAGGTTGGATGGCAAAAGTTTTGAAGTGTGCTTTTACTCAAACTATTTTATGAATGTTGGAAATATAAGAATTCTTATTATTTTGGAAACACAAATAGCAACACCAACATACGGGATTACATTATAGATATCATTGTATATAGAACATGGGCCAAGCCTAAGTTAAGATATCACATTGTAAATTTAATGATGCCTTAGTTAGAAGGTTTTTCGTGTTTGTAGGTTTTGGTTAGGCTGAATCTTGAAGATCGCCTTGTTTGTAACTGTTTTGATTCAATATCAATTTATATTTGATTCTAAAAAAATCATTGATTTAAAACAAAATCATTTTCGAAATGAGAATTTAAAAATATTTTATTAAAAAACGTTAGAATAAGCAGGACAAAAATTGAAGTAACGAAATTCAATAGAAAATAAAAGAAATAAGGGAAGAAAGGACAATACTAGAAATTATAGAGGTTCTATCTAAAAAAGTGACTTACTCATTTCTCCAAAAATTTATCTTTGAGAATATCCACTATTTACTTGAGAGCTTTTAGAAGATTAAGTTCATGATCTCCCTTATACAAGGAAATGAAGTTTCAAGCTAACTTCCAATCAAACAACAAACCAGGGCTTGTAACAGTTAGTTTTCAATTCAAACATTAAACAAAGCTTCGAGCGGTTAGTCTCTAAACCAAACTGAGATACATATCTGAAGTTACCATTTTTGTAAAAAAAGTTGAGGTTTATTTGGAGATACATATCCGGAAAGTAACCTACTGATATGATAAGGTTTCTAAGGTACAAAGTGACCCAATACTTATATAAATAAGATGTCTCTCAACCCATTTTTCTACACAAAAATAAATAAATAGAGAATGAGTTCATATCACCACCTTCCATTTAGGGTAATTGAAGAAACATCCCCTGGAAATCTGATATCCAAACTGAATACTCTCTTGCGTTATCCAAAAAATCGCAGAGTTGTCAAACTCGAGTATCAGTCACCCTCGTTTGACAGAGAAGAAAAGATACATTTCACCAACTTTAAATTGAAGACGAATGAAGATTTAAAGGGTATATGAAGTGTTTTTCTCTGTTATGAATCAAAGGATCCGATTGAAGTGGATGCGAGGATTCAAAGATTCGTCGAGGATATAATCATTATGTTGCAACGTCCCGGCTATAACAATATGTAATGTTGAATTTATTTTAGGGTTTAATATACTATGCCCCCCTGCCATTAGGGCGAGATTCAGTTTTACCCCCCTGAAGTTTTTTTTTTTAATCCGCCCCTTATAAAACCAAAACATCAATTTTACCACACCCTATTACCACATATGCTGACTGTGTAGTTGACTAAGACATAAGTGACATTTTTTTTAATGCTGACTGGGTAATAAATAGACATGTGGCATATTTTAATTGGAAACAAATTAAAAAAACAGCTTATTTACATATGTTATTTCATATAGTTAATCAAAACAGTATATAATTAACAAGAACTTATATAACAATCAATTATGTCATATTTCAAAGTGCACCTTCCAGCTACATCATTGGAAGAAATCCCACCGTCTTTCTTCACTGAGACATCTATTGAAGCTACCCTTACATCACGAAACGAATTTGAACTATGAGAAGAACCATAACATGTTGAATCCAAATTTTCAGCAGAAACACCACCTTCAAAACCCTTTTGAAAATGGCCCAAAACATGTTGAATCCTCTCGGGTTATGCGTGATTTGCCGAGAGGTATCAATATCTATTGCTAAATCTTATACTGTCAACATATGAAGTTGTTGAAGAAGATGAAGTGAGGTAATCGTGATTTGAATTGTTCTCTCTGAGATATTGATGTTCATACATTCACTAAATCATACCAGCCCTGCACATTTCAACTTCCAGCAATTGGCAGCAACCTGTAAACAATTACACATTCAGATTCCATACAGCAACAAAAAAACAGAGCTTCAAACTTATATAAAGAAGCTATCTCCCTAAGATGCAGCTTCACGCCATTTCCCCCCTCCTTCCTTCATTCAAACCATCATCTTCTTCAATCCCTGAATTCTTCAGAACCATTTCTCACCACCACCTTCTATCTCCATCTTCACCATTCATTTCTAGAGTCAGCACCATTTCCACCCTTTCACCATTTTCTTCATTCTTATCGATTCATTCTTCACCATCTCTCCTTTCAACCTCCCATTCTCTTCTTCTTCACCCCTCACACCTTCAATCTTCTCCACCCAATCACCATAACCTTCCTCTTCATCCTTCAATTTGAGAGACAAAAACAGAATAAATCTTCAACAGAAATTGCAAGAAGAAATTGGTAACAGAATTGAAATTGAAGAGGGATCGTAACAAACACTTCAATTACCTTCATCTCTCTCAATTTCAATCCTTCCTTTTCTTCAATGAAACTCTAAAAAAAACTCCGCAGAGACATTCATCGATCTCTATCCTTCATTCTCCGATCGAAGCTTCCATTCTCGTTCATCTTCAATTCGGCGCCAGAAACGTAAGCGGCTTTAACATCTCCGCCGAAACCACAACAACGTTCGTCATCATCATCACCACACTCCAATCTATAAACGCCAACCACGATTCAGAAACGAAATGAGATATGAGAGGATGAGGTGAGAAGAGTGAAGACCGGAGCGGTTTTGTTGCGGTGTTCGTCCGTCTTCGCCGAGGAAAGAGCAATCGTCGTCGTTAATTTGCGGGAGAGAGCTGAGAAATCACCAACACGTTTGAACCCTAATCCCTTTTGCCACATCATCCAAAGTCAAAGTCCAGTCAGCAAATGTGGTAAAAGGGTTTGGTAAATCCAGGTTTTGGGTTTTATAAGGGGCGTTTGCTAAAAAAAAAACATTCAAGGGGGTCAAACCGAAACTCGCTATATTGGCAAGGGGGTGAAGTATATTAAACCCTTTATTTTAATGACTATCTATGTAATGTTGAGAGTTTTAATTTAATGTCAAGTTGGTGTTGATGTTTGTTTCGTTTTCAGTTCAATGATACTGTCATGTTTTTTATTATTGTTTGATTTATACTATCAGACCATTTTTAGAGATACATCTCCGAAATATACCATTCCAGATACATCTTTGAATTAACCTTTAGTTACAATTAAAAAATGGTGCCAATTTCTTGAGAAATCATTTGGTTGTAGGCAATTTGAGACTAAGCATAAAAAAAAATTAGAAAATTGTGTGTTCGAAGTAAGGGTTGTTAACGGTCCGGTCCGGTCCAGTCCGGTCTGGATATTTGCTATCCCGAGAACCGGACCGAAATAGTAATCGGGTAAATTCGGACCGGACCGAAACAGTGATGGACCATTTTTTTGGACCGAAATCGGACCGTTACTTCGGATATCCAACAAAAGTATCCAATAAATATCAAATATAGTATCCATTTTTGGTATCGGATAAAAAAATTATCCATTCCCGGACCTAATAACATTTTGGCCGGTCCATTGGTTCGATTCTACCGATCCGATTTCTGGTTCAATTCTCGGATTCAGAGGTCCAAAAACAATCCTAGTTCAAAGATATATCTCTTAAACTAAGAGTGTTTTTTATTTTTCGCTAAAGACATTAATGCATAGAAAAATTCCCAATTAAAAAAAGAAAAGAAAAGCCTATCCATTACAATGCTCGTCTTACACTTGGGCTTCTCATATTTGGGCCAACAGTACATTAGTTCACGTGTTACACGCAAGAAAATAGAAACAAAACGACACAACACCGCAACAAAACCAAAGATCTACCAAACACAAAGACCTAGAACAAGTTATCAAGCTCTTGAAGATGAAGAATCTCCGTACACCCAGTTTCTGTTAAACAAACTGAGTTTCTCTTCTTGAATCATTTCATTACCCTTATAATCACATTATTCTCCCAAAAAACCCCTCACCCATTTATTTTAATTTTAATTTAATCTTACCTTCCATATTAACACACACACTCTCTCTAGAATATTCGATTAATTAGTGATAAATAAACTCAATTATTATTATTACTATTACTATTAGATAATAATAATAACAATAATAACACCACCGTTACCCTTTTTCTTCTTCTCCTTCTCTACCCTAACGGTTACCGTCACATATGGGCGAAGAAACACAACTTCAACCACAATCCCTAACCGGAACTCAAATTCAACCGCAATCTCAGCCACAACTGGAGGTTTCGGTTTCGGTTTCTTCCGATCACATCATCAACGCCACCACCGTCGTCGGAGTCGACGGTATTATCCCCGTTGAGTCCGAACTCAGCAATGTTCCTCCACACACAAACTCACCGGCAACCAAAATCCCTCTCCGTCCTCGAAAGATCCGGAAAGTTTCTCCGGACCCGACAACCTCCGAATCGCAAACGGAAATCCCTAAACCGGTCAATTCCGGTGGGAAATCGAATGGACGGGGCAACAGCAACAAAGCGGTTCAACAACAACAACAGCGAGAACGAGCCCTAGCGCTTCCGAGGATTGTTGCTAGATCGCTTTCGTATGAAGGTGAGGTTGAGATGGCGATTCGTTACCTTCGTACTGCTGATCCGCTGTTATCTCCTCTCATTGATATTCATCAACCGCCTACCTTTGATAGTTTCCATACTCCGTTTCTTGCCCTAACTCGAAGCATTCTTTATCAGCAACTCGCGTTTAAGGCTGGAACTTCGATTTATACGCGATTTATTGCTCTCTGTGGTGGTGAAGCTGGTGTTGTTCCGGAGACTGTGCTTGCTTTGAATGCTCAGCAGCTTCGTCAAATTGGGGTTTCTGGGAGGAAGGCGAGTTATCTACATGATTTGGCTAGGAAGTATCAGAATGGGATACTTTCTGATTCCGCCATTGTAAATATGGATGATAAGTCGCTTTTTACGATGCTGACTATGGTGAATGGGATTGGGTCTTGGTCTGTTCATATGTTTATGATATTCTCGCTGCATAGACCGGATGTTCTTCCGATTAATGATCTTGGTGTTCGGAAAGGGGTTCAGATTCTTTATAATCTTGATGATTTGCCTCGGCCGTCTCAGATGGAGCAGTTGTGTGAGAAGTGGAGACCTTATCGGTCGGTTGCTTCGTGGTATATGTGGAGGTTTGTTGAGGCGAAGGGAACTCCTTCGACGGCAGTGGCTGTTGCTACTGGGGCTGGATTGCAGCAGCATCAGATGGAGCATCACCAACAACAGCAACAGCAGCAGCAGCAGCATCCTTCGCAACAACAGCTTATGGATCCCATGAATGGCATGTTTAATATTGGGTAAGATGGTGTGTGTGAGTTTATTTGAAATAGATCGATTTGAAAAGGCGGGAAAGTTGTTTGCTTAAGGTTGCTGATATTGCTGCTAATGGCTATCTACAATAGTCATCAAATATTTTGATTGAGAGCTTTCATTTCATAATGTGTTGCTCACCCTTTTAGGTAATTCAGGAACTATAGAAAAATGTAGAATACATGTCATTGGAAATAACATCTTTGCCTTTTGAGCTTTGGTTTTCTATGATAACTAGATACGATACTTTCTTGCTTGGCTATCTTGTTATCTGTTTTTGTCAATATTGTTAAATAGCCGTTATAGCATTACTATACCGCTATTGTGAAGCAGAATTTGGACAAACAGCTATTGTCCGTGACATGCCGAAGTCTATAATGGCTATAAGTGTAATGGCTGCATTCTTTATTAGAAGATGCTTTCAAAACAGCCATTATCTGTTTTTGTCAATGTTGTTAAATAGCCGTTATAGCGGCACTATCCCGCTATATTGAAGCAGAATTTGGACAAACAGCTATTGTCCGTGATATGCTGAAGTCTATAATGGCTATAGGTTTGTATCGCCTGTTGTTCGTTTATTACAAAATGCTTTTTAAACAACGCCATAAGTCTATAACGGTTATAGCCTTTAACAGCGCTATAGCACTATTGCATATCAGAATAAATAATCCGCTATTTTAATATGCACAGTTTCATATATCTTTTAAGAAATTATAATGACAAAATTATAAATTCTTCTGTACGATAACAATCTTTTAAGAAAAAAAATTACAAATCATCTAAATTATGATTTTTAATGAAAAATCGTAAATTTTTAAATAGAATTTTCGAATTGAAAAATTGCAAATTCTCTCTACTATAAATTTTAAATATAAAAAATTGTAAACTCTATCGACCAAAATTTTTTAATAGGAAAATTGTAAACTCTCGCTAGACTATAATTTTTAACAAAATTTGTCCCTTGATCAGAATTTGTCTCTGATATCATGTATCGAGAAAGTAGAAAAAAAAAACTACGCACTCGTGAAAGCTTACTCACAAAAGAAATTAAAAAAACAAAAATAATCAAAAATAAAACTCACAAATTTATTATTCAACATGTAATATTTACCACAACAAAATTACAAATTTACTCATATAATTGTAATTTTTCAAGGAAAAAATTACAAACTCTCTAAACTACAATTATATAATGTAAAAATTGTAAAATCCTCTCAATTACAATTTTTGGATGAAAAACGGAAAAATCTTTCAACTACAATTTTTAAACGAAAAAATAATAAATCCTCTCAACCATAATTTTTGATACTGAAAGATTGAATGCTACTAGACCTCATAGTTGTGTGTTACTTTCTAGTGAATAATATTATTTTGGAAGAAAAAATTAAAAATTTCAATTGGTAACTGATAAGATTTAGAAAGATCAATTTTTAAACACTTAAAGATTAGAAAATATTAATATAATAATCAAAGTATCATCTTTAAAAATTATTTTTGACAAAACTACAAATAGTGTATCATCTTTAAAATAAGTTTCGTTCATGAACCATAATTATCGATGGACTAATAAGGTGGACTCTTGGTAAGGTGATGTGGATCACTAATATAGTTGTGCAGAGATGGACATATAGAATTAGTACTTAGATACTGAAGTTAATACTGAAGTCAGAAAACGATGAAGAGAGAAATGAATGGATTAAATTAATGTATACATCAAAATTTCAATTTTTTTTTCCTATTTCATTTTGGAGTGAGCAATTCAGTAACATGTAACATTTGCATATTAAAAAAAAAAAACATTCTTTGATTTTTTGGGTTAATTGATGGAACATGTTTCACCATACAAAAATAGAATATTTTCCATATTGAGATTAGAAGATCCTTTTTTATGTCCATCTCAAGGGTGGGGTGAAGAAGGAACTTATCATTAGATTCCATGAAGACATTCAGCATTTAAGTTATATAAGTGTCTCTTTCTGATAAATTATCACTGAAATAAGGATTGATGCATCTCGTAACACGTCTTTAATCTGAAGTGTCGGTAAATATGTTACAGAGGTAAAAATCAGGCCATCCATTGCTATATAAAGGGTAGCTAGCAATAACACTCTCCTCAAACCTTAGATATACTTTAATATGGCTTCGAGCTCGAATTGGACAGCAAAACAAAACAAAAGATTTGAGAACGCATTGGCAATGTTGGAGAAGGATACTCCAGATCGTTGGCAGAAGGTGGCTAGAGCTGTGGGAGGAAAGACAGTTGAAGAAGTGAAGAGACATTATGAGAAGCTTGTTGAAGATGTGAAGCTGATTGAGGAAGGTCATGTTCCACTGCCTAAGTACACAAATAATGGTTGCAATTACATGATGGATCAAGAAAAAAGGTTCTTAATTATAATTAACTTTTTAATTAGTACTTCAATAATACTAATTGATTTTTGTCGTTATTTCTGGCTATAGTTTGATTTTTATTTATCATGCATGATGCAGGATGAAGGCTCTAAGTCTCCAGTAATGATTATGAAGGACTTGTTCAATAAAATATTACATTTGCCATATTTTGTTTCTCTCTGTGAAGTAACAGGGCCATGTATTTGTATTTCCTGTATTTCCGTATACAATTGTAAAAAAATAATGCATTTACTATATATGCAAAGATGAAGTTAACTAATAACATGTTAATTGGTAAATGATATATAAAACATTGGGTACACACACGTTGTCACACATTTATCTTTCTTAAATATAAATGATAGCGATTAAATTTACAATATCATTACTGTAGCCGTTAAATTTTATCGGGTTCGGGTATTCCATGAAAAAATATGAAAGGTCAAACACACTATCGAGGGGCAAGCTGCCCCGCAAAGCATCCCTCGAAATAGACAATGAAGTCGCTTGGATATCTATAATATGTCATCTGACTGAGTTTCATCGAGATGGACTAATTCCCACAATCCACTTAACCAATAGACATGGGAGATGATGTATTAGACTGCAATAGAATAATAAAAGTCAAGGAGGATAACCACCTCCCTCCATGATTTAAGGAAGGACAACTTCCTTCCTTCCCTCGTATATGATAAAGGAGTGAAGATAATTGTTCGAACAAAGAATCACAAGAATGATGATTTTTAATGAGAGGGAGAGAATGAGAGAGAGTAATCATTGAAGGTGAAAATAGTGAACTTTTATATTATTAAAATATACATTTATATAGAGTGAGGTGCAAGTATCAAACAAAATAAATAGAAAAACCTACAGTAACCGATTACAGGCCAAATTACAATAGGTGTGACCGGTTACAAAAAGAGTGTAACCGGTTGCAAAACCATTATGTTTTAGGTGTAATCGATTACTAACAAACTGCAATCTGGTACAAAATCATTTTGTTTCATGTGTAACCAGTTACCAGCCAAATGTAACCGGTTACAGGCACTTGAATCACTCTTTTCAATCAACACATCACCTTAATTCATGTGTTCCAAGTCTTCCATGCCCGTATGCTTCTTCAATCTCTTGGTTACTTCAACCGACACTCCTTTGGTAAGAAAAACAACCAACTTGGTCTTCACTTCTACAATATCCAAACCTCAATTTTCCTTCAATAACTAGCTCTCTCAAATAGTAAAATCTCATCTCAATAAGTTTGCTTCTCCCCATGTGTAATGGGATTCTTAGTAGAGTTTATCGCAGAAACATTGTCAACCATGAGCGTTATAACCTCAACCTCTTCACCGCATAACTCCTTCAACAGATTCATCAACCATACGACTTAACACACACACAACAAATTTAAAAATTGAAAATTTGAAATTAATTTTTTGTCTTTAAAAGGGACTGTTGTGACAATCGCCGTCAAGAGCGAAGTAATGTTGTGAGAAAGAGAGAGTTTCTTGAATGAACACAAGAAAAAATAGTTTAATTCACGAAGAGAGAGAGAAAATAGAAGAAAGTTGGTTAAGAAAAAAAACCTATTTATAGACTACTAGCATATGTATGTCACGTATGATGGTAAAACTTATACATGACGTGTATAGCTACTGCATAATAAAATACATAAACAACTTCGACTACTACATGCTTAAACAGACTTCGAATATAACATGCGCATCCCAATCGAACTATGAAGTTACACTTGTCAAGACTAGAGTTCGATCCAAATACTACAAATCTCCATCTTGGAACAAACTCTACAACATCTAGGGAACAGACTAGTTATCATCACACAACTTTATCAACTACTACAGTGGAAGAACTTGCTACTTGACAATGACTTGGTGATCATATCAGTAACATTGTAATCAGTCGAAATTTTCATCACTTTGACTTCTCCCTTTTTAATTTTCTCCTTAGAGAAATGCAACCTAACATCAATGTGCTTAGCTCTCTCATGATAGGATAAATTCTTCGAAAGATGTATGGAACTTTGACTATCATATTTAACAGTGATTGCTTGACCTTGAAGTTTAAGTTCTTTTGCAAATCCTTCAAGCCACAATGTTTATTTTACAGTTTCAGTAAGGGCAATGTATTCAGCTTCAGTGGTTGATAAGGCTACAACCTTATGAAGTGTTACCTTTCAACTGATTATTGTACCAAACATAGCGATAACATATCCAGAAATATATTTTCTGATATCCATAAATCTTGCATAGTTAGAGTTAACAAATCCTTCAACTTCAACTTTGTTATCATCGCCTTTGGGTCCACCATAAACCAAGACTATGCTCAGAGATCCCTTTATGAATCTTAGGATCCATTTCAAGGCTTGCCACTGCGCCTTTTTAGGATTGGCCATGTAACTGCTTGCAAGGTTCACTACATACGCCATGTGTGGCCTGGTACAAACCATAGCATACATCATGGAACCTACTATGTTAGCATATGGTATTCTATTCATATAAGATCTTTCAGCTTCAGTACTAGGAATATGAGTTATACTTAGCTTAATTGTTGAGCTGTTGGCGTTATAGCAAGTTTTGAGTTTGAATTACCAAACATGTCAAGAATCTTCCTTAGATATGACTCTTGAGATAAGCATAACTTCAACTAGGCATGACAAATAAACCCGCCCTCGCCGGACCCCACCCCGAAATTAGCGGGGAATACCCGATTTAACCAGGGGCGGGTGCGGGGAAAACCCGATTTTTATTTACAGGTGCGGGTACGGGGGCGGGTGATGCTAGTACCCGCCCTACACCCGCCAACTAAATTTGATTTATTTAATTTATTTTAAATAGTTTTATTACTCATTTACACTTTTTAATGTTATAATATCATGTTTATTAGAATTATTATTATTATTATTTGAAAATACAATTTAAATAAAAATATCAAACATCAAAAATACTTTTAAAATAATCAATTATTTAGTTTAATTATTGATTTATTATTTTTGTTGAAAGAATAAAATTATTTTTAAAATAATCAATTATTTATTTTAATTATTGATTTATTATTTTTATTCAAAAAGTATAAATTTTAAAAAAATTAAAATTTTATTCGTGCGGGTGCGGGGAAACTCCTTTCTTGTTAGGGGCAGAGGAACAAATATTAGCCCCGACCGGGTTTGGGGGTGGGTCTGAGTCTCGGTGGCGGGTGCGGGTCTGGGTGTGCTTAAACCCGCCCCCGAACCGCCCCATTGTCATCCCTAACTTCAACTACTTTCTATCTCGCTTGATATTGATACCTAAAATCCTGGTTGCAGCTCCAAGGTCTTTCATTTTGAATTCTTTGTTAAGTTTAGCCTTTACCCTCATTGTTTCTTCGACGAGGTTGCTTGCTAGAAGGATGTCATTTACATAGAGCAGTAAGATAACGAGTGAATTTTCAGGTGATAACCTAAAATAAACACATTGATCAAAGTTGCTCTTTGTGAAACCTATGTGCGTCATAAACTTGTCGAATCTCTTGTTCCATTGGCTAGGAGATTGTTTCAGGCCATATAAAGACCTATTCAACTTGCACACATAATCCATTAGACCATTAAAATATGTTTGATGAATTGGATCAAATCATGATATAATGAATTTAAAATATATGATAAAAATAATTCATTAGACCATTAAAATATATTTGATGAATTGGATGAAACCATGAATATAAATGGATGGATTGAGTTTAATTCATTTACATACTTTTTATGTAGTGGATGGATTGAATGAATTTTTTGGTGGATGAATTATATGGATTTTATTTTAATGGATCAAATTGTCACCTGTAGTTTTTCCAAGCCACATTTTTGGTTTCATCCTCATATTCACTTTCCAAATTCGCTACTTAATTGTGTATTTCAAATGCCAAAATATTACTATAGAAAGCTAAAATCATATATTTAAATGCAAAGCACAATTTTGAATAAGTCTCACCAAACAATATTGTGGAGTTAATATTATAATTTTTTTATTTATTATAATTAATAATTTTTGAAAAATAACACATGACTCCGTACACAAAAGGGGTGAATGGTGGAGGTGGGTGACACCATATCCATACACCTTGTTATGGTAGCTTTAGAGGAGTTTTCATGCTCAACGTGATTGACTATGAGTCCTACAAAATGTGAGGTTTATTATGGTAATGTTGATGACAAGACAAAGCTAGAGATAAAAAATTTGACAAAGTTTAATGAAGGTCCTCTCCCATTCAGATATCTTAGAGTGCCACTAACTAGTAAGAAACTCTCTGTGTATCATTGTATGTTATTAGTTGATAAAATAGTAGAAAGGGTGAAACATTGGAGTGTAAGGTTTCTTAGTTATGCAGGTAGAATGCAACTAATCAAGAGTGTGATATTTGCAATTACTAACTATTGGATGCAATGTGTAAATCCTTTATGTGGAGTGGTGGAGAGACAATTACAAAGAAGTCTTTGGTGGCTTGGCACAAGGTCTGTACTTCCGAAAACCAGGGCGACCTGAACATTATCTCCATCCAGGAATATAATAAAGCTAACTTAATCAAACTCTTGTGGAATCTTAGTGGCGAATTGGATAGCCTTTGGATCAAATTGGTACATTGTTACTACATAAAAAATGATAATATAATGGTTGTTCCCATAAGAAGAACATGCTCTTGGATATTGATAACCATTTTGAAACAAAGACAGTTGCTGCAATAGAGACAACTTTGGCAAGCTGCAACTTGAGAATACATTCCAAACTAGGAAGATGTATTTCATTTTAAAGGAGCCCCACCAAAATATTCAGTGGAGGAAGATAGTCTGTAATAATTTGGCTAGACCAAGAGCCATCTTTGGGCATTGGATGACTTGTCATGATAGGCTGACATTGACAACAAAGGAGAGATTGCATAGATTTGGCATAGTTGAAAATGATAAATGTTGTTTCTGTGAGCAGTAACAAACTCTGCAAAACTTGTTGTTTGATTGTTCAAATATGAGAAGTATATGGCTAAAGGTATTGGAATGGTTGCACATCAAGCATATACCAGGAGGTTGGGACAAATAACTCTAATGGATCATGACAGGATGCAAAGGGAAAGGTTGGATGTCAAAAGTTTTGAAGTGTGCTTTTACTCAAACTATTTGATGAATACTGGAAATATAAGAATTCTTATTATTTTGGAAACACAAATAGCAACACCAACATAAGGGAATACACCATAGATATCATTGTATATAGAACATGGGCCAAATCTAAGTTAAGACATCACATTGTAAATTTAATGATGCCTTAGTTAGAAGGTTTTTTGTGTCTGTAGGTTTTGGTTAGGCTAGATCTTGAAGATCGCCTTGTTTGTAACTGTTTTAATTCAATATCAATTTATATTTGATTCTAAAAAAATCATTGATTTAAAACAAAATCATTTTCAAAATGAGAATTTAAAAATATTTTATTAAAAAACGTTGGAATAAGCAGGAAAAAAATTGAAGTAACGAAATTCAATAGAAAGTAAAAGAGATAAGGAAAGAAAGGACAATACTAGAAATTTATAGAGGTTCGATCTAAAAATGTACTTACTCCTTTCTCCAAAAAATTATCTTGAGAGTATCCATTATTTGCTTGAGAGCTTTTAGAAGATTAAGTTCACGATCTCCCTTATACAAGGAAATGAAGTTTCAAGCTAACTTCCAATCAAACAACAAACGGGGGCTTGTAGTAGTTAGTTTTTCAATTCAAACAATAAACAAAGCTTTGAGCGGTTAGTCTCTAAGCCAAACCGAGATACATATCTGAAGTTACCATTTTTGTAAAATAAAGTTGACGTTTATTTGGAGATACATATCTGGAAAGTAACCTACTGATATGATAAGGTTTCTAAGGTACAAAGTGACCCAATACTTATATAAATAAGATGTCTCTCAACACATTTTTCTACAAAAAAAAAATAGAGAATGAGTTTATATCACCACCTTGCATTTGTGTATTTCAATGGGGAGAAGCCGTCACTTCTAATTAGGGTCATTGAAGAAACATCCCCTGCAAATCTGATATCCAAATTGAACACTCTCTTGCGTTATCCAAAAAATCGCAGAGTTGTCAAACTCGAGTATCGGTCACCCTTGTTTGACAGTGAAGAAAAAATACATTTCACCAACTTTAAACTGAAGACGGATGAAGATTTAAAGGGTATATGAAGTGTTTTTCTCTGTTATGAATCAAAGGGTCCGATTGAAGTGGATGCGAGGATTCAAAGATCTGTCGAGGATATAATTATTATGTTGCAACGTCCCGGTTATAATAATATGTAATGTTG
Organism: Vicia villosa; assembly: GCF_029867415.1. Classification (NCBI taxonomy): domain Eukaryota; kingdom Viridiplantae; phylum Streptophyta; class Magnoliopsida; order Fabales; family Fabaceae; genus Vicia; species Vicia villosa. The sequence continues at coordinate 6,998,795 of NC_081182.1, forward strand.
AATTTATTTTAATGACTATCTATGTAATGTTGAGAGTTTTAATTTAATGTCAAGTTGGTGTTGATGTTTGTTTCGTTTTCAAGAGAGTTTTAATACAACCCTCCTATTTTATTAAACTTACCAAATCTCTCTCCATTCTCAATTTTTTTTTTCTCTTTCATCACTTTCTCACTTATTTTTTCTACAAAAAAAACTATTATTTATATATATTTTTGTATATACGAAAAATGATATTTATGATCGAAATATTTTTTAGTAAAAAATGATATATGGGAAAAATTTATTCAAAAAATCTATTAATGATTTAAATATTTTTATATACGAAAATTTAATATTGATCCAAATATTTTTGTAAATGATACCTACATAAAAATAATATTTGTATATAGAAAAAATATATTATTTACGAAAATTAGTATTTATGATCCAAATAATTTTTATTCAAAAATAGTATACGAGAAAAAATCTACTATAGAACTAAATACTTTTATATACGAAATTTACTATTATCCAAATATTTTTGTAAATGATACCTGAACAAAAATGAATTCTGTATACGGGAAAAAAATCTATTATTGATCTAAATATTTTTATATACGAAAAATGTTATTTATGATCCAAATATTTTTTATTAAAAAATGACGTAGGCCAAAAAATCTATTATTGATATAAATATTTTGATATAACAAAATTTAATATTGATCCAAATATTTTTGTAAATGATACCTAAACAAAAATAATATTTGTATACGAAAAAAAATATTATTTACGAAAAATGGTATTTATGATCCAAACATTTTTATTCAAAAATGGTATACAGGACAAAAAATCAATTGTTGATCTAAATAGTTTTATATACGAAATTTAAAATTGATCCAAATATTTTTGTAAATGATACCTAAACAAAAATGAAGTCTGTATACGGGAAAAAAAATCTATTAGGCTTAATTGCAACTTTGGTCCCCCTATTTTATAATTTTTTTGGTTTTGGTCCCTCCACTTTAAAAACCACAATTTTGATCCTTTTTTAAGTTTTGTGTTGGATTTCAGTCCCCTCTCCAATTTGGAACTTATATTTAATGATGTGACGCTTAGTTGGCTGATGTGTCACTGCCATGTCATTTAAAATTAATTCAATTCATCTTTTTAATTTAATATATATGTTAATGTTTTTTTATTTATAAATTTTCAAAAATATTAGTTTAATATCATTATATAAAAAATAGAATGATAGTAATAAATATTTCATTCATATTAATTAAATTTCATTAATATTATTAATAATAATAATAACTAATATTTAATTATCAACAATCAATTTCTTCTCATCTTTAAACCCTTCACTTCACCACCATCAACCTCAAGCACAATTTTTGATGCAGAGTTTACTTATTCTCTTCACTTCTTAGTTCTTCCAATAACATGAATCAAACTCTCACTAACATTTGTCATTTCAATTTTCTACATCAGGTCTTCACCCTCTCATCTTCACAAATTAAACTCCCTCCCATCTTTACAAACTAAACTCCTCAAAGTTTCACTGTACCAACACCTAAACCACCTCCTCCATTGTCATCGAAAAAGACATCAAGAGGTGTTTGAATCTATTTCTAAAATGTTTTTCACATAAGTGTAGATGAACAAAAGTTGAGGCTTTACACCATGTTAAGTAAAATGGGTTTTGAGATATGGGTTTGTTTTATCACTCTGAAATTTTTTATAGTGAAATGCAACACAAACAAACACCTCAAGTCCATCTATATCCTTCTCAAACTCTCCTTGATTTTTTTCATTCCCACTAAATCCTTCTAAAAATCTTTCCAATTTTCAAAAACCCTCTCTAATTTTTCTGGATTTTGTTCATGCATTTCTAGGTTAGGATGGAAGTCATGTTTTTGTTCTACTGTTATTTATAATTATGTTTGAGATCTATGCGATTTTTTTAAAGTGTGATTTTTGGGGTTAATACTACTGTGATTGTTTAGAGATCTATGAGATTTTTGAAGGTGTAATTTTTGGATTTAATACTAATGTAATTGTTGTGAGATCTATGAGTTTGTTTTGGTCTACTGTGATTTCTGGGTTTAATATATTTTTCGGTTTATTTATAACTACATATACAAAAATATAGAGAAAAGAAAATGTAACACCACAAAATTATATTCCAGCCACTCACAACATCAATAATTCAAATGAGAATTATAAAGATGTTAAGATTAATTAAAATTTAGGAATGAATTGAATGTTAGAAATATATGAGTTTATGTAAATAGAAGATGTAAAAAATTTAGGATTGGTGAACGTAGAAGATAAAGATCAAAATATTTGGAATAAAAATTAAGATTTAGAAAAATGAAGATTAAAAATCTGAATTATTAGGTTATTGGCTTAATTATTATATTTTTATATAAGTATATTAGTTTAATATTTTTGAAAATTTATAAAAAAACATTAACATATATATTAAATTAAAAAAATGAATTGAATTAATTTTTAAATGACTTGGCACTGACACATCAGCAAACTAAGCGCCACATCATTAAATATAAGTTCTAAATTGGAGAGGGGACTAAAATCCAACACAAAACTTAAAAAAGGGATCAAAATCGTAGTTTTTAAAGTGGAGGGACCAAAACCAAAAAAATGATAAAATAGGAGGACTAAAGTTGCAATTAAGCCAATCTATTATTGATCTAAATATTTTATATACGAGAAATGATATTTATGATCAAATATTTTTTATCCAAAAACGGTATACGAGAAAAAAATCTATTATTGATCTAAATATTTTTATATACAAAAATTTAATATTGATTCAAATATTTTTGTAAATGATACCTAAATAAAAATAATATTTGTATACGGAAAAAATCTATTATTTACGAAAAATAGTATTTATGATTCAAATATTTTTTATTCAAAAATGGTATAGGGGAAAAAATCTACTATTGATTTAAATATTTTTATATACGAAATTTACTATTGATCCAAATATTTTTGTAAATGATACCTAAACAAAAATGAAGCCGGTATAAGAAAAAAATATATTATTGATCTAAATATTTTTATATACGAGAAATGATATTTATGATAAAATATTTTTGAGGGATTATTATTAATCTAAATATTTTTATATACATAATAATCAATTATTTATCTAAATATTTTTATATTTTTTAACATTTTATTTAAAATAAATTATGTATTAGCGTAACTGAACCGAATTCGTGCATGTAGACAGGTTTTTACCGTTTCCAATTAAAAAGAAAAAAGTAGTCTATCTAGTACAATGCTCGTGTTACACTTGGGCTTCTCATATTTGGGCCAACAGTACATTAGTTCACGTGTTACACGCAAGAAAATAGAAACAAAACGACACAACGCAACAACAAAACCAAAGATCTACCAAACACAAAGACCTAGAACAAGTTATCAAGCTCTTGAAGATGAAGAAGCACCGTACACCCAGTTTCTGTTAAACAAACTGACCTTCTTCTCGAATCATTGATTTCACTACCCTATAATCACATTATTCTCCCCAAAAACCCCTCACCCATTTATTTTAATTTTAATTTAATCTTACCTTCCATATTAACACACACACTCTCTCTAGAATATTCGATTAATTAGTGATAAATAAACTCAATTATTATTATTACTATTACTATTAGATAATAATAATAACAATAATAACACCACCGTTACCCTTTTTCTTCTTCTCCTTCTCTACCCTAACGGTTACCGTCACATATGGGCGAAGAAACACAACTTCAACCACAATCCCTAACCGGAACTCAAATTCAACCGCAATCTCAGCCACAACTGGAGGTTTCGGTTTCGGTTTCTTCCGATCACATCATCAACGCCACCACCGTCGTCGGAGTCGACGGTATTATCCCCGTTGAGTCCGAACTCAGCAATGTTCCTCCACACACAAACTCACCGGCAACCAAAATCCCTCTCCGTCCTCGAAAGATCCGGAAAGTTTCTCCGGACCCGACAACCTCCGAATCGCAAACGGAAATCCCTAAACCGGTCAATTCCGGTGGGAAATCGAATGGACGGGGCAACAGCAACAAAGCGGTTCAACAACAACAACAGCGAGAACGAGCCCTAGCGCTTCCGAGGATTGTTGCTAGATCGCTTTCGTATGAAGGTGAGGTTGAGATGGCGATTCGTTACCTTCGTACTGCTGATCCGCTGTTATCTCCTCTCATTGATATTCATCAACCGCCTACCTTTGATAGTTTCCATACTCCGTTTCTTGCCCTAACTCGAAGCATTCTTTATCAGCAACTCGCGTTTAAGGCTGGAACTTCGATTTATACGCGATTTATTGCTCTCTGTGGTGGTGAAGCTGGTGTTGTTCCGGAGACTGTGCTTGCTTTGAATGCTCAGCAGCTTCGTCAAATTGGGGTTTCTGGGAGGAAGGCGAGTTATCTACATGATTTGGCTAGGAAGTATCAGAATGGGATACTTTCTGATTCCGCCATTGTAAATATGGATGATAAGTCGCTTTTTACGATGCTGACTATGGTGAATGGGATTGGGTCTTGGTCTGTTCATATGTTTATGATATTCTCGCTGCATAGACCGGATGTTCTTCCGATTAATGATCTTGGTGTTCGGAAAGGGGTTCAGATTCTTTATAATCTTGATGATTTGCCTCGGCCGTCTCAGATGGAGCAGTTGTGTGAGAAGTGGAGACCTTATCGGTCGGTTGCTTCGTGGTATATGTGGAGGTTTGTTGAGGCGAAGGGAACTCCTTCGACGGCAGTGGCTGTTGCTACTGGGGCTGGATTGCAGCAGCATCAGATGGAGCATCACCAACAACAGCAACAGCAGCAGCAGCAGCATCCTTCGCAACAACAGCTTATGGATCCCATGAATGGCATGTTTAATATTGGGTAAGATGGTGTGTGTGAGTTTATTTGAAATAGATCGATTTGAAAAGGCGGGAAAGTTGTTTGCTTAAGGTTGCTGATATTGCTGCTAATGGCTATCTACAATAGTCATCAAATATTTTGATTGAGAGCTTTCATTTCATAATGTGTTGCTCACCCTTTTAGGTAATTCAGGAACTATAGAAAAATGTAGAATACATGTCATTGGAAATAACATCTTTGCCTTTTGAGCTTTGGTTTTCTATGATAACTAGATACGATACTTTCTTGCTTGGCTATCTTGTTATCTGTTTTTGTCAATATTGTTAAATAGCCGTTATAGCATTACTATACCGCTATTGTGAAGCAGAATTTGGACAAACAGCTATTGTCCGTGACATGCCGAAGTCTATAATGGCTATAAGTGTAATGGCTGCATTCTTTATTAGAAGATGCTTTCAAAACAGCCATTATCTGTTTTTGTCAATGTTGTTAAATAGCCGTTATAGCGGCACTATCCCGCTATATTGAAGCAGAATTTGGACAAACAGCTATTGTCCGTGATATGCTGAAGTCTATAATGGCTATAGGTTTGTATCGCCTGTTGTTCGTTTATTACAAAATGCTTTTTAAACAACGCCATAAGTCTATAACGGTTATAGCCTTTAACAGCGCTATAGCACTATTGCATATCAGAATAAATAATCCGCTATTTTAATATGCACAGTTTCATATATCTTTTGTTCTTGTTGTTGACATTAACCTTTACATGAGCGTGCTATAACTCCTGACATTAACCTTATGATTAAATTAATGAAATTTTATGTTAAGGGTTTTTTTCCTAGTTATTTCTATAATTTTGTCTATATGATGGGGAAATTATATTTTTTAGATAAATGTTTGTTACTTATGATTTACGATTTTTCTACACCTTAATGATCTTTAGTGGGTTCCTGATTTTGACAACCATGCACTCAATTATTACATAATTCTGAATAAATGTATTCATGGCAGAAAGCTACTAGGATGAAGTATACATGTTTGCACGAGGAATGAAACTTTAGGATTTTTATTTATCAATCACACTTTAATTAGGCTTCAAGTTAAGTTTCAGTCAATACTTGATTTTATGATGGCCTAAATTGGAATAAATTTTTGTTAATAGAGAAGACAGTGAAAAAAATGCGGTTGTTAGTTCAAAGGAATTGATGCACAATAGATTCATGAGTTCTAATGTTTTTCCATTGCAAGACTAGTGTGTTTGGTGTTGTAGCTATTTATTAATTGTGGAAGTTACACTGTAGAGTAGACTCAGTTAACATTGTTTTTAAAATTATTTTAAGGCACCTATGGTGATTTGAAATTTTCAAAAGGAACTAAGCCAAATCATATTTAGATATCTTGTCTTTATTTTGCTTTATTAGGTCAATGTGGCCTTTAAGTAGTATATTTGTTTGTATGATTCTTTTTGTTATTTAATCAACATGATTTGATCATTTACCTTCTTATTCGGTATATCGGTATGTATTGTCCCTAATTAGTTGTAGTTTGAATTTGGGTTTTTTTATTTTTAAACGGAAAATGTTAGTATTGTTGATTTTTTACTGATGGCGGGGATCTAACCCATAACCTCACTTATTAATCCGAGATAGCGGAGCGGAGCAGCCCACCCCAAAAATGGGATAGCGGGATAACTCTGAACTAATTATATGAGTAACCTTTAGGACTAATTATATGAAAAAAAACAACCTGAAAACGAATAGAAAAACAATGAATAGATAATAACATGATAGAGAACAAAATAGAAAAGCAGAAAACAGAAGTAGAGAAGAAGAAGAATAGAGAGAAGCTTGAAGCAGTGGAGGCGGAGGAGGAGTTAGGGCAAGAGAAGCAGCGAGTGAAAAACGCGAGAAGCAGCGAACAGAAGAAACGCGATGGAGAAAGGTGAAAACACGAATGAGAGAGGAGAAAACACGAAGGACTATAATAAATTTTCCAATTTAAAATTTTTTAAGGGTAAAAAGATCTTTTCGCACTCCAAAAAAGTCCTAAAAGCAGTAAACTGCTCTGGGAAGGGAAGCGCTCTGCTCTCGCAACCCACTATCCCAGCTTTTCCTGCTGCTATCCAAAACTTGGATGCACGCCGCTCCTCCGTAGCAGAGGGTTGCCGCACAAAACCCTGGGATAGCGCCTGGAGTGGCTGCTATTAATAACTCTGCCCATGACCCCCTAATCACTTCACAACCCAACTCTCCATCTCAGCCATGAAGCCATCCTGATATCCCCTGTTGTGTTCATGTTAAAACTTATTATCATATTTTGGAAATTTCTTTTTCGGTCAGATCATAATGTTTAGTTTGGTGGCCTGGTAATTTGACTCATCTTGCATGTATTTGGTTGAGAGAAACCGTTTATCTAATGTGGTTCACTGTCTGAAGACAGAACAGAAATGAGTAAAATGACATGAACTGCTTTCTAACTTGACTCATCATTGTTTTGACATTATGTAGACAAAAATGGGTAAAATGACAGAACTGCTTTCTTCTATTAGTTGTTTTGTCATAGTCTCCTATATAGGTTGTAATTCTTTAGTCTCGTTTTTGTCTGTTTGTTTTGGAGTATGGTTAGTTGTCAATAGCGGCACTATAGCAGGATAGCGGAGTGGAGGCCGGCTTCTATGAGAAGAGCCGATGCAGAACTATAGTGGCTTCTATAGGGAAAATAGCGGGATAGCGGAGCCGAGCGGTTCCCGGCCCGGAGTGGTTTTTGGCCAGCCATCTTTTTCTCTTATGAAAAACCAAAATTAGCCCTTAAATTAAAACGTTTTAAGAGTAATTATGAGTTTTTCAATCAAAATTGAGTTGAGACTCAACCTTAACCCTTCTTGAATTGTCATTTCTGCACAAGTTAGAATTTTGGGATGTAATGTTTTGATTAAGATTTGTTGACGTTGATTAAGAGTTTCGATTTTAACTTCGTTGTTTTTGAGTGTTTTTATGAATATTTTATGGTGTTTAGTTAATTGTTTAATTTTACATTAAATGTACATTTATTATTATTATATGTAATTTGTCCAATAAATGATTAAACGGTGGTCATTCTGTTGTACGCTATTCTGCCATTCCATTTTTGGGGCTGGTTGCTCTGCGCTGCTATATGGGATTGACTACTCCCAGCTTATGTTCTAGCATGTGCTTCAATGGTGTCAACTGCGCCAAATATTTCATTAAGATTTCATTTATCTGTGTTTTATAATTATATCTACCAAATTCAATTAGTCTGTAGGAGGAGAGGTCTGTGAATTCATTGTATAAAATAACATGTTTATGACTTTTGTTCCTTCCTTTCTGTGCGATCTTCTTTGAAGTTTGTAATTAATTATTATAACATGTAGTCATGACACATCTCATCTTGCTTTCTCATGTTGGTGCTTGTAGGGCTGCCTGTGCTTGGGGACAGTGATCGCTGAAGAAATTGAGGAAGTTATTATAATCAGACTTCGCCTGCGCTTGGGCACTCATATTTGCGAAGCTATGCCATCATGCATACTTAAGGATAGATTTTAGACCGAAACTTGGATACTGCATTGAAGGATTAGTGTATGATTTACCTTGTGTTTAGTAAAACCTGTGCAAGATTAATAAAGGCTAGTCCTTAATTTTGTTTTGTTTATTGCCAAATGTAATGCATGTTCAGAGGCCAATTTCAAGTTGTCAAGTCGTTGTTTGGTAGGTATTGTGGTTTGGACTTCTGACCTTGTAACTAATGTATGAGTCCTTATTTCATGTCGCGTTAGTGCACCCTTTTGTGTTAATTAGATAGAATTCGTGTCATATCCTTAATATAAGTTAATTTGTGTTAGTCTTTAAACTAATACAATTAATTCGATTGGTCATAATTTATTTAGCAAGTCCATAATAAATGTCATTATGAAGTATGTTTGATCTTTTGACAAAATGGCAATTCTTGTATGTGAAAGCGGAGACGTTGAAGATGCAAAGTTGAAGCAAGTTCTCATGATGGGACAACTCATTACAATGCTATGCACAACAATACAAGCAGCCTGCCAAGATGAAGGTGAGAGACAGCCAACCATTAATATAAAAAACATAAATTGAGGGAAGGGATGAAACATCTCAAATGGAACAACAGCAAAGCGACGGTTTATGTTATCAGGTCTCAAAACTCAGTGGGATATTCTAACAGAATGTTCCTTTATGCTTTTTTCTAGTCTTTGTAATCTTCACTTAGTCTTTATCTACATCTAAATGATTTAACTATAAGTAGCAAGTGATTGAGCTACAAGTTTTCACAAACAACAACAATAGAAAAGAACAGACAACAAACATGCAATACGAGTACGAGAATTATGATCCATCCTTTCCCGACCAACCTGTGGTTGACCAATACCTCCCAGTTTGGGCCAGGTTACCTTCTTTCAAGTCGAAACCAGCTTTCATTTGGGCCGAAGATTACTCGAACACCATTTCCACTACCCACCTTACCTATGAAGAACTCAATACCTCAGTAGATACAATCTCAACTCAGCTACTATTTCCACTTCAAAGAGATGACACTGTCCTTATTCTTTGCTCTCCGGGACTCGACCTTGTTAAGGTCATTTTCGGTTGTCAAAGAGCTGGTCTTTTAACTGTCCCTATAGTCCCTCCTCACCCTTCTTTCACCAATGAAAAAAACTACCATCACCTTATTAGGGTCATCTCACAAACTAAACCAAAAGCTGCCATAGCTCACCCCAATTACATTTCATCCATTCATCACTACATCACTTCATCCCACAATAATAAACTGGCTCAGATGTTACAAACACTCCTATGGATTTCCACAGATGACCTCAAAAACAGTAACAGACATTCAAATTCAAATTCATACAATGGTCGTAAACCGGACGAGGTTTACTTGGTTCAATACACATCAGGTGCAACTGGAATACCAAAACCGGTTCTCGTTACAACAGGTTCAGCAGCTCATAACGTTAGAACAGCAAGAAAAGCCTACGATCTTCATCCAAACAGTACTATCGTTTCGTGGCTACCTCAATACCATGATTGTGGTCTAATGTTTCTGTTACTCACAATCGTATCAGGTGCAACGTGTGTTCTCACTTCTCCAACATCGTTCATCAAACGACCGAGAATCTGGCTTGAGTTAATGTCGAAATTCAATGCTACATGCACTCCTGTTCCTTCGTTCACATTACCACTTGTTGTCAAACGCGGAGGAATTCAAAAAGGAACGTTACCTATTAATCTATCAAATCTTAACAACCTTATACTCATCAATGAACCTATTTACAATGACTCAGTGGTTGAATTTGTTCACACTTTTTCGCCATTCGGGTTAAGAGCTTTGTCCGTTTCACCTTCTTATGGATTAGCAGAGAATTGTACTTTTGTTTCTACTGCATGGAGGGATCATAATATAGAAGCCTACTCTAGCTTCTCACATTTTCCAACTCACAAAAAGCTTTTACCAGTTGCGAGGCTCGAGGAACAAGAAGACATGGAAATCATGGTTGTTAACGAAGAAACACTCGAGCCTGTTGAAGATGGTGTTGAAGGAGAAATTTGGGTTTCATCTCCAAGTAACTGTTTTGGTTACCTTGGTCACCCTTCTTTAACAAGAGAAGTTTTTCATGCAAGAATCAGAAACAAAGTTCGTAGGTGTTTCCTACGAACGGGTGACAAAGGAATAGTGAAAGGCGAAAAAAGATATCTCTATGTTACTGGTAGAATTCAAGATACTATAAAGCTTCAAAATGGTGAAAAGATTCAACCACATTACATAGAGACTGCAGTTTTCAACAGTTTTCCGAAGCTACTACGAGGAGGTTGTGTTGCAGCATTTAAAGTTTTAGCGACGGTTGTAATTGTCGCGGAGATGCAAAGAGTCGAAAAAGATGTGGATGAGGGGATTCTAAGGAGTGTTTGTGAAGGAATTAAAGAAAGTGTTTTGAAAAAAGAATGTGTTGAAGTTGGATGGGTGGTTTTGGTTAAGAGTGAATGTGTTCCGAAAACTACTTCGGGGAAATTACAAAGATGGGCTGCTAAAGAGAAGCTTCTAGAAGGAAAAATGAAAATTATGATGGAGATGCGGTTTGGAAAAGATGTTGCGAGGATAAAACACGATGTAGCGAAAAAATCGGAGGTGGAAAAGAAAGATGATCGTGTAAATGGTTTAGGTTTTGGTGCAGAAACTCGTAGCTCATTGATCTCACATCTATGAGAATAGAGTACACAGCTATAATACATAACCCGAAGAGTTGGCATGTTGGTGAAGGCTTCAGTCCTTATAGTGTGATCCTCTCAAACTATCAGGTTCGAAGCCTGCTAGATGCTAACGATTGATACGTAATACATTGCAGTATATTTGAGCTTTACTTGTGTAATATGAATATTAATAAATAATATATTGTTTGCCATTCATGAAGCAAACAATGTATTTAGAGATTAAGTTGCATACAATATTAATGTAAATTAATTTAAAGTTATGACTAGATTTTTATCTTTTTACTTATTTTTTTTACCAAGAAAACTCACAGCACTGTTATTCAGTAGATCAATTATTTCTATAGGCACATAATAAGAACAAATAGGCACATTTTTGTTAAGGGGGGGAATTGATAGGTGCTATGTTACATACTCAACTTGGTTTAAAATTTCAACGGAATTTAACTGTATGTTGATAATCAACATTGATATTAGAATTACTTGATGTTGAAGTTACTATTCTTTGCTTCAACTATCATCATCAAAATCGAGTCCAGATGCTCCTTCAGGTGCGAATGATGGAGCACCATCAGGTAAATCCATGTCCTCGTCGTCATCTGATGGTGCTCCGTCAGGTGCATCAGTTGGTGACTCTATTGGAGTACCTCCCGGTGACTTTGTGTCGTCTATGTCACTGTCACCGTCTTCTGGTGACTCAAACATAACATCGGGTGCATATGTTGGTACTCCGAATGGTGAATATTTCAATTCGTATCCAGGTGCTTGGCTTGGTGCTCGGCCTGGGGCGAATGTATCATCATCATCATCTGTTTCTGATCCTTCTGGTGTGTCTGCTGGTAAATCTTCTGGTGCACCAACTGGCGAATCTACTGGCATTGGTGGTGAACCTGCTTCAGCGCTTGTAGCGCTGTTTCGTGGAACAAAAATATAATTAATTCATATAGCTAAATTTATCATCTGTGCAACTGAATTAACTACATTTTACATTAGGTGTCGCGTGTATGTACACCAGTTGTCACGTACATAGCGTACATGAAACATTTTTATTTGTTACTAGACAATTAGGTACATAAGAAAATGGAAAAGAGAAAAAGAATGATGGTGATCTTACTTATCATCTATCCAATCAGCCAAAGATGCACTGGCCTCATCTGTCGCACCGCCTGCTGCTCCCCCGCCTAGATCGTCACCACCACCAAAATAATCGTTAAACGCGGCTTGACCGGCTGCTGCACCAGAAGCAGCACCAATAGCCTTCTTAGCCTCATCAAGAGTTTGAGCCAAATCTCCCTGCCCCATAAGATCCTGCAAACTTGCCTGTCCCATAACCGTACGCAACGGCATCGCAACCACAATTGCGAATACCAAAAAACATATTATCTTTGCCATTTTTTTCTTAATTAATTTCCCTAACCTTCACAATCACAGTTACAATTTTTTTTTTGGTGTGTAATCCAACAAAGGATGGCAATATAGTGCAACTTTATTTGATTAGAATTTGGTGTTTTTTTATATAAACACAATAACCTTGTTTTAGGAATGTTTAAGGTTTGAGGAAATTGTGATGTTACCTTAATATTTGGTTCATACAGATGTGTTAATTAAATACCCTCCACTCAAATTTTAGTTTCACGAAATATAAGCTTCTACGCTAATATTTTTTGCTAAAAATTTCTTAACCATTTATATATATAGAAATTAATTGGTGGTTTTTGTTTTCTTGTTTTATTTTATACCATCAATATTATTTTCTCTCTAAAATAAATCAACTAGACAGAATTTCTAATATAGTCTTACATTAATTAAATCACATAATACAACATTTGTTACAAACTACATTTAGGAATTACTCAAATTAGAAATAGACAACACATTAATATAAATTAATTAAAAAACAGGTTGCTCCAGAGCTCTAACAGTTTTTGTCTTTGCTTCAACGGATATTAAGATTCCTCATTCTCCTGAAAATGGGATTAGACAGGATAATAAGAATTAATATTGAGATTCCTTACTTAATTAAGAAACCTTATAGAGTTAATTAATGAATAAGTTGACAAGTGCATGTGCTAAAAAATTTAATTAAACCCAAAGATTTCAGATGAACATTACTTAAAAACAGGACCCTGGGGGACAAACTACATATGTCTATGCAATGCATGATCCTATGATTATTAACTAATCTATGAGTTGATGATAATTAATTATATATATGGGTCATTATCTTCACTAATAATCACGTGCACATGATAGATTGAATTTCATGTGACCTAAATAGATGTCTGTACGCAAATCTTAGAACAACTAGTAAAAATCGATATTATTAGGTTAAATACTATCACCAGGTTCGAATCCTACAGTTCACGAGTGGTTATTACCTTTCGTCTAAGGACAATAGAAGTCTTATTTCACCACAGTTGAACCATCACAAATATTTAGTCACGATTTAACTGTGATTAAATATTTGACACGAGAAGCTATGAAAGTGAATGTATTATTAGTACCTTTGTTCATCAGCAATTAGTTGTCTTCTGGTATTGTTGATATTGACACCAGAAGAACCTCCTCCTCTGTAAGAGGGTAGTGGAACTTGATCACGTTCAATTCGAATGAGATCTTCTTTGAGGATTTCGTAATGCATTTGAACTTCTTGTATTGACTTTCCACCAACAGCGTTAGCCACACGTTGCCACCGGTTTGGATCTTCTGGACCAAATACAGCAAGTGCATCCTCAAAACGTCTATTCTCTTCTCCTGTCCAACCCATCTTGTTGCTATACCTATCTATCTATGAAACTTTTGAATATAATAATAATAATACAAACTCAAAGAAGTGTGATTGAAGTTGAAAACACAGTGATGTGAGAGTTGTTATAATGATACGTTGTGTTGAGGCATTGTGGTCTTAGTTCCTTAAATAAGGGAGAGTCAAGTGAGGGGTGTTTGCAAGTTGGCTATTACTTGTAAGGGGACAACTTCTCTACCCACCTCAAAAAGTTGGGTAGTGTACATTCTACCAATCACATTACATCTTTTAGTTTTATTTTATTTAATTAATTATTAAATTGTATATTTTTTTATTGTTTCCAAGACATTTTACATTGAAGGTAACTTTACCCAACTTTTTAAGTTGGGTAGATAAGAATTCACCTACTTGTAATATTATTGGAAAAAAAATTTTGAGAGTGAAGTTACCTTACAAGTAGTTTTGTTAGGTTGAGTTATTCTCAATTATAGTTTTAACATTGAGCATCCAAGACGCATCGGTATGTTTTATTTTCCACTATATTAGTAATATTATTTAAAAGATGTATGTTATATTAACCTATTTTTTTAAAATTGTTATCTACTATTTTCTAAAGTAGTGTGCTTATATCCTATACCATCTAGAGTATGTACTTATTTTAATATTATAAAAATATATTGTAAGGGAAATTATTATTTATTTTAATTTTAATATCGTGGGAGCGAAGATGTTTCTCGTATGAACTCTTATCTTAAGATGTCACACATTCTGTAGTGACGAACGAAAAAGCGCACTACATAGAATTATTGATAGTGATCGGAGTTTGTTTATGGCGTTGGAAGAGTCTTTAAAAGTGGTCAAGGAATGATATGTGGAAGATACATGAGTGTTTCTGCCATGAGTAGCATGTTATCATTCTGATGGTGTATTTTGTGTTACTCATGTGATATGGGAGGTTGAAAGTCACATTTTAGGAATTTCAAAATCATCCATAAAGGACCATAATATGTTTGGTGCAAAGGAGAAACCGATTTTGGATGCGAGGTTGCTAGAGAGAGTCCCCGTATCACTTATTTTCATTGTAAAGAGTATATCTCATAATTGTCATCTTATTTTCTCTTAGACACTGAAATAGACTCTTTATAAGGTGGTTGTTAAGCCAGTATATGTATATATATATATATATATGGATTCAATTGATATTTCTTCCTAGTTCACTTTATGGATGATTAAGCCTTAGAATAGTTGGGATAACAAATTTTGAAATCATAACTCTTTGCAATATCACATGTTGGGTTGCTTGACTACATGGAGAAAAGTAAACGACCACGCCAAGATAGTCGATAATGTTTTGAGAATATTTAGACAAGATGATATGGATAATGAACAATATATAAAAAGAGGAAAATAAAAAGGTGAGCACTAACACCAAACAATGCTTCTGTAATATTGTAGATGAATACTTCACATCGTCTCTAAAAGTGTTAAGGTCATATAGGACGGATCCTTACAATAAAGATAAAATGAAAGTTTTGGAGGCTAAACACATGTACATGACACCTACCTCCACACCGACCTCCATGTTCTTTGAAGCAACTTTTGTGGTTGAAGTTAACCTATTCTTAGGTGTATTAAATCGTTTCACAAAGAGACATTATGTGATAGAGATGATTTGCGATCCCAACACATATTAGACGCAATATATGGAGAAAGTTATGCTTTGGAAAAAGATCTTTTATGTGCAATCACTCTAGTAGTTAACTTATCTCTAGGAGTAAGATGTATGATGAGTTTGACCGAGTTTATAACTTACACACACTTCAAAATTTTATTAAAGGCTAATTGTGGAATACACCATATTGTTGTTGGTTCTATTTAAAGGTGTTTTGGTATCTGAGATTTTTATGAAACGAGTCTATAAAGATGTGGAAAAATATTTCAATGAATTTCAGTTTAGGGTTGGGGTATCAGACAGTGGTGAGGGCATTTTTCATAATGCAAATAAGGTGTTTATCCAGCGACATGTATATGGTTCTTTTACTGCTACAAATAATATATTTCATAACAAAGCTGACACCTCAACCAAAATAAAACCGAGGTATAATGCCAAGGCGCACCATGTATATTTTTTAAAATAAAAATCACATATTCCCTCGGTTTTTAGTATAACAGAGGGGAAAAACAATTCAGGTCATGCTTCGAATCCCATCTATTTTATTTTATGTTTTTATTTATTTATAAGTGTATACTAAATGATATATCTCTTCGATTTATGTAATAACTGATGGATAAAATAATCAGATTTTATTATAAAAACACATGTTAAACATATTTTATCCTAATCCTAACTTATATATATCCGCCCAAACACGTACGCATCATTCGTTGGGATGAATGGCAAGACAAAAAATATTTTCTGGTGCATTCGTAACACATAACTTCTTTACTTGCTCTACCTCTAGCAAATTTTTTTGGACGATCTTCTCTGTTTCTGGATCCTCTGAAGTTGTTTTATATTTTCTTCCAGAGTTGCTTGACTCTTATGGATTGGAGTGACAATTCATCTTCATCGTCAGAAACTTCATCATCAGAATTTTCTACTTCTTCAGCTTGGAAGGATTTGTTCTTTTTTGACTTGATTCTTTCTGATATGGATTTTAGAGCTACAAATTTTCCTCTTTTATGAAGCTCATCTTCTTCTAGATTTATTTCATAACTCCTGAAAGAGCTAACTAACTTCTCAAGAGTTATGTTGTTTAGATCCTTATATAGCTTTAATGCAGTAACTATTGGTCTCCATTTCTTGGGAAGGCTTCTGATGATCTTTTTGACATGATCAACAATGGTGTAACCTTTGTCCAGAACCTTAAGTCCTTCTACTAAGGTTTCAAACCTTGAGAACATAGTCTCAACTGTTTCTTCTTCTTCTTCTTCTTCTTCTTCTTCTTCTTCTTCTTCTTCTTCTTCTTCTTCTTCTTCTTCTTCTTCTTCTTCTTCTTCTTCTTCTTCTTCTTCTTCTTCTTCTTCTTCTTCTTCTTCTATCTTGCAAACCTAATATTTATGGATTAAGGTCAGAGCCTTAGTTTCCTTGACTTGAGCATTGCCTTCATGTGTCATTTTTAGCAAATCAAGAATATCCTTTGTTGTATCTTTATTTGTAATTTTCTCACATTCATTATAAGAAATAGCATTGAGAATAATGATTCTAGCTTTATGGTGATTCTTGAACTCACGCTTTTGTTCATCATTCATTATGTTTCTTGGAATGGGAATACCAATTGCAGAAACAGGTGCCTCATAACCATTTGTGAAAATATCCTAAAGATCTATGTCATAGTCTAGAAATAAAATTTAAAGTTTATCTTTCCAGTACTCAAATTTTCTCCATCAAAGACAGGAGGTTTAACATTGTAATTATCTCTTTCGTTTGTGTTAGCAACATCTATAGAAGTTTTTCTCACACTAGACCTCTCTAATCGGTTAAATGTTTGATTAAAAAATCAATAATCGAGCCGGAGCTCTGATACCAATTGATGGTTGAGAAAAAAAACAAGAAAGGAGGGTTTGAATTGGGTTTCCTAAAACTGTTTCTTTTAAAAATCCTATTCACTTAATCAATAAAGATAGATAATATAAGAAAGAGGGAAAAATGACACTTTCGGTTTATACAAGTTCACCTTAAACAAGGCTAATCTTATCCACCCGTCAATGTGATTTCGCCTTCAAAAAGGACTTAATCAACTCATCTTGAAAGATTACAAACAGACCTCTAAGAGTCTAGAATGACACCTTAGTCATCTCAAGTATACAGACTAACAGCCTCATCACTTGAGGAAAATAAATCTCAAAATATATACAATAGAAAGTGTTTACATAGTTCTTCTAGATAAGCAAATGAAACAAAATTTAAGAACACAAATTACACACAAATAATGAGTAACAAATCTTTATGTTCTTGAGATCTTCTTGAAATAAATATTTCTCTTTGATTTATCTTTCACATTGATGTGTTTTCAATATTCAGTAGTTCAGCAAATTAGCAAATTCTCCAATGGAGAAGTGCTTCTATATATATTCTAAAAAATTAGACCGTTGAGAAGGACAAAACATCGCATTCCATGCCAACTGACATAACGGCTCCTATGAGATAGTGGGAGACAAAGAGCACACAATAAGACATATGTTTGCACAATAGTGGAAAGGGTACTGTACTATTATACCATTTATCTTCTTGTGCAAGTTTCTGATCTTTCCTTCTTAATGATATACTTATGATCTAAAGTAGTGAGAGTGTAGAAAATATCATGTTACGTGAATATTCCAAGAGTATCATAGTCTTCAATGTCAGAACCTTATCTTTAGAGTTGAACGCAAAAGCTTATCTGAATAACAAATATTGATTTCTGAGCTGGAAGAAAAAGCTTATATGAGTTGGAAATCTTGACTTCTGATCTGCAAGAGTAGCTTATATAAGAAACACATGAAGATCATTTCTAGAGAATATTCAACATTCTTCAGAACTGCTGATGCTTTTGTAGAAATGGATGAATAGTTCTTCTGAGGCGCGCCAACACTGATTCTGATGATCTTTCTGGATAACTATCCATAATAAAATAAAATATTATACCTGCACACTTAAGAAACTATTAGACTACAAAATTGTTATATATAAAATATATGCATTATTATCATCAAAACTAGAGATTAAATGCAGATCCAAATCTTGTTCTAACAATAGGAACCTCATCATGGTATTCCCTTTCATCATCATTTGATCAAATGGTTTCAAAATAATCGAATGATGAAGCTCCCTCAACAAGTGTGTTCCTAGATACCATTTCTGATTCAGAATAGTCAAATAATGATGTAAATTATTGGGCCAGACAATCATGAACAAGGGGAGGAGGTGAGAATCAGGGGAGACCCTCATTCCCGCAGTATAAGAAGTATTTCTCTAAGAATCACTCACTAGGTTAATAGTGATATCACTCATCATGGCTAGAAAACAAGAAATACTGAAGATAAAGGCTCGAATTGATAAGGGTACTCGGTTGTGTGAAATTAATGAAGGAGAGTGAACGAAGAAGGGCAACAACTTTGATTAAGGAACTACAATTGCTATGAGTAATGCTCTCATGAAGGAAGAGACAGAGGCTTTTGCTAATAAGCTGAATATGAATAGACTTGAATGCCAAGGATTGTGAACAGAATTTAAGCGCTCAACTTCCCCCTATTTATTGACAAAAATGATTGAACGATCCAGATTCTCAATGGAAAAAAGTAGTATGAAATCAACGAATATATTTCTCCTTGGGAATGCACGCAAACTCAAGTGCACTATAAGCCGCGTCATGCCCTAACTTGTCGTGTCAGCCCACGTGTAAGAAGAAAATAATGAAACGTTTCAATTATGGGAATGTATTAAATGCTCCAGTTCCCCACTACTCTTTCAATTGAATCCAAGTGTTTCGTCTCGAGTTCACATCATACAAAATCCTTGGAGGCTGACCAAATTCACTTAAGGCTTCCCTGACTCTCTCAGTGCCCGACAAAGTCTTGGGGGTAATTGTTTAGGGTCGGCCAAAGGCCCAAATAACTAAGGCACAATCATCTTAGATCCACTCCACTTGACCCAAGGTATAAAAGTCACTTCACACATATAGTAAGGTACATTTCATGATTTCCACTATTCACTACATTCATCTTGAATATTGAACTGACTTGGACGTTGGAGTACAAATCCATCTTGCGCCTCCGTATTGGAGATCAGTACCATGAATTCAAGTTCATCAACTACAATCGATTTTGGTTTCTGAACGGAACAAAGAGAAATCATATTTTGACAATCAACATAATTTTAAAACATTTTTATTCGACACTTTTTACTTTCTATCTCTAAAGATAATAAGTCTTTTTAAAAAAATGCGAAAAATCATACATAACAATGTCTTATATTTCAAATCTATATTTTTTTCATCATTAGAGTTTGTTGTTTTCTGCTTGTGGTTTATTCATCTAAAAATAATCACATTTAAAGTATGTATATAATATAAATGTTGAAATTTTTCAAGGACCAAGCCAAATCTAGCGTTATATCCCCAGATATTATTCCCTTTCTTGACAATGCCTTCAAATTAAAGAAATGCCTAGAATGGAACAAAGTACCACACTAAATTTGCACTATAATATCAATTATGAGTCTATTTAATGAATTTATATGGGGTACCATTTCATGTTGCGTAGTATACAAAACCTTAAACTAATAATAATCACTAATGACCATCCATAGATAGTTGAAATTCTTGAGAATTTTACAGCCTTGAATCGGTGGGGCATTAGATACCAATTCCAATTTGGCAGTGCTAGTCATATATATTCGGAAACAATATAAACCTTAAGCACAATATTGAAAAGCTGTGCAAAGATATTATGCGTCCTTTCTATAAGCTAGATAACTCTAGAATCATTATCTTGTCATTTATTTTTGCAACTTGATGTAATAAAATATACTCTCTTTTTTTAATCAATGACATCATTTATCATGATGCATATGAAATTGAGAATAGTACTATTGGCCCAATTGTGCTCAGCAGTAGGGGTGGACAACGGTCGGTTCGGTTCGGATTCGGGCCCAAAATCCAGAACCGAACTAACCCTCGGGTGAGTTATCTAGGCCCAATTCCCGACCGTTGGGCCTTTCGGTTAAGTCGGGTCCGGTTTAGTTCGGATCGGTTAAACATATCGGTTTAATTCGGTTTTGAATGAAAATGGGCCATGTAATTTTTTAAACCCAAATTTAAAATTTAACTTTTTATTTTGCAGATTTATAACTACTGGGCTAAGTTAAATTTTGGCCCATCTTTTTTATATCCGTTCTAAAATTACAAAATTAAATTATTTTTACTCAATTTTTAATTAACAAATAAATACCTTGTTTTTTTTGTTATTTCTTAAAATTATTAAAATTAAAACAATTAAAATAACAGTAAATAACACAAATTATGTTTGTCCAAATGTCCATATGTTCATACTTGTGTTGATGCCTTCTCCTCCACAGCTGAGGCTAACTTATCTTCTCTTCTATTTCTTGATTATAATCTTTTCAATTTTTTTCCTTCAATTTCTATGTTAATATTTAATGGACTTGAAGGAGGCACAAGACAAAGCAATTTCCACTCCTACATTAAAAAAACTGATGTTAGACAAATTTCAGAAAATTAAAAAGTTTGATGAAACAAATCTAATAAATTAATTATATAAAAACAAAACTCAACTAAATATAGTATCACAATTAAATCATGCATATACTAAAATAGATTTCAAAATTAAGAGAGTTACAAATTCAAATTATAGAGTCAGTTCCACAAATGAGTTCCAAAGAATTATAAATTCAGAGTTTTAGTTTCAAATTCAATCATTCAAAGTTTCAAAGACTAAAACTATATAACAATTAATTCTAAACTCATTGCCTTTGAAACTCCATTGATGCTGAAAACAAAAAAAATACTTGTAACTAACACTTAAACAAGAGCAAATAAAAAGACTTCTAGCATGACATAACAGAAAAAATAGGACTTGTTAGAGATCCACCATCAATTTTCTCAGAAAACTTATCCTTTCATTAAGAGATCCACCATCAATTTTCTCAGAAAGATATAATACATGATCACTAACATCAAAGGAACTAGTAGAGATTACAAGTTGAACATTAATCTCAAAATTTCTCAATGAAATTGCTAACATGCTTTATATATATTCATGTAATCACCAAGAGTAAAGGAAATGTAACTAAAATAATCCAACCTGATACAACCTTTATTCTTTTCTTTGCTTGTTGCACTATAAAATTTCTCAATGATATTGCTAACATGCTTTATATATTCAAGTGTCACTTTATCTCCCTGCAACAACCAACCAAAAGAACTCAGAATACATGTAACTAAATCATGAGTTTAGTAGAGTGAACAACTAAGCAAAAGAACTCTCAAACTTTAGTAGTTTCTCTCTACCACTCATGTAACAAATACAAGCCTTTCAATCTCTAAACTCTCTTAACCTGCAGATGTAAAAGTTTTGCTGTGAAGAACTAATCAAACATAAACACTCAAAACTGCATTTTCAATAAGCTAAACAAATGTATACACATACCTTGGCAGCTCCAGTTCTGCTAGGAATGATGTTGAATAACAACTTTCATGACACCACCCTATCACAAACACAAAACCAAATCACACATAGTCCAAATCATTATTAAATAAACACCAATAGACTAAACAACAAAATCAACTTCAAATCTCCTCAGGGTTCCAAATATTCAGATGCAGCCACTATCTAACTAATAAACTGACATTAAAAGTTTCAGATCCACAATAAAAAATTATAGATCCAAAAACAACAACTAACAAGAAGGGTTTTATTTCAGATCCACAATCAGAAATCGTAGATCAGCATCTCACCAACAAGAAGGGTTTTAGAGTCCTTAACCTTGAGTTCAAAAAGCTTCCACCATGAATAGAGTTATAGTTGAAAATTTATGTCTGCAAATAGAGAAACAAAACACATAACAAGTTAGTTCAATCGGTTCAAGTGAAAAAAGAATTTATCATGTAATCAGTAGTGATGAAAGGATCATTGATGGCAACATGTTCAACATCGTTTATTTGAAGAAGAAGAAGAAGGGGAAGAAAAAAAGAATAAGGAACGAAAAGAAGAAGAAAAAAGAAAAGAGAACTTACAGTATTACGGTAACAGAGAATATGGAATGATAAGATATGGTTGCTCACGGCACAACAGCGGCGGAAAACCTAACTCAAGGAGAAAGGAAACAGGCAAATGAGAAACCCTAATTCTCTAAACATTTATATGGATTTTATTTGGGCCTAATTTCTGTGGTCCAAGATAATAATAGATACTAGTATATAATATATTCGGTTCGGATCGGATTCCGACGGATCAAATTTTACCAACCGGGCCCGACCAAACTAAACCGTTGATATCCAAACACGTGGACCGCATTAACCCGAAAACCGAAACAATCCGATCCGTGGCTGAAAATTGGTTTCGGACCGGTCGGTTGCAGTCGGACGGTAATGTTTTGTCCACCCCTACTCAGCAGCTTAACTCATCTGTACGTCAAAGCGTGAATCGTAATGTCTTGTCTAAAAAAAAAGTTTAGTGTACGGTTTCAGTCTGCATGAATATGGGTATATTGATATAGATGCGATTATGTCAGAAATTGATATAGATAAGAGGAATAGAGTTCCGGCACGGTGGAGTGAGTTTTCGGTGCGGCAAAACATAAATACATTTGTAAGATTAAGATTTAAATGTTTAGGTTAGTGAATGATTGAGAAATGATTGAGAAAATAGTACGAGCTTAAGAATGAGAGAGTATTAAAAATGACGTGTGTTTGAATTTTATATAATTCAGACTGTCCACGTGAAATACGACGCTTCATGTAGGTTGTTGTCCGATTAATTTAACGATGGAAGATACGCTGAAGGCCGAAATCATATCTTAAGGGGACTACTGCACACGTCTTTCCCGTGTGATGCTTGCGGTTGGGTCTTCCATGCAAATGCCAAGAACAATATTTTTACAAAATATTTAAGCATGAGTATTTTAAATATACTAGAAATTAGTGATGTTCTTGTACCATTGAAGTTTAATTTTAGATAGATTAGTTACAGTGTTACTAACGGTTAGATCAGTTAATTGGTTATGATGTTATTTTTCTACTTAGTTTAATTAGTTTTAATATAAGTACATTACTCTTTCTTTTGAACAAGTTGATATATATTCTCTAACTTTTCTTCTAACAGTAAAAAAGAATGTAATAGTGTTAATTTTTATTTAGTTTGTTAACTGTTTCCCTTTACTTTAGGAAAGTCTGTTAGATTTTTGTCTATTAGGTTATTGGCTTGGTCAATACATATGATATTATTGATTCTTTTATAGGATTTCAATTCAGTTTAATATAGGGTGAATTCTTTAGTTTTTAGAGAAAAGGGGTGATGCACTGACAGTGTAAAATATTTTTACATTGTCAACCAATCACCACCCATGTATATAATTAAACCACTTTTTTATTTAAAAAAAAATTAATGAAATAGAACATTTATGATTTTCTATTGGATGACAGTGTAAAACTATTTTACACTGTCAGTGCACTATCTTTTAACTCTAATTTTTAATACTGCGTTTTCAATAAAATTTTCATCTTAAGTGAAAATAACATGGTATTAGTCGTATGTATTTTTTTCTTCTCTTTTCTTTTGCATTTTTATCTTCATCTTTAATTTTTTTCACCCTATATTCATTTACTTTTATGGGTTTCCCCTTTATCTCTTCAATCTTTCATTTTTTTACCCCATCTTCTATTACTTTTTAATTTCTTGATCGAGCATCCTTATCTAACCCTAAATCAAGACCAACAGAGATTTTGACCCAAATTCCTTTGTTGTCACCTCTATCCACTCCACATCCTAAGACCCAACTCACAACCTGCAAAGTCCTTACAATCTTCATCTCAACCTCATTCTTGTCACGCCTCCTCTATGTGACAATAATTATCATAACTAGAGAAGTCCATGAAAAAGGCTCTTTTCTCCAAAAATAAGTTGCAATTCATCAACAGATCTCTACCTCTGATACAAATTACGAGGTATGGGATCGCTACAACAATATAGTTCTTTCGTGGATTACCAGAACCCTAAATCGACAAATTGCTTAGAGCACAATTTACTTTGATAATGTCTTAGAGTTGTGGCTTGACCT
Source organism: Vicia villosa (assembly GCF_029867415.1). Taxonomy (NCBI): domain Eukaryota; kingdom Viridiplantae; phylum Streptophyta; class Magnoliopsida; order Fabales; family Fabaceae; genus Vicia; species Vicia villosa. The sequence continues at coordinate 7,023,449 of NC_081182.1, forward strand.
TCAAGATCGCTACACAGAAAGTAACCATTTTCGCTTTTTCGACCCCTTCAAAGATTTACACTTCATTCGTCAAGGTTATCGTTCAATCTCCATGTATTTACTGATATGAAGGTTATTTGGGACGAACGAATACCTTCGACCCACACCCTGCTGCATTTGTAACCCTAAGTGTCCGTGTTCCCTGAATTCCTCTGTTGGCAGCTAGAAACACTTAGATTTTGTTTGAGAGTTTAAAGGAGGGGAATGAAGGATTTTTTATGAGGGGATTTGTAAACAAAATAGTGAAACTTTTAACATTTTATAAAATTGTGCTTTTGTATAGAATGATAAAATGAATGTTCATCATTACTATATTTTTTAATTTCCAGAATATTATAACGATATAAAATGCATTTGAAGAATTTATATACATCCTCAAAAACCTTCCTTCAATACAAATTTTGAGTTCCCCTAAATTGTTGTGAATAAAAACAAACCCTCCAAATTCCTACAGTTCTTTCCACTTTATCTTTCCCTTATTTTAAATCTCTCCCATGCCTTTCACTTCAAACTCCTAAAAACATCCTTAGAGTATATTACATGTCTCTTGAAAAGACGAAATGACTATTATAATAATGTTCGAACATAAATTCTTCTTATGGACCATTTTACCCTCCCTAAGCAAAACCTACTCCATGATTCTTTAGTAGGACCCTTCCCCCCTTTCTTCCACAATTGAATCCACCATTTATGTTGCACACAATTCCAAAGAGAAATTCAATTCCTACTATGCTAGATGAAAGGGAAAATGGAAACTGAGGAACTCCATGTTTTGCAGTCAATACAACAAGACCAGCCATACAATCGATACCTACCACTTTAAACATGGTTTTTCCCTCCCGGTACAGGAATAATACTGAAGTATCTGAAAATCAGTTTGAAGGTAGACAATCTAAAGACAATAACTCTACCAATGCTACCTCCAACATCACCAAGAAAGATTATTTGTATCTTAATACCCTACTAAAATTTTCCAAGACTGATATTGCCATATTGGGCTCTACCAACAAAATTGTTGAGTCTTTCCATATTGTTTTGAGTATTGCTAAAATAGGTATTTATAATTCTCCTTCTTTGAACTCTATTTGGACTCTTGATTTAGGGGCTTCTAATCAAGTTTTCCTCACCATAAAATCCTTTTCCCATATCCAACAAATCAAACACGTCTTGATCATTTTCCCCAATGGTAATTGCATTTATGCATATTATTTTTGAACTATTATCTTCATCGGTAAACTTTATTTTCACAATGTTCTTTATATCCCTGAATTCAAATGTAGTCTTATATATATCTAGGCTAACTCAATCTTTAAATTGTCAAGTTATTTTTTTTGCCTAACTCATGTAATATTCAGGATATGATTACTAGGAAGATGATTGAGAATGTAAACCACATCCATAATATTTTGTTACTTTTATAGCCATTTCCAGAGCTATCATTAATATTTTGTTACTTTTATCTCTATATAATTTTCTTCAAAATTTTGAAGTAATATTGGTGTTGAATTTCTCATAACTTCCTATTACGAGTCCTTATGAATTCTACACTAAACCTTTTGTGTAGAATAAAAACCTGAACAAAATTCTATCATGAAACAAAAAATAGGCATTTACTTAATGTTATCTGAGTTTTACTTTTTCATGCGCACTTGCCAAAGTGTTCTTGGACCCATGCTTTACTCCATGCTAGTTATCTCATCAATAAGACTAGCACATTTGTCTTGAAAAATAAAACCCCTTATGAATTATTCATCCTACCTTTCATGATCTTAAAGTCTTTGGTTGTTAATCTTTTGCTTCCACTTTAATCAATAATAGATCTAAACTTGATCATAAGGCTCACAAATGTATTTTCATTGGTAATAAAATTGGCACAAATGGTTTTCTTCAATTTAACTTTTGGATCTTCAATTTAAATTGATCATAAGTCTTTTATTGTTTGTTTCTTGATGTTATTTGTGATACTCCTTGAGCTTTTGGATGATGTATTGATGCTTTTTATATTGTGTGCTTTTGTTGATGAGTGCCTTGATTTTATGTTGTCTTGTTCCATTTACTTCATTTCAATCCCCATTTGATCAAGTTGTACTCTAATCCCCCATTGTGATGCAATAATTTTATCGCTTTTGTCTTAATAATGTTTATTGCTTCATTTATTTGTTAATCACTCCAATCGTTCACTTACAGACCTAAAACATTTTCTAAACTAATTCTTGTATTAATATCAAGTCATTTTCTACCATAAGTCGATCACTTCTTAAGCATCGCCATCAACCACACTTGCACACATTCACAGCTTAATCCCAGGCTTTCTTACAGTGAGACTTGTTTGATTAATTGTTCCAATTAGCGTCTAGAAGACTAGCCTACTCTGCTAGTACACTTGTAGTTTAATTAAATTTAAATGCTTTCATATCATATTCACTCGTTTGTGCCACCTTGTATGGGCTTCTGTGTTTATTGCTTATCATCACTCTATCTAGCATGTTATATTCCACATTCCCGAGGCCTTGTAATGATTTTACTTACTTTCCTTTAGCTTTTATATGCTTGCTTATTTGTTTGTGAATAAATTGTGAATCCCCGAACTCTTGGTCCATGTACCAAGCCCTAACCATGTTTTTGTAAGTCAACTTCTTTGTGCATCACCATCGACCAAACCCCTGCATTCTTGGTCCATATACCAAACCATACCCCAAGTTTTGTAAGTCGATCGCCTTGTGCATCGCAATCAACCTTGCTTTCCAAAACTTCAAACTTATTTCGTAATAAACCTTGACTTTTTCAAGTGACTTCAAAAACCTTTTTCACAAATAAATTCTAAAGACATCTAAAGCATATTCAAACCTTTTCATTAAACCTAAAAAAAACTCATCAAACTATCTTTTGTGAACTTACACTCTTTTCCTTTAAAACCTTTTCCAAAAGAGAAAACATTAGTCTGTTCTTGTAGTGGTGTAAGACCCTAAGAGCCCCTAAGATGAAGTTTAAAGTAGTTGTTTTCCACTTGAATGTGATACATGCTTGTCGAGTCAATCTAAGTAAAGCTCTTCATTTCAAGATGATGCAAATACCCACTCCCTCATACTTGTGGATGGCATGTGGTGTTTCCCACTCGAATGCGATAAAATGTCTTTCCCAATAAAAACAAACAAAACAAACTTCCTTGGTTTTTTAGCAGAACTACAAATGCTCTGACTTCCCTATTTCATAGAAGGGTTATGTAGGTACATGATGCAACGTCTTGCCGAGCACAGTAAAAAAAATAAAAACAAATTCTTTTCTCATCTTCCCAATCTATTGCAAACAAACCCTTTAGCCTAAAAACACAGATTTTCAAAAGGTTCATGTGGATTGTGGAGTACCATAGATGTGAGGGATGCTAATAACTTTCCCTTACATAACCAAACCCCGTACCTTGATCACTTTTTTTAGTTTTATCAATATTTTCCATTTCGTTTTCTGGAATCAATAAATTTTGGTTGCGACTCTTGCTTTTGCGAGTTAACTTAATCAATAGCTTAATCTTTAATTTTTCTGCCGCGACAATTCCTATCAATGGAATTTAGATGGATACACATATAATCTTTCCAATAACCATAATTTATGCCATTGAAAATGGGTGCTCTATTATACGCCCCTTTCGGTTCAGATTCCATTATCTAATAAACAATTTTGAAGCACAAAATAAACTGGCGCTCGTGATATCATTTTTTAGACGATAGACTATGATCTAGAGGGGAAGTGAATAGATCGCAATTATAATTTTCTTATTAAAATTCTGCTTTGAAAAATGTTTAACTATGATGTGCGAAAACAATCTCAGATCGACCATCGTCTATCCTGAACCGTTATCGAAAAGACCGGATATGCGTTAACCGGTAGAATAAATACATAAAATGAAAAAAACAATCAATATATTTTCAGCGACTACGTTTGAATAAAAATCACACAATGCTGATCAATTTCCAATGAAATAACAAACAAAAATCGACTTAAGCAATTTGTCGAACACTTGGTATACAGTCTATTCAATTAAGATTTTTCTTTGATTTTGTTGATATGAGAAATCAATTACATTCACATAGATTGCAATCAACTCAACAAAAATAGTTTTAAGTATTAGACAAAGAAATTATCTCTATGTATCAATTGCACAATCAATGGTTTCACAATTTGCAAGTGAACATAAAAGAGATAGATAGAGAGACAGAGAGATAGATAGTTAGAGAGAGAGAGAGAGAGACAAGGATTTGTTTAGGCAATTCCTCAATCGACCTTGCTATGGGTATGTCTGCCTCCAATTCTAAAGGAATTGAGATAATGAAAATTAACCTTTGTAAATGTAGTTTACAAGAGAAAAAGTAGCAATCCAACCCTCTAAACCCTATGGTTGATGTTGATCCTATCTTCTTCTCTTCCTTTGATCTTGAGCGAGATCAAGTAACCTGATATCTCCAATTTGATCCTCTGGTTACCGTTACTCCTTTGACATAATCTTTTTCTTTGAAGCTTTCACTCGGATGAATCCAAATTGAAAACGTATCGTGACCCAAGATTACCAAAATGATCCTCTGGTTACGGTTACTCATTTGACATAAACGTCTTTCTTCAAAGCTTTCACTCGGTTGAATCCAAATTGCGCAATCTTGTGAAAAACTTCCAAATCAATCCTTGATCTTGGAAGAAAACACAATTAATTTATCTTGAAATCCCCAAATAATTCTCAACCCAATTTGGTTTCACTAATCCTAAATTGGACCTTATCAACCTATATCTAGATGGCACCCAACAAAAATGACTATGTGGGTTGAAGATGTTGAGCAATGCTTTGTATATTTCTGGTTTAAATGTCTTGAAAATGATGCATGAATGGTATTTATATGTTGTGTGTTAAGTGAGAAACAAAACAAAAAAATAGATTAGGGGCTTTTACACATTTTTGAAAAATAACGGTATGTGTCGACTTGAGCCAGTTATGTATCGACATATAGTAGAAATTCTTCTACTACATGTTGACCTGAAAGTCGTACATATTGACACATGTTGATTATGTATCGACCTGAACAAGTTATGTGTCGACACATAGTAGAAATTTTGCTGCTATGTGTCAGCCTGAAAGTCGTATGTGTCGACTGGTTTTGAAAATATTCAGCATGTGTCGACCTGTGGCTCGTATGTGTCAACCTATAAAAGTATTTTTACTTCTATGTGTCGACCTCTAACACGTTTGTGTCGACCTATGATGAACAAAATGTAACTTTTCAAAATTGCTCCATCAAGTGTCGACCTAAAATACATATATGTCGACCTATAGAGCAAAATGCAATCTATGTGTCGACCTATAACATGTATGTGTTAACATATAATGTAATTTTTTAAAATCAATTTAGCATGTGTCGACCTATGGACTCTATGTGTCGACATGTACTGAACAAAATGTAGATTTTCAAAAAATGCTTCTAATGTGTCGACCTAAAGATCGTGTGTGTCGACCTATGCATACCTTTTTCCCAAAAACACTTGATTTTCAACATGTAAGACATCTCTAACACGATTTTAAGTTTCCTAAAGAAAAGAGACACATGTAGACATAGGAAAAAAGGTCCAATGTACACAAATGCTAAGTCATAGTTTTGTCATCATTCTAAACATCTATAGGATAATGCGCTCATAAGCGAAGGAATGGAAGAAGGTATCAATTAACGAAGGATTTGGTCGATAGAAGACGGTAAACCAAGGGAATTGTTGAGATTCTTCAAGAAATTGCATGAAGATAATGATGGTTTGCGTGAAATCTGATGAGTTTTTGAAGGGATTTTGGTTGAATTTTGGTTTTGAATCGTTGGAATGGTGAGTAATTTCAAGAAACTAGACGAGAGTTTTGTTGGATTTTGAGTAATCTCAGGAGTTGATTTTTGGGAATGATGAGATTCATCAATAAAATTAAAGAATTTGTAGAAAGAGAAAAAAAGAAAAAGAATGAGATTAATACGTAATCTCAAGAATGTGGGCAAGATTAACACGTGAAGGAGTTGAAAAAAGAACGCATGAAAATATGGAAAAATAATGATAGAAAATAAGAGTAATCAATATCTTAGTGATACCATGTTGGCAAGTGTCAGAGGATAGCATTTAATTTTAACCTAGGAAAATCAATGTAAATTTTTTTATTGAATTCTCTAAAAAAAAAATTGATTGCATGATGGAGAGGCACTTGGGTTATATAGCCAAGGAACCAAATAAATGTACCTGGCCCAACAATCTATAATCTGTAATGGGCCTAAAGAGAAAAAACCTAACCAACTGTAAGAGAATTTATCTTGCCACCCCTAAGTTATACATGCTACTCCCCATTTTACATTATTCTCAAAATGCCTATGACACTATTTACTCAAAAGTTTTACGATTTCAGAAAAAAATGACTGTTGCCAAAATCATCAAAAAGCAAATTTCCAATACCGCAGAGCAAATTTCCAATACCTCTTTTTGGCCGATACCGATTTTTTTTTGTTTTTTACATAATTCCGATATCCATTTATCGAAAATTTCAAAATTTTTGTTGCGATTTACCGGAGATTTTAAAAATTCCAGTAATTTTATAAAATTCATTACCCCGTCCCGAAAATTTCATGAACTTCCGGTAGAAAACCAATACCGAAAATTTATCGGAGATTTTAAATTTCCGATAATTTTATGAATTGAAGTCACACCGGAAATTTGAAATATCCGGTATTTTTTTATATACCGGATATTTCAAATTTCCTGTATTAATTTTAATTGCTCTATATACCAGAAGTTTGAAATATTCGGTACCGAAAATTTTAAATTTCCGGTATGTAGCATCAAGCATGCTAAATTGGTAAATCCTACAAAATTTCCGGTATTTATATGAAATTTCCGATACGGTACCAAAAATTTCAAAAAAATCCAATATTTTACAAGGATAATTTGGTAAAAACGTCCTAATTAGGGATGACATGTATAAAATGGGGGGTGGCAAGAAAAATTCTCTAACTATAATGGGCCTAAAGAGAAGAAGAATAAAACAAGAAAGGATAATACATTATAGAAAATTTTACCTTGTACCCCTACATTTGTCCTCATATCCCTACATTTTACGAAAAATGTCAATTTTGCCTTTATGTATTTTTAACTAATTTAATATTTTATTTTTTTAACTTTTATTTTGCATACCGAAAGACTTTGCAAAAGAGTTTCGGAAGTCATTTTTAACTTTTATTTTGCATACTGGAAGACTTGGCAAAAGAGTTCCGGAAGTCATTTTTAACTTTTATTTTGGATACCGGAAGACTTTGCAAAAGAGTTCTGTTATGCATTTTTTAAAATTTTATTTTGTGTTCCGGAAGACTTTTGAAAAGAGTTCCGGTAGTCATTTTTAACTTTTATTTTGCATACCGGAAGACTTTGCAAGAGTTTCCGTATGCATTTTTTCTAGATTTTTCAAGTTTTATTTTGTGTTCCGAAAGACTTTGCAAAAGAGTTCCGGTTTGCATGCGTAGGGCTGCAATTTTATGATTTTTTTTTTATAAATTTTAAAAAAATAATAATAAAGTGGTTAAAAATATTAAAGGGTAAAAATAGTATTTTTAAAAAATTGTAGGGGTATAATGCTAATTATAGGGTAGTAAGTAAATTTTTCTACATTATATTGTAACAACTATAACAAGATTTGAAACTAGTTTATTAATCCGATTTTGGTTTTAATATTCAGTTCAAATAAGTGGTTAACATGTAGTTTTTGTTACTGCTAGTTTCTCAAATATGATGATCCTATGTTATCCTCTTGTTCTAAATATTCTCTTGTAGATCAGAGACAGTTGCAAGTTATCTTACTGTAAATAATAAAATCAACAATACATAGTTTGGATGTTGTCAACATGAAAAATCAAAATCCTGGTATGATATCTCAAGTGGACTATAAAAATAAATAATATTTTTGTGTTTATAATTTTGTTACAGAATCACTTTTTCCTTATCTTTTCTAACATCTCCGCAACTGAATTTGCAGCCATGACGACGAGGTTTATCAGGATTCTCAGGATCAGAATCACTTGGTTCCACCATAAGTCCTCTCAGGCATCGTCTTCTAACCACCGGTTGGTAAGGTAACTTCTCAACCCGGCTAACCTGAGGCTGAGGCTGAGGCTGAGGCTGAGGCTGAGGCTGAGGTTGAGGCTCAGGCTGTTGGGGAAGAATGACGCGAACGCCAGGGTCTCGTCCAGTTACTGAACCTTGAATCATGAATGAATTATTCATACTTTGAATGTTACTGTTAACATATGCCTTTTGCGCTTCATCTTTATCTTCTTCCTTGTTGGTTCTGTGTATGTTTTGGATTGAACCTTTTTTCCTTGTTGATTGGGATTGTGAACCTGCCACATGCATTGTTGCTCCTCTGTTGTCACCTGCCAGAGTTACAATACTAACTGTTTTATCATCAGTCGGAAGCAATGTTGTTGGATTCACAGTAGCTACTCTATTAACAAGATTTGTTACATCATTGTCCATACTCATGGAACTATTTTGCATGGGAGAGTTTGAGACGTTTGCGGTAACCGGTGCTGCAGGTACTTTGATGTTATTTTCACTAGGATTGGATGTTGCGACCGCAAACATCATTTTTCTGTCTATAGTTGTTTGAGGTTCAGAAATTGGTGTAGGAAGAGGCTGTGTTGGGCCATAGACTAATTGGGAAGAAGATTTTGATCTTAGTTTTTGATGAAACGGAGATCTCGTGGAAGAAGAACCTGATAACCACGGGATTCTAAAATGAAATTGCTTCTTTTTTATTCCTGACATGGATAATGTTTGGTTTAATAATATGTTTATTTTACAAAGTTTGTTTATATACATAGAACTAAGAATATATACCTTGGATGCGTAACAACATTCTTAAATCTTGTTGAAGAGGAAAGAAATTTCTGTTGCTTGTCACAAAAGAAATTCCTTGCATATTCAATGGAATTCATCATGCAAAAAGTTTGGCAATTCTATGTGCAAGAAACCATAAAGTAAAGTTCCTTTCTTTGTATTCTCTCTCAAGAAAAGTATTCATCGCGTATTTAAATTTTGATTGAACAGAACTAGAAAAAGTGAATAATAACAATGCAAGGGATTTACCGGATACTGAAACCTCGCTGCAACCCTAGAAGGGCTGCGATATTTCAACAATTCCACGGGAATGGAATCTTTAACCTGAACAAAATATCTTCAGGGTTTGGATTTATCACATCCTCTCCATCCATGCAGCAGAAAGGGTTGGAGAATGTGACAGTGTCAGAGGTGCTAATGACAAAGGGGGAAGAAAAAGTGGGTTCCTGGCTTTGGTGTAGAGTTGATGATGTTGTTATTAATGCAATGAGGAATGTAAGATACTTCTTCAATTTGTTTTTTTATATCTTTTGTTCATATCTATTTAAGTATAAACTCATATCCCTATAAGCAAAAACTTCATTTTCAAATTCATTGAATAACTTATGTATCTAGTTTAGATATAAATCAGATGAATGAACGTGAACAGAGAATATTTGTTATAATAGTAACTTCAGTAGTAAAAGATGTCTAAGCAAATATATAATGATATAATAGATGGCTGAAAATGATATTGGATCATTGGTGGTACTGAAGCAAGAGGGCCAGGACATAGCTGGCATTGTCACAGAACGAGGTAGGTGTTTCATGTTCCATGTCAAAGTCTGTGCTTCATAATCCAACATTCATTATAATAAGTTTAATTTTGCGTCGAATGGTACTATTACGACTTGCATGAAAAGACACACCAAACTAAACTGAATATATGTTGGATGCATGCATGCATGATTCTACAGATTGCTTAAAGAAAATAGTTGCACAAGGAAGATCACCGTTATACACACGAGTCGGTCAAATAATGACTAATGAGGTTATTTCATATGCTCTCTCTCATTTTCATTATGATTAATCCAATTTATCATTTTCACTTTTAACTGATATATATGGTTACATTACATGTAACAGAATGACCTGGTAACTGTGACCTCCGACACAAACATTCTAAGAGCAATGAGACTAATGTTAGGTGAATGTTCTATACACAAAATGTTTATGTGACCAAATAATGAAGAACTATGTGTGTGACCCTTTTCTTTGTTTTGTAGATAATCGCATTCGGCATGTTCCAGTTATAGATGGGAAAATAGTTGGTATGATTTCAATTGTAGATGTTGTGCGAGCTGTGACAGAGCAACAAGATGGAGAATTGAAGAGACTCGGTGATTATATTAGAGGAGAATACTACTAACTTACTAAGTCCGCAAAAGGATTCAACCTTATGTACTAATTTAAAAACCAAAATTTATTTCACTATATTACTACTAATTTATATCCATTTCACTAATAGTGAATGAGAAATGCTTCTTCCAACTCCTACATATATGAGAGACGGTAACTCATTCTATCTAAGTCAGGCATATCGAACTCATGCATCATTGAGATTTTAAGATTTTTACACATGATTTTATCATTTCCAGTGTAAATCAAATCATCTATATAAAGACTCATCATTAAAAGCCTATGACCCTCCTTTGCTTTTGTAAACAATGTATGTTCGCAGAAGCACCGTTTAAATCCTTTACGAGAAAAGTATGTTTCGATCCGACTATACCATGATCTTGGTGCCTGTTTGAGTCCACACAATGCTTGTTGAGCTTATACACCTTATCCCCTTTACCCTCTTTCTCAAAATTCAGAGGTTGTTGTACGTATACTTCTTCTTCGAGATCTCCTTGAAGAAAAGAACTTTTCACATCTAATTGAAACACCTCTCATATATTCTGTACCGCAGTTGCTAGATGAGCTTGATTGTATCCTGGCAAGCAACTAGAGCAGATACCTCTGTATATTCAATTCTGTATTGTTGTGCATATCCTTTAGAAGCTAACATTGTTTTGTACTTTTTTGACATCTTCTTTTCATCCAACATGGATCGAACTATGTTCATGATTGTTCGATTCTTAGGCTCAGCAACTCCATTTTCTTGAGGCTTATATGTTGTTACTCGACCCTCCTTTTCCACATATGCTTTAAAACTTTTGAACATGACAAATGCTTCTTATTTCTGGTTTAGAAAGAATAATCATGTCTTTCGAGACAAATCATCAATAAAATTGAATATCTACCTTTTGTTATTGTTCGAGGTCGGGGCAATAGGACCACATATATCCGAGTGTATTAAATGCAGTTTATGTGTTGATTTCCATAGGTCTCTCGGTGCTGTTTACCTACCAAATAGTTTGAGCACAACTTGGGGTTGGTAGGGTAACTCAATTGGCATTTGTTAGTTGGGTTAAGGAAGTTGTTGGTCTAGGGTTCAATACCTGGTAATTTATAGTTTATAAATCAACAACTTTTTTTTAAAAAAAGTTTGAGCACAACTTTTGCGGAGCTGTAATGGTGGCTCGCTCTTCAATAGATCCTACAACTTTTTCATGATCTTGATGTCTTGCTTGGTCTCTCCATTGTTACGCATGTTGTTTACGACCAAGATTATCCGAGCGAAGTATTTTGTGACCATCTCATCTTCCTTCATCTGTAAGACCTCAAACTCCCTTCGAAGGGTTTGTAGTAAACCCTTCAATTTATTATTTCGAAAGAATTTTTTCTAATGCATTTTTTGAACGGATTTTCTGATATGCTGAATTATAGAAATATGAATCCCTTTTTAAACACCTCGGCATTTCATATTTCAAATCTCTAGAAAAAAACTCAAATAACCATGCTTTAATTAGGACTTTTGAGGGTTGTAACGTGGCCAAGTTCACGGTTTTAGAAAAAAAGATTGTTAGGCTCAAATTTTATTGGTGCCCACCCCTTTCGTGATGTTCTCCAACCTAAGTTCAGTTAACTCGATGCGAGCATTCATCCTTCAAGAGGAGTTTGAGATGATTTGAGGAATCAATGAGGTGTTTGTACATGGCAGTCACTTACCTTTTATTCTTGGTGTCTGATCATACAATCTTGAATTTATAGTCACACGATTTTTCCCTTTTGTTGAGGGTCTTCTTGTTTCACAATCCTTTCTTTTCAGACTTTTCATTTTTTCCCTAACTTTTGCCTGGACAAATTCTTTTGAAATCTGATTTTGATGTCCAGCGGGATGCCCTAATTTTTGCCTAAGTCACTTGTTTTCAAGTTTGTTGACTTAGCAGGCTTTCTTTTTTCCGATTCATTCTTTTCTTTTATTTTTGAAAAAGTCGTACGATTATGGGACGTCTTCGATTCATTGGAAAGATTGTGACTGCCTCATTTCTTGGTTGACGAGGGATAACCATTGTGGTATCATCATATTTTGACCTCCTAATAAGAGGGATAACCATTGCGGTTTCGACTTTCCTCAACCTTTTGAAGGATAACCAGTGTTGTATCCTTAGATGTGAGCTTCTTATGAATTTTGAACACTCAATCAGGTTAACTGAATACTACCCTGCCCCTAGGTTAAATATGGGGGTTTTTCATATAGAAAAGAAACTCCTACTTCAAGGCTCAAAGGGGTTGACAAGGGATTAACTTCCTTATATCTCCAGTGTTTGGTGATTTGAAACAATGCCTGTATATCATCAACAAGGTTTTACTCGAAAGCACACCATTTGAGATTATGGGTATTATATGTTCGTCATTCTCCCTTCGGAGTTGTCATGCTTTATCGCCGAGAGTTTGGCATCACAAGAAAAGAAAACATATTAGAGCTAGAGCGAATGGATTTTTTCAAGTCAAACATATACAGTGCATTATTGTTATAGTTCAAAAACAAACAAGTATTGCATGCAAATAGTATTGAACAAACAAGAACGATTACACATGAAAATGCATGAGGAATTACGAATTGCCAACGTTGAGGAGATTCTCTCCGTATGGACTTATTGCTTCAGAAGATCCGTTGAATCAAAGGAAAACTTCAAATATGGCCTTCAGGTGTAAATGTGATAGCTTTTGCATCAATCAGGTTTTGAACCTTGTCTCTGAATGTCTGGCAATTATCGATCGACTGACCAAGTTCCCCAGAGTGGAAACCAAACCCAGCGTTCGTAACTGAATTGCAGATTACTTCTAGGGAGAGAGTTCCGACGAAGCCACACAGAAGTTGTGACTATCCGGCTTTAGGGATTTGAGGAAGATGAGAAACTCGTTGTCTGGAAACCTGTTATGCAATGATATGTATGTAAATGCGTATGCAATGTTTTCAAGGATCTTTATGGAATTTAGTTTGCAACATTGAAATGTAGCTGCAACTTTGTTGAAGAACTTCGACTTCTATCTTTGAACGTCCTTCTTTAAGAATCAAGCTCACCATATCCAGTGGGTCATAGCCTCTGATTCGGGATACTCGTACTTTTGAATTTGGAGACATATGGCTAGAGGAAAATAAATCCTCTTGCCCTTTGATAGGAATTTTATTCTTGATAATTCTCCTATAATAGCACCTGAAATTGTGCGTCCTAAATCCCTAGGATCCTTGAAAAAGGTTAGTTATGTTATGATGTTATGATGTCATGCATTAAGTACAAGGTGGTGAAGACAAGTAAGTCCTACAAATAGTTCAAACAAATCATGCAAGAAAATAAAATTGTTAGGGTATAAACAAATCTTGCAAGGAGATCAAGTTGTTAGGGTATAAACAGATAATGAATACAAACAAGTCACACAAGTATCCTTAGGTTTAAAGGATAGCATGAAGTTCATAGATAAGTACCCTCCCCACTGAAGTTTAGTTGGTTCAACCTGTCCTAAAATAGTAATCGGATTCTAGGGAGCTCATATCACGGATCTTTCTCGAAAGCATTATCTCAGTTAGCGCTCGAACGGCTGACCGAAAACATCTTGAAAGATTGATCTCAATGAGTGTAGCATCGAGTATCAACCAGCTTTAGTCAGGAATTCAAAGCCAGTCATTTCGCTACTTTCTAATAGGCTAAAGTTAAGTTTAAAATGATTATAAAATATGTTCTCAAATTCAATTCAATACCGTTTGCTATTGTTTGATACTTGATAGCTATTACCAAATTTCACTACTTGCAAGGATTTGGTTCTGATAGTGATAGAATGAATGATTATGTCACAAATGATTAGAAACTAGGAAGTGTTGAACTTTTTGAGCTAATTTGTTGTAACTCTTTTATAATATCTTGTTGATACTCTTGATAGGTAGTGGACTAGGGAAACTAATTTTTGTTGATTTTTTTATTTTATTCTTGTTAGTTAGTAATTGGTTTTACATTAATTTGTAGACTAATTTTTCTTGAGATTGTTTAGCGTGGTTATCATTGTTCATTGTCCAATACGCCATATTTTTTATGTGTTCAAACCCTTATTGTATATGACTAAGTCTTAGGCTCGTAGGTTATGTCTCAAACAACAACAATATTCATTTTCGATGGTAGATGACATTATTTGTAGAGAAATTAACTGAATTTCACAAAACTATTTATGACTTATAAAATAATAAGGTGAAACATAATAAAGACAATAGTGTAAGAGTCTCAATCAACTATAAAAATCAAGTTAACTAATATGAAAGATTAGAAGGTTGATGATATTTGAGATTGAGAAGGCTTGAATGTTTCAAGAAGGAGGAATGAGAGTATGAGAAATCAAAATTGGGAGAGTTCTAGGTCTAAGTCCAAGTACAAATGTTTCATTTGTTTTAAAATTGGTCACTTCAAGAAGAATTGTTTATATAGCAGTTTAACGAGTTTTGACAAACAAAATTATAGTTGCACACCGAAACAAAATGACCTAGTTAAACACATGAGTATGACCATTGCAGACTAGTTAAGATGTATGTTATTGGGGTTTTAGCTACCCAATATTTTAGGGTAATTTGTTGCTAATGCAGTTTATTTGATCAACAATTGACCATCTGCAATAATAGGCTTCAAGACTACTATGAAGATTTTGAGTGGGAAACCAACATACATCTCTAATTTTAAGGTTTTAAGAGTTTTTAACATTTTTTATTACAAAATAGGATAAACTTGATACTAGATATGTGAATTACGTGTTCATCGATTATCATGTAGGTGTAAAGAAATGCAAGTTCTGGAAGATGAAACTTGAAAGATCAAAGGTGAAGAAAACTCTATTTTAAAGGGATGTCTTTTTAGTAAGACTAAAGATGGGAAGAAAGTTGAGGTTCTTGCTTCTAACACTTGAAAAATATAACTTATAATGGCTCCAAACGATTTATTAGCTTTTGATAGGGTGAGGAGGAAGATTGTACAACCTAAAATGTATATCTATGTTGATCTTATTTGTTATGATATATATGTGGATGAATGGTTGAAATACTTATAGCCAAATATCTTTGAATATATATGCATTGAAAAACAAAGATAATTTGAAATGGTTAAAAGGGGTGAATGAAGAAATGGAGTCATTGGAGAAGAACATATTTGGGGACTTCTAAAACTATCTGAGAGAAAAATGAGGGGTAGAAACAAGTGAATCTTTAAGAAGAAGGAATACATTTATGGGATTTAAGAATGAAGGTATAAATTAAAACTTTTTGCAAATGGTTTTACTTAGGTGGAGGTGTTTGATTACAATAAAATCTTTTCACTTGTGGTATATCATTGTTCTATAAGGGCCCATGTGGATTTTGTGAATCAACATAATATAGATTTTGAATAAATGAATGTCAATAAAATTTTCTTACATGGAGACCTTGAAGAGATAATTTACATGAAGAAACTTGGAGGTTTTGTAGAGGGCAAGTATAAGGTTTGTCTTTTGAAGAAATATTTGTATGGGCTGAAACAAATCCTTATGAAATGATTATATATATGTTGATTATATGTTGATGTCAAGGTTAAACAAGGAAGATATCAGTATTTTCAAGGAGACTTTGAATGGAAAATTTATACGAATATCATGACAAACCTTTAGGTTATGTTTGGGAGTTTGGAGGGGAAGGGAGGGGAGGGCTTTGAAAAATAAGAAGAATTGGGTGAAAAGGATAAAAAGATTTTGGGTAGGAGGATTTTGGAGGGTTTGAGTTTATTCATAACACCAAAAACCCCATAAAATGGGAGAACTCAAAAATTGTATTGAAGGAGGGTTTTGGAGGGTTTTGAAGGGCTTACAAAATCATTTTAAGCCCTTCAAAACCCTCCTTCAATACAATTTTTGAGTTCTCCCATTTTATGGGGTTTTTGGTGTTATGAATAAACTCAAACCCTCCAAAATCCTCCTACCCAAAATCTTTTTATCCTTTTCACCCAATTCTTCTTATTTTTCAAAGCCCTCCCCTCCCTTCCCCTCCAAACTCCCAAACATAGCCTAAAAGAAGTGAATTGTTCATGTTTTAATCTATTTACTTAAAAAAAGAGGTGGGGCGGTTTAGAATTCTCGGTGCTAAAATCATCAACACTGTTTTGGGTTATCATACTAATCTTTTGGTTATGCATGATATAGTTTGTAGTCAACCAGACTTAACTTATGTCATGAGAATATTTAATCACTTTATGGAAAATACAGGCAAATTCATCGGGAAACTTTGAAGTGGATGCTGAGGTATTTGGGTAGTTCTTTGATATGTAGTTTAAAGTTTACAAAGAATGCTCAGTAGATAGACGTTTTAAAGGGTTTTATAATGCAAACTATGTAGGAAATTTAAAGAATAGATAATCCGTGTAGCATTTTGTGTTTACGTTGTTTGAAAGAACTATAAATTGGGAAGCTAATCAAATAGTTGTTTTATCTTAAACTCAAGCATAATATATAGTCAGTTGAAGATGTCGGTGAAGCTATATAGTTAAGAGGTATTATTTGGGACTTATAAATTACTTAAGCTTGTGTGAATAAACATTGTGATTGTCAAAGGGCGTTAAAATTTGTTTCCACTTTATTATAGACACATTTCAGTTTGAAAGAGATTGTGATGGAAAAAATTATTTTAGAAAAAATGTGTTCATCAAGTCATTATCTAAGTCAAGGTTCAACCATTGCTTGGACTGATTAATTTTGTCAAATAATGATTCAAACTTGAAAAGAACCCCGTTGTGGTTGATGGTTAATTTGTCATCAACGTCGATTTAAAAGTGATGTGAAGATTTTTGGAGTTTTGCTTTAATATCTATTTTATTGTATAAGCTGAGGTTTTTAGTTCCAAAAAAAGAAAGTAGGCATTTAGGAGAAAACTCTAGACTTTCTTACCATCTATCTCGAAATCTATGTCTTACTTATGTGAGTTCTTTTCATTTTTAGAGAGAAAAACTTAAGGATGAAAAGATGATGAAAATTTCTTTAGCCACCTCCCTATGGGGGTCATCCCCAGCGAAAATCCCAAAATACCCCTGCTTCGGAAATGAACTTCCGAAGCGTTTTTTTTTTTTTTTAAATTTCCACAATTCGGAAGTGCATCTCCGAAAACACTTCATGGGGGGTGTCTTCGGAGATGAACTTCCGAAAACACCTCATGGGGGGTGTCTTCGGAAATGAACTTCCGAATTATGCAGAAACTGTGTTTTTTTTTATGTTTTTTCTTAACAGTCTCGCATTTTAATTAAACGCAAAGGCCAAATAAAATAAGCAACAGATAAACTGAAAATACTAATATGATAAATCAAATCCAAATAATATATACAAGCCGAAAATAATAATAATATTGTGCGAAAGATACAATCCGAAATCAAAAAATAAATAAACCCGACCACTACTGGGTGTGCCTAACCCTCTCACCCTGGGCCCTCCTCTGCCGCCTGTACCCCGCCGCACGGTCCGCATCAGTGACGATCATCTCCATCACGGCGACTGCATCTGGACCGCCCTGATCAACGATACCTCGATCCAACGCGTCCCGCCCAAGCATCTCTATCCGCTGGCAGATTGGCATGAGATCAATGGCGTGGTCATCCTCGGCCTGCTGGTTCTCCAGGATCTCCTTGTGTGATGGCCTAGGAGCGCCGGGAACGTCGGGTCTCAGCAGAGGATGTGACACCCGATAGAACCATGTGACGTACCCCTCCTCACTGTGCCAGTCCTGTGTGACCCGAGTGAGACGGTACTCTTGCGGTACCACATGATGCTGCCAGTCCGCCCATATGGTAGTGAGCTGCACTCGGGTCACTGTGTCGGGAGCAGCCTCAATGGGTGACCTGGGTATCCGCTGCACGAATCCGAACTGACGCATGCACCGCTCAGGGAGATACCGGACCATGATGCCGGTCCCGCATGCCAACCCGCCTGAATATAAAGCAATGTCGTCAAAGGGGACAATCTGAGCGTAGTCAACGAACGGCCTCCAGGTGACGTCGCCGTGCATCGTGCGGTCCAAGTACAAACGGTATGGTCCCACCGCATCGTTCCCCCTCTGGAGAGCGTATCTGGCGGCCCTGGGCATGGCGTCCACGTATGCAGGATCGTAGCGGAAGCCGTGGATGCGGGAGAAGTAGGAGATGATCTAGCTCTGAAACACAAACACGATAATGTATTAAAAATAAATACGAAACATAAATAAATAAATAAATACGATAATGTATTAAAATAAAACGTACCGTAAGTAGTGTGCAGGATCCGACCAACTGCCTCGTCCTCCAGTTGGAGGCCTCATTCAGCTTCTGGTAGAGGTATGCCAGAGTAGCTGCCCCCCAGTTCCACTGGTGAATGGTATCTAGGTCCATGAAGTAGCGGAGGTAGGTCACGTTGACGTACCTTGCACTCTTGTCCACAAAGCATGCAGCGCCTACCACATGCATGTACCAGCACCGGAGAGCGCAGCCGCGGTGATACTGTGTGAATAGCTCGTCACCCTCAGCCTCAACCTCGGCCACCGCGTCCAGGTGGTGCTCAAAATAGCAGCTCAGTGTGGTGAACCGGACATGAGGCCCAGATGTCGTGACGCACTCAAAGTGAGCAACCTCGTGCTCCATGCCCAAATAGAGCGTCATCCACTCAATGGCCTCGACCCTCTGGATCTTGGAGTGGTGCAACAGCGGCCCCTTAATCGGCAGGTGGAGAAGACACTGCACGTCATGCAAGGTGATCGTCATCTCCCCAACCGGCAAGTGGAAAGAGGACGTCTCCTTGTGCCAGCGCTCCACAAATACCCCCTGCATGCCGGTACTGATGGTGGTGTACCCCGTCATGCAGAGCCCGCTAAGCCCTGAACCTCGCACATGGTCGTTAAACCACTCAGCTGTTGGTTTAAACAGACTGAAAATCCTCCGGGAGTGGTTCACCATTTTCAACGGCTCTCGCTCCTGTTACAAAAAAAAACAAATAAGCAACATATATTAAATAAGCGACAAATAAACGGTTAAATTACAAAAAATGGTGACAATTAAACGGTTAAATTATAAAAATACCTCTCCCTCCCAGATACGCCGAGCGACGTGATCGTGGTAGTTAATCAGCACAGAAGTGTCAAAGGGCCCTCCCGGATAGCCGTCCTCCTGCTCATCATCCTCCCCGGCTGGAGGGTCAACATCCGGTACCCCCTCCGGCTCGTGGTAAGGCACTTCCGCCACCTCCTCCTCCTCCTCCTCCTCTTGCTGGCGGAAAGAAGATGCCCGAGCCAGCCGACTCCTAGATCCTGAAGCAGATATACCCTCTCCCACGTCCACGGGAACTCGCACACGGCGTCCCCGACCCTGCCCCTGTCCCTGGGTCGACGCAAGCTGCGCCGCCGCCCGCTCGCATCTAGCCGACGCAGTCTGGGTCTCCCTACCATGTCTGATGCGTGCTGGTTGGTTGCCTGACATGTTCCTGTAAACAATCGAAATCGATTAATATGCGAGACAAATGAAAAAACAAAAAAAAATGCACTTCTGATACAGTTCGGAAGTTCATTTCCGAAAACTGGGATGGAGGTGTTTTCGGAAATGAACTTCCGAAACACCCCTGCGCAGAACTTCTCTGCAACCTCCAATGGCAGACCCCAAAAACCTAAACCAAAACTATTTTTATGCCTACTAAACATCCTAATATCAGTACTAACCTATCTTAATGTGATTTTTTCAATTTCTAAGCACCCTAATAGAGTTTATTCAAATGGATCTAAAACTTGAAAAAACAATGATAAACTTACCAATTAGTGTTTGATGATGAGTTTGGTTGAGTTTGGAAGAAGAGTTTGGCAACCTCTGATACTTCACACTTGCTTTTGCAGAGAGTTTGAGTTTGGAAGAAGATTAGGGTAAATGATTTGGGGGAGGAGGCTGTTTTGATTAATCTGCAAAACGCGCATTATTTCGAAAATGAACTACCGAAACAAGACAATTTTTTCAAAAAAAAAGACGCTTTCGGAGATGCATCTCCGAAAACACCTTTTTTCTTGCATTTCCGAAGTCAGGGGTAGTTTGAGTTTTTCACCAGAGGTGGGCTAGAAAGTTGGGAGGTGGCCAAAGAAATTTTCAAAGATGATTTGAAAGATCTTTGGAGGTTATTTAAAGGTTGAAAACCACTTATAAACATCTTGAAATTAAGTGATTCATGTATAGAGAGAATGAATTATTTGATTACAAATGAGTACAAATTAAAATGTGTTTTTATAAATTTGTTGAGATAATTTCTTGGAACTTTCTTATAACTTTTTGTCGAAATTCTTAATTAATAGATCTAAAAATTTCTCACTCTTTTAAAAGTATATTATTTTGAATCGAATTGAATAAATTATTTTCTTATTTCTCTTTTATCTTGTTCTTGTAATTTATGAATTACTTTTACATTAATTTACTAATTGTGTTTGAAATTGTCTAGTGTAGTTGCATTTATTCTTTTGTTTTCCTTACCACACATTATCTTTTTTTTTGGTATGTGTTTCATTTCACAACATATTCAATATTTTATTTCTTTTACTTTTGTTCCTTATTGACATCATCTAAAATACTACTTTCCATTAAAAATGTACGTAGAGAAAAATAATACTTCCAAAATGAATGATTTATTATAATTTTCAATTTTTTTTCAATTTAACTCTTTAATCAATAAATTTTTTATCATTTTAAATATATAATAGAAAATGAGTTTAATTTATATGCATTGACGGTATAAAATAATTTTACAGTGTCATTCAATAGAAAACTAATAAAAAACTTTTAAATCAAAGTGTGACTTATTTTGATACAAGATTGTGATTTGTTGACAGTGCAAAATTATTTTATACTGTTCGTGAATGAAACGTTTTCTCATAAAAAATACTATAATAAAAATATTATTAACTCTTATTTTTATATATTTTTATAATATATGTAAAATGATCAATTGGATCACTTATTATCTAAGACGGATGTACCTAAAAGGCTAAAACTAAAGTAAGAGTAATCCCGATATATTAGACGCTTTGGATAAAGTCAAAATGATCATGTGATGTGTCTACAAGTTCTTTTTGTCCTCTCTAAAAAGATCACATAGGGGTATTAGAAACCGAGGTAAAATCGCTCCTTGTTTCATAAATCCGTGGGTTGCTTCAACTTGAACCTGAAACCTTGAAATATTCATATAAAAAGATCTTCGTCGTTATCGCATATTCAACCTTATCAACATGCCTCAGCAGCCGAATACGACACTTCCATGATAAAATATCATTAATAGATAAGAGCAAACTTTGAAAACTTATAGGAGCTTCGTCACTACACAAACACTTATATATATATTGCTATTGTTACACCGTTATCTTCATATTAAGAAACACGTCAACGATATACAAAGACATTGGAAGTGTGTGATATAGCTATTATCATAAAAAGAAAACAATTCATCAACAATGGGTTCTCTTATGGCAGGATGGGACTCTAACTCATCACCTTCATCACTTGAAAGGAATCGGTCACTCACCAACGAAGAAATTGATGCTTTCTGGAAATCAAAAAAGGACACAGAGGAAGAACACATCAAAGCTATTTCCAATTTATCAAAGACTATTCAGGTTTCACTTTGAAATTCACATTTCTACTAATGTTTTTGCTATAAATATATATCAAATATTAATACACGTGAAACCCACTTAGTCGGTAGTTTTGCAGTGACATCTGACTACATGTTCGTGTTCGAACCTGCGATATCGTATGTCTGTGCCTAATAATTTATACTGATATTTAATTGGACAGCCTGGAAAATACGAGGATAGTGTGCCCTTGGCCCTACGCATGAAGGAGACATTAGGCAAGGATGTCAACATTAATTTGGAACACCTTATCACTAAAAATGGCTGGTAATTTTCATTTAGAGATTAATTTTAATTGTCATCATCATGAGTATTTTTAACACTATATAAATTTTGAATTTAATTTGGATATGAGTGCAGGTGGACCAAGAGCAATTGGGCATTTTTGAATGAACCTCCAGTGATGGAAACTTCTACAAACAAGTATGCATCACAGTTTCACGTAGCCAACTCAAGTGCTTGATCCGAAAAGTCTCTCCCCCCTTTAGATATATGTAACATATCCAAGAATGTAATTGTTTTTTTTTTCTCTCTCTTTTACAGACACAAATGTAATTGTTGGAATATATGTATATTGTGATTATAATTAAATTTTGCTACCTATGATTCTACTTTGAAAAATGTTATATTTTAAAAGGTTTTGGTTTTTATCTATGTAGAACCGACATCAAAAGATATATTCGTGTTTGTGGGTTTGTAAGATACAAAAGTCGTGAACTTAATTGGAACACATATAACTTTTTCGTCCTTAAAAAATTACAATTTTGTCTTTAAAAAGATTATATAGAGAATAGATTTATCTCTTAACTCTTTGTAAAAATGTTAAGGAAATAATAGTCCAAAAGAGTAAAAGAGTAAAGTACCGGTCGGTCAAACATAATTGGACTCTATTATTTGGAGATATCGGAGTAAACTAAACGTAGAATAGCTACTTTTAGAAAGCTACTTAGAATGGTTGTAAAAATAATTAGAGAAGAGTTAGTTAAAATAATTAACTCTTAGTCTTGTATGAATAGTTTCCCCTCTGTATAGAAGAGTTAGTTAAAACAATTAGAGAAGAGTTTCTGAGGACTCCTCTAGCTCTGAGAATTCATGTGAATTTCACCTCTGTTCATATGGATATTGTGTCATTCCATTTCAAAACAAGTGTTCAGAAGTGGAAGTATTTTCTTCAAAAAAGGATTGCATCTGAAAGAGAGTTAGGAGAAGTAGCTCTTAGTTGCAAAGAAATCATGAAAGTTGCAGGGCTAATGAAGACTGTTAGTGATGATGGTCCTAGCTATAAACAGTTGGTCAAGGATTTTATAAAGGTGTATGATAGATGAAAGTGTTTGAAGCTTTCACCTTTAACTTTTAATGACTAGGTAGAAGCAAGATTCCCTCTATTGATAAGATTATGACCAAGGAAAAGGGAATTGAGGAAGAAAAAGAAATTGCAAATAAGAATGCAAAAGAATTTTTTTTGAAGCACGGAAGGATAATGAATTTTTGGAGTTTCATAGGGATGCTCAATTTTTGAAGACAATGCTGAATGTTAGAGCTTATTATTCTAAGTTGATGAAGGAATTGGTATTCCTCATAAATTTTTGAGGTTCAGTTATAAGATTATCGGTAAAGAGGTCTTAAACATTGTGTCTAACATAAGTGTGCCTGTTGATGAAATTGATATGGTGTTTGATGAAAAAAATTTGGACATTTTTCACCTCAACTTGTTGTTGCTGCTACTGCTAGTTTAGTGTTCCTTTGAAGAATGTCTAGAAGAGTATGCATAGCATCATGCGTGTCTGCAAGATCTACTATTTGTTTGTGGTTTGATGGTGATCTTATGTCCTTAGTCTCTTTTCAAGCAAAGAGGGGGGATAAAAAGAGGCACACTTCATTGATTATGGTTGTCTCTTATTCAATAGCTATGGTGCAATCTTGAAGAAGAGTTTAATTCATGCTTTTTGTAAAATAGCCAAAGGGGAATTTTGTTTCTTTGATTGGGTTATAGGTAAAATAGAAAGCAAGATGTCTAGAACATGTTGTTTGACATCTTGGTGTGCATGCTACACTGGTTGGATTCTCAAAACTTTAGATTTCACGTCCAAGTTTCTGCTGTAGTTGCTTTGAAAGAAGATTTGAAAGATTGGATTTGCATTGAAGATAAAACTACTTAGAGGATGATAAAGACAGGTTTAATTATGTTTCATCAGGAGATATTCTAGATTTTTGTTCTGATGTTTTAGCCTCAGTCCTGATATGTTGGCTATCTGCTCAACATTTGTGGTCATGGTTGTTGCTAATAGTTTCTACACCTGACTTTGTGTGTGTTATTGACTAATAAGTTCACTGACTGTGATCATGGCTAATTCTGACCAAGCTGCTGCTAGTTGTGCTAATGCAACTTTGCCAAATTATGATAAAAGGGGGTGTAATATGCTGTGTAAGGGTAGTTTTTCTGACTACTAACTATTGACTGTGAGGGAAATGATATATGCTGATCTCTGATGTATTTATTACTAACTGACACAGTCAATATTCTATGAATACCAACCCCATGATGTTCAATGCCTCTTCCTAATCCTAGTGACTTTCTATTTAGGTCTCCCCTTGAATATGAGAACCACTCTCACTTTCTCTCAATCACTAATCTCAAGTGATCAACTTCAATAACAACCCTATTGAATTTTTAATTTAAAACTCAACTAAGACAAACCAACAACTATGCCAAGTTACTAAAACATAGAGTGGTGTACACAAAGATTCTACCCTAACACTTATGATGTCATTAACATGGAATAAAAGTTACAAAAACTCAAAACCCTAGCACAAAGATTCTAAACCTTGCGCACAAAATACAAGTATCAAGCACGAGACTTGAGCGTCCTTATATAACAATGTCTTCTGGGGTTTTCTCCTTTGGATATATGATTTGATTTAGTCCAGAAAATAGTTGATCCTGTTGGATATGATCTTCTCCATAATTCTCTCCAACAATAAGATATGATTTGTTATAATTCAAATTCAAATCATATATCTCCATAGTTTTTCTGACTACTAACTACTAACTGTGAGGGAGCTAATATCTGCTTATCGTTGATGTGTTTATTACTAACTGATGCAATTGGTACTAACTGTTCTGGTTTTCTGTGGAAAGCACACATTCTGAAGCATCTGGCCCATATTATTGTGCTGATATTGATGTGTGTTAGTAGTAGCTTCTGATATTTGACTACTGACTACTAACTATGTGTTCATGCATGACTAAATTATCTTGAATGATTGCATGACTGGTTGTTTTAGAGCATTCTAATGTATGATAGTGTAGCATTCTCATGTGTGTAACTACCTCATGACCTCTCACATACAAACTCGTGTGTGTTTACCTACCTCATGATTTTTATCTGTACTACAAATATAATACTTCTGCTCTGACTTCTGCTATTGATACATGCTCTAATGGATTACTTTTGCTACTGTTGATGGTTGTTGTGAGTATGAGATCTCTAATACTTAGTTGTATTTTACTGCTGATTGGCTGCATTACACAAAACAACATGAATGTTGTTCAAGCTAGTTTTGGTGCAAAAGGGACACATGTGGAACCCGATTTTCCAATATATATGTTGCAACATTTGGTCTCTTACAACATATGGAGGTTATTGCATTTTTTGTTCTAACATATTTTATCCAAGATTCACTCTACAAAGATGATATACAGATTCATGATAAAGAGTTAATTTGGATGTACTGGTGCAACATGTTAAACGCGGTGCTTCAACAAATGTGCAATGCAAAATCTAGCATTGACAACAGGACATATGGATGTTGTTTGGTGCATAATTTTTTATTAGGATTTAGTCAGATTTGTTGCAGTTATTTTAGCTATATTTGTTTTACAATTGGAGATATTTAAATTAGATTTAAATAGAGATTTAAATTTAAAATTGAATTATAACAAATCATATCTTATTGTTGGATACAATTATGGAGAATATTATATCCAAAAAAATCAGTTATTTTCTGGAATAAATCAAATCAAATATCCAAAGAAGAAAATCCCAGAAGACATTTATATCTAAGGCGGCTCAAGTCTCATGCTTGAGGCATGAATTTTATGCGCAAGGTTTAGAATCTTTGTGCTAGGATTTTGAAGCTTTGTAACTTGTATTTCACGCTAATACCATTAAAATGGTCAGGGTAGAATATTTGTGTACACCACTCCATGTTTCACTCGCTTGGCATAATTATTGTTTTGTCCAAGTTGAGTTGTAAATTCAACATTCAATAGGGTTGTTATTGAAGTTGATCACTTGGGGTTAATGATTGAGAGAAAGTGAGAGGGGTTCTCATATTTAAGTGGAGAACTAAATAGAAAGTCACTAGGATTAGGAAGAGGCATTGGACATCATGGGGTTGGTATTCATATTAAACTAATTGTACTAATTCGTAGTAGTAAATTTCTTTTCTTGGATAAAGTGACCTCCAGCCGAAGGTGTGGTTTTAGTGAAATAGGTTACCAATATCTAGTGTTATTTATTGCTTTTACATTGACTGTGTGTTAATGTCCATTTGTGTGTTAAACTTGGTTTTGCTTGTTAGACCAGTTGTTTCAATATCGTGTCCAACATCTATCTCCCTAGAGACAAAATTTTACTTTATGTAATTTAGGAGCTAGCATCAATCTGATGCCGCTATATATGATGAGAAAGTTAAGTTATGGTAAAATGAAACCTACTATGATGACGCTAACACTAGTGGATCAGTCCATCACATACCCATATGAAATTCTTGAAGATGCCCTTGTTAGAGTCAATGACTTATTATTTCCAACAGTTTTGTGATTTTAGACATGCCCAAGGATTCAAAAACACCATTACACCTTGGAAGCCCATTCTTGGAAACAAGTAAGGATCTCATTGATGTCAAAATGGGGGAGTTAATATTGAAGTTTAACGATGAAAAAGTTATCTTCAACGTGTTTGAAGTAATGAAGTACCAAAAGGAAAACCCTCAGTGTTATAAGATAGACATGATAGAAGAAATACCCAAGAGGTACCATGCCAAAAATTTGGTGGGAAGAGAATTCCTGGTAGGACAGAAGGTTTTTCTATATTATTCTCTCCTGAAATGGCTCCTAGGTAAGATCAAAACCCGAGGGTCGGGTCCTTTTATTGTTAACAAATTATTTGTAGATGGTGCGGTAGAAGTACATGATCTAGGAGATTTATGCACCTTTATTGTGAAAAATAAAAAGGCTAACAATTTATTCAGGAGAAGATATATCTGTTGGGAAAGTGTCTCCAGCAACTGTAGAGCCTTAGATATAAAGAGTCAAGATAATGAACTTAAAGAAGCACTTAATGGGAGGCAACCCATCAAAGTTTATTTATATCACATTTTGAATTTTAAGTTTATCATATGATGTTATTTCGTTAATAGTTTTTTATTTTGAAGTATGTTAATAGAGAAGGATTTGTGTTCAGAAGGAGAAAAAGAAGTAAGTGAATAAGAGTGAGCATGCAAAAGTAAGGAGAAAATAAAAAAAGGCTACTAGATTTCACGCACTCATGATGGTTTCATCGTGGTCGCATTGGTGTTACATCGCAGTCGTGATGTATTCCATTGTGGTCGCAATGGAGATGTTGGAAAAGATATGTTAGGAAATGACCATTGCACATGACCATTGAGAGCTACCGGTGGGCATCGCGATCACGATGGACAAGTTACAGGATCTATAAAAGGTCAATTGTGGCATATTTTCCATATAACAATTTCTTCTACTTGTTTTCTTAATTTTAAAGCTACTAAAAGGTCAATTTTCTTGCATTCTTCTTGTATTTTGTTGTGCTGCAGAAATGGCTCCTAAAAGATCCATAGTGTCCCAAGCCTCAATAGCATTCGCACCTCATACTCAAGATGCTTCACTCTTCCCAAACTACCAATTTTGGTCACAAGCTCACGTCGGAAAATACCTTAAAATCAAATATTACAAAGTGATAAATGAAAGAGCTTTTGATGTTTAAGACTTGTAAGGGTATGGAGAATTGGTGGAAATATTGGAAGAGAGAGGTTGGATGGGGTTTAATGGCTTGATTAAGGAAACCAACAAGTCTATTGAGCTATATTTTTACACCAATGTTGTCTTGCACCCTTACAAAGGCTACACTTCCTATGTGCAAGGTAAACATACTATTATCATTCATCTATCATTAATATCTTCTTCATCTACAACCTCCCAATGAGTGTAGTGTCTAAAATAGAAGGAACTTCACTGTGAATGACGAATGGTGTGAGGAAATGAAAAATGAATTTTGCCAACATTAGGCTGAGTCGATGATTATAAAGGGTAAACCTTTAAGGCTTGAGACTAGAGAGATGCGCCTGTTACCAAAGGCATGTGTATATTTTTATACAAACCTTATAATTCCTTGCAACCAATGTGAGCTCATTGTGAAACGGTGTCCTGCTATGATGCCTATCATTAACCATGAAGACATTAATGTTGGGAAATTAATTGATGAAAATATTAAATACATGGCTGACAGCCCACAACGAGCTTCTGAGAATTTTTGTGTTATTAATGTATTCCGCAGGTTAATTGGAGTTCCAATTCATCTTGATCATGTGATGGTGAGCCCTAGGCTACCAATCAATAGGAGTGTCATGAGAAGGATCGTCGCACATCCAATCAATAAAGGTGGCCAAGAAAAAGTGTAACAAGAAGAGCAGGATCAATTCTACCACCCTAAGATTCAACAATTGGGAGGACATCCTCAACAATAATAGTAAGCATCTGACTGCTTTCAAAGGCTTGAAGAGTTCGCACTTGGAATGACAAGTTGGGTCAATGAATTGAAATTTTACCCAACTTTTATATTGAACCATAAAGATTTGGACCAAGTTATCATGCTTTCTATGATGACTACATACATCACATGTCGGTTTCAGAACTTGCGGGAGTGCTTGAGCACGTATGGCGATATTGAGACTTACTTCATAGATCAAGATCAAGCCTTAGCTCATAGAAGAGATAGGACGAGTACCATTGGGCAAGATAAAACCAAAACTTCCAGGATGGCATGAAAGATTTGAACAACTAGTTGAACTCTGGCAACATATAATTTAGGAGTTTTCAGTTTTAGTTTTATTTCAATTATTTCCCTTTTTTTATTATGATCCAAGCAAGAGTAGTAGCTATATATTATAATGCTCGTCCGCTTTTGTACTACTTCTCCATGCTTTAATTAATGAACATGTTTGTTCTTGTTATTTCTTTTAGTTATGATTTTCTACCTTACTAGTGCCAATATGAAAAAGAAAAAGCAAAAGTCACCAGAAAAGAATGAACAAAAGTGATCAACATTGAAGTTCCCTTGTAGATTGACATTTGATGAAAAAAAGGGAAGCCTACTACTTGTACTCAATCTCAGATGCCTCATCTAGTAAGATTTCAGACAAAAATTTCCATTGTTTACTTTACCTTCTTATGAGAGTATACATACAATAGTTTATTGGTCTAATAAACAACAACACATTGATGCATTTGTTTGTGTAAACTCTGCGCATTTTTAAGTCCACTTGATTTAATGTGAATATTTTTTATTTAACCACTTTGAGCATAAACTTATTCTTTCTGTGACATAGCCTATGATATAGTCAAATTACTTAAAAGAATAAGTTAGATAGAAATTTTAGTTTCCTTGTTTGATAAAAAGAATATGTTTGGGGTTGCTCTTGGAAATTAACAACTTTTAAGTTTGGGGATGGGGGGGGGGGGGTACTAGAGATATTGGTCCAAAAAAAAAAAAGAGAATCATAAAAAAATAAAGAAATTGAAAGGACTTCTTCGAAAAAAATTGTGAAAAATGAATGAAAAAGACCAACAAGTTGAATTATCTAGTATCGATGAATGAAATTTGGTAACATAAGGAAAACTAGGTACATAACTCCAAAGGTTTAAGCCTATTATCCCAAATTATCCTACCGCGACATAATCCAAGTTACAACCTTAAAAAGATCTCGAAAGTGTATGTTTAAATATGACTTTGATTGAATTTGTTTGAATTTTACAAACCCGTTGTTAAATGCTTTTATGCGTTGATTGTGTGATTACCCTACCAATTGAGTGAACAAAGGTGAAAGGAAAGACAACTTGAGTACTTGGGATGTTGGAAGAACTTTTTAGAGTTATTTGGGTTGAAGCAACGGACAAACGTGTTTAGCAGCAAAAGAAAGGTGATGTTCATTGGCAAGGGTAAGCATTTTGTTTCTGATGAAATTTTCAATGTTCAGATAGGTTACATGAAGACAAGTAACATAGTAAGTTTGGGGTTGTGATGACACTCAATCATTATGTAATATTTGGGAGCAATTTCGGCCAAATCGGTTGAATTATGAGCAAAAGCCAAGCCAAAATGATGAAGAAGTGGACAAAATCTCCAAAGGTGAAGAAAGTTGGGACTTAGAAAAAATAAGAAGAAAAATGAAGCAAAAATAAAGCTTTATCATTGGTTTTCTCGCGATCGTAGTGCTTTCATCATAGGCACGATGAAGTAATATCGTGATCGTGATGCAACCCAACACGGTCGCGAAATTCTAACATGTTTTTTTGTAGCTTTAAATAGAAAAAAATGAAAACTTTTATGAGGGATCCAAATTTTAGACAGAAAGTGACAACCATGAGCTTTTATGAGTAAAATTGGAGAGTATTGGAGTAATTAGAGGGCTTATTTTCCATTAATTTTGATGAATGCTTCTTATCATATCACGGAAATTGTTAATTGCATTATGAGTAGCTAAGTTATTTTAGATTAGACCTTTAGAGATGAACCTAATTGTATTATGTTGAATTATATGAATGTTTGAGATTATTTGAATGTTTTTTATGTTATAATCATTTATTTAATAATTCTTATGCTCAATACTTTTTGTGTGTTTTAAATTAATGAACTTAGAAATGCCTAGTTTAACTCTGAATTAGCTTAAGGTATTAGCAAATCATTATATAAATTAGTGAGTTGTACACCAAATAATTGGGTACATTGGTCTTGTTAATTCTCTGTAAGATTATAGCGTAATTGTAATTCATTTAATACATAATTCATCAACATGCATAATTAGGGGATTCGAAATAAATATCTAATCTCTTTTCCTTATCGAACTTTACTCTGTCAGTTTTCTCTTCTTGTTTTCGTACCAAATCATTATTGAACCCCCCCTATTATTTAATTTTATTTGCATTATTATTACATTGTTTACATTTGATATCCCTATGGAGATGAATTATTTTATTACTTCGACAAGACTAGTACACTTGCTAGTTAATTCATCAACATGCAAAAATGATTCATTCATACTGTGAATTACATGAGAACTTTAGAGGAAACTTTAAAATTGAGGACTTGTTTGTAAAAGTCCTTAGATTCTTAAACCATAGTTGGCAACCTAAAGGCACTGCAATTTATGAATCTAAGAAATTTTCATCCATAGACTTGGCAACTTTATTTGGTAAGTTACAGGAACATAAGATGTAGCTGAAGAGACTTGTTGGTGATGAAGAAGGTGGCAAAAAAATATGAAAAGTTTTGAAGTAAAAGCCAAAAAATCTTAAAATATGAAATTAAAAGCAGATAGCCAAGATGCACTTCCTCAAAGACGGCGATTTGAATACAAAATTTTTCCATCAATCTGCCACAGCCAGGAAGAAATTTAAAAAGGTTAAGAAACTGAAGAGGGAAAATGGCAGTATCATTGTAGACCAGAAGGAATTGAGCGATGTCGCAAAATGTTACTTTGAAAATCTCTTCACGGCAACGGAAGGGACGTATGAGCCGGTTATTCACCATATTAAAACGGTGATCAATGATGAGGATAATGACAGGCTCATGGCTAATTTTACTAAAGCGGAATTTCATTTGGCTCTCTCAGATAGGCATCCGGACAAATATTCTCATGGCTAATTTTACTAAAGCTGGTCCGGACGGTTTTAATCCCGCTTTCTATCAGAATTTTTGGAATTTATGTGGCGACGATATTTTCGGGGCAGCAAGGGGATGATTGAATCAAGGTTTTTTCCCGGCTTCGATCAAGGATACTAATATTTGCTTGATTCCTAAATGCTCTCCGCCTAACAATATGAAAGATTTCCAGCCTATTGCTTTGTGTAATGTGATTTATAAAGTGGTGTCTAAAGTTCTTCCTAACCGCCTGAAGTCGGTGTTGGCGAAATGTGTTTCAGAGGAACAATCGGCATATGTGGAGAGTCAATCTATTTGAATAACGCCATGATCGCTAGTGAAGTTATTCATGCACTTAAAAGGAAAACAAAGGGCAGCAAGGCGCACCTGGCTCTTAAGATTGACATCAGCAAAGCTTATGACAGGGTGGATTGGGGATTCCTGAAAGAGTTATTAAAAAGATGGGTTTTACGGATAAGTGGGTACATTGGATGATGATGTGTGTCAGCTTGGTGCACTATAATGTTGTTATTAACTCTGAGAGTGTTGGACCTATTAAACCAGGAAGAGAATTGAGGCAAGGAGACCCAGTGTCTCCATATCTCTTTATTCTTATAGCAGAAGGCATGTCAGCTCTTATAAAAAATGCAGTGGCAAAAGGAGATATTCACGGGAACCAGATTTACAGAGGGGCACCAAGTTTGTCCCACCTGCATTTTGCTGACGATTGTTTTTTATTTTGCAGGGCCAATTTATCTGAAGTGCGATCTCTCATGGGTTTACTCAAAACCTATGCTGACGCGTCAGACCAGGAAATCATTTTTTTGAAGTTAAAGTCTTCTTCAGCAATAACTTGTCATTGTCGGTAAAGGAGGATCTTGCTAATATTATGGGAGTTCGTCACGTCCTTGGGATTGGCACCTATCTAGACTTAGCTTCCATGATATGAAGGAGTAAAAAGGCAATTTTCTCTTTTATCAAAGATCGGATATGGAAAAGAATCAACTATTGGAAAGGTCGGTCTTTATCCAAAGATGGTAAGGAGGTTATGATCAAATATGTGCTACAAGTTATCCTGTCTTATATCATAAGTGTTTACATTCTTCTGGATGTGGTGATTAAAAATATCGAGAGAATGTTAAATTCCTTTTGGTGGGGAGGAGGGAGTAACAATAAAGGCATAAAATGGATGATGTGGGATAGACTCGCGGTCCCGAAGAGGGAAGGAGGGTTAGGTTTTCGTGATTTCCAAGCGTTTAACATGGAGATGGTAGCTAAACAAGGATGGTTCATTATGTCTCAACCTCAAGCTTTGGTGTCTCGCATATTTAAAGCAAGGTACTTTCCTCGAACCTCTTTCTTTGATGCTAAGTTGGGGTTTAATCCTACCTATAAGTGGAGAAGCATGTGGAAAGCTAGAGATGTTCTAACGCTTGGCTGCAGGTGGAGTATTGGGGATGGTAGTAAAATCAAGGTTATGGAGGAACCATAGTTTAGGGGAATAAGGGAGGGTTGTTTGAGTGGGCCTCAGAAGCAAGGTGCGTACGACATTACTGTTAAAAACCTCATGATTAATAATGTAAAACAACGGGATTTGAGAGTTTTAATGGATTTGTTTGATTATGAAACAATGGAGGAAATTCTTAAAGTCCTCTAGTAGTGAAGGTTAAGGAAGATAGATTGTTATAGAAGGAAGAACAAAATGGGTGCTACACCGTGAGATCGGGATACAGGGTCTGGAGGAATGCTAAGAAGATCTCTTCTAATCTTAATACCAATGAAAATTGGAATAGTATATGGAATATTAAAGCACCGGCTAGAGCGAAACATCTTTTGTGGAGAATATATCAGGATTGTTTGCCTACCCGTATGCGGCTTAGGCAACATCATGTCTAGTGCATAGGAGCCTGTCCATTTTGCGGTAATAACGACGAGGATGACTGACATGTTTTCTTTGGATGCCATGCTACGTACAGTTGTTGGATCCCTGTAGGTTTGAGCAACATTATTAACCATAGAACTCATTATTTTCATGATATAAAATCGCCCATCCTTGATATTTGCAGCAAGGAAGATAGGAACACTGTGGGAAAATTTGCTGTTACGATTGAAGCTATGTGGAAAAATAGGTACAATCTTATTTGGAATGATGAATTCGGTAACTTTATTATAGCAGGGGTTGCGTGGGATCCAGGTAATCTTTCGGTTCTTGTGGCGGAAGCTTTAGCCCTCAAGGAAGCTATTCAAAGTGTTACTTTGTTAAATCTTGATCGAATTATATTTAAAAGTGACTCTCTTAAAGTGATTCAAGATTTTCAATCAATTAATACAGGAAACTCTGAATTCTATTCTATAGTTAGTGATATTAAGTTGCTACTTCATAACTTTACCAACTTTGAGGTCAAGTTTGCCAAACGTCAAGCGAATATGGTTGCTCACTCGTTAGCGAAGGTGGCCAACTCTTGGGCTAGACGTAGTATTCTTCATGTAATTCCTCCCTGTATTGAACTTTTGATTATGAATGAGAAATCATAGTTTTGCTTTGTTAAAAGAAAGATAATGAAAGTGAAATTAATGAAGACATGAAACCGATGACTCTAAAATTTCTAAGGAACGGGAAACAATCTTCAAAGCTTTAGAAGAAAAGTGAAAAAAATCCTTATTCATTCCTACATGCCAGAATCATAAGACTATACTACCCTCAAAACCAGAACCAGGGAAGAAACCATAACCAAAGAAGGTTCAATAAATCTCAGAGAGAAGTAAACAGAGCCTACATATCTTGGGATAACAATGATTTGGAATTGTCAAATAATTAATAAGCCAATATATGTATCTTGGTATATCACGATGAAAACAGGTTAACTTCCCACTTTTCTTATAATGACTTGTTTCGTATTTTCAAGAAGTTAAACAAAACACAAGTAAGTTGACACAAATTTTCTTAAATTCTAATGAGATCATCTCCTTCCTTGAGATTGAAAATAAAAACCTCGTGGAAGAAGTGGAAACTCTTAAGGAAAGACAAAGTGCTCCAACTGAAGTCGCTTCCCCTTCCCATAAAATATTAGTTGAACTCGAAAAGTGTAATCAATGCAATATTTTGAAAAATGAAAATAAATATTTGCAAAACACACTTAAAATATTCACTAAATGGTGAGACAACTTGAAACACCTTCTTGGAAATTAAAGAGCTTCGTACAATAAAGTTGGCTTAGGTCATGAACCTACTAATAATGTTAAGAAGTTTGATAAAATTTACCATTATCATTCAACGCCTAAATGCAAAACTCTTAAATATAGTTATTGTAATAGAAATGTCCATGTTGGTCTTCTTTGCTTTATCAAGAAAAGTCAACAAAGTAAAGATGGTTATCCTCTCTCATAATTTTATAGAAAGATAGTGAACGTAAAATGAGAAACATGCATACTTCATCTTATTTGTGCAATTATGATATTAATGTGAAATTAAGTGATAAATATATTTCTATCACTAACATTAAAGGACCCAAAAACAGTTATGCATCAAATGTCAAAAAGTCAAGTTGTGATGGTGATATAATTGATAGCTCGAATTCAAAAAGAGGGTGCATAAGTCATTTGTCTTATTTTACTCTTAAGAAAAAGGAAGATTCTTCTTATAGCAACAAAGGTAAAATTGTTGGTTTAAGAATTTAGTGGTAAGAGCCATAATTCTACCGTTGAGTTATTTTGATTTTTTATGTTTTATAGCACAAGTTACTTAGTATTAAGTAATTTTTGTTAAAAACTATGAAGTAAAATTTTCCTTTTCCTCTATTAATTTTTTTTTGAAAAGACTATGACTATAAAAGAATTCATACACTTTATCTCTGTTGATCTAACCCCTTTTGTAGTAGAGGTAGAATTCTTTGTTTGTACAAATATTTTTGAAGAACACTCTGCCAGAAGATCAAGATAAAGACAATGGTCAAAGATCAAGTGAAAATAAAGAAAGATCACAAAATACCAATATCAAATAGAATATCATAAAAATGAGGAATCAAGCATGGATCATCAAGATATTCCCAAAGAATGGAGGATCACTAAGAACCGTCCAATTCAGAACATTAGTGGTGATATTTTTAAGGGAGTTACAACTCGACATTCCCTTAGCAAGGTATGTAACCATGTGGCTTTTGTTTTCCAAATTTAGACAAACGAAATTGAGGAGCCTCTCATCTTTCTATGCAAGAAGAGTTAAATCAATTTGAAAGATACAACATTTGGGGAACTCATTACTAAAGCTTCAACTAATCAAGTGATTGGGACCCGGTGGGTCTTTCACCACAAGCTTGATGAAGATGGGAATTATTTGAAAAACAAAGTAAGACTTGTTGTGAAAGAGTACAATTAACACGAGGGTATAGTGTAGCAACCTGCCCTAAAAATTATAACTTAGAGAGTCGCCACCTATTCTGAAGGGCGAATAGGAAACCCTACGCAGTATAGAGATCGGGGTAAGATACTATATTCAGGTCGAGGGAAGGTGTTAGGCACCCTCAACCCTTTCCTAAAGGCTAACATTTCAAAGATAAAGGTTTATGGCAAGGTTTATAGCTAAGGAAGTGAATAGGGGGAAAATTGAGATTTTAGGGAGGGGGACTCGCCTTGTTGCCAAGTGCCTACGTACCTCCTTAGGGAGGATCAGAGTCTACGTAGTTCGGGGACAGGATTGTACGCCTTAGAATTGATTATGAATGTATTTGAAATTGTTTGGAGGCTTTTTGAATGGCCTATCGTAGTTTTAGAAGTTGTGATTTGAAAATCGCAATTGAATGGATGAAAATCCGTAGTATCGTGGTTTAGTGTGTTTTAGATGTTTGGGCGTACAACCCTGATTTGATATGGTACTATTAACCGCAATGATCAATAGATTCGATCACCATAGTTAACAGATTAATAAAGGATTGCTGGCAATTCTAATCGATTAATTCGATTATCACTTTTAGCAAATTGATGTATTTTAATTATTAATTTATTAATTTATCGTTACCCCTCATAATCGATAGATTCGATTACAAATAATAACGAATTGATAAGGTATGCTAATCATCATAACCAATAAGATGGTTAAAACCATTTAGCAACATAATGTGTATTTTAATTTATAGGATTTGATTAATTAGATTAATCGATTATTAACCATCGCGACCAATAAATTTAGTCGAAACGAATAACAAATTAAATCCTAAAAAAACTTTGGCCAAATGGCCAATGGGATTGGGCAAACCCTAATGGGTTTTTGTAATTTTTAATCATTAAAAAATAATTGAATTAATTAAGTCGAATAATCGACATAATCGGGATGACCCTAAATAATTCTAAACCCTAATTATCAATCCTAACTCTAATTTAAATCCCAATCCTAATTAAATAACTAATTAAATTTAATAATTAATATCCTAGTCTAAACAATTAGTAAATAAAATAAATGAATAAATAAAATAAAAATTATATAGAACCTGGCTCTAATCGTGTGTTGCGCGTCCTTGAGGGTACATGGTACTCCTACACATTCATGCGCGTCAGATCTAATGCTGAGATCATCCAAGGGTTTTTCCACGCAGGTGCACTATGGTCATTCGTGAGAAGACAACACCGGATCCGCAGCCAAACCATAGCACACATTTTATAAAAACAAAGCGTCGAGGGTAGGGTTCGAACCCAAGCCCTCACGCTGATTGCTTCAATGCGCGTACCACTCCAGCTACACCCTCGATCTGTTATCACAGCGACAGGAGCAACACTTAATAACGAATGCACTCCAAGATATTGAAAACGAAAACCTGCACCGGTACTGTAGCCTCTCGCCTCCACCATGATTCTCTTCTTCCCTGCGATTTGCGATTTGTATCGTGACGGAGTCGGATGCGTGTTTCGAAACGAGAGGGACGGTGACTTCGACGGTTGCCTAATCATTGCTGTTGTTGAGTGGGCGAAATAGATCCAGTCGCGGCGGGGTTGTTGTCGGCGAGGAGAAGTGGTGATGATGTTGTTTGTTCACGGAGACTCCAAGAGTTGCCTCCGTCGGTTTCGTCGATGTGCGGCGGCAGATCCAGCGGCCTTGTTTCTTTTCTCAGTTATTTCTCCAACCAATTATTAATTATTGGATGAAGAAGATTAGCATGGTTAGTGATGGGAGCTTCCGGTGTATTGGCTGGACGGAACAATGTTGGCACGGCGTCTTTCGAGCGGTTCTCTATTCTTCTTCTGTCTCAGTAATAACCTGCAACTAGAAACAAAAACAAAAACAAAAAAAAACATCAACAAGTACAAATGCCCTTTGTCTCTTATTTGAAGTGAGTATTGTTTTGAAAGATGGGTCTACAGATCTGTTTAATTGATGGAGGTTTTGCTGGTTTCAGTTTGGTTGTGTGGTGATGACAGTCACGAGTTATTATGGAGTAGTTGAACTGATGAATTGTGAGGGTGGTTTGAAACAATCCCCCAGAATTTGACTCGGTGTAAGTCTGAAAATAGGGTTGGTCAACGTGTGAGAAAATTAGTCAAAATAAGGGTTAGCAAAACTTTTTCGGTCCCCCCCCCACTAATTGACAAAAAAACACTCTATTTATGATGTTTAAATTAGGGTTTTCTTTTATTTCTAATGGGCCTAATACCCAATTAATCTAATGATTATAAAAGACTAAAAATAAATCCTAAAACTAATATTAATATAAGCTTAAAAATAAAATATAAAGAACTATATATTTTTTTTGTGATTTTTTCTGAATAAAAAAATAAAAAAAGAGGTTAGAAACATTATATAAAAATAAAAGAAAAAAGTCAGAAATGGGATTCGAACTCGGGACCTCTCGGTCACACACTCTTATCCTTAAATTCTTACTGACTGCACCATACCAATTCTTCGAAATTAAATGACATAGACAATTATAAGAGGACAAATTTTGGGGTATGACAGCTGTCCCTGTTCAATCTTCTTAAACCTGAAGAATCAGATAAGCACGTCTGCCTATCGTGATCTGAAGGTAGAAGATGATTGGACACTGAAATGCCCTGAAATTTGCCTTTGTCGGGAAAGAATTTCGTGGGAGATGGGCTTACAGATGCCACCCCAGGAAAATGTTCCTCCTTCTTCCTTCTCTCTTTTTTTGTGGAGCAAACGCTCTCTTCTTTTTTTTCTCTTTTTTTTTGTAGGAGCTACGCATTCAGATCGTAGCGTGGCCTAAAAAGGCAACTTTGACTTTATGCAATGTTTATGATGCATGCGATGCATGATGCAGTGCGCTTCTCAAAATAAATGAGAGCCATGTATGTATATGCGTAATGTATGAATGAGGTTAGTTAGTTGAAATGATGCATGATTGTTAGTTACGTTAATCGAAGTATGTTAGTAATTCTGAAAAGAAAGATAGCACCTTTGATTGTTTGTTGATGATGTTTTGTAAGATATCACTGCCGAGGGACTAACGTGATAAACCCAATTGAAGAACGGTTTACAAATCTTGTGTGCCTGAAAAAGCTCCTAGAAAGGATGGAATACGCTTTAAAGAAGACTTCCTGGAAAGGTTCCTGAAAAGGAATAGCGAGGACCTTCTGTTGGTTGTGTAATTGGCTTGCTATGGTCAGCAGGCTTCCGCAGTTTGTGAACCCCCACTTACTATAGTTCGAGTAAGTTTCCGTAGTTTGTGAACCCCCACTTACTATAGTTCTAGTAAGTTTCCGTAGTTTGTGAACCCCCACTTACTATAGTTCTAGTAAGTTTCCGTAGTTTGTGGACCCCAATAGGATTGCTTGCTATAATTCTTAGCAAGTTCACCTGCACCAACAGGGTTATCTGTGAATATCATCGCAGAATTTACCTGTGTCACCAGGGTTATCTGCGAGTGTTATCGCAGAATTTACCTGTACCACCAATAGGGTTATTCGCGAGTGTTATCGCGAAATTTACCTATGTTACCAGGGTTATCTGCGAGTGTTATCGCAGAATTTACCTGTACCACCAATAGGGTTACTCGCGAGTGTTATCGCGAATTTTACCTATGTTACCAGTGTTATCTGCGAGTGTTATCGCAGAATTTACCTGTACCACCAATAGGGTTATTCGCGAGTGTTATCGCGAAATTTACCTATGTCACCAGGGTTATCTGCGAGTGTTATCGCAGAATTTACCTGTACCACCAATAGGGTTATCCGCAAGTGTTATCGCGAAATTTACCTATGTAGAATTTTGTAAATGCGTATGCATCATGCTTATGCGTTATGCACATGCCCCTGTTGTTTGTATAATGCGTATGTGTGAATGCTTACGCATGCATATGTTGTATGATTTGAATTTTGATGTAACGGTCAGACGAGGACTGACTACCAGACGGGAACTGGACTTTGTAATGGTTTGGATTGCCAATAAAAATTGGGCTTTTGTGATATGTATATGCTAATGCTAATGCGTATGCATGTATGCTAATGCTGATGCAATCTCATGGTTTTATCTCCTCAAACCCTTTGAACTTGTTTATTCCACGCTTGCACTTATACCCTGACTATGCTTATGCTGGCTTTGTAATGTTTATGTATGCTTATGCTTATGCGTATGTTTGGTTGACGTAATGAGTGGAACGAAGTAATGTCTTCTGTAAGATTACCTGAAAAGGTCTTTTTGGAATGGAAGTGAATGTTTGTCTTAAAGAAGACTATCTGAAATGATTTATCGAAATGGTAGCAATATGTCTTAGACAAAACCACCTGTAAAGGCTCTTAGAGTAGATAGAAATTTGTCTTAAAGAAGATCGCCTGAAAAAGTTCTTAGCAAGGAATGAAGAATGTCTTTAAAGACGACTACCTGAAAAGGTTGAAAGATGTCTTGAAGAAGACTACCTGAAGAGGTTCCTGAGAGGGATGATGGATTGTTTTTGAAAAAGACTACTTGAAAAGGTACTTAGGACAAGAATGTCTCGAAGAAGACTACCTAAACAGGTGCTTAGAAGAAAAATGTCTTGAAGAAGACTACCTCAAAAGGTACTTGGAAAAAGAAATGTCTAAAAAAGACTACCTGAAAAGGTGCTTAGAAAAAGAACGTCTTGAAGAAGACTACCTGAAAAGGTATTTAGAAAAAGAAATGTCTTGAAGAAGACTTCCTGAAAAGGAACTTAGAAAAGGGATTTCTTGAAAAAAGACTACCTAAAGAGGTTCTTGGAAATGGTGATAATTTGTCTTGCATAAGACAGCTTGAGGAAACTCCTAGAAAGGATCGTGAGATTCGTCTTAAAGAAGACCACATAAAGAGTTACGGTGCAATGTATCAACCAATGTATGTAATGCATGATTTGTATGTGTTTGTGTGATGCTCCAATGGTAGGTTATTAATAACCAAAGCGTATATAGTTCGCTGGAGTTGCAGGTCTGTTTGCTAGGATGGGGTGTGATGCTAGCGCGATTTCCCAATACCTGTTTTGTTTGAGCTCGGAAGATCGTAGTTAGGAGAAAGATTTGTTCGATGTTGTAAAGTGCGAGAACGCCTTTTTCCTTTTGTTGTGTGTCTTGCGGATTTGATATCCATTGCCCCAGTATTTTCATGGAGAAAGATGCTTATGAAGGAAGTGCCCCAGGGAATAGCCTTGTCATATGCTTCGATGTTTAGATCGAAGGGTGTCCCCCTGATCTCCAGGTCATGGAAGGTTATCCATAGTGTTCTATCCTTTGAATTTGAATTCTTCCCATGTCTGACATGCCCCTGTTTGAGATTGTTTCGAGATGTGACCCAGGTCGATTGAACCTTAGGAAGAATGCCCCTAGTAAATAGGATCTTTGATTGTATGCCCCTGCGATCCTTGAAAGTTTGCCCCTGTTTAGGAGAACCCCCTAGATGTGGTTCCCCCGACTCCAGGGTCTTTATTAGAAATGATCACCTTTGATTAACCCATTTCGAGATTTCCTCGATGCTAAGTGTATACTCGTAGATGGTGTTGTACCTTTTGAGAAGTAGCTCCAATGGAATGTGTATGCAAGTTTTGAAATCGAAGTCCGTTATGAATTAGGACTGGATGGTTTTGGAAAGAATGCTTGAAGAAGCACATTGGTTAGAGATAGTTTTTACAAACATAGGAGTCAGTATAACAAATCCTGCTTAACATGCTTTCATGGTTAACCTTGCCTCAATTAGGACTTTTAAATGTTGTAACTTGGCCTGGTTCATGTTTTAAGAAACAATGGATATAAGGCTCAAAATTTATTTAACCCACCCCTTTCTCCTTGATGTTCTCCAGATCCTAAAAATTCGCCTAATCCAATGGATGTGCTTTGTTTGCAAGAGAATCGTTTCAGTTTCGATGTTGAGCAGAAGCCTTAGTAGAGATCCAAACTTTGATGACATATGTTGTAAAGATCCAAGCATTGATGTGAAGCTTTGATGGTTTAGCAGTCACAAGATTATCCTTTGTATTTCGCCTTTGTTTTTATCCCTTATTTTTGCATGAACCAACTCCTTGAGTTTGATCCATCGGGATGCCCTAATTTTTGCCTAAGTCGTTCTTTTGTTTTCATGGAATTTTCCATTTTGACTTAGCGGGCGTTTTTCTTTTGAAGGCTCCTTTTGCG
This sequence comes from Vicia villosa, assembly GCF_029867415.1. Lineage (NCBI taxonomy): Eukaryota > Viridiplantae > Streptophyta > Magnoliopsida > Fabales > Fabaceae > Vicia > Vicia villosa. The sequence continues at coordinate 7,065,947 of NC_081182.1, forward strand.
ATTTGACCATTGGATATTGAATGTTGTAACTGCCATGTTGACTTTGATTCGTAAGCTTCACCTTTGATACTTCCTCTATCTTGAATGATGTAATGAGGAAGAAGATTGTTGTGAATGTCATCTCCATTACTTCCTCATTATTGGATGAACACGAGGAAGAAGATGTGCTTGAACCTTTGCTTTGCTCCTTGCTTGAATCCCTGCTTGGATTGACTGATTCTCTTGACAACCAAAATACACCATTGAATTAATTGAAATCTACCCTGCCCCTGGTTAAAATCAAGGTTTATTTGAAAAGTAGAAACAAACTCCAACTCCTGGCTCGAGGGGGTAACGAGGGATTAACATCCTTATATCTCCACTGTTTGAGAATGGAAACAATGCCTGTACATCCTCGGCTTGGTCTTACCTTGAAAGCATACGTTTAGCTGGACTTAGTCATTTGTATTCGTCATTCTCCCTCAAGTTTGTTAATAACCCTAAAAATAGGAGTGTGTGACTGGAAAGTCATAGTAGTGAGTGAATGAAATGAATGAATTGATTCCAAAACCTGCATGGTCATCCCATTAGAATTGCTAATCCGAAGGTACAACTTTTATCCTGAGCGACACTTAGCGATTGTAGAGTTGAAATTGTGAGCACGGTAAACACCTATTGATCCTAGGGATAATCTCCTTTGTAGATCCACTGATCTTGTTTTACTCCTTAACTCTTTAGAATTGTAGAAGTAAAAGGGTAACCTCGAATTCTGCTTTGGACATGTCAAACCTGTAGAGAATAAACCGTCAGCAGTGGGTTTTCGCCGTATCGGAACTTCATGAGTTTCCTTTGACTGAACCTCTTTTGCTTTTCTTAAGGATAGTATCACACCATTCGTAACCTTTAGAATTTGTAGATTCATAAGGAGAACATATGACCCTTTTGCCCCTTGGTGTGGAGTTAACACAGGTCTTTCCTCCATAGGCATCTTTGTTTAGGATTTTGCCCCAGTTGGACTAATCCTTGCCCCCAGGTTATCGTAGAGCGTCCGTGTAAGTTTGTTATGTTCGTAGATGAACCCCTTATGATTAGATACATCTTGAGTGTGTCTATGAGGGAACTCTTTGTTGAACTAATCCTTGCTCGATGACAACCTTTATTGTATTTATAATTCTGTTATGACAAGGCATGGACATGCGGCTGGCATGGCGAAAGGCATCTTTTTTTTCTTTAGCAAGACTAAGATCTTTTATTCTCCTTGCTCCGTAGTCTACGATCCTTTGATTTTTTTTGGAGTTTCGGGAAACCGGCTAGCATGGTTGGTATGGATGCGGGCAAAGATAGAAATGCAAATGTGAATGTATGAATGCATGAAAATGCAAATGCACGCATAAGCGAGAGACTCCTTATATTGTAACTCCGTGTATGCAATGCAGACGTATAACATATGATCCTAGGAATAGCCTTAGAGGCGACATTAGACCCTCGTGGAATCTTTGCAGGATAAATGTTATGACACACTAAGGGAATCCCTTATATTCAGGAGTATGTAGAAGGTATCGGTTGGTGACCGTTCAAGACAGTTACCAAGTCTCATTGCCATCGAGAGGCCAATCAACGTGTACCGATGAAGTTGTCCCTCGTGGGAAGGTTCTCTATGCGGAACACAACCTATATAAGGACGATTATTGGATGAAATGAAATCCCTACAGGCTAGGGATGAAAGATGTATAGATGGAAATCCAAACCCTACAAGTTAGAGGGTGCGCGGAAACAAACATGGAGTGACCGTTCAGGACAGTCACTAGATCTCATAGCCATCGAGAGGCCAATCGAATGCATGCTAATGAAGTTGTCCTTCAGGGGAAGGACACGTTGTTGTAGAAACACATGAACGTAAAAAAAAATCCCTACAGGCTAGGGAGTACGTAGGGATACCTGCAAAATTGAAACGCATAGATATTCGAAGTATATAAATCGCAAACAAATAATAAGCACATAAGCACAAAAGTCCTAGGTTCATAGGTCCGACGTAGCGGCTCTAGGGAGCCAACCTTTTATATGGGGGGTTCTAGAAGGTCTCATGGGGTTGTTCGTAGCCTCCGAGACTTTTTGTCTCTTCGGATTTTAGAACAACTCATTTTATCCATGAGGTTCGAATTTTTGGGGTAGGTTCTCGGAGAGATCAGCCAAGTATCCAGTCCTGCCCTCAACAAAGTCAAGCCTCGTTTTGGACATTTCCGAATACTCAACCCACTCCGAGTGGAGTTATCAGTGAGACTCGTAAGGCGATTCATGTCCCCTTTTGGTCTCAAAGTTAACTCCCACACTTAGGTTTAACAACAATTTTATATATCCCAAAAGATGCAATAGAAATAAAAATATTCATAAATATTTAATTAAATTGCAGTAGTGAAATTGCAGAGGAAAATAAATAAATAAAATTTAAATATTTACTAACCTCGAAATCCGGCCGCTTATAGTTTAGACAATATATTAAAGCAGCGAATATTTAAAAATATATATTCACAAATAAATGAATAACAAAAAATTAAAAAAATAGATATTTACAAAAATAAATAAACCCTAATTGTTGGCGTATTAGCCAAACCCTAAAAATTTCGCCAAAAACCTAAACCGTTTGCCACAAACCTAAACCTAAACCCTCTCAAGCCTTAGGAGCATAGTAATTCACCGTTAAGTGTTTTCCCAGCAGAGTCGCCAGCTGTAGCAACCTGCCCTAAAAATTATAACTTAGAGAGTCGCCACCTATTCTGAAGGGCGAATAGGAAACCCTACGCAGTATAGAGATCGGTGTAAGATACTATATTCAGGTCGAGGGAAGGTGTTAGGCACCCTCAACCCTTTCCTAAAGGCTAACATTTCAAAGATAAAGGTTTATGGCAAGGTTTATAGCTAAGGAAGTGAATAGGGGGGAAATTGAGATTTTAGGGAGGGGGACTCGCCTTGTTGCCAAGTGCCTACGTACCTCCTTAGGGAGGATCAGAGTCTACGTAGTTCGGGGACAGGATTGTACGCCTTAGAATTGATTATGAATGTATTTGAAATTGTTTGGAGGCTTTTTGAATGGCCTATCGTAGTTTTAGAAGTTGTGATTTGAAAATCACAATTGAATGGATGAAAATCCGTAGTATCGTGGTTTAGTGTGTTTTAGATGTTTGGGCGTACAACCCTGATTTGATATGGTACTATTAACCGCAATGATCAATAGATTCGATCACCATAGTTAACAGATTAATAAAGGATTGCTGGCAATTCTAATCGATTAATTCGATTATCACTTTTAGCAAATTGATGTATTTTAATTATTAATTTATTAATTTATCGTTACCCCTCATAATCGATAGATTCGATTACAAATAATAACGAATTGATAAGGTATGCTAATCATCATAACCAATAAGATGGTTAAAACCATTTAGCAACATAATGTGTATTTTAATTTATAGGATTTGATTAATTAGATTAATCGATTATTAACCATCGCGACCAATAAATTTAGTCGAAACGAATAACAAATTAAATCCTAAAAAAACTTCGGCCAAATGGCCAATGGGATTGGGCAAACCCTAATGGGTTTTTGTAATTTTTAATCATTAAAAAATAATTGAATTAATTAAGTCGAATAATCGACATAATCGGGATGACCCTAAATAATTCTAAACCCTAATTATCAATCCTAACTCTAATTTAAATCCCAATCCTAATTAAATAACTAATTAAATTTAATAATTAATATCCTAGTCTAAACAATTAGTAAATAAAATAAATGAATAAATAAAATAAAAATTATATAGAACCTGGCTCTAATCGTGCGTTGCGCGTCCTTGAGGGTACATGGTACTCCTACACATTCATGTGCGTCAGATCTAATGCTGAGATCATCCAAGGGTTTTTCCATGCAGGTGCACTATGGTCATTCGTGAGAAGACAACACCGGATCCGCAGCCAAACCATAGCACACATTTTATAAAAACAAAGCGTCGAGGGTAGGGTTCGAACCCAAGCCCTCACGCTGATTGCTTCAATGCGCGTACCACTCCAGCTACACCCTCGATCTGTTATCACAGCGACAGGAGCAACACTTAATAACGAATGCATTCCAAGATATTGAAAACGAAAACCTGCACCGGTACTGTAGCCTCTCGTCTCCACCATGCTTCTCTTCTTCCCTGCGATTTGCAATTTGTATCGTGACGGAGTCGGATGCGTGTTTCGAAACGAGAGGGACGGTGATTTCGACGGTTGCCTAATCATTGCTGCTGTTGAGTGGGCGAAATAGATCTTGTCGCGGCGGGGTTGTTGTCGGCGAGGAGAAGTGGTGATGATGTTGTTTGTTCACGGAGACTCCAAGAGTTGCCTCCGTCGGTTTCGTCGATGTGCGGCGGCAGATCCAGCGGCCTTGTTTCTTTTCTCAGTTATTTCTCCAACCAATTATTAATTATTGGATGGTGAAGATTAGCATGGTTAGTGATGGGAGCTTCCGGTGTATTGGCTGGACGGAAAAATGTTGGCACGGTGTCTTTCGAGCGGTTCTCTATTCTTCTTCTGTCTCAGTAATAACCTGCAACTAGAAACAAAAAAAAAAAACATCAACAAGTACAAATGCCCTTTGTCTCTTATTTGAAGTGAGTATTGTTTTGAAAGATGGGTCTACAGATCTGTTTAATTGATGGAGGTTTTGCTGGTTTCAGTTTGGTTGTGTGGTGATGACAGTCACAAGTTATTATGGAGTAGTTGAACTGATGAATTGTGAGGGTGGTTTGAAACAATCCCCCAGAATTTGACTCGGTGTAAGTCTGAAAATAGGGTTGGTCAACGTGTGAGAAAATTAGTCAAAATAAGGGTTAGCAAAACTTTTTCGGTCCCCCCCCCCCACTAATTGACAAAAAAACACTCTATTTATGATGTTTAAATTAGGGTTTTCTTTTATTTCTAATGGGCCTAATACCCAATTAATCTAATGATTATAAAAGACTAAAAATAAATCCTAAAACTAATATTAATATAAGCTTAAAAATAAAATATAAAGAACTATATATTTTTTTTGTGATTTTTTCTGAATAAAAAAATAAAAAAAGAGGTTAGAAACATTATATAAAAATAAAAGAAAAAAGTCAGAAGTGGGATTCGAACTCGGGACCTCTCGGTCACACACTCTTATCCTTAAATTCTTACTGACTGCACCATACCAATTCTTCGAAATGAAATGACTTAGACAATTATAAGAGGGCAAATTTTGGGGTATGACATATAGATTTTAGGAAAGCTATGTTCTTATAGCTCAATTAGAGGCCATAAGGACGCTTCTAGCTTATTCTTGCATCATGAGTTTTAATTTCCAAATGGATGTAAATACTGTGTTCTTGAACGTTTTCATCAAGGAGGAAGTGTTTGTCGACCAACCTTCCAGATTTTATAAATGCTTCATTTCCTAATCATGCTTTCAAGTTGATCGGTTTGAAACAAACTCCTAGAGCTTAGTAATGTTTTGAGCGGGAATGTGTTTCGAATAAAATTTCAAAGAGAGAAGTTTGATATAACTCGTTCTTCAAAACCAAGCATGACATTTTACTTATGCGTATTCTTGTCGATTCGGTACTACTAATAGATCCTTGTGCGGGGATTTTTCTGATATGATGTAGAATGTCTATGTTGGGGAACCTACGATGCTTCCTAGCTTATAAATTTTTCTATCATAGGACCATAATAAGAAATCTAAAGTTGTACAAAGATGAAGAATGAATGCTTTACAACACCAAAGAAAAATTGTCAAATCAGAAAATGTTATTTAAATGTTTCCTCTTAGCAAGAAAGATATTGCTTTTAAAATTGCATATCAAGTTAGAGAGGTTCAGAGAAGATTGAGTTTGGATCAATCAAAGGATAAGAAGTCCTATAAGTCTTATCCTATGTTTGGTAAAAGGGGTTCTTAGAGAAAGTGTCCATGTTAAGCATGTATACCAGGCTCCCGTGCGATAAGCTTCTCATTAAACATACCCATCAAGGATTGAAGTATGATCTTATGTTTTGCTCTAGAGTATTTATAACTGCTCATTTTTATCAAGTAAATTGTTCCATTTATCCGAGTTATATTCTTGATCTATGTGCTTGCATTTTTTATCGCATTTTCCATGCCTTTTGGATAATGCCAAAAGGGGAGAAGTATACTCTTGGGAGGAGTAGGGTATGCTCTCTATATTTGTCAAGGGGATTTTAACCATTAAAATCATCACCTGTATTTTTCTTGTTTTGTCCACATCCCTGAGAGATGCATTGTCATTATGGAAAAGGGGATAATGTGGATCTATGTACTTGCATGTACTATAGTTGATAATGTGATCCATTGATGGATAATGATGGTTTTGACAATGACTCTGATGTTTAGTAGAATCATGTTGTTTGATCCTCTGCTTGATCTTGGTGGTCCTAGATGTTATATTTCAATCAGTCTATGATGATATTGCTCATCCTGAAATTTATCTCAAGCCTCAACAGGGAGAAGATTTAAGGTTCCAATGACATTCTAAAGTCAAAGATAATGTAGCAAGGAGCTTCAAGCTTCAAATTCGTGAAAGAGATTAAGTTAGAAAGCTCGCCAGGTCGAGCGTGCGCTTAGTGCAATGTGTGAGTGACCGAAATATTAAAAATGTTGAGTAACTCATCAGTTACTACGACAACTCTCACACACTCACAAAATATTTTTTAAGACCCTCTCATTTTTTGTAAAATCACCTAAAAATGTTTTTCGCATATAATTAGTTGATTACAAACTCAAATAATCCTTTATAAGTGAAAAGTATACTGGATAATCGATTATCCATTAGTTCTAGTCAATTATCTCAACTGGAATGACTCATAGTCGATTATTAGGGTTGATAGTCAATTCCTCAAGTATAATGTCTGAGTCACATAACACGTAACTTCTATTATAGGCAGAAGACTCGACATGTTTTATCATGTGATAGAGGCTATATATACCTACCTAAAAGGATAGGTCATGTCATCACTTTTCTATATATCACAACTCTAAAAACCTCTCTCTGGCTTAGCATATCACAAACAAAATCATCATTATTAGACTCACCGCAAGTTCAAGTTTTTTTTGGATATAAACCTTGTATCATATGTGTGTAATTGTAAAGACAAATCTCTCAAGTCGAGAATGACAGTAATAAGCGGTAAAGTTCTCCCTCAACAAAATTTAAAATTGTTGCATGCTCAGAGTTGGGTTTAAACCAAAAACTTCTGGTTAACATAGAATATATCATTTATCATGTCATCCAAATGGGCTCGAGTCTCACCCAATGTTTTAAAAACTAGACCAAACTGTCCAGTCGAACCGAGAATCGGAGGGGTCACTAGTTTAGTCTGATTGTTGGATCGGGTAAGCTATTGAACCGAGGTGAACCTGCTAGAACCGGGCAAAACTGGTAAAAATCGTAGAATCGACGGTTTTGAAAAACCTGCGAGTTAAATGCTTAATTTTTCTCAGAGAAACGACGTCGTTTTGATAATTTTAAAAATAAAATAAAATTTAAATATAAGCATATTTTGTTCAAAACTTATTTAGAACAACTTCCCCCCTTAAAAATTAAATTTATTAGACAAGTTATTTTGTTATTAAGTTTATGTTGCAATTAGACTTTATTCAAAATTTATTTGAATTTATATTTTGTTGTGTGTGATGACTATTTTTAGAATTTGAATTTAAATAAAGAATGAACTTGTGAAATTATGACATTTTAAAATTTTGTAATTGTCGGAAATTTTTTAGAGAGCGAGTCATACCGTTCGACTAATTTAATAACTATATAATTTTGTTATAAAGATTGGTTCATTCAACCGAATTATTCGATTTAGTCATGAAATTCAACCCGTAAAACGATGGTTCGATTAATAAATCAATGACTTATCAGCTTCAACAATTTAATGATTCGTCTAGTTTTTAAAACATTGGGGTCACCACAATCTGATGTGTAGACTGAATAAGTAAATTATTGTAAGATTGATGGGAATAAAATCCTTGAAAAATCATGTAGAAATTTATAAACTGTCTAGGTGCTTTAATTTTATAAAAAAACTGTCCAGGTACATTGAACGAGCAAATAATGTTCCTTACAAATTTTTCTTGAAATAATTACATTTATAAAAGAAAAAAGAAACATCTTCTATAGAAATGCAAACTGTTATAATAATTTCACATTAAAATATTACTTTAAAAATGGCTTAATCATTAATTTTATAATTATTGCATTTATTTTGTACTATAGTTTTATTTATTTTTTCTATTTTAAAAATGCATCATAACATACGTAAGCATGACTCAAAAACTACGCTGTTGTTTATGTTAAATCTCGAAAACGTTAAAACCTCGGCAGAAACTGTCCAGGTACATTGCAGATGCTCATCATTTTACTTCTGATGTTCTAGAATGTTGCTAATAATATTCATTATTTCTACATAAAATACTACTCTCTCCCGTTTTTATTATAAAATTAATTAACTTTTAAATACTGAATGTATTGAGTTCATATTTAAATTAAATATATTTTTTATTTAGTGTATCTTTAAAAAAAATTATAATAAAAGCTCCCTTACTGAAAAAATGAAACAACATTTTTTTAGTAAAAACTGAAATAATCTTGGAGCCTTGTATCAGAATAAAAATTTTAAAAACAAATTTTAATATAATCAAAATTGAGGCCTAAATTAGCTGCATGTATGTGTCGACCCACGAAAAATATCAATCATATCACTTCACCAACCCCACGTTAGATAGATAGAAAGTGGGGGAAGTCATGAAGAACAGACAATAGGAGTGCCAAAGCCACCAACTCCTTTGCTTTCAAATCAAGATTCCTAATCATGATACTACATTCTTTAAATTTATTAATTACTTCTTTATGTTATATATCTCTTCTTATAATACAAAATAAATATATTTTATTTTAAAAATAAATTTGACAATATAATATAATTATAAACAAATTTTTAATGCAATAATAATTAATTTCATTAAGTATCCTAATTTATTTAATAAAGTCTTATATTTAAACATGCATCATCATTATCAATGTTAATAATGATCATTTTTTTTTGTTGAAGCAAATAGAGTATATATTACCACAAAAACAGTTATTTACAGAGGGTGATCCAAAGATCCAACCTAGCAAAGAAAACTAATTACATCATCAAGTGAGCCACATGGTCTCTAAATTTCTTAGACAACCAGCACCTATAGACAATACTATCAATGATACTATTAACTATATTAGTATTAGGATCTTTGCCAAATACAATATTGTTTCTTCTATACCATATACCGTATACCGTTTCAGAAAAAGCCATTCTCAGCAGGCTGGCCCTCCACCCTTTTTTATTGGACTCCTTAACAATCCATCTCAACTCATCCGGCCATGGGAGAGGACTATGAATGTTCTCAATCCACTGCAGAATTTGACACCAAACCTCACGGTTTTCCCTGCAATCAAAGAAGAGATGAGCAATAGACTCGTCAGCTGCCTTACAGATGCTACAAATGCTATCAGTTATCAAGTTGAACCGCCTAAGCCTATCCTTTGTTGCAAGTTTTTCATGACATAGCATCCAAGTGATAAACTTAGCCCTTGGTCTAGCCATGTTTCTATTGAAAATGTTCCTCCAGTCAACCACATTATCATGTTCAGTAAGGGCATCATACATAAGTTTCATATTGAACTTGTTGTGTGTCAGCATTCTATCCCACAGTTGCTGGTGTTTCTGTACCTCATCCCTTGTTTCCATAATTCTCTTAATAACCCAAGAACAGTTCAGACTAAGTTTATTAAATAATGATCATTAATTTGTCTATTAAATCCAAATGGAAAAATGCTGGTTATTGTTCTAGTTTAATCTCAAAGTTACAATGATTATAATTGAGTTCAAGGGTAATTTCTCGAAAGAATTGAAAAGACCATCAAATCAAATTATTCTAAATGATGACACCACTTTGATGACGTCAAGCCGATGATAAAAGATTCTAGAGGCCGAATCCTAAAACTCATTATAAAACATAACAAGGGCCTTGAAAATCAGGTACAAATTCCAACTATATACTCGCTTTGTTTCAAAATGAATGTCGTTTAAGGTTTTTACACACTGATTAAGAAATGTAATTATAGTGTTATAAAACATTGCATTTTTACTATATTAACCTTATAAATGTGTTGGAAGTAGTGTACAGAGTAATAATTAAAGGACATAATTGAAAAATTGCAATCATTACTATATTGAAAAGTGAAAATGACACATTCATTTTGAAACAAATTATTTTTGTTAAAACGACACTCATTTTAAAACGAAAGGAGTAATACCTATCATCTTTGACAAATTCTATTTTGAGCGTCAAGTGTTTTAAAGTACCTTTCTCAACGATAAGACTAGAACAACCACATACCAAATGCATACTAGATTCCAACATCATAATTTGTTATCTTGTTCTCGAATCACTTAATTCTCCATAAGATCATTGACATTGTCTGTGGGAATGGTTCATTAATGTTTCTGCCACAACATCAAACTTTGTAATGGTGAATAAAGGAAAATAGTAGTGTCAGTGTCTAACTGGCCATGTCGATTCCTAGCCAATAATATCATCTGAGTCAACCATTGTTTGAAATATAGAATCAGAACATCCTCATCACATCAAGGATCGTCGATTACCCCCGTCACTACTAGATATTAAGACATTCTCATCTCCTCCCTGGCAGATTGAAAGCATCCCATCTTCGAGAGTTTCTTTGCCAAACAAAGAAATTATGAAAAGCAATAGGTCCGAAGAAATGAAAGTTATTTGTTCTTACCTTGAAGGAAAAAGTCATGGTTTGGTTCCACATTTTGAGAACTCAATCCATAGGCTCATGGGGAAATATGCACAAGCATTTCACAATACATTTTATTGTGTCACAAAAAAACTAAAATCATAAGGGATCAATATGGCAGAAAAAGGATAAACCATTATGGTTTCACATTGATAGGTTTAACCAAAAAGTTATTTTAGTGAAAGGTTTTAATGAAAAAAATAAAAAATACCTGTTAAGTCTATGACTTCAAGCCCGGTCTAAATTTGCAGAAAGCATTAGGATCAGAGACCTGAAAATTTTTTTGTAATGTTTGCCAGCAAAGGAAACATATATACAAAAGAAAAATTAAATGTAACCAAAGACATTCATTGAGGGAGTGCAAAAAGGGCCAAAATAAACAAGAGGCCAGTTGATGGACCAAATGGAAGGCAGCGCGAAGAAACCAGTGAAACAATCGGCCCAACAAAGAAAACAAAAGAGGTCGCCCACTCCCCTCCCTAAGCATGTATGAGATTTTCTTGACCTAGACAAATCCAAATATCGTTTCACAAAAATAACAACCATAATACAAAGGAGTATATTCAGCTAAAGGACACAATCAGATATTTGATATGAAGATTGGAATTGTCCACATAAAGATTATAGCATTTTGGAACCTAGGCTATACTTGTCTTAAGAAGACACACGATAAGAGAAAATCAATATAATCAGGGGCGTCATATGATAGTGACACATAATCTTCTGACGTCTGTCCTTTCTGACAAAAGATACCAAAAATCCTAGAAAGTCTATTATAAAGCCTAACATGCCTTAAAAATTAGATACACACTTTCAGTCCTAAAATACACATCACCTTCAATACTCTCTAACTTAAGAATCTGAGTATTTGCATGAACCACCTCTAACATCAATGTCGAAGCAAGCAACTACCATATACATATGACAGATCCATTATTCTATTCACAAATCATTTAGATCTCCTAAAGAACAATTATAATCTACTTGTATTTGTTAATATCACAAAGAAAAAAAAGTTAGAGTAATTAATATATCTGATTAAGCATGTTTAGCTTTTTAAAATTTTATGCTAATCATAAATTAAATTTACTAATAAGTACTCCATATTGGTTTAAAGAATATCATATTAAGATTGAAAAAAATGTTCAACCATATTGTTGTATTTTCCTTTTTATCTAGTATGACGTTAGACATATTTGACATTGAAAAGACATATTTATTAAATACTTATAAATTAATATTTTAATCATAAATATAAACAACTTTAATCATTGTAATTTTTAATATCATTCTTTTTATAGTGCTTCTTTCATTAAATTATTGTTTTAGTTCCAATACTATCTCATTACGAAATTATGTTATTTATTTTTTATTTTTAAAAATTTTAAAATATATTCCTTCTAACCTTTATTATAAGAAAAATTTTAATTTTAAATTCATTAAATAAGCAATGTATTCAATTTATATTTAATTCAAATATACTAATTATTCAATAACCTAAAAAATAAAATTAAAGATGGAAAGGAAATACTACTGAAATCCATACTTAAATCACGAAATCATGTTTATAGATAATATTTGATCACAATATATTAACTTTAAAAAAAATCTTAAAAACTGCATAGACGAACAATATTGTGTACAGTAAAAAATTATTATAGAAAGAATATAAAAAATATAAACAAACATTTTTCAGAAACATGAAAGTAATGACATTTAAAAATGCTTGACAAACAAAAATGAAAATGTTAAACTCATTATCAATAACTATAGAAGAAAACTAAAATAAAATTATAAAAAAATTATATTTTGTATTTTTAATTAACAGCTAAAGCAAAAATAAAAATATGAAATATACACTAAAAAAATTAGAACATTGCCAATTTAATCGTATTTTATTGAGAATTATAAAAATTGATTTGTTCCTAATTCCATCTAAATTCCAAATATTGAGACCTCACTGTCATTTCCTCTATAAACTCAAATATATTTCTTTATAAAAATTATTTTAAATTTCAAAATGTATAGTGTCAAAATCAGGACTAAATTCATTTTTGTTTGTTTTTTAAATCTTGGAGTATAGTTTAAGAAAGTAAAGTAAGGGTGTAATCGTAATTCAAAACAAATTCTCTTGCCTATAATTGAAGCGCAGGTTAGAAAGACCAAAACAGAAAAAACCAAGTAAGAATTAGTTAAGACAACACACATCCATGGCTGAGAAAAGCAAGATTTTGATCATCGGAGGAACAGGTTACATCGGAAAACACATAGTAGAAGCAAGTGCTAAGGCTGGTCATCCTACTTTTGCATTGATCAGAGAGACCACTCTTTCTGACCCAGCCAAGGCCAATCTCCTAGATAATTTCAAATCATCAGGCGTTAATTTGGTCCCTGTAAGATGTTTCTCCTTTAAGCAATTTCCATAAGATTATTATAGATTATGAATTTGAATTGATTTCAGGTTAATTAATTAAGTTGGAAATTGGAATTAATTGCAGGGGGATTTGTATGATCATGAGAAGTTGGTGAAAGCAGTTAAGGAAGTGGATGTGGTGATTTCCACGGTAGGTCAACTTCAGCTTGCGGATCAGGCGAAGATTATCGCTGCTATTAAGGAGGCCGGTAACATTAAGGTAGTCTTTTCTTTTCATTCTCTAACTATTAGCACCGACGACTCTGAAAAAAAGTCTCTATCGAAAAAAATCTTTGAAAAAAGTTTAGCATCTACAATTACGTTTAATTTATTCATTTTTCTAGATCAAAATATCGCACTCAGCTCAATTATCAAATACGAGTTGATGATTAGAAAAATGGAAGACAGCTCATGGTGAAATGGGGAGGGAGACCCACCAATATGGACTTTGATGATACAAGGCCTAACAAATTTTTCTTTAATAATAAAATATATAATAATGAAATTTGAAAATGATGTAACTCATGATAACGATGCTAAGTGAAAACTCAATAATTAGGGTGTGTTTGAAATAGTTTTTGTTTTTAGTTTTTAAAAACTGAAAAGTAAAAATCAAAACACAATTTAGCCATTTCAGTTTTTTGCTTTTAAAAACTGAAAAATTGTGAAGAGTTTTTAAAAACACATTTGTAAAATATTATATTCAAACAAGTTTTTAGTTTTTAATTTTTCAAAAACTAAAGTTGAGTTTTTGAAAAGCCTTTCAAACAGGCCCTTAAACTCTTGTTTTTGGACATGAAGTTAATATTAAACCCTTGTTGTGAAGCATTCTAACATAGGGGTTGTATTTTGTTCGCAGAGGTTTTTCCCTTCGGAATTTGGGAACGATGTGGATCGTGTACATGCGGTAGAGCCAGCAAAATCTGCATTTGAAGCCAAGATCCAAATTCGACGTGCAATTGAAGCGGAAGGAATACCCTATACATATGTCTCTAGCAACTACTTTGCTGGATATTTTCTCCCCACATTAGCTCAGCCAGGACAATTTGCTCCACCTCCACCAAAAGAAAAAGTTTTCATTTATGGTGATGGAAATCCCAAAGGTAACAAACATACATTACAATGTTTTTTCTTCTGTTCTTTGTAGATTCTGAGTTTGTTATTTGATTTGCGTATTTTTGTTGAATATGTGCAGCGGTGTTTAACAAGGAAGACGACATTGGAACGTTCACTATCAGAGCTGTCGATGATCCAAGGACATTGAACAAGATTCTATACATTAAACCCCCTAAGAACATCTACTCATTCAACGAGCTTGTCGCATTGTGGGAGAAGAAGATTGGAAAGACCTTGGAAAAAACATATATCCCAGAGGATAAACTTTTGAAGGATATTGAAGAGGCACCTATTCCAATCAATATAATATTATCAATCAACCATTCTGTTTTTGTGAAGGGTGATCACACTAACTTTGAGATTGAACCATCTTTTGGGGTTGAGGCTTTTGAATTGTACCCTGATGTTAAGTACACCACTGTTGAAGAGTATCTTGATCAGTTTGTTTGAGAGTTGCAAGAAACTATGTATTTGAATAATAATATTTGTATGAGTTGTTTGTTGCTTTGGAGATTGGTGTTGAACTGTTCTGCATCTCCTGCTTCTTGTTTGTTGCTTCCTGTTGGCTATGTAAACTGATTAATAGTTAATTATTATCCCAAATTATATAAAAAAAATGCTGTGTATTTTGTCAAAAGGTTGCATTCTTTGTTTTTTATTATGTTCTGTTTTTTCTTGTTCTATATTTTTGTTTTGTTCTTTTTCTTACTTTAAGTTCTATTGTTTTTTCTGTTTAAGTTTTATTACTACTACTTCAAAGTTATGTTTGTGTTCATTTTGCTATGTTTTGGCAATAATTTGTAGTTTCTGTTTTTTGTTGAGAACATTAACTTCATCCTGCATTGATTTGTAGAATTTAAATTTACTTTGATGAGAAATGACAAAGTTGAAAATAGATTTAAATATTTAACTAGTCTCTCATTTATATTGTTTTTTAAGTTTATTTTCTCTATTTTTTATTTAATCCTTGCAAAATTAATTAATATAAAAAATAATTTTTACACTCCCTATGATCTTTAATATAAGAAAAAAATAACAATTTTTAAATACATTAAATAATTAATATATTAGAAATATATATGAACTAGATAAATTAATTATTTAGGGTACTTGTTCCATTTTATACCTTGTGTCACGAGGAGTGGTTTTCAGTTGGTTTGAAACTTAGCGCTTTAGGTCTTTGGTCGGCCCAAAACAGTTTCCCTCAAGGCTTTGTCAGGCACTGAGGGAGTTGGAGAAGCCTTTAGTGGTCGTGGTGGGCGCCTTCAAAGACGTCGTCTGATTCGAACTAGAAATGAAACGCTTTGAGTCAGTAGAAAGACTAGTGGAAAATAAGCGGATTAAATGCATTTTTATCATTGAAACATTTCGCTTCTGCCTTTTAGCATGACATTGCTTATAGTGCACTCGATTTTTCTTGTATTTCTAAGGAAAAATCCATTCGATGATTTTGTAACTCCTTTTTATTAATGATATGGATCGTTCAATCATCTTAGCCTATATATAAAATTCTTGGAGGGCGAATGGACCTTTTCGCTATCCTGATAATCAGTTTCATTCATGGGAGTTTCTTATTAGCGATCATTTTCATCTCTTCCTTTTTAAAAGCACTCATTAGAGCAGTTGCAACTCTTATCTTAAAGCTCATCCTTTTCTCCATTACTTTGCTTCATCAGCCTCGCATTTCTCCAAGTACCCTTCTCAACTTAAGCTTTTACCTTCAGTCTTTTTTCTATTTAGTCAAGATGAGCAATAGCCCTACTGCATAGTTAGAGACTTTGAGAGTGACATTTCTTCTGCTACAAGAATGGGGGTACATCCTGATTCACATCCCCTTTTCCCGACCACAGTTACATGTGGTCACAAAGAGGTTCCTTGACTGATGATTCTTATTCTAAGAAGGCAAATAGGAACTCCATTGATGGGGAGACTTCTTCTCTAGACTTTTTTGCTGCCCTCTCATCAAGTGATGACGTTAAGAAGGTCACGTTGAAATTCCCCTGCACATTCCCATTTTAACTTATGTGGAAATACAAGCTGCTAAGCGGACGACATAACGCGCTGCACATTTCATTCAAGTTTATCGGAGAACCCATCACTACAAACCTAGTGATGCTAAAATTAGGTCCCACCTAGAGAACTAGGTTAGGCCTGATTTAGTTTTTTGGATCAAACCCGACGAACTGTCCCAAAGAGGTGTAATGTTGGTGGAGTCGGTCGATGAAGTCACTACGGCTAGGTGGCTGCAGAAGTGATCGTAACCTTGTCCATTATGAATATTGAAACGGTTATAGAAGCTACTGATATCATGGTCGGTGACCCTTTAGATTGGTCGGTGACCCTTTAGATTGGTCGGTCATTTATGTTGGTTTGGAAAAAGGATATGTATTTCTTTTGACTAATTCTTGGTCCCCTTCTACGAGTTTATATGCACCGAGATTGGACAATAGTTGCCATTCTAAGACTTAAAGGTGGTCATCCTGAAGCACTTAAAGGTTGCCCCCTCCCAGCTTCATCCAAGTGTTTGGGATTATATGAGGGTGTTCAGCATTGTGTTGAGGACACGTCTTAGAAGCCTTCCCTTCGGCAGTTCCACGACTTGTTCTACATCGCATGGACCTCCTATGAAAACACCTGTGATCAATAGATTATTATCTTTTACCTAGATGATCCCTGGTTCAGCTCTTTCACCCATGACTTGCGCAATTTTCTAAGGTGTCATGGGTTGGTAAAACCCCTCACTCTAGAGGCTTATATTTCCTTTTTCTATGATCTAGACGAGTCTTCTTGTTTATGCAAAAGTAGATTATTAAAGTATTGGTCTTGGTCCCACTTTCATTCTACTATTAGGTTTTACTGCCCCAAACTATGTCCTATTTTCCCTAAAGAGGTTATGATGAAGACGGACTTAGGTTTCTGGTTTCAAGGAATTGGCTATGAAAAGGGATTTGGCCCCAGTGAGGTGCCTGCTTCTGAGTTGAGAAAGAAGTGAATTGATACCCACGCCATCGTGAGTGCGACCGATCACGTAGAGAGGAAATAAATCTTCAGTGAGGACGACGTCCTATAGTTTTTTGACATGGGTTATTTCATCTTGCAAATAACATGGATTAAATTGTAGTTTCTATACCAATTTTCCAATGCTCAAGGTATCAAGACTGGTCCTACTGGCTGGACTATGATGCCCTTTCCTACGACCATTACTCCTATTTCAGATGTGGAAGTTGTTGCAATTGCTGTAACACCCTAGGCCTAAGAGGGCGGAGGGTGGTTGCACCGCATGGAACACTTGAGGCCGAAGAGGGCAAGGGTCGTCGCCACATTGGAATGAGAGGGATGTAGAGGCTGTGCAGGTAGGGGTGAGAATAGGCCAGGCCGGCCTACAGGGGCCTATAGCCTAGCCTACTTAAGGCCAGACCAGGCTAGGCCTATTTGATAAAAAGGCCAGGCTTGGGCTTTTTTAAAAGCCTATTTAATAAAATAGGCCAGGCCTAGGCTATTAAAAAAGCCTATAAAGCCTTGTAGGCCGGCCTATATTTTCATATATTAAAATTAGTCTAAATAGGTTGGCCTATATATGCATATGTATTAGAAAAAATGTTAAATAGATTGGTCTATATATGCATATATATTAGAAAAAATGCTAAGTAGGTCGGTCTAAATGTTCATATATATGCGACCTATAAGGCTTCTTAAGTAATATGAATGAATTGAAAACATTAATAAAAAAGAGGCTTTTAAATAGGCTTTAAGGCCAGGCCAGGCTTTTAAAGAGGCCAGGCCAGGCTGAAAAAATGAGCCTATAGTAGGCCATAGGCCAGGCTCAGGCCTTGTAAGTTTATCGTAGGCCAGGCCCAGGCTTTATAAAGCCTAGCCTAGCCTAGCCTATTCCCACCCCTATGTGCAGGGAAGGGACTGCATGGTTGAAGAAATGGATATAAGGATTAATTAGTACTACCTATACCAACAAGATGCATCTTCTTTTCGGTAGCCCATCTCCTAAGAACTCCATAGTTAAGCGTGCTTGACTTGGAGCAATTTCGGGATGAGGGGATGGATGACCTTCTGGGAAGTTTCTCGGAAAGCGCGTGAGTAAGGTTAAAACATGCTGAAAAGACTCATGTTGGTTTGTGCGGTCAGTTGGTAATCCAGAAAGCAGTATGAGGTGATACAAATGGTATCAGAGCCAAACCCCTCCCAATATGATGTGGTTCAAGGACGAACCATGCGAAAGTTGATGGGCATGTAACACTCGAGGCTTAAGGGGGAAGAAGGTGGTTGCACCGTATGTAACACTTGAGGCCGAAGAGGGCAAGGGTGGTCACCACATCAGAATGGGAGGGATCCTGAAGCTGTGAAAGGAAGGGACTTCATGGTTGAAGGAATGCATATAAGGATTATTTAGTACTACCTATACTGACAAGATGCATCTTCTTTTCTATAGCCTATTTCCTAAGAACTCCACAGTTAAGCGTGCTTGACTTGGAGCAATTTCGAGATGGGTGACCTTCTGGGAAGTTTCCTAGAAAGCGTGTGAGTGAGGAAACTACTGCTACTATCTCAATGGAGGGTGAGAAGATGGAGCTCCTTTCTAACATCACTTTCTCTATATATAGTCCATTTCTTTGTTCTCTCTGGCTGTTGCTGGCATATGGGATGTCTAGGCTGAATGTAATCCCTCCTAAGAGAGGGACACTTGGAAAGGGAAGTGCGAAGCCATGGAGCAGAAATGATCCGCTTTCTAAAAGGAGTTTGATGAGTTAAAGGAGAAGGTCAAGATTGCCGAAGCTTTTCAATAAGAGGCAAAGGTTCACGACTCTCCTTCAAACCTGGTCGGTCGAATTGCTGAGTTGGAATCCTTCTTTGAGGCAGGGAAAAAATGACGCCAAAAGGCTTCTGCTGCTGTTGTTGAGGTGAATCATTGTGCAGAGGAGGATCGTAAAATTCTTCAACAAGAAGTTGAGATTCATGTTGAGGCTCTAAAAGCTCTTAAAAGCAAGGTAAATGCTCTGAGGGAGAGGTTTCATGATTCCCTTTAATGGACTGTGCAAGGCTTGTACATGGTATGTGATCAAGTTGTGAAATACGCGAATGGATTTTATCCTGAAGTCATTATTCATATTGAAGGGTTGGACCCCTTCAAGGCTAGTCTTGAAGGGAATTTCGGGGGTGATCATGGTGCTTCATCTCAGAGTTTTAAAACTTGATTATTTCTTTATATTTGTTTTTTCCTATATTATTTCCTAGAGTTTTACCTTCCTCACATGTCATCGCAACATGTTCTAGCATACATTAGGACTACTCCATGCACATACCAGATGTGTTCAAAGTTCTTAACGTATTTAAAGTCTACAAGAAAAGCTTTCTTAGACTTCCCCAAGATGATAACTGGCCATAATATGAAGAATTTACCCTTTGCCACGACGCGTCTATGCGAAGGAGAAAAAAAAAAGAACGCTCAAATAGTACCTGAATTATAACCGAAATGAACAATGTTGAGAAATAAAAAAGAACGGTGTGGGATTTATTGCCAAATTGGCCACATGCATAAAAAAAAAGTCCAGATGCTACAGACCCGTCTAGATGATTATGTCTATATTTTAGCTCATATTTTAGTCGAGTTTTTAGTTATCTTATGTAATATATTTGGTGCTAACAGTACGAAATATGTTTAATATTAAAGTCTAACATACATCTTAATAAGCTAATTAACGACAACACATAAAACAAGTGGATCTTCAACTCCTCAATTAACTTCCCCTCTATGAATTTCAAATATGCAATAGACATCTAAATTATTTTGTATATGATCCCAAAAATAATGATAGATACCATCCGGACTATCATCTGCAGAGTAATGTATGGACAACGACATTCTAAATTTTTTCATCTTTCTAATTGGACCACCTAATTGTTGAAAACTAGTTTTGATGGCAAAATTTTCTAAAATTCTAATACAGATCTAGGAAAACATTCATTTTCTTCTCGAGCTCAAAAACCACAATAGCCTATACAAATATGATTGCAAAAGATATGTGCTAACTAAATTAATAATGTTTATAGCAATATTGGTCAACTGCCATAGAAGCACCTCATCTAGTAAATGTTATGTGTGCTTAAAATTTATGGAGATTTTTCCTTCAATAATTTCATTTTTATTTAAAGTTTAAAGATAATGCACTGTCAGTAAAATAGTTTTACACATACAACCAATCAAAATGCTTTAATTTGCCATATAATATCATTTTTTGTTAAATTAAAAATGAGATTTATTTTGATGCATGTTTCCCATTGGTTGACAGTGTAATAATACTTTACACTGTCAGTGCATTTCCTTTTTTTCCTTTTATTTAGCTCATTTAGTTTGATGATTAAATTTTAAAAATATTAAATCAAGAATTTAATTGAAATGCATTGACAGTGTAAAGAAATTTTACACAGTCAATAAATCATAGCCGTTAGATTAAAAATTATGTTTGATTTTTATTTTAATTATTTATTAAATAACATTTGTGGGTGGTTGTGATGTACTGATTGTATAAAAAGTTTTACACTGACACTGCATAATAATTAATCTCTTAAATTAATTAGTTATAATTATTATCATTTTAGTACCAAAACATTGATTAATTAAAAAATTTATTTAAAATATTTTATTATCATTATATTAATTAAAAACCTAATTTAATTATTAAATTAAAAAAATTAAAATTAAAAAAAAGAAAAAGACCTAGGACATTGAATGGTCGAGGTTGTACATTGAAATATCCCATAGGACACCCTAATCCAATGAATGACAAGGGTGTTGAAAGTTGGACACTCATAAAAAATGGTGTAGTAAATTGTATGTGATTTTTTTTATTTCAAAAGAAGAACACCGAGAAAGAGTCAAGAAAAGAAAGAAGTAAAGTAAGCATTTAGTTAACGTGTCCATGGCTGAGAAAAGTAAGATCCTTATTGGAGGAACAGGTTACATCGGAAAACACATAGTAGAAGCAAGTGCAAAAGCTGGTCATCCTACTTTTGCATTGGTCAGAGAATCCACTCTTTCTGATCCAGCCAAAGCTAATCTTTTAGATAACTTCAAATCATTAGGCGTTAATTTGGTCCCTGTAATATGTTTCTCCTTTAAGCAATTTCCATAAGATTACTATAGATTATGAATTTGAATTGATTTTCAGGTTAATTAATTAAGTTGGAAATTGGAATTAATTGCAGGGGGATTTGTATGATCATGAGAAGTTGCTGAAAGCAGTTAAGGAGGTGGATGTGGTGATTTCCACAGTAGGTCAAGTTCAACTTGCAGATCAGGTGAAGATTATCGCTGCTATTAAGGAGGCTGGTAACATTAAGGTTGTCTCCCCCTTTCATTATCTACAATTTGTTTTTTGTTTAGTTGACTTAAAGTAAATGAGATGTTCTGATACTGCATTTTCAACTGAGTTGGCTTAACGAAATTATTTATTTTTATTTATCTTATTTAATTAGGATAAAGTTAAATTTGTGAAGAACTTTAACATAGAAATAGTATGCTGTTCACAGAGGTTTTTTCCTTCGGAATTTGGGAACGATGTTGATCGTGTCCACGCGGTAGAGCCAGCAAAATCTGGATTTGAAACCAAAGCCCAAATTCGACGTGCTATTGAAGCGGATGGTATACCCTATACATATGTCTCTAGCAACTCATTTGCTGGATATTATCTCCCCACATTAGCTCAGCCAGGACAATTTGCTCCACCTCCACCCAAAGACAAAGTTGTCATATATGGTGATGGAAATCCCAAAGGTAACAAACTAACAAACACTACCTTAACTCAACCCATGTTTTCTCTTTTGTTGTTTGTAAATTATGTGTTTGATTTTTTATTAGCATATTTTGTTAAATATGTGCAGCTGTGTTTAACAAGGAAGATGACATTGCAACATTCACTATTAGAGCTGTGGATGATCCAAGGACATTGAACAAGATTCTTTACATTAAACCGCCTAAGAACCTTTACTCATTCAACGAGCTTGTGGCATTGTGGGAGAAGAAAATTGGAAAGATCTTGGAAAAAAGTTATATTCTAGAGGATAAACTTCTTAAGGATATTGAAGATGCTCCTCTTCCAATCAATGTGATATTAGCAATTTACCACTCTAATTTTGTGAAGGGTGATCACACTAACTTTGTGACTGAGGCATCTTTTGGGGTTGAGGCTTTTGAATTGTACCCAGATGTTAAGTATACTACTGTTGAAGAATATCTTGACCAATTCGTTTGAGAGTTGCAAAAAACAAAAAACAATGTATTTGAATAATAATGTTTTTATGAGTTGTTTGTTTCTTTGGAGGATTGATGCAGAACTGCTCCGCCTCTCGTGCTTGCTGCTTCTTGTCCGTAACGGTATCATCTGCAACCGCATCAAACTACAATTGCAGTGTGACCGCATTATAAACCTTATTAGACAACCATGTTTTTTTTGAAGTATTTTCACCGAATCTCAAAATTTCATAATCACATAACTCAATATTCTTCGGATATGATGAAAAATCTTAACATTAAGTGTTTTATAACATTATATTTCAAGCATCACTCAATAAAATTTTATACACAACATCCGCAATTGCATCACACCAATCCCAATGATGCTAATTTCAACACCCACAACCGAATGTTGACTAATCTGGTTAATGGTTAATTAAGGATGGTGTTTTTATATTTTATTCATGTTCTATACTTTGTTTTGTCTTCTTCTTACTTGAAGTTCTATTGTTTTTTCTGTGTAAGTTTTACTAATCACTAGTTTAAGTTATGTTTGTGTTCTTTTGCTATGTTTTGGCGAGAATTTTAATTTTTTTTTGTTAGAACATTAACATCATCCTATATTTATATTTAGAATTTATTTTGGTGAGAAATGACAAAGTTAATAATATATTTAAAATTTAAATATGTATGTGATCTCTATAAATAATTTAAAATTTGATTTTAGTATCTATAAATATATATATTTTTAAATATTTCTTTTAAATTTTTTCTTTCAACCGACAATTTTGTTTAACAAAATTGACGTGTCAACATCATACTTTACTATATAAAAAAAAAAATTAGATTGTGAAGGTTACAAACCTCCATAAATTTTTTTAAATATTGTAAATCTTCTTGGATGAGATGAGTTTTTGCATCAAAACCAAACAAGTCTTCAACTTGGGTAAGTAATTCATTCATATTCGTCTTCTACCATTTTTCTCATTGCTTATTGGTAAGATCTATTCACTGCTTTTGTTACTTTCTTTTCTTCAAGTTCAAACAACTCTTCAGCTTGTGTAAGCATTCATTCATATTCATCTTCTACTATTTTTCTCATGCAGAAAATCGAAAATTAATAGATTCAATCAATCTTATATCAACTTTTTAAATATACTACTAAACTCCCTACTATGCCCTTTTTGTTCCAAATATTAACACATGCAAAAGAGTTAATTGGTAAATGACAAATGTCTACAATAATCTCACATTTCCTTAAATCCCTCAAAGACAAGTGACTCCTTTCAACTTTTTATTATTTTTCCTTCTTTAATTCAAATTTTAAATACTTCTTACATTTATTTTTCTCACACTCTCTCACTTTATTTTTAGTTTTTTTCTTTCTCAATTTTCTCTTTCCTTTTTCATTTTTAAAATATAAATAAAAAAAATTAAATTTCTTTTTAATGTAATAAATAAAAACACGGATAAATATTGAATTTTTAAAACACAAAATTTAATTTCAAAAGAAAAATATGAATATTTTATAGTTTAAAAAAATTATTCATATTTATTAATAAATTATTCATACTTATAAAATTAACAGATTATTTTATCAAATTGTTTATCCAACTAACGAGTCATTATCAACATAATATATATTTTATTTTTAATTAATAATTATCTTTATTAGAGAGACAAAAATTTTATTTTTAAATGTTAGAGTTTTTTTTTCTTTCTTCGTCTCACGGGTCATTTATTTTTCAATTGAGTTTATACGATCAATGCTTATTTTACAGTTAAATGAGGTGGAATCTCAGTGGTCAAAAATTAGGGTACAACATGACCAAAATTGTTTAAATTTAAAATAGGGAAACTAAAACTGTGTAAATTTAATATAGAGGGAATTTCTTGAATCAGAAAAAATAAGCGGACCAAAACCGCAATTAAGCCTAATTTTTAATAAATTCATTGTATACTTCTCCTTTCATTAAATTATTATTTTAATTTCAATACTCATCATTAAAAGAATATTTATTTTTAAAAATGAAATAAGTTCTTTCTAGTCTTTATAATAAGAGAAATTTTACTTTTTAAATTTATTAAATAAATAATATTTAAATTTATTAAATTTGAAAACTAAAATTATTTATAAAAAAATCAAAAGAAATATTACCGAAATCCAACCTTAAATCATGCTTTGAGATAATATTTGTTAAAATATGTTTAGAGATCAATATATTTATTTAATGGTAATTCAAAATTATATTAGGCGCTAACATTATTTTTCTATAAACATAAAAAACTTTGCTATGAACATAAAAAATCAATATTATTTTGCTTTAAACGTAAAAAAGAAAACTTTAATCATCTTTGTAATTTTTAGATTAAATTACAGTTTTGGTTCTTCTATTCTGTCTGATTCACAAACTTAGTCCCCTTATTTTAAATTTAAATAATTTTGAACCCCCTATTTAAATATTTTTAAAAAAATCTTGAAATATATTCTCTCTAGTATTTATAATAAGAGAAAATTTTCTTTTTAAATTTATTAAATAAGTAATATTGAAAATTATAAAATTTGAAAACTAAAATTACTTTAATAAAAATCAAAAGAAATAATAACGAAATCCAAACTCAAATCATGCTTTCGGATAATATTTGTCAAAATATGTTAAGAGATCAATATATTTATTTAAATTTTTTTAAAAAACTGTATAGATGACCAATATTTTGTGTACTTAAATATTATATTTCTTCTGGTCTTTAATATAAATTTATTTTTTAAATTCAGTGATGAATCGATGTATTTGGACTATGCAGTCCAAATATATTTATTGTTCAATGAATTTAGTTTTTTTTCTTGATATAATAATAGAGGGAAAATATCTTACTAGATGAAAATATAGATGAGAATATTATGTATAGTTAAAAATTATAATAGATTGAAAATATACAACTAGATAGGGGTGTTCAAAACCAAACCAATTCAATAGAAAACCGCAAACTAAACCAAATCGAAACCGTCAAAAACCGCATTTGGTTCGGATTAGTTTGGGTCATCTTTTAACAAAACCGCACGGTTCGGTTCGGTTTGCGGTTTGTATTTTGTAAACCGAACCAAACCGAATCAATCCGCATTATGTTACAACCTAACTTTTACTTAACTCACATCCAACCCAAACTTAAATCTATTACACCTTAGCCTTATGATTACGAACAATTTTCTCATCCTTACACATGATTTTAGTCCTGATCTTCTCAAATCTCTAATAGCATTATCGCGCCTTCTTTGCCACATACATCTTCCCTCTTTTCCTATAATCTCTACTCTCTTATATTATTTCTTTTTCACCTTCTCATTTTTATGCAAATGTTCCCTATTTCAGTTTTGTTTTTATCGCACATCTTCTACTCTAATCTCTCAAGTCTTTTGTTTTTTCTTTTTCACCTTCACTAATCTCTCGTCTCTTCTATTTTTTTTCATTCTAATAATTTTTATATTGTTTTATACTATTATTTTATGTTTATTATTCTACTTTTGTCTAATTTAATTTTTACATATTAAATAGAAAATTGTTGTCAAAATATGTCGAGTTTTGTTATTATTTGATAGTGTATGAATGTCTAAATACAAAGTTATGTTGTCATCTATATGTATATGTATGGTTTAATAAATTATTTGTAAAAATCCGAACCAATCGAACCGAACCAAACCGCATTAGTTTGGTTTGATTTGGTTCGGATTTTTTTTAAAAGCCAACCGAACCAAACCAAACCGCACGATTTTTTCTCTTGCGGTTCAGATGATTTTTTTCGTCAAAACCGCCCAAACCGCACCGCGAACACCCCTAAAATTAGATGCAAATGATATTTTTTAAAAATATAGAAGTAATAATATTTGAAAATTTTAAACTCATTTTCATGATTATAAAATAAAATTATAAAAATTATATTGTTTTGTATTTAAATTATAAATATTTTTTAAAATTAAAAGAAGAAATTCAAAATAAAACATTTTAAAAATAATATTAATTTTAAAATAATAAAAAACATAAATTGTTTACTCATCTCCATAGGTATTAAAATTCTTCTTATATACAATTATGTCATATAGTTAAAAAAAGTAAATCTTAAAAAATTAATTTAATAAAAAAAACTATTTTAACGTTGTATCTCTTATTTTATAGAATCATACTTTTTTAGAATTTATATTGATAAATAAATTATTCTATACTTAATTTTAAAAACAAATAAAATTCTTAATCTTTTAATAACAAATTATTGCAATAATTAAATTGTTATTAATATATTATGAGTTTTATTTGATTTTAATAGTAAGTTTTAAAAAAATTATTTATTAAAATAAATTGTGAAAAAATATGATTCTATAAAATATGAGATGCAACGTTAAAACGGTTGATTTAATTAAGTTATGATTCAAAGAGACATGTTTTAAAAAAATATTATTTTTGAATTTAATTAATATTCAAAGAGTGATGTTTCTAAAATAAAATTAAGTCATATTTTATTTTAAAAAAAAAACATCACTCTTTGAATCATAATTTAATTTTCTAAGATTAATTTTTTAAAACTATATGACATAACTTTATATAGAAATAATTTTAATATCAGGAAGTTGAGTAAATAATTAATTTTCTAAGTCTGCCATCTCTTCTTCAACAATTTGAGTTGTTGAAGACGTAGTTGTTTCTTGTCTTAATCTCCTTTCTTTGGCTAATTTTCTTCTCCTCATGATTTGTTATTAATTCTAAGAGCAGTCCTTTCAATATCAGGATCAAAAACCAATTAAGACAATATATTCAAATTCACAATTATAATATGATCATGTCACAACAAACATCTCATCATCTCAACGATCCAAGCATAATTCAAATGCGACTCGAATGTGACTCAAACTTATGCACATGCATGTGGTACCATTGGAGTAAAACTCCCGTCTCAAACAATTTACCATTGGACCGTCTCAAACATTTGCCACAAGGGTTGTATCAAGCATTTGCCACAAGGGCCATCTCAAACAATGCAATGTATGTGACTCAAATGATGACATCCACAAACACAACTTAAACCACTTAATTAACTTGAACGACATAATCAACTTGAACGACATAATCAACTTAAACAACATAAGCAACACAAACAACTTAAGCAACACGTCATGCATCGTCTCAAACAACACCAACTCAATGCCAAGGTTCTATGACAATAACCGTATCATTACTATCATAGTAATTCATCACGTCTCAATCACGTCGCTATGTCATATCATTATACAACAATAATTCACTTCACAATACATTCACAACATAAAACAATTCAATTCGAGGAAAGGATTCATAAATATTTCCAAGGATATTCAAAGCATATACAATGGAAAGACATCAAGTAGAGCTTCATGGAAGTTCAAACGGCATTTAAAAACAAGTTACGGTTCAAAAGATACATCATGTCAAAGTTTGAACAAGTTTTGCACAACAAGGTCCGCTTAGTGACCTTCAAGCGCGCTTATGGAAATACAATTTCAATAACCCCGCTTGAAGCGGAGAGGTCTAGAAGTGAAATACAAACCAGGCTCCGCTTAGAGGACTGGCTCCGCTTAGCGAGCCATCTTTATTTTCAAAAATAAATAGCATATAATCATTCACACTCATCATGAATATCATATCACATATCATGCCAACAATATTGTTATCAATCAACACCAATTCACATTTACATAAATACGATTCAAGTAACATGTTATCACTCACATATAAATCATACTCATAGTATTCACCAATTCAACATCTTATTATACATGTAGTAAACAATTGCCAATACATTTGTGCACATCATCGTCAATTCATCACGGTATACGATATGAATAAATTACAACATATCATATCAACACATGTTATTCACATTTCATCAAGCCATAACACATATTCAGATACATACATTTTATTAAAACAACCACATCATAATTAAGTCATCAAGTAATCATTCTCCACAAGAACATTCAAATAACACATATTCATTCACACACATCATGAATATTACACCACATAACATGCCATCACAATGTTATTCACAAATTATCAAGTTATAACGCACACATATATATATATATATATATATATATATAATTATATGTTAAAAACATCATAATTTATTCATCATGTGCTAACCATTATACTTCTATCATATATATAATTTCATTAGCTTCCCAACGCTTCGAACGTCGCATAAAATTGAGTTACGGATCAAAAGTTATGATATTTCAAAGTTTCAAAAATATGTTTCATGAAATCTAACATAAACCCTAACAATACAAAACTATGAAATTGAAGGATTAAAGATGATACACCAATCACAACCTTACTCACTCACATAAACCACTAACAACTCATCAAAATATCAGCAAATCATTCATTAATTTCAACATTCATCATCATCATCAATATTGGAAATTTTCACACATTCATGGATTTCAATTATGAAACCTAATCTCTACCACACCCATCATCATGTCAACCATTAGAGAGTAAGAACCTCACCCTTACCTTAGCAAAAGCTTCACTTTCTTCAATGGAGTTCCTCTCCTTCAAGCCCTAGCTTTCCTCTTTCTTCCCTTCTTTCTCTTCTTTCTCCAAATGAGAGTTATGTCTCTAAAACCCTAACTCTCTTACTATCCTTCTTTTCTTAATTGGGCTTAACCCACAATCCAATCTCATTGTGCCATATTTCTTCCACTTAGGCCCAATTTATAATATTCCTCTAATTACTCAATTAAGCCAAATAACACGCATAAATAAATAATCACATAACATAACGAATATGATTCCTAATAATATTCTACGACTACAATTGATCTATAACGCAAATAATACCATCTCGCAAATGTATTTCTCCGACTAATCCGACCACAACTTAACTGCTCAAACCGACACATTAATCCATTACGCTTTTAGAATAATACCGATAAACCTCGACTTCAACTAATTCCAACGAATAAGTCCTTGATCAATTTAATTAAATAATTAATTAAATTTGGTGCGTTACACCCGACAACGACGCCATTTTGTTAAAAAGGCAAGTATTTCCTTTATCGTTTTCACAGGGATAAGTGTGATATTATCGTTGTTCTACAGTTAAATATGTTTTGAGTTAAGGTTATGAAAGAGTTTGATGACATAAAATTCATATTGCATTAAAAGTAAACAAAAACTGTAAAATAGGGTTTTGAACGATTTGAGAAAAACGTGTCAAAATTAGTTTACGTTAACTTGCTTCATAAATATTCGATTAATCAATCATATGAACTTATTAATGATTAATACAACACACATACCATCTCGATACCGTTTATCTCTAAAGCAATATCGTGAATATTATCATATTAACCTTTAGATGATCTCTCATGCCAACAATCAACATGATAATCTTAAAAGCTTGATACAAGTGATTATCAACTCACAAATCTATCTCTAGAGTTTGTTTATTGATAGATGAATATCTTTTAGGTTAAGGTTTGAATCATATCTCTCAATATATTTATTTAATGGTAATTCAAAATTATATTAGGCGCCAACATTTTTTTTTATAAATTGGAAATTCAATAAATAAAAAAGGAAGAAGAATTACAAAATACACAGAGGGGGGGGACCGAACCAAGACCCCTTAAGAGAAGAGCCTAAGCCTAGGGGTACCTTCCCTGTCTAAAATATAATCCTTCACTAAAACAGAGGGAACAAAGTCAAACCAACAAAAAGCTCTACAAGAATGCCCAATATTTGCAAGATAATCAGCACAAAAATTGGCTTCTCGATATGCATGAGATACCTTTGGAGGAGGGTTCCATAAGACCTCTAAGGTTGAAGAGTGCCCTCGAGGATGTATATTAACATTCAAACCCTTCAAAAAGGAGAAGCATCTAATGCAATTAGAAGAGCAACATTCTGTGTGATCCCCCACCCACTTAGCCAAAGCCATAATCTGAGAGACACAAGTTTTCCATTGAATTTTCTTTCCTTCAAATCTTTTAACGTTTCTAGCTCTCCGAATTGGGATGGCATAACTACAATCAAAGAAAATGTGCTACAAAGTATCAGAATCAGCACCAAATAGAGAGCAGATAGAAGGGCCAGAGAAACCCCTAATAGTGAAATTATCATCTGTTGGCGGCTTATTGTGAACCACTTTCCAAACCACAATAGCATAAGCTAGGGGCACATGTTTATTCCATATGAAGTCAGCCCAAGGCACAACCGGATTCTTCTTTTCATATCGACCATCAGCTTGCTTCAAACTCAAGTCACCATTACTTGTATCCCTCCATATGATTAGGATTTGCAGTCAGAATGTTGTTTGGAATGCACCAGTTCTTGCCCACCAACCAGTCTTTAACCATCACAATAATATTTTTATGAAAAACCACAGGGATTTTAAACTTTGTAGCTATAGGTTCATCTAACCAAGTTTCAAGCCAAAAGTCTATCTTTGAGCCATCACCAATGATCCATTTAGTATTCTCTAAAACTGTCTCATAGCAAGCTTTAATACTTGTCCAGATTGAGGACTTTATGTGGTAAGAAATGATCTTATTTTTCCTTTTGATCCTTGAAGCAAGAAGAGAGTTCCAACTCTGATTCCCTTTCACAAAATTCCAGCACAAGTTCATATTAGTGGTCTAATTGTAAGAGGACAGAGATTTGATTCCAAGACCTCCCTCCTTCAAACTTTTGCAGCACTCCTTCCAAGCAACAGTGATAATTTTCCTTTGCTCCATATTGCCACTCCACAGAAAATTCCTCATCCATTTGCTGATTTACTTGACTGTAGATGCTGGCCAGTTGTAGACAGTTATGCAATGAGTCAGCATACTATGAATGACTGCTTTGATTAAAAGAAGCCTCCCAGCCATGGACAATAGACAAGCCTTCTAATGTGCCAGTCTCACCTTGATCTTATCTACAATAAAAGAGAAGTAGTTAGCTTTAGGTCTTCCTAAAAAAATAGGAGCCCCAAGATAAACAAAGGGTGGCTTAGCCATAGAAAATCCCAGCAAGTCTGCCAAGGATTTATATCTTTCAGATGTCATTCCACCAGCATATATGGGTGATTTGGAGGTGTTGCAGATTTGACCAGAATTTAAAGCATATTCCTTCAATAAATTATCAATGGACTTTATGGACTTTTTATCACCCCTACAAAATATCATGATGTCATCAGCATAGAGTGTATGAGAAGGCACAAAAGAGTTTCTAGAGGCTTTGATGAGATTCATTTGATTAGAATCAACTAATTGGGAGATTCCTTTACTCAAAACCTCTTCAGCCAAGCAGAAAAGAAGAGGAGACAAAGGATCTCCTTGTCTCACTCCATTAGAGCATTTAAAGAAACCAGCCTGCTTGCCATTGACACTTAAGAAAAGGTTAGCTGAATTCAGCAGAGTGGAAATCCAATTACAGAATTTACTACTAAAACCAAAACAGTTAAGAGTCTTGAGAAGAAATTCCCAGCTTAAAGTATCAAAATCCTTGGATATATCTATTTTTAGAGCTATATTGCCACTGTAGCTCTTATTACCAAGGATGTTTATGGCCTCAGAAGTTAAACATATACTACCTTTAATGTTTCTACCCAAGATAAACCCTTTTTGTTCATTAAAAATCAAGCAAGGTAGAATACAAGCTAATATGTTAGCAATAATTTTAGATATGATTTTGAATTTAAAATTGGCAAGGGCAATAGGCCTATAATGATTAAGGGTGTTAGGCTCATTATTCTTTGGAATTAGCACAATAGTGTTAGAGCTATAATTTGGAAGCATCCAATCCTGCAGGAAAAATTGCTTAACAGCCAATACCACATCATTATTGATAATATTCCAATACTTTTGGAAGAAGTTGGCTCCAAAACCATCAGGGCCAGGAGATGAATTTGACTTAAGGCTTATAACAACATGTCTTATCTCCTCCACACTAGGAACAACAGCTAGCATGGAATTAGTATGATCATTTACCATCTTAGGAATGTCCCTCTCTATTAAACATGTATCCTGCAATGAAACATCTTGGTTGAACAGATTAGAAAAGTGATAAACCAAATGAGATTCAATGACATTCTAACCAGTAGTGACCACAACATTTATGTTAAGAGAGGAAATAAGGCCATTTTCCCTCCTAATATTGGCACAAGTATGAAAGAACTTAGTGTTCCTATCACCATTAGTGTGCCATTTAATGTTAGCCTTTTCTCTCCAAAACTCCTCCTCATAAATCAAAGCCTTTTCCATCTCATTTTGAGCTTTGACCTCCTCCCTTTGTAAATTATCATTGTAACCCCTTAGGCTGATTAGATGTTGTATTTCCTTAAGAACCTTTTCAGCCTCCACCACTTTATTTTTCACATCACCAAATATCCTTTTGTTCCAATCCTTCAACCTGATTTTTAGAATTCTAAGTTTCCTATCTAGAATGTACATGGGACAACCATACAGCTTGGTGTCCCAAGTATCTTTTATAATTCTCTCACAATCATCATGTAAAGTCCACATCTTAAGAAACTTGAATTGAGATTTAACATGGACCTTATCCAAGACACAAGAGAACAAAAGGGGGTAGTGATTAGACTTCAGTTTAGAAAGAGTGTGACATACCACATTACTGCAACTATCTATTAACTCAAGATTACATATGACTATATCCAATCTTTTTTCAGTAAGATGTCTTCCTTTACTACCATTACTCCAAGTATATAAGTTGCCAATAGTAGGTAAATGAATTAATTAATTGGAGTCAATCCACTTAAAGAAGTTTTGCATAGGATTACTAGCAGGAGAATTAGATCCTCTATATTCATCAGCACTAATTATGGCATTAAAGTCACCAATGAAAGACCACGGATTTTTATTGTTAACCAAAATGCTATTTAGATTATTCCACATATTCCTTCTAGAGATGTAACAAGTAGAAGCATAAATGACAGAGAAACCAAATACTTTATTATTAAGATTTGTAGAAAAGGAAACATGTTGTTCATCAATTAATAAAATGTCAGGGTTTAAAGTAGACTTACAAAAACATCAAAGATTAGGTAGTAAACCTTCTCTCTTATTAAAATCAAAAGGCTTTAGATCAAACCTGTGTAACCATCCTTGAGGGAAATTGTCAAAGTCCATCCAGGGTTCAGCAATGAAGACTAAATCAGGAGAGTTACTCTGAATAAGCCTCCTGAAAGCCAATCTAGATGAACCATTGGTAATACCTCTGATGTTCCAGTATATGCACTTCATAAGGAAATGTTTTTAGCACTAGAAATATGCCTAGTATTACCTGCAGAGATTGCCTTTCTATTTCTCCTCTTCTTACTTGTAACCATTTGGAAGTCTTTTTGTTGGAACAAGTCCACACCCGGGTCCTCCGAGTCATCCATGTTGTTCCATGATTCATGCAGGAAATTGGTAACCTGCTTCTTGTATCTTTCATCTAATTGTGTTTCTGGAACATAATTTACCATCTGAGTAGCATCCACATAATCTCCTTCTGAAGATCCATCAGTTTCAGCTGAATTACCTTGTGTAGCAATAGGTTGAACAGGAACCATAATAGGAACAATAATGGAATCTTCATTTCCATCATTAGACTTATCATTGGGAACCTCTACATTGATATCCACCAGAGGAGTCAAAATTGGTGTTGTACCAACACCATCTGCTCCTTTATCCAACTGTGGCCCTGAATTACTTTTGGAATTTCCCCTATAGTAAACTTTTTCCCAGTGGGGATGTATGTATTTTTCTCTTGCCTTTGCAAGTTTTCCTTTTCTTTACCTATATTTTGCCCCTTTCTCTTGCAATTGTCAAAAGAGTGTCTAATGCAGTTACAAAAATTGCAAAATGCAGGAATTTTTTCATAATCAATGTCAACATTATTTTGCTATAAACATAATAAACTTTGCTATAAACATAAAAAATCAATATTATTTTGCAATAAACATAAAAAAACTTTAATCATCTTTGTAATTTTTAAGTTAAATTAAAGTTTTGGTCCCTCTATTCTGTCTGATTCAAAAAATTAGTCCCTTTATTTTAAATTCAAACAATTTTGGACCCCATATTTTAAATATTTTAAAAACAAACTTGAAATATATTCTCTCTAGTATTTATAATAAGAGAAATTTTTCTTTTTAAATTTATTAAATAAGTAATATTGAAAATTATTAAATTTAAAAACTAAAATTACTTTAAGAAAAATCAAACGAAATTGTTTCTGCTATGTTGCAGTGGGAAGTGAAGAACTCGAGCTCTTGGATGATCAAAAGTATCATCAAAACTAGAGAATATGTGCGAGATAGTGCCTACTGGGTTAGAAGTACACGACAGAGAAAATATAATACTAATGCCATGCATACAGAGTTGAGAGGAAAGAAAAACACTATGATTTGGAGGAAAAATTTCTTCCAAAACTATGCTAGGCCCAGGGCCTGTTTCATCTTATGGCTTGCTTTGAATGGCAGGCTCCCTACAAAAGAGAGACTGAGGAAAATAAATGTCAACACTGATGGTCTGTGTGCCTTTTGTGGTCAAAATGAAACTCTATGTCATCTGTTGTATGAATGCAGGTACAACAAGGAGATTTGGCAGCAAATCCTAATGTGAATTGGTTATAATAGACAGAGTAGAGGTTGGGAGTGTAGTACCTGCCCTAAAAAATTTAGATTTTAGAGTCGCCACCTATTCTGCCAGGGCGAATAGGAAACCCTACGAAGTTTAGAGATATGAGTAAGTTATTATAATCAGGTCAAGGGAAGGTGTTAGGCACCCTTAACCCTTTCCTAAGGTTTCGTCTAAGGTAATGGTTTATGGCTAATAAAGAAAGGTGACAGAAAGTTAATAGGGTAAACTTAAACCTATTGAAGTTTTGGGGAAGGGGACTCGCCTTGTTGCCAAGTGCCTATGTACCTCCTTAGGGAGGATCAGAGTCTACGTAGTTCGTGGTATGTTGGTGTTTTTTAGAGGTTGTACGCCTTTGTAATTTGTATGTTGAAGTGTGTTTTAAATCACCGTACGCAGTTTGGTAATTGTCGCAGTTTTGTGTAATTCGTAGTTTGTGAAGATGTTAAAAGTTTATTATATGGCATACAACCCTTTTTAATATTTTGAAATTTTATTAATCGCGTTGACCAATTGATTTGATCAACATAATTAATAAATTAGTAAAAAAATTATTAATTATCGTAACCAATTGAATTGATTAAAACCTTTAGTAAATAGAACCTGTTTAAATAAATTATTTAAATTAAAATTGAATAACTTATTATTAATCATCGTAATCAATTGATTTGATTAAAATAATTAATAAATCGACCCTAAACCTGAATTAGCTTGACAAACTTAATTTGTCGCTAATTATCGTAATCAATTGATTTGATTAAAATAATTAGCAAAGCAACCTTAATTGTGCGTATAAAATTATATTAAATATTAATATTAATTTGCATATTTTTAATCCGAAGAAATATTATTAATCAGCGCGACTATTAAACATAATCGAACCAAACAACAATTATTTAAAATTAATCATCTAATTTAAAACAATTAATTATTCTTTCTTTTAACTAGAACGCAGGAGGTGTATTTTTTGTTTAATATTAATCCAGGAGGGTGTTAACCTAACCCTAAGTTGAAGAACCCTAACCCTAAATTTCCAGAAACCCACATCAAAACACACATTCATTCAACATAAAAACCTAAGCTAAGTGTCTCGGGTTACCTTTTATTTTGAATTCTGGATCGTGTAAGCTCCAATCTCCTTATTAATCCTCTTCTTTTTTGCTTGCAGGTGTCGGCGCAAGGTTGAAGGCTTCGCGCTTCAACACCCTTCTCCGATCTCTCTTTTTCCGTCTTTTAGATTAGGGTTTCTTCTTCATCCCCTTTTCTGTAGACTTAGGTTTCTTATTTATAGCCTTAGGGTTAATTCATATTAGGAATGATTCAATTTGTTGTAAATTAGATTTGATTTAGTTTCGTTATAATTTTGATTTGATTTTGTTATGTTAGGATTTTGATTTGATTTTATAAATTAGATTTGCTTTGTAATTGATTGTAATATATTTGATTTAATTAGAGATTTGTTTTAGTCTTAGGTTTTGATTTGATTCAATTTGTAAGTTAGATTGATTTTGTATTTGAACTTTTATTGTATATTTGATTCATGAATATAAGATTTGATTTTAATAATAATAATGATTAATAGTAATATTAATATAATTGATATAATAGATTTGTTTTTAATGATAATACTAACTAAATATTAAAATAAAGATAATAATTTATATATAGTTTGTATAAAAAGAAATTAATGTTAGAAAAAAAAACATGTTTTAAATAGGGAAAAACCGAAATATATAATTTAAACAAAAAATTAAAAATTAGGAACAAGTTAATGGGCCTAAATTTTTAATTGGGCTCAAAGGACATCCTATAGATACACCCCCTATTCAATTAGAAGGTTTTTTTTATAAGAGATTTGGTTTAACAATACAAATGTTAAACCTCATAACTCCTAATTTTGATACCTTCAATAAATTAATAGACGTGAATCGTATCGGGTAAATTTTGAGGTATGATAGGGAAGAGGAAAAAATCTGGCTTGTCATGGAAACTGCAAAGAAAGGCCGGAGAAGATGTCTCCTAAATATGGTTGCAACTGAAGTGGTCTATCATGTGGGAGAAACGCGTAACGAGCTAATATATAGGCAAATACATCCTCCATGTGATCTACTAAGAAGAATTCAATATACTGTCAGTGTGCGTGCCAAGACCAGAAAGATACTTAGAGACCATGTGAACATGGTCACCTTGAAAATTAGTTGATTTTGTTTTCTTTAGATCCTGTCTTGTTTTGATTTTGTTTTCGAAGTCTGGATCTGTTTATTGGATCGGTTTGCTTAAACTGTTTTTGGTAATTAAATATTCATTTTACTCCAAAAAAAAAAAAAAAAACCAAATCCAAACTCAAATCATGCTTTCGGATAATATTTGTCAAAATATGTTAAGAGATTAATATATTTATTTAAAAAATTTAAAAAACTGTATAGAAGACCAATATTTTGTGTACTTAAATATTATATTCCTTCTAGTCTTTAATATAAATTTATTTTTTAAATTCAGTAATGAATCAATGTATTTGGACTATGCAGTCCAAATATATTTATTGTTCAATGAATTTAGTTTTTTTACTTATATTAAATATAAGATATAATAATAGAGAGAAAATATATTATTAGATGAAAATAAAGATGAACAATATTTCGTATAGTTAAAAATTATAATAGATTGAAAATATAAAACAAGATGTAAAGAATATTTTAAAAAAATATAGAAGTAATAATATTTGAAAATTTTAAACTCATTTTTATGATTATAAAATAAAATTATAAAAATTATATTGTTTTGTATTTTAATTAACATCTAAAGTAAAAATAAAAATGTGAAGATAAACATTAAAAGAAAATAGAATTTAATTGAAATAAACTGACTGTGTACACTGGCCGTAATCGTAACTGTCGAATTTTAAATCATGTTTAACTTTTATTTTGATTATAAATAAAATAATAATTTAGAATGATTGTGATGGATTGATATTTTTACACTGAGTGAGTGACACTCCATAACAATTAGTCCCAAGAAAATAAGAACATGATCAATTTAATCATATTTTATAAATAATCGCAAAAATTAATTTGTTCATAAAACCCATCTTTATTTCAAATATTGAAACTTCGGTATCATTTTGTTTATGAGGGGTGCTATGCTTACACCAAAATCTTTACACCATACTTACATCAAATAAAATACAGCACACAATTGTATCATTTTATTGAAAAAGTGAAAAACATAAATATTAAACATAATAAAAAAAAACAAACCGTATTAATATACGGTGTTGGTGTCACTTTTTAGTGTACCAATATCATTACTCTTTGTTTATATACTAAAATATTTATTTTCTTTATAAATTGATTTTTTATGTAAGTTATTTTTAAATTTTAAATATAAACAAAATTCAAAATGTATATTGTCAAAATCTAGAATAAATTCATTTTTATTTTTATATTATATCTTAGAGTATAGCATAAGAAAGAAAAGCAAGGGTATAATCATAATACTCCATCCGTCCCAAATTATAAGAGAAATTCACTTTTTAGATTCATCGAATAATTAATGTATCTGGTCTGTATATAGACCAAATACATTAGTTATTCAATGAATCAAAAAAGAGAATTTCTCTTATAATTTGGGACAGAGGGAGTACTTCCTATGGTCCCATTTATAAGAAAATATTCCTTTTTTTAGATACATTAAATAAATAATGTATCGAGACAATATGTTATCCAGATGCATTATTTATTCAATGTATCTTAAAAAGGAATTTTTTCTGATAAATGGCACCGGAGGTAGTACTAAATTTTTTGCCTATAAATGAAGTGCTGGTAAGACAGGCCAAAACAGAAAAAAAAATAAACTCTAAAGTAAACTAAGCTTTAGTTAGCGCAAAAAATCCATGGCTGCGAAAAGCAAGATTTTGTTCATAGGAGGAACAGGTTACATTGGAAAACACTTAGTAGAAGCAAGTGCAAAAGCTGGTCATCCTACTTTTGCATTGGTCAGAGAAACCACTCTTTCTAATCCAGCCAAGGCCAATCTCCTCAATCATTTCAAAACATTAGGCGTTAATCTAGTTCCTGTAATATATTTCTCCTTTAACTTATTTTCATGAGGATATTATAGATTATGAATTTGATTTAAGGATAATTATGTTTGAAATTGGAATTAATTGCAGGGGGATTTGTACGATCATGAATCGTTGGTGAAAGCGATTAAGGAGGTGGATGTGGTGATTTCTTCGGTACGTGCGCTTCAGCTTGCGGATCAAGTGAAGATTATCGCTGCTATTAAGGAGGCCGGTAACATCAAGGTTGTCTCTCCTTTTCATTATTTAATAGCTTAGGTTGAAATCAGAAAGTTTGCACTTATTTAACTCAACTATTAAATATCAGTTGAAGTAAGTAACCATTCCCTTGTTGTGAATTATTTTAATATAGGACTTGTATGTTGTTTGCAGAGGTTTTTCCCTTCGGAATTTGGGACCGACGTTGATCGTGCCCATGCGGTAGAGCCAGCAAAATCTGCATATGAAACCAAAGCCAAAATTCGACGTGCTATTGAAGCAGAAGGCATACCCTATACATACGTCTCTAGCGACTACTTTGCTGGATATTCTCTTGCCACATTAGCCCAGCCAGGACAATTTGCTCCACCTCCACCAAAAGATAAGGTTTTCATATATGGTGATGGAATTCCCAAAGGTAACAATTAACAAACAAACATTACCTTAATTTAACTTAACCTATGCGTTTTCACTTTTGTTCTTTGTAATTTTCGTGTTTGTTATTTGATTTGTGCAGCGGTGTTCAACAAGGAAGAAGACATTGCAACCTTCACTATTAGAGCTGTGGATGATCCAAGGACATTGAACAAGGTTCTATACATTAAACCCCCTAAGAACATTTACTCATTCAACGAGCTTGTGGCATTGTGGGAGAAGAAGATCGGGAAGACTCTCGAGAAAAGCTATATTCCAGAGGATAAACTTGTGAAAGATATTGAAGCTGCACATGTTCCAATCAATGTGGTTTTAGCAATTAACCACTCTATTTTTGTGAAGGGTGATCACACCAACTTTGTGATTGAACCATCTTTCGGGGTTGAGGCTTTTGAGTTGTATCCAGATGTTAAATACACTACTGTTGAGGAGTACCTTGATCAGTTTGTTTGAGAGTTAAAAAAGTACTATGTTTCTGAATAATAATACTTGTATGAGTTGTTTGTTATTTTGGAGATTGGTGTGGAACTGTTATGCCTCCTCTACTTGTTGGTTCTTGTTTGATATGTAAACTGGTTAATGCTTAATAATAAAAAGAGAAATGATAGATTAACACCAAAATTTACATCAACACCGTGTATTGATACGGTTAGACATACATTTGTTCTTTTTAATATATTTTTTTGTCTTGATGTTTGTGTCATAGTTTATATGCTTTAAAAAAGGTTGCATTGTAGATACGGTGTATGATAATTGAATGTCAACATAACACATCTCAAACTAAAAAAGTTGTGTACACCCTCTCGTCACATTTATAAGTAAATTAATTTTTTTTGGTACTTGAACATTAATGTATGTAGTCCATATATAGATTACATGTCATACATTAATGGTCAAATATACCAAAAAAGTTAAATTTGCTTAAAAATATAACCAGAGAGTGTATTTTTTCAAAAGGTTGCATTGTTTGTGTTATGTGAGTCTTTTATGTTGTAAGTAGAAAATGAGATTTGGATCCTCACATGTTGTTTTGCTTGTCCACTCTCCTTTTCCTAATGTGATAGTTAAATGTCACACAAAGGAAACACAATAGTACAAATGAGAGGGAGAAAAAGGTGCATGAATGGTTGATATTAGAGCATGATAAAAACATGAGAGAAGCAGCATGAGAGGATCGATCTAAATTTCTTCATCCACATTGTCTTTGTTTTGCTTGCCACGATGTGATTGATAACATATGATTCATCTTAATATATCTATCTAGGTTGTTGTAGAAGTAGTATGAAACGAGAATTATTATAATCAATCGTCAGATTTAATAAACGTTTAAGATCTAAAAGTTTTATATAAATAACACCTTACTCAATCATTTTTGATACACTTATTATTCAAAATTTCTATAAAAAGTGATTCTTTATTGTGATTATCATCCATTATAAATATACTTAATATTTATTTAGGATATTATTATAAAATATACATGAAATATATTTTTTGTTAAAATTATAAATATTTTTTAAAATTAAAAGAAGAAATTCAAAATAAAACATTTAAAAAATAATATTAGTTTTAAAATAATCAAAAACATAAATTTTTTACTCGTCTGATCCCTATGTATTAAAATTCTTCTTATATACAATTATGTCATATAGTTTAAAAAAATAAATCTTAGAAAATTAATTTAATAAAAAAAAATATTTTAACGTTGTATCTCTTATTTTATAGAATCATAATTTTTTAGAATTTATACTGATAAATAAATTATTCTAGACTTAATTTTAAAAACAAATAAAATTCTTAATCTTTTAATAACAAATTATTGCAATAATTAAATTGTTATTAATATATTATGAGTTTTATTTGATTTTAATAGTAAGTATAGAAAAAATTTATTTATAAAAATAAATTGTGAAAAAATATGAATCTATAAAATACGAGATGCAACGTTAAAAGAGTTTATTTAATTAAGTAATGATTCAAAGAGACATGTTTTAAAAAATATATTTTAATTTTTAATATTCAAAGAGTGATGTTTCTAAAATAAAATTAAGTCATATTTTATTTCTTAAAAAGGAACGTCACTCTTTGAATCATAATTTAATAAGATTGATTTTTTAAAACTATATGACATAACTTCAAATAAAAATAATTTTAATATTAGGAAGATGAGTAAATAATTTTCTAAGTCTTAATCTCTTCTTCAAGAATTTGAGTTGTTGAAGAAGTAGTTGTTTCTTGTCTTAATCTCTTTTCTTAGGCTAACTTTCTTCTCCTCCTGGTTTGTTATTAAGTCTACGAGCAGTCCTTTCAATATCAGGATCAAAAAGGAGTTGATTTGTGGGTACACTTCCTCGCAGAAACAAAAAGCTGAAACACTAACCAAACAAGTGAGCCAAGACTAGGAAACAAGTTTAATATTAGTAAATATATATAACACTCAAAACAATAAAACTATTGCAATGCTTATAATATCTAAATGCCAATCCCCGGCAACGACGCCATTTTGTTAAAAGGTAAGTATTTCCTTTATAATTTCCACAGGGATTAGTGCGATATTATGGCTGTTCTACAGTTAAATATGTTTTGAGTTAAGGTTATGAAAGAGTTTGATGACATAAAATTCAGATTGCATGAAAAGTAAACAAAAACTGTAAAATAGGGTTTTGAACGATTTGAGAAAAACGTGTCAAGATTAGTTTTTGTTAACTTGCTTCATAAATATTCGATTAATCAATCGTATGAACTTATTAATGATTAATCTTAACTTTAATAACTACCATCCTATAATTCAGTTAGGCAGTTATTATAATTATCATATGGTACAACTTGTGTACAATAGCTTAGGGTAGAGTGCTATAACTGTTGTATAAATACTCCACCATATCCAAGTTTAATGCATGAGGAATTGCTCTATTTTTCTCTCTTTATGCATTGCTCTTATTTCATAATATGGTATCACAACAATACACATAATTCCTCTTCTTCTTCTCCGATTTTTTTCTGCAAATCTTCTTCCTCTTCCTCTTCTTCGATCCATTCTCAACATCTCTCTCATGGCTCCTCCACGCAATCCACCTTCTTTCTCCAATAATGATGTTGACTCTGTGTATTACATACACCCTAGTGAAGGTCTGAATTCGGTCAAGATCACTCCAGTTCTCACTGGTTCTAATTACCTCTCTTGGTCACGATCAATTCAACGCGCACTCGGAGCTAAGAACAAATTGGCTTTCATTGATGGTTCCATTGACGCTCCTTCATTCACTGATCTCAATTACGCTGCTTGGCAACGATGCAACTATCTTGTTCATTCTTGGCTTCTCAATTCGGTTTCTGAACCTATTGCACAAACCATCGTTTTCTTGGAAAACTCTCTTGATGTTTGGATCGATCTTAAAGAGAGATTTGCCAAAGCTGATTGAATTCGTGTTGCTGCTCTTCGCACTGAACTAAACACCATGAAACAAAGTGAAAGATCCGTTCTTGATTATTATACTTCCATGCGAGGTCTATGGGAAGAATTGAATTCACATCGACCTCTTCCTGCATGCACATGCCTGCAACAGTGTAGATGTGAAGCAATGCGCTCTGCCAGATCGTTTCGTGTTGAAGATCAAATCATTCAATTCCTTACTGGTTTGAATGATCGTTTCTCTGTTATCAAATCCCAAGTTTTACTCATGGAACCTTTTCCTTCCATCAATCGCATTAATTCAATGGTAGTGCAAGAAGAGAGCAATCATATAGCTCTACTTCCTAAACCTGATGCTGCAATTTCGCTTGATGAATCTGACACTCTTGTCAATGCATATGATTCAAAGAAAGCTTATGATCGTAACAAATCTAATTCTGGTTTCAAGAAAGAGACTCGTATGTGCACTCATTGCAACAGAACTGGTCACACTGTGGATGTATGTTATAGGAAGCATGGCTTTCCACCACATTTTGGCAAAAAGAATGTTTCTACCAATGCTGTTA
Source organism: Vicia villosa (assembly GCF_029867415.1). NCBI lineage: Eukaryota > Viridiplantae > Streptophyta > Magnoliopsida > Fabales > Fabaceae > Vicia > Vicia villosa. The sequence goes on from NC_081182.1 coordinate 7,109,936, forward strand.
GTTCTTCAGGTACAGAAGATGCTGCACCATTGAATACTGAAGGTGGAAGTTCTTCAACTATTCAAGCTAGTTTTACTGAAGATCAACTTACTCAGTTAATTAGCTTGCTTCAAAACTCTAATTTGATGCCTCATATTACACCTTCTAGCCAAACCTTTAACCATGTCCCTAGTTATAATCAAATCTTCAGTAATCATGAGTCAAAGTCAGGTATTCGCTTGATATCCAACTTGATTTGTTCTAGTCATGCTTACTCTAATTTCTGATTGTTAGATTCAGGTGCAAACGATCATGTATGCTCTTCTATTAGATTTTTTCAAACTTACTCTTCCATATCACCTGTCCATGTTAGTCTCCCAAATGGTAATTCAGTCATAGCTAGATTTGCTGGTACTGTAGTTTTCTCTCCTCAGCTATATCTCACTAATGTGTTGCACATTCCTGAATTTTCTCTTAATCTTATTTCTGTTTCTAAAATGTGCAAAGATCTACAATGCACCTTACAATTCTTTGATCACAAATGTATTGTGCAGGACATAAAATCACAGAAGATGATTGGTTCGGCTAGTGAAATTGATGGTTTATACAAACTCTTGCATGACGATCACTCAAACATCAGTCCTTCAAACAATCCTTCCACACCTTTTGCAGATTCTCATGTCAACATTAACCAAGTCACTACCATCCCTCTCCAAGCCCTATGGCACTTTAGATTAGGACATTTATCTCCTACTCGATTGTGTAAAATGTCTCAATTGTATCCCAATATTACACATGAAAATAATGGAGTTTGTGACATTTGTCATTTTGCTAGACATAGGAAGTTACCTTACCAGCCAAGTAACTCTAGAGCTCAAGTTCCTTTTGAATTAATCCACTTTAACATATGGGGCCCCTTGGCTATTTCTGCTATCCATGGTCACAAGTATTTTCTCACTGTACTTGATGACTTTACTCGTTTTACATGGATCATTCTCTTAAAATCCAAAGCTGAAGTTTCCAAACATGTTCAGCATTTTGTTTCCTTAATTGAGAATCAGTTTCATACTTGCCCTAAATTCATTAGAACTGATAATGGGCCTGAGTTCTTAATGCCTGATTTTTACTTGACCAAAGGCATTATCCATCATAGGTCTTGTGTAGAATCCCCACAACAAAAAGGGAGAGTTGAACGTAAACATCAACACATCCTCAACGTTGGTCGTGCATTACTTTTTCAGTCCAAACTCCCAAAACATTTCTGGTCCTATGCCATATCCTATGCCACTTACATCATAAACAGAAATTAACACTCCTCTCTTACAAAATCAGTCACCCTTCCAAAAACTATACAATACTCTCCCTGATGTTAACAAAATCAAAGTCTTTGGATCTTTATGTTTCGCTTCCACACTCTTGAATCATAGAACCAAACTCTCCTATCGAGCTCGAAAGTCCATCTTCCTTGGTTACCAACTTGGTTTCAAAGGCTATGTCCTACTTGATCTATCCAACAATGAGATTTTCATCTCTAGAAATGTAACATTCTATGAGCATATTCTACCCTACCACGCTACTTCTCATAACTCTTCTCCTTCTTGGGATTATGTCACTGATTCCTCTCACCCTACACCAAGCCCTAACTATCATAACTCTTCTCCTATTGATGATAGTGTTGATTCTGATCCTCTCCCTAACCATGCCTCTTCCCGTAATGCAGAATCTTCACCTGTTGACACAGATCCACAACCTAATCCTCATACTTCCTCTAGAATCCGTCATAAACCCTCCCATTTGCAAGATTATGTTTGTGCCTCATTTCACGATGCTCATAACCAATCATCCTCAGGTACAATATATTCCATCTCTAATTTTTTATCTTATTCTAAGCTTTCCCCTGATCATCGTCATTTTGCACTTTCCAATACCACTAATACTGAACCTAAAACATTTAATGAGGCTAACAAGTTTGAGTGTTGGAGACAAGCTATGCAAACTGAGTTAGCTGCCTTGGATAACACTGGTATTTGGACAATCGTGGATCTTCCTCCTAATGTCAAACCTATTGGGTGTCGGTGGGTTTACAAAATCAAGCACCATGCAGATGGAAGTATAGAACGCTTCAAAGAACGCTTAGTTGCGAAAGGCTATAACCAGATCGAGGGCTTGGACTATACGGACACATTTTCACCATTTGTTAAACTTACAACCGTCAGACTTTTCTTAGCTCTTGCCTCTATCAACTCTTGGCACTTACACCAGCTTGACGTCAACAACGCTTTTCTGCATGGAGAGTTGCATGAAACTGTTTACATGATTATTCCACCGGGTGTCGTTACTCACAAGAAAAACCAAGTTTGTCATTTGTCCAAATCTCTGTATGGCCTCAAACAGGCTAGTCGTCAATGGTATGAAAAACTGACCTCGTTACTTGTACAACATGGATACCATGAAGCCACATCTGATCATTCCTTGTTTGTCAAGTATTCCAACACAAATATTACCATACTGCTTGTATACGTTGACGACATTTTACTTGCAGGAAATTCTCTTAATGAGTTCATCTTCATCAAGAACACTTTGCATGCAGCCTTCAGGATTAAGGATCTAGGCATTATAAAGTATTTTCTTGGCTTAGAGATTGCTCATTCTTCTAAAGGCATTTCCGTATGCCAGCGAAAATATTGCCTTGATCTCCTCACAGATTCAGGCTTCCTCGGTTCAAAACCTGCTTCCACTCCCTCTGATCGTTCCATCAGACTTTGTTTTGATGATGCTGAATCTTTTTCTGACATCCCTGCTTATCGAAGACTCATTGGCCGTCTCATATACCTCAACACCACACGACCAGATATCACCTTCATTACTCAGCAGTTGAGTCAATTCCTATCCAAACCTTCGATAACTCATCACAATGCTGCTTGTAGAGTCCTTCGATACCTTAAATCATGTCCTGGCAGAGGTTTATTTTTTCCACAGAACTCAAAACTGTGCTTACTTGGTTTCTCTGATGTCGATTGGGCTGGCTGCAAAGACACTTGTCGTTCCATCTCGGGATCATGTTTCTTTCTTGGACAATCCCTAATCTCGTGGCATACAAAGAAGCAACAGACTGTCTCCAAATCCTCCTCTGAAGCCGAGTATCGCGCTCTTGCTGCTGCCACTTGTGAGCTCCAATGGCTTTTATATCTCCTCCGTGACTTACGTGTTTCATGTGATAAGCCACCCGTGTTATATTGTGATAACCAAAGCGCCTTTCATATAGCTGCCAACCCCGTTTTCCATGAGCGCACTAAGAATTTGGAGATTGATTGTCACATCGTTCGTGAAAAATTCATGGCTGGGATTATGAAACTTCTTCCTATTTCCTCCAAAAGCCAACTCGCAGACTTTTTTACCAAGTCTCTATTGCCTCAACCATTCAATTTTCTCATGTCCAATTTGAACTTGATCAACATTTATCAAGCATCAAATTGAGGGAGGCTCTTAACTGTAATAACTACCATCCTATAATTCAGTTAGGCAGTTATTATAGTTATCATATGGTACAGCTTGTGTACAATAGCTTAGGGTAGAGTGCTCTAACTGTTGTATAAATACTCCACCATATCCAAGTTTAATGCAGGAGGAATTGCTCTATTTCTCTCTCTTTATGCATTGCTCTTATTTCATAATAATTAATACAACCACGTACCCTCTCGATAGCGTTTATCTCTAAAGCGATATCATGAATATTATCTTATTAATCATTAGATGATCTCTCATGCCAACAATAAACATGATAATCTTATTAAAAACTTGATACAAGTGATTATCAACTCACAAATCTATCTATCTCCCGAGTTTATTTATTGATAGATGAATATCTTTTAGGTCAAGGTTTGAAACATATCTCTCAATATATTTATTTAATGGTAATTCAAAATTATATTAGGCGCCATCATTATTATGCTATAAACATAAAAAAACTTTGCTATAAACATAAAAAATCAATATTATTTTGCTATAAATTTAACATAAAAAAAACTTTAATCATCTTTATAATTTTTAAGTTAAATTAAAGTTTTGGTCCCTCTATTCTGTCTGATTCACAAAATTAGTCCCTTTATTTTAAATTCAAACAATTTTGGACCCCCTATTTTATATATTTTAAAAACAAATTTGAAATATATTCTCTCTAGTATTTATAATAAGAGAAAATTTTCTTTTTAAATTTATTAAATAAATAATATTGAAAATTATTAAATTTGAAAACTAAAATTACTTTAATAAAAATCAAAAGAAATAATACCGAAATCCAAACTCAAATCATGCTTTCGGATAATATTTGTCAAAATATGTTAAGAGATCAATATATTTATTTAAAAAATTTAAAAAACTGTATAGAAGACCAATATTTTGTGTACTTAAATATTATATTCCTTCTAGTCTTTAATATAAATTTATTTTTTAAGTTCAGTGATGAATCAATGTATTTGGACTATGCAGTCCAAATATATTTATTGTTCAATGAATTTAGTTTTTTTTTCCTTATATTAAAGACAATATATAATAATAGAGAGAAAATATATTACTAGATGAAAATATAGATGAACAATATTTCGTATAGTTAAAAATTATAATAGATTGAAAATGTAAAACAAGATGTAAAGAATATTTTAAAAATATATAGAAGTAATAATATTTGAAAATTTTAAACTCATTTTTATGATTATAAAATAAAATTATAAAAATTATATTGTTTTGTATTTTAATTAACATCTAAAGTAAAAATAAAAATATGAAGATAAACATTAAAAGAAAATAGAATTTAATTGAAATAAACCGACTGTGTACACTGACCGTAATCGTAACTGTCGAATCTTAAATCATGTTTAAATTTTATTTTGATTATATATAAAATAATAATTTAGAATGATTGTGATGGATTGATATTTTTACACTGAGTGAGTGACACTCCATAACAATTAATCCCAAGAAAATAAGAACATGATCAGTTTAATCATATTTTATAAATAATCACAAAAATTAATTTGTTCATAAAACCCATCTTTATTTCAAATATTGAAACTTCGGTATCATTTTGTTTATATACTAAAATATTTATTTTCTTTATAAATTGATTTTTTATATAAGTTATTTTTAAATTTTAAATATAAACAAAATTCAAAATGTATATTGTCAAAATCTAGAATAAATTCATTTTTATTTTTATATTATATCTTAGAGTATAGCACAAGAAAGAAAAGCAAGGGTATAATCATAATACTCCATCCGTCCCAAATTATAAGAGAAATTCACTTTTTAGATTCATCGAATAATTAATGTATCTGGTCTGTATATAGACCAGATACATTAGTTATTCAATGAATCAAAAAAGAGAATTTCTCTTATAATTTGGGACACAGGGAGTACTTTGTAACACCCCTTTTATACCCCAAAATAAATAAGCATATAATCAGAGAATAAGCATGCATATAACAAAAGGGTGTCACATCGATGTTTTCAAAAACTAAAAACCGACAGCATTTACTTACAATATTTGATACACCTGGTCATTTCAAATAGTACTTCTCAATTAATCATATTTATCCAGAATATGCATTCACAGCGGAAACTACTAAATACTCATGTGTTTCATAAAATGATCCATGTCCCATACCATGATCAAGTCTCAATAGTCATATCAACATAAATTAAAACATAATTCAGAATATTTGACTTAAGAGCCTATCAAACAACAAGTAGTAACATGACAGGTTCTCAAATCAAACGTAATACATAACCGAATAGAAACATGAGTTCAAATAACTAGTCTACCCAGTGTTACATGACCAGAGCATCGACTCACTACCTAATCTCCAAATAACTCGGAAGAAACTCCGACTAAGATCACACGCGAGCTACTAACTCCAGAACCTGCATGTCGCCAAACGAGGGCAACATTAAAACAGAAGGGTGAGAATACAAACCATTATGAAGAAAGTATAACGGAATACAATGGTTAAATCAACGCTTCAAATAATTAATCATACTATGTATAACCATGTAGATAATAGTAATCAACCCATATTTCACATGTTATCGAGTATACAACAAGCTTGAATAGTATAATATTTCAATTCTACTATTATATTCTCAATTAAGTACACAATCATAGTTATCACATATTCACACATTTTATCAAATATATATTCAAACTTCACTCGTTTCAATTATCAAACTCATACACATATCACAACTACATCAACTTCACATACTCAATTATCGCATAATTTTAATGTGACTCAATGCAAGATATGTGACGCTATGCATGTGGTACCGAATTGTGAACCCAAAGTTTCACCGCTTTCCGATTCAATATCTAGAATCCAAGCCACGCTTCCGATCCGGACAAGACCAAAGCCCACCAAACGTAAACATATAGTTTACCGCTTCCGATTCACTTTAGAATCTAAGCCTCGCTTATGTTTCAAAGCAAACCACCTTTGTTTCAAGGCATCCATGATATAAATGTATGTACAATATCACAAATATATGCAATTAAGATCATCTCTACCATCTTAACTTTCCGCATATCACAATAATTCAACTCTATGAATTATCCACCAATTGTACACAACATTCACAACACACACATCATTTACATACAAGAGGTCAATTAATCAATTACGATTCACACAATCCAATTAACACTAGTAACCACACTATCTCATGTTAATTCTCATTTTGCCAATTATACATGAACACACACTTTCAACATCAAGCAATTAATCATTAGAATTAATATTAACCAACTACTCATAGAGAATCAATATTAGCACAACATCATTGGCATGCAAGTATATATTTCTCAACATACATATTTAAGACAAAACACAATTACGGACAAATCCTCAAAATACCGTAATTTACCGACAAATCGAATAATTGATCTAATTCCAAATTTTATTCCAATCAATTGAACTCATTGAAATTAATTCAACTATTAATTTAACCAATTAATATCAAACTATATTAATTTAATTCACTTCTATTTCTATTCTATTTCCACTTCCTAGCATTCTATTACTCAAGATCATTTTTATTGAAAAAAAATATCGCGCTAGCTTTCTAACGCTTCGAACGGAGACTCAAACGGAGTTACGGTTAAAAAGATATGAATTGTTAAAGTTTCAACGAAAAAGCAAACACCGACATCATAAACTAACAACTCTAAACATGTCAAAATTACGTAAAACAAATAAAACTACGACTCTTAATAACTCAAAACAACTCTGATAATTTTGTTGACAACTCTAACAACTCTATTGACAATTATGTCATGATAGAAAAGAACTTAAATTAACCAAATAATTTTAAACTCTATTAATGACTCAAATTGAAATCTAAACATGCCAATTTATTTAAGTAAACAATAATATAAATTTGTTATTATATTTGATAAAAAGTAGTGTAATCTACTAAATCTATACTAGGAGTATGTTTATGTGATGATATTATTTATTTTTCTCATATAAGTAGTATGGATACTAATAGTATGTATATGTAGTAACTATTCAAATACTATCTACCTTACTTTGCCTTTAAAACATATACACTGACTATTCAGGCGATGAGTATTGCGGACAACACAGTTACCCATAGATAGAAATTGTATACCAAATTGTTAATGAAGTGATGCTACAGTGTGCATCAATTTAGTATATCTATTAAATTTTTCTATTCAATCAAACAAAACAGGATAATAGCTGCTACAGTATTGGCCACTTTGCCATTCTTCATTTAATTGTTATGTAAAGCTACAGCAGGTATACATCCATATTCAGAACCCAACTAAGCCATATATAATGGAACAAATCGGTACTTTAGTGCATATTTTTCTATAACATCGGAGCTCTATATATACAAAAACCATCGTACGCATACTGGTAACAAATTATATGTATTAAACCACATAAATTTAACACCAATAAACTCAGCAAAACATCAACTTATCATAAAACCATAGAAATTTAGGGGTTTCAACCTAAACATGTTAAAATCTAGAAATTGAAGAACAAAATTCTTAAATCATAAAGCTACCCATTGACCCAATCATACTAACCCATAATAATAAGGATTCTCCCCCTTACCTCTTCAATGTGCTTCAAACCCTAACTTTTGCCCCTTGTTGCTCTTCCCCTTTCTTCTTCTCTTAGTCTCCTTTCTCCTCTTCTTTTGCAAAAGAACAAAATTATAATACCTCTACTCTTCCAACCCTTACTATATTATTCATATTGGGCTTAACCCATATAACTCCACTTCTTAACTAATTAGGCCCAATTGATGAAATAGAGTAGTCAAATAAATAATTATGCTCCAACAAATAATATTATTACCCTTAATATTATTTTCCAATTAATCCAATTAAATCTGACTTTATTTCAAATAAATAAAATCCAATAATAATATTATTTCTAATATTATTTCTCTACATACTCCACTTTATTAATTCTTCGATTAATCGAATAAATTCCAACTTCACTTAATAATCCGAACATGTTTCTCAATAACACCGACGATCCAATTAATTATCAAAATTCGTCCAAATTAAGTAAATAAATCCTTATTTAATTTAATTACTCAGTTTAATTAAATTCGGGCTGTTACAACTCTTCCCCACTTAAATTATTTTCGTCCTCGAAAATTCAATCGACACAACCATCTCAACACCAAAACCACATCTACTCTCTCTCTCTCTCTCTCGATTCATACCGATACAAAATGTTCTACACTTACGACCACACAAGGCTTCAAAAGATGTAATTCCAATATTCGAAGAAAATACCATGCAAACACACAATCCTTTCGATGCACAACTTAACAAGTCTCTTCATCGAATAATCCATCTTCATCGGAATAAAACGAGCACATTTCGTCAACTATCCACACTAACTTAACTCACTTCACAATTACTCGATGCCTCGGAAATCTCGAAACAAAATCCATAGAGATACTATCTCACTTCCACTCGAAAATAGACAATTGCTGCACCAAATGAAACGGTTCCTGACAAATCCAACTCAAATACACAATTCCGGTATGCCCCTCTTCATACTTTACCACTACACATTTCCTCAAATCTCGATACATCATTAACACCATGATTAATACTCAAATCATTACGATGTTTCTCATCCAAAATTCTCTTTGTCCGAATTCTAACCATCAGGAATACAAACTCGATCACAACATCTCATGACACCATTCTCATCAATCTGAAAGTTATTACCTTTTCCCTTGCTTCATCAATGTCATCTTGTCAACTAATTCTAAATCCATTTTTTTTACCCTCTCTAACCTCGTCAAGAATCCCACAAGTAAGCTTCAACATACCAAACTTAACATACGAAGGCTTCATCTCACAAACCAAACTTGAGTCTCTAAATTGTTCCAACACCTTTAATTCTCGAATCATTGACATAGACATATGCAATGATATCCTACTCAATGCATAAGTTACAACATTCGCTTTTCCAGGATGGTAATTCAAACCAAAGATTAAAATTCTTCGAAATTCTACTCGTCTTCTTTACCTCATATTCAATTCTTGTGATCACTCAACACATCAAACCTTGATCCACACAAACAATGCCTCTTACATTCCAAACAAACACAAAGGCAACAACTCCAATACATACATCGAATAATTCCCCTTTTAAACTTTAAGTTACCTTGAAGCATAAGCTACCACTTATCGATATCTGCATCAACACACCTCAACTCGAAATCCCATATCCAAGAAAATTCACTTCTTCCAACCAAAACTCACATTCAGAAAGCTTTACATAACCTTCTTCTCTTTCAGCACCGATAACACAATCCTTAAATGTTAAACATGATCATCGTTGCTCTTTGAATCAAATATCCTCAAGAAACATTACCTCATAGAACCTTCTTTCTTCTTACTCGACGAACAGGGGTAACTCTACGGCTATACACTCAGACAATGAACCTCTTCTCAAACAATTCCTCAAATCTACTCTTCAACTTCTCCTTAGTTGCTTTACACGCTACTAAGTTAGTAAGACAAGTCTATCTCGTTCAATACGATATCGCTTCCTATCAACAATAGATTAAGGGTGATCAGGTCCTCAATTTGTCAATAGACAGTTGACAATCATAATGAAACATAAACCATCGTTACTAAACTATAATAGTGTTCCTTCAGAACTTGCACTCGAAGTCACTTACAACACCGAGATCCACAATCTCCCCTTAAAGTTACAATTACTTGATTCAACTCCAAACAATTCATACCAAAATTCATCAACTTAGTCTAACGGAAAACAACCTAAATGAATTCTCAAAATATCTACCAAAGATGCTCAACGGATAATTCAAACACGTAAAAGAAATAGAAACAAAGCCACAACAGTTGTATCAATAACTACACTTCCATGCAGAACAGATAAAACATGATCCAATCTTATAGCACAATCCAAAGAATAAAATAATGCGTTGCACCATTATCAATAATAAAGCACGTACCTCAGATTAACTTATCCTTAGAAGTAGTCTCAGCACCAGACAATGCAAACATTTTTCCTTTCGCTTGATCCTTCTTTGGCTTATCGCACATGACACAATTGTGTCCTTGCTCACCACAACTGTAGCAAATCCTACTCGAACCAACTCCACAATCAACAGTTTTGTGACCCGTCTTGCCACACATGTAGCACTTAATCGGAGTAGAAGCTCATCCCCCACTTGGATTCTTGCCACGACCAGATTGTTCCCTAATGTCATCATACGATTTCTCACAGAATTGTTCTCCTCCTCGTTTCAACTGTAGAAACCTCACTTCTTTCTTTTCACGCACATCTTCTGGAAAATAGTTTCCCAAAAATGCATCACGGAAAAAGTCCAAGTAACTTCAATACCTTCTATTTCAAATCTCCGCACAGTATTACTCCACCAAACGTCAGCTTCTTTTGTCAGTATGTGAGTACCAAACTGTACCTTCTGTACATCAGTACAACTCACGACTTGAAAGATCTTCTCAATTTCTCTTATCCATGCGTGCGCTTTGTCCGGTCCATACCCTCCTTCAAAGATCGGCGGGTTGCACCTTTGAAAGTCTCCAAAAGCACAGAACTCATCCTTTCCTCCATAACCGACATTCTCTTGCAGCGCTTGTCCAATCACACCAGTCAACCTCATCATTGCCTCAACATTAATGTCAACATTCCTTCCCGCAACCATCGTCCTAAACAACCAACAACTTGACAAAACAGTATCGATCGTGTCATATACACGAATCAAATACAACAGGATAAAAGACATTAATAACCTTGACCAACTGGTCGACCATGCTCTGATACCACTAATGTAACACCCCTTTTATACCCCAAAATAAATAAGCATATAATCAGAGAATAAGCATGCATATAACAAAAGGGTGTCACATCGATGTTTTCAAAAACTAAAAACCGACAGCATTTACTTACAATATTTGATACACCTGGTCATTTCAAATAGTACTTCTCAATTAATCATATTTATCCAGAATATGCATTCACAGCGGAAACTACTAAATACTCATGTGTTTCATAAAATGATCCATGTCCCATACCATGATCAAGTCTCAATAGTCATATCAACATAAATTAAAACATAATTCAGAATATTTGACTTAAGAGCCTATCAAACAACAAGTAGTAACATGACAGGTTCTCAAATCAAACGTAATACATAACCGAATAGAAACATGAGTTCAAATAACTAGTCTACCCAGTGTTACATGACCAGAGCATCGACTCACTACCTAATCTCCAAATAACTCGGAAGAAACTCCGACTAAGATCACACGCGAGCTACTAACTCCAGAACCTGCATGTCGCCAAACGAGGGCAACATTAAAACAGAAGGGTGAGAATACAAACCATTATGAAGAAAGTATAACGGAATACAATGGTTAAATCAACGCTTCAAATAATTAATCATACTATGTATAACCATGTAGATAATAGTAATCAACCCATATTTCACATGTTATCGAGTATACAACAAGCTTGAATAGTATAATATTTCAATTCTACTATTATATTCTCAATTAAGTACACAATCATAGTTATCACATATTCACACATTTTATCAAATATATATTCAAACTTCACTCGTTTCAATTATCAAACTCATACACATATCACAACTACATCAACTTCACATACTCAATTATCGCATAATTTTAATGTGACTCAATGCAAGATATGTGACGCTATGCATGTGGTACCGAATTGTGAACCCAAAGTTTCACCGCTTTCCGATTCAATATCTAGAATCCAAGCCACGCTTCCGATCCGGACAAGACCAAAGCCCACCAAACGTAAACATATAGTTTACCGCTTCCGATTCACTTTAGAATCTAAGCCTCGCTTATGTTTCAAAGCAAACCACCTTTGTTTCAAGGCATCCATGATATAAATGTATGTACAATATCACAAATATATGCAATTAAGATCATCTCTACCATCTTAACTTTCCGCATATCACAATAATTCAACTCTATGAATTATCCACCAATTGTACACAACATTCACAACACACACATCATTTACATACAAGAGGTCAATTAATCAATTACGATTCACACAATCCAATTAACACTAGTAACCACACTATCTCATGTTAATTCTCATTTTGCCAATTATACATGAACACACACTTTCAACATCAAGCAATTAATCATTAGAATTAATATTAACCAACTACTCATAGAGAATCAATATTAGCACAACATCATTGGCATGCAAGTATATATTTCTCAACATACATATTTAAGACAAAACACAATTACGGACAAATCCTCAAAATACCGTAATTTACCGACAAATCGAATAATTGATCTAATTCCAAATTTTATTCCAATCAATTGAACTCATTGAAATTAATTCAACTATTAATTTAACCAATTAATATCAAACTATATTAATTTAATTCACTTCTATTTCTATTCTATTTCCACTTCCTAGCATTCTATTACTCAAGATCATTTTTATTGAAAAAAAATATCGCGCTAGCTTTCTAACGCTTCGAACGGAGACTCAAACGGAGTTACGGTTAAAAAGATATGAATTGTTAAAGTTTCAACGAAAAAGCAAACACCGACATCATAAACTAACAACTCTAAACATGTCAAAATTACGTAAAACAAATAAAACTACGACTCTTAATAACTCAAAACAACTCTGATAATTTTGTTGACAACTCTAACAACTCTATTGACAATTATGTCATGATAGAAAAGAACTTAAATTAACCAAATAATTTTAAACTCTATTAATGACTCAAATTGAAATCTAAACATGCCAATTTATTTAAGTAAACAATAATATAAATTTGTTATTATATTTGATAAAAAGTAGTGTAATCTACTAAATCTATACTAGGAGTATGTTTATGTGATGATATTATTTATTTTTCTCATATAAGTAGTATGGATACTAATAGTATGTATATGTAGTAACTATTCAAATACTATCTACCTTACTTTGCCTTTAAAACATATACACTGACTATTCAGGCGATGAGTATTGCGGACAACACAGTTACCCATAGATAGAAATTGTATACCAAATTGTTAATGAAGTGATGCTACAGTGTGCATCAATTTAGTATATCTATTAAATTTTTCTATTCAATCAAACAAAACAGGATAATAGCTGCTACAGTATTGGCCACTTTGCCATTCTTCATTTAATTGTTATGTAAAGCTACAGCAGGTATACATCCATATTCAGAACCCAACTAAGCCATATATAATGGAACAAATCGGTACTTTAGTGCATATTTTTCTATAACATCGGAGCTCTATATATACAAAAACCATCGTACGCATACTGGTAACAAATTATATGTATTAAACCACATAAATTTAACACCAATAAACTCAGCAAAACATCAACTTATCATAAAACCATAGAAATTTAGGGGTTTCAACCTAAACATGTTAAAATCTAGAAATTGAAGAACAAAATTCTTAAATCATAAAGCTACCCATTGACCCAATCATACTAACCCATAATAATAAGGATTCTCCCCCTTACCTCTTCAATGTGCTTCAAACCCTAACTTTTGCCCCTTGTTGCTCTTCCCCTTTCTTCTTCTCTTAGTCTCCTTTCTCCTCTTCTTTTGCAAAAGAACAAAATTATAATACCTCTACTCTTCCAACCCTTACTATATTATTCATATTGGGCTTAACCCATATAACTCCACTTCTTAACTAATTAGGCCCAATTGATGAAATAGAGTAGTCAAATAAATAATTATGCTCCAACAAATAATATTATTACCCTTAATATTATTTTCCAATTAATCCAATTAAATCTGACTTTATTTCAAATAAATAAAATCCAATAATAATATTATTTCTAATATTATTTCTCTACATACTCCACTTTATTAATTCTTCGATTAATCGAATAAATTCCAACTTCACTTAATAATCCGAACATGTTTCTCAATAACACCGACGATCCAATTAATTATCAAAATTCGTCCAAATTAAGTAAATAAATCCTTATTTAATTTAATTACTCAGTTTAATTAAATTCGGGCTGTTACATACTTCCTATGGTCCCATTTAGAAGAAAATATTCCTTTTTTTAGATACATTAAATAAATAATGTATCGAGACAATATGTTGTCCAGATGCATTATTTATTCAATGTATCTTAAAAAGGAAACTTTTCTGATAAATGACACCGGAGGTAGTATTAAAATTTTTGCCTATAAATGAAGTGCTTGTAAGACAGGCCAAAACAGAAAAAAAATAAACTCTAAAGTAAACTAAGCATTAGTTAGCGCAAAAAATCCATGGCTGCGAAAAGCAAGATTTTGTTCATAGGAGGAACGGGTTACATTGGAAAACACTTAGTAGAAGCAAGTGCAAAAGTTGGTCATCCTACTTTTGCATTGGTCAGAGAAACCACTCTTTCTAATCCAGCCAAGGCCAATCTCCTCAATCATTTCAAAACATTAGGCGTTAATCTAGTTCCTGTAATATATTTCTCCTTTAACTTATTTTCATGAGGATATTATAGATTATGAATTTGATTTAAGGATAATTATGTTTGAAATTGGAATTAATTGCAGGGGGATTTGTACGATCATGAATCGTTGGTGAAAGCGATTAAGGAGGTGGATGTGGTGATTTCTTCGGTACGTGCGCTTCAGCTTGCGGATCAAGTGAAGATTATCGCTGCTATTAAGGAGGCCGGTAACATCAAGGTTATCTCTCCTTTTCATTATTTAATATCTTAGGTTGAAATCAGAAAGTTTGCACTTATTTAACTCAACTATTAAATATCAGTTGAAGTAAGTAAGCATTCCCTTGTTGTGAATTATTTTAATATAGGACTTGTATGTTGTTTGCAGAGGTTTTTCCCTTCGGAATTTGGGACCGACGTTGATCGTGCCCATGCGGTAGAGCCAGCAAAATCTGCATATGAAACCAAAGCCAAAATTCGACGTGCTATTGAAGCAGAAGGCATACCCTATACATACGTCTCTAGCGACTACTTTGCTGGATATTCTCTTGCCACATTAGCCCAGCCAGGACAATTTGCTCCACCTCCACCAAAAGATAAGGTTTTCATATATGGTGATGGAATTCCCAAAGGTAACAATTAACAAACAAACATTACCTTAATTTAACTTAACCTATGCGTTTTCACTTTTGTTCTTTGTAATTTTCGTGTTTGTTATTTGATTTGTGCAGCGGTGTTCAACAAGGAAGAAGACATTGCAACCTTCACTATTAGAGCTGTGGATGATCCAAGGACATTGAACAAGGTTCTATACATTAAACCCCCTAAGAACATTTACTCATTCAACGAGCTTGTGGCATTGTGGGAGAAGAAGATCGGGAAGACTCTCGAGAAAAGCTATATTCCAGAGGATAAACTTGTGAAAGATATTGAAGCTGCACCTGTTCCAATCAATGTGGTTTTAGCAATTAACCACTCTATTTTTGTGAAGGGTGATCACACCAACTTTGTGATTGAACCATCTTTCGGGGTTGAGGCTTTTGAGTTGTATCCAGATGTTAAATACACTACTGTTGAGGAGTACCTTGATCAGTTTGTTTGAGAGTTAAAAAAGTACTATGTTTCTGAATAATAATACTTGTATGAGTTGTTTGTTATTTTGGAGATTGGTGTGGAACTGTTATGCCTCCTCTACTTGTTGGTTCTTGTTTGATATGTAAACTGGTTAATGCTTAATAATAAAAAGAGAAATGATAGATTAACACCAAAATTTACATCAACACCGTGTATTGATACGGTTAGACATACATTTGTTCTTTTTAATATATTTTTTTGTCTTGATGTTTGTGTCATAGTTTATATGCTTTAAAAAAGGTTGCATTGTAGATACGGTGTATGATAATTGAATGTCAACATAACACATCTCAAACTAAAAAAGTTGTGTACACCCTCTCGTCACATTTATAAGTAAATTAATTTTTTTTGGTACTTGAACATTAATGTATGTAGTCCATATATAGATTACATGTCATACATTAATGGTCAAATATACCAAAAAAGTTAAATTTGCTTAAAAATATAACCAGAGAGTGTATTTTTTCAAAAGGTTGCATTGTTTGTGTTATGTGAGTCTTTTATGTTGTAAGTAGAAAATGAGATTTGGATCCTCACATGTTGTTTTGCTTGTCCACTCTCCTTTTCTTAATGTGATAGTTAAATGTCACACAAAGGAAACACAATAGTACAAATGAGAGGGAGAAAAAGGTGCATGAATGGTTGATATTAGAGCATGATAAAAACATGAGAGAAGCAGCATGAAAGGATCGATCTAAATTTCTTCATCCACATTGTCTTTGTTTTGCTTGCCACGATGTGATTGATAACATATGATTCATCTTAATATATCTATCTAGGTTGTTGTAGAAGTAGTATGAAACGAGAATTATTATAATCAATCGTCAGATTTAATAAACGTTTAAGATCTAAAAGTTTTATATAAATAACACCTTACTCAATCATTTTTGATACACTTATTATTCAAAATTTCTATAAAAAGTGATTCTTTATTGTGATTATCATCCATTATAAATATACTTAATATTTATTTAGGATATTATTATAAAATATACATGAAATATATTTTTTGTTAAAATTATAAATATTTTTTAAAATTAAAAGAAGAAATTCAAAATAAAACATTTAAAAAATAATATTAGTTTTAAAATAATCAAAAACATAAATTTTTTACTCGTCTGATCCCTATGTATTAAAATTCTTCTTATATACAATTATGTCATATAGTTTAAAAAAATAAATCTTAGAAAATTAATTTAATAAAAAAAAATATTTTAACGTTGTATCTCTTATTTTATAGAATCATAATTTTTTAGAATTTATACTGATAAATAAATTATTCTAGACTTAATTTTAAAAACAAATAAAATTCTTAATCTTTTAATAACAAATTATTACAATAATTAAATTGTTATTAATATATTATGAGTTTTATTTGATTTTAATAGTAAGTATAGGAAAAAATTATTTATAAAAATAAATTGTGAAAAAATATGAATCTATAAAATACGAGATGCAACGTTAAAACAATTTATTTAATTAAGTAATGATTCAAAGAGACATGTTTTAAAAAATATATTTTAATTTTTAATATTCAAAGAGTGATGTTTCTAAAATAAAATTAAGTCATATTTTATTTCTTAAAAAAGAACATCACTCTTTGAATCATAATTTAATAAGATTGATTTTTTAAAACTATATGACATAACTTCAAATAAAAATAATTTTAATATTAGGAAGATGAGTAAATAATTTTCTAAGTCTTAATCTCTTCTTCAAGAATTTGAGTTGTTGAAGAAGTAGTTGTTTCTTGTCTTAATCTCTTTTCTTAGGCTAACTTTCTTCTCCTCCTGGTTTGTTATTAAGTCTACGAGCAGTCCTTTCAATATCAGGATCAAAAAGGAGTTGATTTGCGGGTACACTTCCTCGCAGAAACAAATAGCTGAAACACTAACCAAACAAGTGAGTCAAGACTAGGAAACAAGTTTAATATTAGTAAATATATATAACACTCAAAATAATAAAACTATTGCAATGCTTATAATATCTAAATGCCAATCCCCGGCAACGACGCCATTTTGTTAAAAGGTAAGTATTTCCTTTATAATTTCCAGAGGGATTAGTGCGATATTATGGCTGTTCCACAGTTAAATATGTTTTGAGTTAAGGTTATGAAAGAGTTTGATGACATAAAATTCAGATTGCATGAAAAGTAAACAAAAACTGTAAAATAGGGTTTTGAACGATTTGAGAAAAACGTGTCAAGATTAGTTTTCGTTAACTTGCTTCATAAATATTCGATTAATCAATCGTATGAACTTATTAATGATTAATCTTAACTTTAATAACTACCATCCTATAATTCAGTTAGGCAGTTATTATAATTATCATATGGTACAGCTTGTGTACAATAGCTTAGGGTAGAGTGCTATAACTGTTGTATAAATACTCCACCATATCCAAGTTTAATGCATGAGGAATTGCTCTATTTTTCTCTCTTTATGCATTGCTCTTATTTCATAATATGGTATCACAGCAATACACATAATTCCTCTTCTTCTTCTCCGATTTTTTTCTGCAAATCTTCTTCCTCTTCCTCTTCTTCGATCCATTCTCAACATCTCTCTCATGGCTCCTCCATGCAATCCACCTTCTTTCTCCAATAATGATGCTGACTCTGTGTATTACATACACCCTAGTGAAGGTCCGAATTCGGTCAAGATCACTCCAGTTCTCACTGGTTCTAATTACCTCTCTTGGTCACGATCAATTCAACCCGCACTCGGAGCTAAGAACAAATTGGCTTTCATTGATGGTTCCATTGACGCTCCTTCATTCACTGATCTCAATTACGCTGCTTGGCAACGATGCAACTATCTTGTTCATTCTTGGCTTCTCAATTCGGTTTCTGAACCTATTGCACAAACCATCATTTTCTTGGAAAACTCTCTTGATGTTTGGATCGATCTTAAAGAGAGATTTGCCAAAGCTGATTGAATTCGTGTTGCTTCTCTTCGCACTGAACTAAACACCATGAAACAAAGTGAAAGATCCGTTCTTGATTATTATACTTCCATGCGAGGTCTATGGGAAGAATTGAATTCACATCGACCTCTTCCTGCATGCACATGCCTGCAACAGTGTAGATGTGAAGCAATGCGCTCTGCCAGATCGTTTCGTGTTGAAGATCAAATCATTCAATTCCTTACTGGTTTGAATGATCGTTTCTCTGTTATCAAATCCCAAGTTTTACTCATGGAACCTTTACCTTCCATCAATCGCATTTATTCAATGGTAGTGCAAGAAGAGAGCAATCATATAGCTCTACTTCCTAAACCTGATGCTGCAATTTTGCTTGATGAATCTGACACTCTTGTCAATGCATATGATTCAAAGAAAGTTTATGATCGTAACAAATCTAATTCTGGTTTCAAGAAAGAGACTCGTATGTGCACTCATTGCAACAGAACTGGTCACACTGTGGATGTATGTTATAGGAAGCATGGCTTTCCACCACATTTTGGCAAAAAGAATGTTTCTACCAATGCTGTTAGTTCTTCAGGTACAGAAGATGCTGCACCATTGAATACTGAAGGTGGAAGTTCTTCAACTATTCAAGCTAGTTTTACTGAAGATCAACTTACTCAGTTAATTAGCTTGCTTCAAAACTCTAATTTGATGCCTCATATTACACCTTCTAGCCAAACCTTTAACCATGTCCCTAGTTATAATCAAATCTTCAGTAATCATGAGTCAAAGTCAGGTATTCGTTTGATACCCAACTTGATTTGTTCTAGTCATGCTTACTCTAATTTCTGATTGTTAGATTCAGGTGCAAACGATCATGTATGCTCTTCTATTAGATTTTTTCAAACTTACTCTTCCATATCACCTGTCCATGTTAGTCTCCCAAATGGTAATTCAGTCATAGCTAGATTTGCTGGTACTGTAGTTTTCTCTCCTCAGCTATATCTCACTAATGTGTTGCACATTCCTGAATTTTCTCTTAATCTTATTTCTGTTTCTAAAATGTGCAAAGATCTACAATGCACCTTACAATTCTTTGATCACAAATGTATTGTGCAGGACATAAAATCACAGAAGATGATTGGTTCGGCTAGTGAAATTGATGGTTTATACAAACTCTTGCATGACGGTCACTCAAACATCAGTCCTTCAAACAATCCTTCCACACCTTTTGCAGATTCTCATGTCAACATTAACCAAGTCACTACCATCCCTCTCCAAGCCCTATGGCACTTTAGATTAGGACATTTATCTCCTACTCGATTGTGTAAAATGTCTCAATTGTATCCCAATATTACACATGAAAATAATGGAGTTTGTGACATTTGTCATTTTGCTAGACATAGGAAGTTACCTTACCAGCCAAGTAACTCTAGAGCTCAAGTTCCTTTTGAATTAATCCACTTTAACATATGGGGCCCCTTGGCTATTTCTGCTATCCATGGTCACAAGTATTTTCTCACTTTACTTGATGACTTTACTCGTTTTACATGGATCATTCTCTTAAAATCCAAAGCTGAAGTTTCCAAACATGTTCAGCATTTTGTTTCCTTAATTGAGAATCAGTTTCATACTTGCCCTAAATTCATTAGAACTGATAATGGGCCTGAGTTCTTAATGCCTGATTTTTACTTGACCAAAGGCATTATCCATCATAGGTCTTGTGTAGAATCCCCACAACAAAAAGGGAGAGTTGAACGTAAACATCAACACATCCTCAACGTTGGTCGTGCATTACTTTTTCAGTCCAAACTCCCAAAACATTTCTGGTCCTATGCCATATCCTATGCCACTTACATCATAAACAGAATTAACACTCCTCTCTTACAAAATCAGTCACCCTTCCAAAAACTATACAATACTCTCCCTGATGTTAACAAAATCAAAGTCTTTGGATCTTTATGTTTCGCTTCCACACTCTTGAATCATAGAACCAAACTCTCCTATCGAGCTCGGAAGTCCATCTTCCTTGGTTACCAACTTGGTTTCAAAGGCTATGTCCTACTTGATCTATCCAACAATGAGATTTTCATCTCTAGAAATGTAACATTCTATGAGCATATTCTACCCTACCACTCTACTTCTCATAACTCTTCTCCTTCTTGGGATTATGTCACTGATTCCTCTCACCCTACACTAAGCCCTAACTATCATAACTCTTCTCCTATTGATGATAGTGTTGATTCTGATCCTCTCCCTAACCATACCTCTTCCCGTAATGCAGAATCTTCACCTGTTGACACAGATCCACAACCTAATCCTCGTACTTCCTCTAGAATCCGTCATAAACCCTCCCATTTGCAAGATTATGTTTGTGCCTCATTTCATGATGCTCATAACCAATCATCCTCAGGTACAATATATTCCATCTCTAATTTTTTATCTTATTCTAAGCTTTCCCCTGATCATCGTCATTTTTCACTTTCCAATACCACTAATAGTGAACCTAAAACATTTAATGAGGCTAACAAGTTTGAGTGTTGGAGACAAGCTATGCAAACTGAGTTAGCTGCCTTGGATAACACTGGTATTTGGACAATCGTGGATCTTCCTCCTAATGTCAAACCTATTGGGTGTCGGTGGGTTTACAAAATCAAGCACCATGCAGATGGAAGTATAGAACGCTTCAAAGAACGCTTAGTTGCGAAAGGCTATAACCAGATCGAGGGCTTGGACTATACGGACACATTTTCACCAGTTGTTAAACTTACAACCGTCAGACTTTTCTTAGCTCTTGCCTCTATCAACTCTTGGCACTTACACCAGCTTGACGTCAACAACGCTTTTCTGCATGGAGAGTTGCATGAAACTGTTTACATGATTATTCCACCGGGTGTCGTTACTCACAAGAAAAACCAAGTTTGTCATTTGTCCAAATCTCTGTATGGCCTCAAACAGGCTAGTCGTCAATGGTATGAAAAACTGACCTCGTTACTTGTACAACATGGATACCATGAAGCCACATCTGATCATTCCTTGTTTGTCAAGTATTCCAACACAAATATTACCATACTGCTTGTATACGTTGACGACATTTTACTTGCAGGAAATTCTCTTAATGAGTTCATCTTCATCAAGAACACTTTGCATGCAGCCTTCAGGATTAAGGATCTAGGCATTATAAAGTATTTTCTTGGCTTAGAGATTGCTCATTCTTCTAAAGGCATTTCCGTATGCCAGCGAAAATATTGCCTTGATCTCCTCACAGATTCAGGCTTCCTCGGTTCAAAACCTGCTTCCACTCCCTCTGATCGTTTCATCAGACTTTGTTTTGATGATGCTGAATCTTTTTCTGACATCCCTGCTTATCGAAGACTCATTGGCCGTCTCATATACCTCAACACCACACGACCAGATATCACCTTCATTACTCAGCAGTTGAGTCAATTCCTATCCAAACCTTCGATAACTCATCACAATGCTGCTTGTAGAGTCCTTCGATACCTTAAATCATGTCCTGGCAGAGGTTTATTTTTTCCACGGAACTCAAAACTGTGCTTACTTGGTTTCTCTGATGCCGATTGGGCTGGCTGCAAAGACACTTGTCGTTCCATCTCGGGATCATGTTTCTTTCTTGGACAATCCCTAATCTCGTGGCGCACAAAGAAGCAACAGACTGTCTCCAGATCCTCCTCTGAAGCCGAGTATCGCGCTCTTGCTGCTGCCACTTGTGAGCTCCAATGGCTTTTATATCTCCTCCGTGACTTACGTGTTTCATGTGATAAGCCACCCGTGTTATATTGTGATAACCAAAGCGCCTTTCATATAGCTGCCAACCCCGTTTTCCATGAGCGCACTAAGAATTTGGAGATTGATTGTCACATCGTTCGTGAAAAATTCATGGCTGGGATTATGAAGCTTCTTCCTATTTCCTCCAAGAGCCAACTCGCAGACTTTTTTACCAAGTCTCTACTGCCTCAACCATTCAATTTTCTCATGTCCAATTTGAACTTGATCAACATTTATCAAGCATCAAATTGAGGGAGGCTCTTAACTGTAATAACTACCATCCTATAATTCAGTTAGGCAGTTATTATAGTTATCATATGGTACAGCTTGTGTACAATAGCTTAGGGTAGAGTGCTCTAACTGTTGTATAAATACTCCACCATATCCAAGTTTAATGCAGGAGGAATTGCTCTATTTCTCTCTCTTTATGCATTGCTCTTATTTCATAATAATTAATACAACCACGTACCCTCTCGATAGCGTTTATCTCTAAAGCGATATCATGAATATTATCTTATTAATCATTAGATGATCTCTCATGCCAACAATAAACATGATAATCTTATTAAAAACTTGATACAAGTGATTATCAACTCACAAATCTATCTATCTCCCGAGTTTATTTATTGATAGATGAATATCTTTTAGGTCAAGGTTTGAAACATATCTCTCAATATATTTATTTAATGGTAATTCAAAATTATATTAGGCGCCATCATTATTATGCTATAAACATAAAAAAACTTTGCTATAAACATAAAAAATCAATATTATTTTGCTATAAATTTAACATAAAAAAAACTTTAATCATCTTTATAATTTTTAAGTTAAATTAAAGTTTTGGTCCCTCTATTCTTTCTGATTCACAAAATTAGTCCCTTTATTTTAAATTCAAACAATGTTGGACCCCCTATTTTATATATTTTAAAAACAAATTTGAAATATATTCTCTCTAGTATTTATAATAAGAGAAAATTTTCTTTTTAAATTTATTAAATAAATAATATTGAAAATTATTAAATTTGAAAACTAAAATTACTTTAATAAAAATCAAAAGAAATAATACCGAAATCCAAACTCAAATCATGCTTTCGGATAATATTTGTCAAAATATGTTAAGAGATCAATATATTTATTTAAAAAATTTAAAAAACTGTATAGAAGACCAATATTTTGTGTACTTAAATATTATATTCCTTCTAGTCTTTAATATAAATTTATTTTTTAAGTTCAGTGATGAATCAATGTATTTGGACTATGCAGTCCAAATATATTTATTGTTCAATGAATTTAGTTTTTTTTTTTCTTATATTAAAGACAATATATAATAATAGAGAGAAAATATATTACTAGATGAAAATATAGATGAACAATATTTCGTATAGTTAAAAATTATAATAGATTGAAAATGTAAAACAAGATGTAAAGAATATTTTAAAAATATATAGAAGTAATAATATTTGAAAATTTTAAACTCATTTTTATGATTATAAAATAAAATTATAAAAATTATATTGTTTTGTATTTTAATTAACATCTAAAGTAAAAATAAAAATATGAAGATAAACATTAAAAGAAAATAGAAGTTAATTGAAATAAACCGACTGTGTACACTGACCGTAATCGTAACTGTCGAATCTTAAATCATGTTTAAATTTTATTTTGATTATATATAAAATAATAATTTAGAATGATTGTGATGGATTGATATTTTTACACTGAGTGAGTGACACTCCATAACAATTAATCCCAAGAAAATAAGAACATGATCAGTTTAATCATATTTTATAAATAATCACAAAAATTAATTTGTTCATAAAACCCATCTTTATTTCAAATATTGAAACTTCGGTATCATTTTGTTTATATACTAAAATATTTATTTTCTTTATAAATTGATTTTTTATATAAGTTATTTTTAAATTTTAAATATAAACAAAATTCAAAATGTATATTGTCAAAATCTAGAATAAATTCATTTTTATTTTTATATTATATCTTAGAGTATAGCATAAGAAAGAAAAGCAAGGGTATAATCATAATACTCCATCCGTCCCAAATTATAAGAGAAATTCACTTTTTAGATTCATCGAATAATTAATGTATCTGGTCTGTATATAGACCAGATACATTAGTTATTCAATGAATCAAAAAAGAGAATTTCTCTTATAATTTGGGACACAGGGAGTACTTCCTATGGTCCCATTTAGAAGAAAATATTCCTTTTTTTTAGATACATTAAATAAATAATGTATCGAGACAATATGTTGTCCAGATGCATTATTTATTCAATGTATCTTAAAAAGGAAACTTTTCTGATAAATGACACCGGAGGTAGTATTAAAATTTTTGCCTATAAATGAAGTGCTTGTAAGACAGGCCAAAACAGAAAAAAAATAAACTCTAAAGTAAACTAAGCATTAGTTAGCGCAAAAAATCCATGGCTGCGAAAAGCAAGATTTTGTTCATAGGAGGAACGGGTTACATTGGAAAACACTTAGTAGAAGCAAGTGCAAAAGCTGGTCATCCTACTTTTGCATTGGTCAGAGAAACCACTCTTTCTAATCCAGCCAAGGCCAATCTCCTCAATCATTTCAAAACATTAGGCGTTAATCTAGTTCCTGTAATATATTTCTCCTTTAACTTATTTTCATGAGGATATTATAGATTATGAATTTGATTTAAGGATAATTATGTTTGAAATTGGAATTAATTGCAGGGGGATTTGTACGATCATGAATCGTTGGTGAAAGCGATTAAGGAGGTGGATGTGGTGATTTCTTCGGTACGTGCGCTTCAGCTTGCGGATCAAGTGAAGATTATCGCTGCTATTAAGGAGGCCGGTAACATCAAGGTTGTCTCTCCTTTTCATTATTTAATAGCTTAGGTTGAAATCAGAAAGTTTGCACTTATTTAACTCAACTATTAAATATCAGTTGAAGTAAGTAACCATTCCCTTGTTGTGAATTATTTTAATATAGGACTTGTATGTTGTTTGCAGAGGTTTTTCCCTTCGGAATTTGGGACCGACGTTGATCGTGCCCATGCGGTAGAGGCAGCAAAATCTGCATATGAAACCAAAGCCAAAATTCGACGTGCTATTGAAGCAGAAGGCATACCCTATACATACGTCTCTAGCGACTACTTTGCTGGATATTCTCTTGCCACATTAGCCCAGCCAGGACAATTTGCTCCACCTCCACCAAAAGATAAGGTTTTCATATATGGTGATGGAATTCCCAAAGGTAACAATTAACAAACAAACATTACCTTAATTTAACTTAACCTATGCGTTTTCACTTTTGTTCTTTGTAATTTTCGTGTTTGTTATTTGATTTGTGCAGCGGTGTTCAACAAGGAAGAAGACATTGCAACCTTCACTATTAGAGCTGTGGATGATCCAAGGACATTGAACAAGGTTCTATACATTAAACCCCCTAAGAACATTTACTCATTCAACGAGCTTGTGGCGTTGTGGGAGAAGAAGATTGGGAAGACTCTCGAGAAAAGCTATATTCCAGAGGATAAACTTGTGAAAGATATTGAAGCTGCACCTGTTCCAATCAATGTGGTTTTAGCAATTAACCACTCTATTTTTGTGAAGGGTGATCACACCAACTTTGTGATTGAACCATCTTTCGGGGTTGAGGCTTTTGAGTTGTATCCAGATGTTAAATACACTACTGTTGAGGAGTACCTTGATCAGTTTGTTTGAGAGTTAAAAAAGTACTATGTTTCTGAATAATAATACTTGTATGAGTTGTTTGTTATTTTGGAGATTGGTGTGGAACTGTTATGCCTCCTCTACTTGTTGGTTCTTGTTTGATATGTAAACTGGTTAATGCTTAATAATAAAAAGAGAAATGATAGATTAACACCAAAATTTACATCAACACCGTGTATTGATACGGTTAGACATACATTTGTTCTTTTTAATATATTTTTTTGTCTTGATGTTTGTGTCATAGTTTATATGCTTTAAAAAAGGTTGCATTGTAGATACGGTGTATGATAATTGAATGTCAACATAACACATCTCAAACTAAAAAAGTTGTGTACACCCTCTCGTCACATTTATAAGTAAATTAATTTTTTTTGGTACTTGAACATTAATGTATGTAGTCCATATATAGATTACATGTCATACATTAATGGTCAAATATACCAAAAAAGTTAAATTTGCTTAAAAATATAACCATAGAGTGTATTTTTTCAAAAGGTTGCATTGTTTGTGTTATGTGAGTCTTTTATGTTGTAAGTAGAAAATGAGATTTTGATCCTCACATGTTGTTTTGCTTGTCCACTCTCCTTTTCCTAATGTGATAGTTAAATGTCACACAAAGGAAACACAATAGTACAAATGAGAGGGAGAAAAAGGTGCATGAATGGTTGATATTAGAGCATGATAAAAACATGAGAGAAGCAGCATGAGAGGATCGATCTAAATTTCTTCATCCACATTGTCTTTGTTTTGCTTGCCACGATGTGATTGATAACATATGATTCATCTTAATATATCTATCTAGGTTGTTGTAGAAGTAATATGAAACGAGAATTATTATAATCAATCGTCAGATTTAATAAACGTTTAAGATCTAAAAGTTTTATATAAATAACACCTTACTCAATCATTTTTGATACACTTATTATTCAAAATTTCTATAAAAAGTGATTCTTTATTGTGATTATCATCCATTATAAATATACTTAATATTTATTTAGGATATTATTATAAAATATACATGAAATATATTTTTTGTTAAAATTATAAATATTTTTTAAAATTAAAAGAAGAAATTCAAAATAAAACATTTAAAAAATAATATTAGTTTTAAAATAATCAAAAACATAAATTTTTTACTCGTCTGATCCCTATGTATTAAAATTCTTCTTATATACAATTATGTCATATAGTTTAAAAAAATAAATCTTAGAAAATTAATTTAATAAAAAAAAATATTTTAACGTTGTATCTCTTATTTTATAGAATCATAATTTTTTAGAATTTATACTGATAAATAAATTATTCTAGACTTAATTTTAAAAACAAATAAAATTCTTAATCTTTTAATAACAAATTATTGCAATAATTAAATTTTTATTAATATAATATGAGTTTTATTTGATTTTAATAGTAAGTATAGAAAAAATTTATTTATAAAAATAAATTGTGAAAAAATATGAATCTATAAAATACGAGATGCAACGTTAAAAGAGTTTATTTAATTAAGTAATGATTCAAAGAGACATGTTTTAAAAAATATATTTTAATTTTTAATATTCAAAGAGTGATGTTTCTAAAATAAAATTAAGTCATATTTTATTTCTTAAAAATAAACATCACTCTTTGAATCATAATTTAATAAGATTGATTTTTTAAAACTATATGACATAACTTCAAATAAAAATAATTTTAATATTAGGAAGATGAGTAAATAATTTTCTAAGTCTTAATCTCTTCTTCAAGAATTTGAGTTGTTGAAGAAGTAGTTGTTTCTTGTCTTAATCTCTTTTCTTAGGCTAACTTTCTTCTCCTCCTGGTTTGTTATTAAGTCTACGAGCAGTCCTTTCAATATCAGGATCAAAAAGGAGTTGATTTGCGGGTACACTTCCTCGCAGAAACAAATAGCTGAAACACTAACCAAACAAGTGAGTCAAGACTAGGAAACAAGTTTAATATTAGTAAATATATATAACACTCAAAATAATAAAACTATTGCAATGCTTATAATATCTAAATGCCAATCCCCGACAACGACGCCATTTTGTTAAAAGGGAAGTATTTCCTTTATAATTTCCACAGGGATTAGTGCGATATTATGGCTGTTCTACAGTTAAATATGTTTTGAGTTAAGGTTATGAAAGAGTTTGATGACATAAAATTCAGATTGCATGAAAAGTAAACAAAAACTGTAAAATAGGGTTTTGAACGATTTGAGAAAAACGTGTCAAGATTAGTTTTCGTTAACTTGCTTCATAAATATTCGATTAATCAATCGTATGAACTTATTAATGATTAATCTTAACTTTAATAACTACCATCCTATAATTCAGTTAGGCAGTTATTATAATTATCATATGGTATAGCTTGTGTACAATAGCTTAGGGTAGAGTGCTATAACTGTTGTATAAATACTCCACCATATCCAAGTTTAATGCATGAGGAATTGCTCTATTTTTCTCTCTTTATGCATTGCTCTTATTTCATAATATGGTATCACAGCAATACACATAATTCCTCTTCTTCTTCTCCGATTTTTTTCTGCAAATCTTCTTCCTCTTCCTCTTCTTCGATCCATTCTCAACATCTCTCTCATGGCTCCTCCACGCAATCCACCTTCTTTCTCCAATAATGATGCTGACTCTGTGTATTACATACACCCTAGTGAAGGTCCGAATTTGGTCAAGATCACTCCAGTTCTCACTGGTTCTAATTACCTCTCTTGGTCACGATCAATTCAACGCGCACTCGGAGCTAAGAACAAATTGGCTTTCATTGATGGTTCCATTGACGCTCCTTCATTCACTGATCTCAATTACGCTGCTTGGCAACGATGCAACTATCTTGTTCATTCTTGGCTTCTCAATTCGGTTTCTGAACCTATTGCACAAACCATCGTTTTCTTGGAAAACTCTCTTGATGTTTGTGTTAGAACAAGATTTGTTCTTATCAATTATCTTAGTTTTGATGATAACAATAATATGAATTTTGCTTAAGATAATATGGTACTCTAATCCAATGCAATTTCCCTTTCAGGAAATATATAAAGAGTACGCATAATTCAGCGCTCAGAAGATGTGTCTCAAATGGTTCAGCATGCAACATCAGAACATGGTCTGGCAAGACATCAGAAGATGGTCGAAGCAGAATCAGAACATGGGTCTATGGAAGCATCAGAAGAACATGAGATCAGAAGCACTGAAGATCAGAAGATGGTATCACGCTCAGAAGCACTTCAAGGTCAGAAGATCAGAAGATGCTGTGCACCAAGCTGTTTGACTCTGATGATATTCAAACGTCGTATTCACAAACATCAGATCAGAAGGAAGTACACGTGGCAGACTACGCTGACTGACAAAAGGAACGTTAAAGCTACTAAAGGCTACGTCAGTAGACACAGCGTGAACAAGGCTCGAGGTAGTTGACAAAAGCGTATAACATTAAATGCAAAGCTGTACGGAACACGCAAAGCATTAAATGCATTCAACGGTCATCTTCTCAACGCCTATAAATATGAAGTTCTGATGAGAAGCAAGGTTAACGATCCTGAACAAAGACAATTCAAATTAACTTGCTGAAACGCTGTTCAAATCAAAACTCAGAATCTTCATCTTCATCAAAGCTCACTACATTGCTGTTGTAATATATTAGTGAGATTAAGCTTAAACGATTAAGAGAAATATCACAGTTGTGATTATCGCTTTTAAGAAGCATTTGTAAACTCTTAGAATTGATTACATTAAGTTGTAAGGAACTAGAGTGATCGTGTGATCAGTATACTCTAGGAAGTCTTGGCAGTTGGCTGAGCAGTTTGTAACTAGAGTGATCAGGTTGATCAGAATACTCTAGAGGAAGTCTTAGCAGTTGGCTGAGCAGAAAGTCTTAGGAGTGAACTAAGCCTAGAGTGATCGTGTTGATCAGTAGACTCTAGAAAAGTCTTAGGAGTGAACTAAGCAGTTGTTCCTGGAGTGATCAGTGTGTGATCAGAAGACTCTGGAAGACTTAGTTGCGGCTAAGTGGAAAACCATTGTAATCCGTGCGATTAGTGGATTAAATCCTCAGTTGAGGTAAATCATCTCTGCGGGGGTGGACTGGAGTAGCTTCGTTAACAGCGAACCAGGATAAAAATAATTGTGCATTTTATTTTTATCGTCCAAGATTTAAAGTTACACTTATTCAATCCCCCCCTTTCTAAGTGTTTTTCTATCCTTCAATTGGCATCAGAGCGCCGGTTCTAAGGTGCAAGCACTTAACCGTGTTTAGAAAAGATTCAGGAAGAGAAAAACGCTTCATTTAAAAGATGGTTGATGAAAGTGAAAGGACTACACCTACACCTGCATCTACATCTGGCTCTGCTGAGCAATACAACGGTAACAATGGTTATACTAGACCGCCGGTATTTGATGGTGAAAACTTTGAATACTGGAAAGATAAACTGGAAAGTTACTTTCTGGGTCTAGATGGTGATCTATGGGATCTTCTGATGGATGGTTACAAACATCCTGTGAATGCCAGAGGCGTAAAGCTGTCAAGGCAAGAAATGAATGATGATCAAAAGAAGCTTTTCAGGAATCATCATAAATGTAGAACTGTCTTGCTGAATGCTATCTCTCATGCTGAGTATGAGAAGATATCTAACAGGGAAACGGCCTATGATATATATGAGTCCTTGAAAATGACTCATGAAGGAAACGCTCAAGTCAAGGAGACCAAAGCTCTAGCCTTAATCCAGAAGTATGAAGCCTTCAAGATGGAGGATGATGAAGACATTGAAAAGATGTTTTCGAGATTTCAAACTCTGACTGCTGGATTGAGAGTTCTTGACAAGGGATACACCAAGGCTGATCACGTAAAGAAGATCATCAGAAGCTTACCCAGAAGATGGGGTCCTATGGTGACTGCATTCAAGATTGCAAAGAATCTGAATGAAGTTTCTCTGGAAGAGCTGATCAGTGCCTTGAGAAGCCATGAGATTGAGCTGGATGCAAATGAGCCTCAAAAGAAAGGTAAGTCTATTGCATTAAAATCTAATATCAAGAAATGCACTAACGCTTTTCAGGCTAGAGAAGAAGATCCTGAAGAATCAGAATCTGAAGAAGAAGATGAACTGTCCATGATTTCCAGAAGGCTAAATCAACTCTGGAAGACCAAGCAAAGGAAGTTCAGAGGCTTCAGAAGTTCGAGGAAATTTGAACGTGGAGAATCTTCTGATGAAAGAAGATTTGACAAGAAGAAGGTCATGTGCTATGAATGCAATGAGCCTGGACACTACAAGAATGAATGTCCAAATCTTCAGAAGGAAAGTCCCAAGAAAAAGTTTCATAAGAAGAAAGGTCTTATGGCAACCTGGGATGAGTCAGAAGATGATTCAGAAGATGAGCAGGCCAACTGTGCGCTGATGGCGACAGAAGATGACGGATCAGAATCTACATCAGAATCAGATTCTGAAGAGGTATTTTCTGAACTTACTAGAGATGAGTTAGTTTCCGGATTAACTGAACTTCTGGAATCCAAGTCTCAGATTTGTATTAAATACAAAAAGCTGAAAAAGCTATTTGAATTTGAAACAAAGAGGCTTGAATTGGAAAATTCTGAATTGAAAGATAAACTTTTAAAATTATCCAATGATGTTGGATCTCCTTCTAATTCAGAAAAATCCACTCCCAGTCTAAACCATATTCTGAAAGAATATGATCTAAGTTTCAGGAAGTTCTTATCTAGAAGTATTGGCAGAAGTCAGCTAGCTTCTATGATATATGCTGTGTCTGGAAACAAAAGAGTTGGCATTGGTTATGAGGGTGAAACCCCATACAAACTTGAACCTGTTGATGAAATGAAACTCACATACAAGCCATTGTATGATCAGTTCAA
Organism: Vicia villosa; assembly: GCF_029867415.1. Lineage (NCBI taxonomy): Eukaryota > Viridiplantae > Streptophyta > Magnoliopsida > Fabales > Fabaceae > Vicia > Vicia villosa. The sequence goes on from NC_081182.1 coordinate 7,142,369, forward strand.
GTATGACCACTCTCATGATATTAGGCACACTTCACATGCACAAAGTTTTCACATTACACACACTAAGAAGCATGTGACACAACCTAGGAAATATCATGAAACTCACATTAAGAATTATCATGCTGTTCCTCCTATTGCTTATAATGTCAAACCCAAGTTCAATCAGAACTTGAGAAAATCTAACAAGAAAGGACCCAAGAAGATGTGGGTACCAAAGAAAAAGATTATTTCTTTTGCAGATTCTCTTGATAACAAAGAAGACAACATTCAACATGACATGACACCTGGATTCAAGTTGGTCTCAACACTTGAAGGGAAGAAAGATTGTCTTTCAAGTTCTGGTTCTTAAATCTGTTGAAGAAACTTTGTTTGTAGGAATTCAGAAAAGAAAGTTTATTAGTCTTGGAACCATCTGTTTTGTTTGTTTCTAAAGCATTGATGTTTCATTCTTGATTATTCTGAATGCTCTAAATGCTACAGAATATACAACATTGAAACATTGATTGTGGACAAATCAATAAACATCTGTTTTGATGATAAACTTGTTTCTGATGAAACAAAGAGCTTAAGAATTTCTGCAGATACAGTTTTGTCTTATCAGAAGCTGCAGAACAAAGAAGTAAACCTCCAGAAGCTGTGTTCATCAGAAGCAATGGATCAGAAGATCATTCAGACTTATATCAGCACACTTCAGAAGGAGTATTTCCAGAAGAGAAACTTGATCAACTCAGAAGCAGTGATCAGAATTTGAAGGCGTAAAATCTCTCTGATATTTACAGCTGTCATCTATTATCTGATGATGAACACGTGTCTGTACGGTTTGTACAAAGCGTGCAGTTGAAAAGACGCCGACCTAAGTAACTGTTTTAAATCATTTCATTTACCACGTTCTCTCTCCTCACGTCACTCATCATTTAATAAAATTGATTTCTCTTGATTCTGAAACTGTTCAGTTTAATTTTTTATTTTTTAAATCCGTTCCTATATATTCATTTCAAATCATCTCATATTTTTTTCGCTCCCTTGTCTCACTTTCTTCCTGCATACATTCTGTCTGAAAGCCTCTTAGTATTTCTGAAACCCTAACCGAAAACCCAATTTTTGTTCTTCTCTCTTGATCGTTCTGGTTCAATGGCTGCTTCTTCATCTCATTTTGCTGGTTCATCTACTCTTCTTCATATGCACGATGAAACACACCAGGAACTCACCCCTGTTGTTGCATGCTCCATTCCCAAAGACAAATTGGAAGTTTTGTGTGAACTCATGGTCGACTTTGATAACCTTGAAGAAAATCAATTTCATCTTAAAGAAGACATCATCTTTCAAGGATGGACCTCGTTGTTTGCTGAGTTCGTTGGCCCTGTTTATCCGGATCTTGTCAAAGAGTTCTGGGTACATGCTGTGGTTGCACCAAAAGCTATACTCTCCTTCGTCCATGGAAAGTCTGTCGTTGTTACTGAAAACATCCTAAGAGTGATGTTTGATCTGAAAAATCCTGAAGGGGCTTTTGAATCTGATCAAAGAGAAGATGTGGAAGATATTCTATCCACTCTCTATTCAAATGTCAAGAAAACTACACATGTTAAGAATTTGAAAGATATCTACAGAATCTGGACAAAGATCCTTCTCGGGTGTTTCTACCATAGGAAATCAACTCATGCCTCGGACTTCATCAGTAATGATCAAAGGTATATTCTTTATTGCATTGCCACTCAGAAGAAGGTTGATGCGATTTACATTATCTTCAACCATATGTGGAAAGCAGTAAAGGATTCCAGGAATGCTTTCAGAAAGGAAAATGCTGGAACAACCATTCCTTTTGGTAGGATTATTACAAACCTTCTGGTACATTCCAAGATTGTTGAAAGTCTGGAGTCTGAAGGTATCATCAAGGATCTTGCTGTCTCCACTGGAGCTTGTCTGAATGCCTTCTCTTTAAAGAAGATGAAAATCATTGACACTTTTCTCAAAGTTCCTGAACCTCTAGCTGGAACAAGAACCATAAGAGAACCAGTTCTGGCTGACTTTGAAACCTTCTTCAATAGTGAGGTACCTGAAGTCAAAACTGTTTATCTGAAATCTCTTGAAGAGAATAAGAGTTTTAAAGATCAAGACAAAGGTGCCCCTTTCAAAGTAAATCGCAAGAGGGAAGAAAGGACTAAAAGAAAGCATGATTATCCTTCTGCCGTCTCTAAGAAACAAGAGGTTTCTAAAAAGGTGATTGCTAATGTTGTTAAGGCTGTATCTGATGACTTTGAGAAAGAGAAAAAGAAGAAGAAGTCAAACAAAAATGATGAGATGGTTGAAGTTGTTGAAAAGAAGATAACCAAGAAGAGGAAGATGATTATTCAAAGCTCTGATGAAGACAATATCCCTCAAGAAGCTGAAAACCAACAAGAAGTTCAGGCTTATGCCAGAAGAAAAGAAATCTCTAGAGGCAAAGCAAAGATTATTGAAGAGCCGAAGAGTAAAAAGCTGAAGAAAACGGAGGATGTGACCAAAGCGCTTCTGAAAGGTTCCAAAGGTATATGCATCTCTGAACCTATTTCTGTTCCTGTTGTTCGTTCAGAAGTTACACCAATAGAAGTTGTACCTACCCCTGAACCAGAAAAAGCCTCATCAGAATCACCCGTTGTTGTCCATATTCTTACACCACCATCTTCCCCTATAACCACTCCTTCTTCACATGCAAACAAATCCAATTCTCTTCCTCCCTCACCATTTCCCCTCACAAAAACTCCACCATCTCCTCAATCCATTCCGTCTCCTTCACCCTCCACTAATCTTGTCTCTGACCAAGCTGTTGACAATCTTGTTTTGAATATACAACCCCTTCAAACTCTCTTTCCATCTCAACCTTCTCTCAATACCACTCTTGAACATACTCCCTCCATCTCTCAAAACAATCCTTGTGATTCTCCTTTTCCAACCTCTGCATCACATGAGCAGCTGCTCCGTGATTGCAACTACACTCCCAAGCCTCGTCCCGAAGCTGAAGTGGTAGTGTTAGATTCTGATACTGAAGCAGAATCTTCTTATAGGTTGGATAGAGAACCTCTTCCATACTTCACCTCCAACCCTGCCTTTTCAAAAACCCAAATAAAATCCCGCCCTGTATATCCTATTGGTGTAGTTTTTGAAAACATAAAGAAGAATCTCAGAAGTACCTTTGACACTCTCAGAATTGCTGAAAGTTCTGGATTGAATGATGTTGCTATGCGGAACTTCTGGAGGATCTTTCGCAGAGAATCAGATGCTCTGTTTTTAGAACTTCAGGAAGCCTGTGTAGCTGCTGCCCCACGGCCTCGTGGAATTCTGAGAAACTATGAAGACTTCTGGTTTGCTCGTCTCAGAGGCAGATATCTGTTGGAAGAGAAGCCCTTTGTGGATGAGATGGAACAATTAAGACTTGCTGCTGCATTGGAAGCAAATCCTTGCAGGGAGATTGTGGTCTGGATACCTCAATATCCTGTTCTGCTCGGAGATTTCAAGACTCTCTTTGACTATCTGAGGGAAAACCCTTCTAAGAAAGACCCTAGCTTGGTCATTCCAGAAGTTGTTGACCCACCAGAAGTTGAAGGTCCCTCTGCTCCAAGGAATCTAGCTGCCATTCTTCAGGCACTTGAGAATGGAGACTCGGAAATTCCTGCTGCAGAGTATGGAGATGCTTCTATGCAAGAAGCAGATGCTGAAGATCATGTTGCTAAATCAGACCCTGTTAAGGATATCCCAGCAAATGATACTTCTATGGAAGCTGCAGATCAAGTTGTCATTCCTGTGGTTGAAAGCGGTGAAGCTTCTTCTGATGAACCTTCTCGTCTTGCAAGGACTCTAGAAGCGATTCAGAGGAGACAGGATGAGCAAAGCTCACTCAATGACAAGTATGATGCTTTCATTGAAAGGCAAGTAGGACACAACAACGATGTTAAAGAGATGCTGGCCAAGATCTTATCAAGACTAGGGCCATCTTAGATTGAGTCTGTGTTGTTTCTTTCTTTTCTTTGCATCTGTTTTGTTTCTGTGCATCTGATCTTTTCATCCTGTACTTTTGTACCCATTGGTTGAACCTTAATGAAATCATCTTCTTCCTCCATGTGTTCTGTTTTATTCATCTGAATCTTTTCTATTTTTTGATGATATGACAAAAAGGGGGAGAAAGATAAATGATAAATGATTTGATTAAATCTATCAGTTGCTGGGTAAAGGCTCCCACACATTCACTAACAAGAACTGCAAGTTCTATATGGTTTAAGTGTTTTGCAGGTACAGAGAAGTGAAGAAAATCTTCAGAAGCAAACACTAGAAGCAAAACCATGGAAACTGAAGCAAGCTGAGTGCTGTCAAGCTTCAGAGATCAGAAGCAAGAAAGAAGAATGAATCAGAAGCACTGATAATAGAATTTGAATATCATTGTCTATCCTGTTATGACAAAATTCTATTTGCTCTGATACATATAATGTTATGGCTCTGATACATTATTTGCTCTGATACACGTTTTTAGCCTAAATGCTCTGATACATTTGGCTCTGATACATATCATGTATTTGAATATACATTTTATGTTCTAACTCGTTCATGCTGACTTTTGTCGTTTAGTTTTTGTTCTGTAACATTTCAGGATGTAGAGATGCTCAGATGATGCTCTGGTACATTCAACAATGTTCTGATACAAATCTAGCATGAAGTGATGTTTGGTAGACATTCAAAGTTCTGAAGCTATCCGAGGGAAGCAGAAATCAGAAGATGTGAATGTTCTAAAAGATCCAGTAATTCAAGTTCTGAAGCTGTCCAATGGAAGCAGAAGTCAGAAGCTATGAATTCTCTGAAGACAGAAGCTTATATGATCGTCTCTACCGAAATAATCAGGGAAGTCTTTTATCAAAGTTCTTCGAGTATTTATTTCAGGGGGAGATTATTTATCTCAGGGGGAGATTGTTAATCTCAGGGGGAGACATATTCATATGCTTATGCTATAGCTGTGTAATTTGTCTTTTGCCGTCTACTCTTTCTGATCGCAAATTCATATCATTTATATATGTTTTTGTCATCATCAAAAAGGGGGAGATTGTTAGAACAAGATTTGTTCTTATCAATTATCTTAGTTTTGATGATAACAATAATATGAATTTTGCTTAAGATAATATGGTACTCTAATCCAATGCAATTTCCCTTTCAGGAAATATATAAAGAGTACGCATAATTCAGCGCTCAGAAGATGTGTCTCAAATGGTTCAGCATGCAACATCAGAACATGGTCTGGCAAGACATCAGAAGATGGTCGAAGCAGAATCAGAACATGGGTCTATGGAAGCATCAGAAGAACATGAGATCAGAAGCACTGAAGATCAGAAGATGGTATCACGCTCAGAAGCACTTCAAGGTCAGAAGATCAGAAGATGCTGTGCACCAAGCTGTTTGACTCTGATGATATTCAAACGTCGTATTCACAAACATCAGATCAGAAGGAAGTACACGTGGCAGACTACGCTGACTGACAAAAGGAACGTTAAAGCTACTAAAGGCTACGTCAGTAGACACAGCGTGAACAAGGCTCGAGGTAGTTGACAAAAGCGTATAACATTAAATGCAAAGCTGTACGGAACACGCAAAGCATTAAATGCATTCAACGGTCATCTTCTCAACGCCTATAAATATGAAGTTCTGATGAGAAGCAAGGTTAACGATCCTGAACAAAGACAATTCAAATTAACTTGCTGAAACGCTGTTCAAATCAAAACTCAGAATCTTCATCTTCATCAAAGCTCACTACATTGCTGTTGTAATATATTAGTGAGATTAAGCTTAAACGATTAAGAGAAATATCACAGTTGTGATTATCGCTTTTAAGAAGCATTTGTAAACTCTTAGAATTGATTACATTAAGTTGTAAGGAACTAGAGTGATCGTGTGATCAGTATACTCTAGGAAGTCTTGGCAGTTGGCTGAGCAGTTTGTAACTAGAGTGATCAGGTTGATCAGAATACTCTAGAGGAAGTCTTAGCAGTTGGCTGAGCAGAAAGTCTTAGGAGTGAACTAAGCCTAGAGTGATCGTGTTGATCAGTAGACTCTAGAAAAGTCTTAGGAGTGAACTAAGCAGTTGTTCCTGGAGTGATCAGTGTGTGATCAGAAGACTCTGGAAGACTTAGTTGCGGCTAAGTGGAAAACCATTGTAATCCGTGCGATTAGTGGATTAAATCCTCAGTTGAGGTAAATCATCTCTGCGGGGGTGGACTGGAGTAGCTTCGTTAACAGCGAACCAGGATAAAAATAATTGTGCATTTTATTTTTATCGTCCAAGATTTAAAGTTACACTTATTCAATCCCCCCCTTTCTAAGTGTTTTTCTATCCTTCAGTTTGGATCGATCTTAAAGAGAGATTTGCCAAAGCTGATTGAATTCATGTTGCTGCTCTTCGCACTGAACTAAACACCATGAAACAAAGTGAAAGATCCGTTCTTGATTATTATACTTCCATGCGATGTCTATGGGAAGAATTGAATTCACATCGACCTCTTCCTGCAAGCACATGCCTGCAACAATGTAGATGTGAAGCAATGCGCTCTGCCAGATCGTTTCATGTTGAAGATCAAATCATTCAATTCCTTACTGGTTTGAATGATCGTTTCTCTGTTATCAAATCCCAAGTTTTACTCATGGAACCTTTACCTTCCATCAATCGCATTTATTCAATGGTAGTGCAAGAAGAGAGCAATCATATAGCTCTACTTCCTAAACCTGATGCTGCAATTTTGCTTGATGAATCTGACACTCTTGTCAATGCATATGATTCAAAGAAAGCTTATGATCGTAACAAATCTAATTCTGGTTTCAAGAAAGAGACTCGTATGTGCACTCATTGCAACAGAACTGGTCGCACTGTGGATGTATGTTATAGGAAGCATGGCTTTCCACCACATTTTGGCAAAAAGAATGTTTCTACCAATGCTGTTAGTTCTTCAGGTTCAGAAGATGCTGCACCATTGAATACTGAAGGTGGAAGTTCTTCAACTATTCAAGCTAGTTTTACTCAAGATCAACTTACTCAGTTAATTAGCTTGCTTCAAAACTCTAATTTGATGCCTCATATTACACCTTCTAGCCAAACCTTTAACCATGTCCCTAGTTATAATCAAATCTTCAGTAATCATGAGTCAAAGTCAGGTATTCGTTTGATACCCAACTTGATTTGTTCTAGTCATGCTTACTCTAATTTCTGATTGTTAGATTCAGGTGCAAACGATCATGTATGCTCTTCTATTAGATTTTTTCAAACTTACTCTTCCATATCACCTGTCCATGTTAGTCTCCCAAATGGTAATTCAGTCATAGCTAGATTTGCTGGTACTGTAGTTTTCTCTCCTCAGCTATATCTCACTAATGTGTTGCACATTCCTGAATATTCTCTTAATCTTATTTCTGTTTCTAAAATGTGCAAAGATCTACAATGCACCTTACAATTCTTTGATCACAAATGTATTGTGCAGGACATGAAATCACAGAAGATGATTGGTTCGGCTAGTGAAATCGATGGTTTATACAAACTCTTGCATGACGGTCACTCAAACATCAGTCCTTCAAACAATCCTTCCACACCTTCTGCAGATTCTCATGTCAACATTAACCAAGTCACTACCATCCCTCTCCAAGCCCTATGGCACTTTAGATTAAGACATTTATCTCATACTCGATTGTGTAAAATGTCTCAATTGTATCCCAATATTACACATGAAAATAATGGAGTTTGTGACATTTGTCATTTTGCTAGACATAGGAAGTTACCTTACCAGCCAAGTAACTCTAGAGCTCAAGTTCCTTTTGAATTAATCCACTTTAACATATGGGGCCCCTTGGCTATTTCTGCTATCCATGGTCACAAGTATTTTCTCACTGTACTTGATGACTTTACTCGTTTTACATGGATCATTCTCTTAAAATCCAAAGCTGAAGTTTCCAAACATGTTCAGCATTTTGTTTCCTTAATTGAGAATCAGTTTCATACTTGCCCTAAATTCATTAGAACTGATAATGGGACTGAGTTCTTAATGCCTGATTTTTACTTGACCAAAGGCATTATCCATCATAGGTCTTGTGTAGAATCCCCACAACAAAATGGGATAGTTGAACGTAAACATCAACACATCCTCAACGTTGGTCGTGCATTACTTTTTCAGTCCAAACTCCCAAAACATTTCTGGTCCTATGCCATATCCCATGCCACTTACATCATAAATAGAATTAACACTCCTCTCTTACAAAATCAGTCACCCTTCCAAAAACTATACAATACTCTCCCTGATGTTAACAAAATCAAAGTCTTTGGATCTTTATGTTTCGCTTCCACACTCTTGAATCATAGAACCAAACTCTCCTATCGAGCTCGAAAGTCCATCTTCCTTGGTTACCAACTTGGTTTCAAAGGCTATGTCCTACTTGATCTATCCAACAATGAGATTTTCATCTCTAGAAATGTAACATTCTATGAGCATATTCTACCCTACCACTCTACTTCTCATAACTCTTCTCCTTCTTGGGATTATGTCACTGATTCCTCTCACCCTACACTAAGCCCTAACTATCATAACTCTTCTCCTATTGATGATAGTGTTGATTCTGATCCTCTCCCTAACCATACCTCTTCCCGTAATGCAGAATCTTCACCTGTTGACACAGATCCACAACCTAATCCTCGTACTTCCTCTAGAATCCGTCATAAACCCTCCCATTTGCAAGATTATGTTTGTGCCTCATTTCATGATGCTCATAACCAATCATCCTCAGGTACAATATATTCCATCTCTAATTTTTTATCTTATTCTAAGCTTTCCCCTGATCATCGTCATTTTGCACTTTCCAATACCACTAATACTGAACCTAAAACATTTAATGAGGCTAACAAGTTTGAGTGTTGGAGACAAGCTATGCGAACTGAGTTAGCTGCCTTGGATAACACTGGTGTTTGGACAATCGTGGATCTTCCTCCTAATGTCAAACCTATTGGGTGTCGGTGGGTTTACAAAATCAAGCACCATGCAGATGGAAGTATAGAACGCTTCAAAGAACGCTTAGTTGCGAAAGGCTATAACCAGATCGAGGGCTTGGACTATACGGACACATTTTCACCAGTTTTTAAACTTACAACCGTCAGACTTTTCTTAGCTCTTGCCTCTATCAACTCTTGGCACTTACACCAGCTTGACGTCAACAACGCTTTTCTGCATGGAGAGTTGCATGAAACTGTTTACATGATTATTCCACCGGGTGTCGTTACTCACAAGAAAAACCAAGTTTGTCATTTGTCCAAATCTCTGTATGGCCTCAAACAGGCTAGTCGTCAATGGTATGAAAAACTGACCTCGTTACTTGTACAACATGGATACCATGAAGCCACATCTGATCATTCCTTGTTTGTCAAGTATTCCAACACAAATATTACCATACTGCTTGTATACGTTGACGACATTTTACTTGCAGGAAATTCTCTTAATGAGTTCATCTTCATCAAGAACACTTTGCATGCAGCCTTCAGGATTAAGGATCTAGGCATTATAAAGTATTTTCTTGGCTTAGAGATTGCTCATTCTTCTAAAGGCAATTCCGTATGCCAGCGAAAATATTGCCTTGATCTCCTCACAGATTCAGGCTTCTTCGGTTCAAAACCTGCTTCCACTCCCTTTGATCGTTCCATCAGACTTTGTTTTGATGATGCTGAATCTTTTTCTGACATCCCTGCTTATCGAAGACTCATTGGCCGTCTCATATACCTCAACACCACACGACCAGATATCACCTTCATTACTCAGCAGTTGAGTCAATTCCTATCCAAACCTTCGATAACTCATCACAATGCTGCTTGTAGAGTCCTTCGATACCTTAAATCATGTCCTGGCAGAGGTTTATTTTTTCCACGGAACTCAAAACTGTGCTTACTTGGTTTCTCTGATGCCGATTGGGCTGGCTGCAAAGACACTTGTCGTTCCATCTCGGGATCATGTTTCTTTCTTGGACAATCCCTAATCTCGTGGCGCATAAAGAAGCAACAGACTGTCTCCAGATCCTCCTCTGAAGCCGAGTATCGCGCTCTTGCTGCTGCCACTTGTGAGCTCCAATGGCTTTTATATCTCCTCCGTGACTTACGTGTTTCATGTGATAAGCCACCCGTGTTATATTGTGATAACCAAAGCGCCTTTCATATAGCTGCCAACCCCGTTTTCCATGAGCGCACTAAGAATTTGGAGATTGATTGTCACATCGTTCGTGAAAAATTCATGGCTGGGATTATGAAACTTCTTCCTATTTCCTCCAAGAGCCAACTCGCAGACTTTTTTACCAAGTCTCTACTGCCTCAACCATTCAATTTTCTCATGTCCAATTTGAACTTGATCAACATTTATCAAGCATCAAATTGAGGGAGGCTCTTAACTGTAATAACTACCATCCTATAATTCAGTTAGGCAGTTATTATAGTTATCATATGGTATAGCTTGTGTACAATAGCTTAGGGTAGAGTGCTCTAACTGTTGTATAAATACTCCACCATATCCAAGTTTAATGCAGGAGGAATTGCTCTATTTCTCTCTCTTTATGCATTGCTCTTATTTCATAATAATTAATACAACCACGTACCCTCTCGATAGCGTTTATCTCTAAAGCGATATCATGAATATTATCTTATTAATCATTAGATGATCTCTCATGCCAACAATAAACATGATAATCTTATGAAAAGCTTGATACAAGTGATTATCAACTCACAAATCTATATGAAGGATAGAAAAACACTTAGAAAGGGGGGGATTGAATAAGTGTGACTTTAAATCTTGGACGATAAAAATAAATTGCACAATTATTTTTATCCTGGTTCGCTGTTAACGAAGCTACTCCAGTCCACCCCCGCAGAGATGATTTACCTCAACTGAGGATTTAATCCACTGATCGCACGGATTACAATGGTTTTCCACTTAGTCCGCAACTAAGTCTTCCAGAGTCTTCTGATCACACACTGATCACTCCAGGAACAACTGCTTAGATACCCTCTAAGACTTTTCTAGAGTCTACTGATCAACACGATCACTCTAGGCTTAGTTCACTCCTAAGACTTCCTCTAGAGTATTCTGATCAACCTGATCACTCTAGTTACAAACTGCTCAGCCAACTGCCAAGACTTCCTAGAGTATACTGATCACACGATCACTCTAGTTCCTTACAACTTAATGTAATCTATTCAAGAGTTTACAAATGCTTCTTAAAAGCTATAATCACAACTGTGATATTTCTCTTACAGTTTAAGCTTAATCTCACTAAGATATTACAACAGCAATGTAGTGAGCTTTGATGAAGATGAAGATTCTGAGTTTTGATTTGAACAGCGTTTCAGCAAGTTTGATATAAGTTGTTTTGGTGCAGAATCGTTAACCTTGCTTCTCATCAGAACTTCATATTTATAGGCGTTGAGAAGATGACCGTTGAATGCATTTAATGCTTTGCGTGTTCCGTACAGCATCGCATTTAATGTTATACGCTTTTGTCAACTACCTCGAGCCTTGTTCACGCTGTGTCTACTGACGTAGCCTTTAGTAGCTTTTAACGTTCCTTTTGTCAGTCAGCGTAGCTTGCCACCTGTACTTCCTTCTGATCTGATGTTTGTGAATACGACGTTTGAATATCATCAGAGTCAAAACAGCTTGGTGCATAGCATCTTCTGATCTTCTGACCTTGAAGTGCTTCTGAGCGTGATACCATCTTCTGATCTTCAGTGCTTCTGATCTCATGTTCTTCTGATGCTTCCATAGACCCATGTTCTGATTCTGCTTCGACCATCTTCTGATGTCTTGCCAGACCATGTTCTGATGTTGCATGCTGAACCATTTGAGACACAACTTCTGAGCGCTGAATTATGCGTACTCTTTATATATTTCCTGAAAAGGAAATTGCATTGGATTAGAGTACCATATTATCTTAAGCAAAATTCATATTATTGTTATCATCAAAACTAAGATAATTGATAAGAACAAATCTTGTTCTAACAATCTCCCCCTTTTTGATGATGACAAAAACATATATAAATGATATGAATTTGCGATCAGAAAGAGTAGACGGCAAAAGACAAATTACACAGCTATAGCATAAGCATATGAATATGTCTCCCCCTGAGATTAACAATCTCCCCCTGAGATAAATAATCTCCCCCTGAAATAAATACTCGAAGAACTTTGATAAAAGACTTCCCTGATTATTTCGGTAGAGACGATCATATAAGCTTCTGCCTTCAGAGAATTCATAGCTTCTGACTTCTGCTTCCATTGGACAGCTTCAGAACTTGAATTTCTTTGATCTTCAGAACATTCACAGCTTCTGATTCCTGCTTCCATCTAGGACAGCTTCAGAACTTGAATTTCTTTGATCTTCTGAACATTCACAGCTTCTGATTTCTGCTTCCATTCAGGACAGCTTCAGAACTTGAGTTTTCTGGATCTTTTAGAACATTCACATCTTCTGATTTCTGCTTCCCTCGGATAGCTTCAGAACTTTGAATGTCTACCAATCACCACTTCATGCTAGATTTGTATCAGAACATTGTTGAATGTACCAGAGCATCATCAGAGCATCTCTACATCCTGAAATGTTACAGAACAAAAACTAAACGACAAAAGTCAGCATGAACGAGTTAGAACATAAAATGTATGTTTGAACACATTATATGTATCAGAGCCATATAGGCTGATATAATGTATCAGAGCAAATAATGTATCAGAGCCATAACATTATATGTATCAGAGCAAATAGAGTTTTGTCAGAACAGGATAGACAATGATATTCAAATTCTATTATTAGTGCTTCTGATTCATTCTTCTTTCTTGCTTCTGATCTCTGAAGCTTGACAGCACTCAGCTTGCTTCAGTTTCCAAGAGCTTATTCCTTTTATAGAATAACGCTCCTTATGGTTTTGCTTCTAGTGTTTGCTTTTTGCTTTGAAGAAGATTCTCTTCACTTCTTTGTACCTGCAAAACACTTAAACCATATAGAACTTGCAGTTCTTGTTAGAGAATGTAACTGATTAAATCAAATCATTTATCACAGTATTTCTCCCCCTTTTTGTCATATCATCAAAAAATAGAAAAGATTCAGATGAATAAAACAGAACACATGGAGGAAGAAGATGATTTCATTAAGGTTCAACCAAAGGGTACAAAAGTACAGGATGAAAAAATCAGATGCACAGAAACAAAACAGATGCAAAGAGAAGAGAGAGACAACATAGACTCAAACTAAGATGGCCCTAGTCTTGACAAGATCTTGGCCAGCATTTCTTTAACATCGTTGTTGTGTCCTTCTTGCCTTTCAATGAAAGCATCATACTTGTCATTTAGTGAGCTTTGCTCATCCTGTCTCCTCTGAATCGCTTCTAGAGTCCTTGCAAGACGAGAAGGTTCATCAGAAGAAGCTTCACCGCTTTCAACCACAGGAATGACAACTTGATCTGCAGCTTCCATAGAAGTATCATTTGCTGGGATATCCTCAACAGGGACAGTTTTGGCAACATGATCTTCAGCATCTGCTTCTTGCATAGAAGCATCGCCATATTCTGCAGCAGGAATTTCCAAGTCTCCATTCTCAAGTGCCTGCAGAATGGCAGCTAGATTCCTTGGAGCAGAAGGACCTTCAACTACTGGTGGGTCAACAACTTCTGGAATGACCAAGTTTGGATCTTTCTCAGACGGGTTTTCCCTCAGATAGTCAAAGAGAGTCTTGAAATCTCCGAGCAGAACAGGATACTCAGGAATCCAGATAACCATGTCCCTGCATGGGTTTGCTTCCATTGTAGCAGCCAGTCTCAATACTTCCAATTCATCCACAAAGGGCTTTTCTTCCAAAAGATATCTTCCTTTGAGGCGAGCAAACCAGAAGTCTTCATAATGCCTCAGAATTCCACGAGGCCGTGGGGCGGCAGCTACACAGGCTTCCTGAAGTTCTAAAAACAGAGCATCTGATTTTCTGCGAAAGATCCTCCAGAAGTTCCGCATAGCAACATCATTCAATCCAGAACTTTCAGCAATTCTGAGAGTATCAAAGGTACTTCTAAGATTCTTCCTTATGTTTTCAAAAACTACACCAATAGGATATACAGGGCGGGATTTTATTTGGGTTTTTGAAAAGACAGGGTTGGAGGTGAAGTATGGAAGAGGTTCTCTATCCAACCTATAAGAAGATTCTGCTTCAGTATCAGAATCTAACACTACCACTTCAGCTTCAGGACGAGGCTTGGGAGTGTAGTTGCAATCACGGAGCAGCTGCTCATGTGATGCAGAGGTTGGAAAAGGAGAATCACAAGGATTGTTTTGAGAGGTGGAGGGAGTATGTTCAAGAGTGGTATTGAGAGAAGGTTGAGATGGAAAGAGAGTTTGAAGGGGTTGTATATCCAGAACAGGATCTATGGTAGGTGGAGAGGAAGGAATGGTTAAAGGAGAAGATGGAGGTGTAAGAACATGGACATAAACAGGTGATTCTGATGAGGCTTTTTCTGGTTCAGGTGTAGGGACAATCTCTATTGGTGCAGCTTCTGAACAACAAGCAGGAACAGACTTTGGTTCAGAAATGCATATACCTTTGGAACCATTCAGAAGCGCTTTGGTCACATCCTCTGTTTTCTTCAGCTTTTTACTCTTTGGCTCTTCAATAATCTTTGCTTTGCCTCTAGAGATTTCTTTCCTTCTGACATAAGCCTGAACTTCTTGTTGGTTTTCAGCTTCTTGAGGGATATTGTCTTCATCAGAGCTTTGAATAATCATCTTCCTCTTCTTGGTTATCTTCTTTTCAACAGCCTCAACCATCTCATCATTTTTGTTTGACTTCTTCTTCTTTTTCTCTTTCTCAAAGTCATCAGATACGGCCTTAACAACATTAGCAATCACCTTCTTAGAAACCTCTTGTTTAGAGACAGCAGAAGGATAATCATGCTTTCTTTTAGTCCTTTCTTCCCTCTTGCGATTTACTTTGAAAGGAGCACCTTTGTCTTGATCTTTAAAACTCTTATTCTCTTCAAGAGATTTCAGATAATCAGTTCTGACTTCAGGTACCTCACTATTGAAGAATGTTTCAAAGTCAGCCAGAACTGGTTCTCTTATGGTTCTTGTTCCAGCTAGAGGTTCAGGAACTTTGAGAAAAGTGTCAATTATTTTCATCTTCTTTAAAGAGAAGGCATTCAGACAGGCTCCAGTGGTGACAGCAAGATCTTTGATGATACCTTCGGACTCCAGACTTTCAACAATCTTGGAATGTACCAGAAGGTTTGTAATAATCCTACCAAAAGGAATGGTTGTTCCAGCATTTTCCTTTCTGAAAGCATTCCTGGAATCCTTTACTGCTTTCCACATATGGTTGAAGATAATGTAAATCGCATCAACCTTCTTCTGAGTGGCAATGCAATAAAGAATATACCTTTGATCATTACTGATGAAATCCGAGGCATGAGTTGATTTCCTATGGTAGAAGCACCCGAGAAGGATCTTTGTCCAGATTCTGTAGATATCTTTCAAATTCTTAACATGTGTAGTTTTCTTGACATTTGAATAGAGAGTGGATAGAATATCTTCCACATCTTCTCTTTGATCAGACTCAAAAACCCCTTCAGGATTTTTCAGATCAAACATCACTCTTAGGATGTTTTCAGTAACAACAACAGACTTTCCATGGACGAAAGAGAGTATAGCTTTTGGTGCAACCACAGCATGTACCCAGAACTCTTTGACAAGATCCGGATAAACAGGGCCAACGAACTCAGCAAACAACGAGGTCCATCCTTGAAAGATGATGTCTTCTTTAAGATGAAATTGATTTTCTTCAAGGTTGTCAAAGTCGACCATGAGTTCACACAAAACTTCCAATTTATCTTTGGGGATGGAGCATGCAACAACAGGGGTGAGTTCCTGGTGTGTTTCATCGTGCATATGAAGAAGAGTAGATGAACCAGCAAAATGAGATGAAGAAGCAGCCATTGAACCAGAACGATCAACAGAGAAGAACAAATATTGGGTTTTCGGTTAGGGTTTCAGAAAGACTAAGAGGCTCTCAGACAGAATGTATGCAGGAAGAAAGTGAGACAAGGGAGCGAAAAAAAATATATGAGATGATTTGAAATGAATATATAGGAACGGATTTGAAAAGAAAAATAAATAAAAAAAATTAAACTGAACAGTTTCAGAATCAAGAGAAATCAATTTTATTAAATGATGAGAGACGTAAAGAGAGAGAACGTGGTAAATGAAATGATTTAGAACAGTTACCTAGGTCGGCGTCTTTTCAACTGCACGCTTTGTACAAACCGTACAGACACGTGTTCATCATCAGATAATAGATGACAGCTGTAAATATCCGAGAGATTTTACGCCTTCAAATTCTGATTACTGCTTCTGAATTGATCTAATTTTTCTTCTGGAAATACTCCTTCTGAAGTGTGCTGATATAAGTCTGAATGATCTTCTGATCCATTACTTCTGATGTACACAGCTTCTGGAGGTTCACTTCTTTGTTCTGCAGCTTCTGATAAGATACAACTGTATCTGCAGAGATTCTTAAGCTCTTTGTTTCATCAGAAACAAGTTTATCATCAAAACAGATGTTTATTGCTTTGTCCACAATCAATGTTTCAATGTTGTATATTCTGTAGCATTTAGAGCATTCAGAATAATCAAGAAAGAAACATCAAAGCCTTAGAGGCAAACATCATAGATGGTTCCAAGACTAATAAGCTTCTTTTCTGAATTCCTACAAACATAGTTTCTTCAACAGATTTAAGAACCAGAACTTGGAAGACAATCTTTCTTCCCTTCAAGTGTTGAGAGCAACTTGAGTCCAGGTGTTATGTCATGTTGAATGTTGTCTTCTTTGTTATCAAGAGAATCTGCAAAAGAAATAATCCTTTTCTTTGGTACCCACATCTTCTTGGGTCCTTTCTTGTTAGATTTTCTCAAGTTCTGATTGAACTTGGGTTTGACATTATAAGCAATAGGAGGAACAGCATGATAATTTTTAATGTGAGAGTCATGATATTTCCTAGGTTGTGTCACATGCTTCTTGGTGTGTGTTATGTGAAAACTTTGTGCATGTGAAGTGTGCCTAATATCATGAGAGTGGCCATACTTGAACTGATCATACAATGGCTTGTATGTGATTTTCATTTCATCAACAGGTTCAAGTTTGTATGGGGTTTCACCCTCAAAACCAATGCCGACTCTTTTGTTTCCAGACACAGCATATATCATAGAAGCTAGCTGACTTCTGCCAATACTTCTAGATAAGAACTTCCTGAAACTTAAATCATATTCTTTCAGAATATGGTTTAGACTAGGAGTGGATTTTTCTGAATCAGAAGGAGATCCAACATTATTGGATAATTTTAAAAGTTTTTCTTTTAATTCAGAATTTTCCAACTCAAGCTTCTTTGTTTCAAATTCAAATAGCTTTTTCAGCTTTTTGTATTTGAGACTAATCTGAGACTTGAGTTCCAGAAGTTCAGTTAGACCGGAAACTAACTCATCTCTAGTAAGTTCAGAAAATACCTCTTCAGAATCTGATTCTGATGTAGATTCTGATCCGTCATCTTCTGTCGCCATCAGCGCACAGTTGGCCTGCTCATCTTCTGAATCATCTTCTGACTCATCCCAGGTTGCCATAAGACCTTTCTTCTTATGAAACTTCTTCTTGGGACTTTCCTTCTGAAGATTTGGACATTCATTCTTGTAGTGTCCAGGCTCATTGCATTCATAGCACATGACCTTCTTCTTGTCAAATCTTCTTTCATCAGAAGATTCTCCACGTTCAAATTTCCTTGAACTTCTGAAGCCTCTGAACTTCCTTTGCTTGGTCTTCCAGAGTTGATTTAGCCTTCTGGAGATCAGGGACAGTTCATCTTCTTCTTCAGATTCTGATTCCTCAGGATCTTCTTCTTTGGCCTGAAAAGCGTTAGTGCATTTCTTGATATTTGATTTTAATGCAATAGACTTACCTTTCTTTTGAGGCTCATTTGCGTCCAGCTCTATTTCATGACTTCTCAAGGCGCTGATAAGCTCTTCCAGAGAAACTTCATTCAGATTCTTTGCAATCTTGAATGCAGTCACCATAGGACCCCATCTTCTGGGTAAGCTTCTGATGATCTTCTTCACATGATCAGCCTTGGTGTATCCTTTGTCAAGAACTCTCAATCCAGCAGTCAGAGTTTGAAATCTCGAAAACATCTTTTCAATGTCTTCATCATCCTCCATCTTGAAGGCTTCATACTTCTGGATTAAGGCTAGAGCTTTAGTCTCCTTGACTTGAGCATTTCCTTCATGAGTCATTTTCAAGGACTCATATATGTCATAGGCCGTTTCCCTGTTAGATATCTTCTCATACTCAGCATGAGAGATAGCATTCAGCAAAACAGTTCTACATTTATGATGATTCCTGAAAAGCTTCTTCTGATCATCATTCATTTCTTGCCTTGACAGCTTTACGCCACTGGCATTTACTGGATGTTTGTAACCATCCATCAGAAGATCCCATAGATCACCATCTAGACCCAGAAAGTAACTTTCCAGTTTATCTTTCCAGTATTCAAAGTTTTCACCATCAAATACCGGCGGTCTAGTATAGCCATTGTTACCGTTGTATTGCTCAGCAGAGCCAGATGTAGATGCAGGTGTAGGTGTAGACTTTTCACTTTCATCAACCATCTTTTACTGAAGCGTTTTTCTCTTCCTGAATCTTTTCTAAACACGGTTAAGTGCTTGCACCTTAGAACCGGCGCTCTGATACCAATTGAAGGATAGAAAAACACTTAGAAAGGGGGGGATTGAATAAGTGTGACTTTAAATCTTGGACGATAAAAATAAATTGCACAATTATTTTTATCCTGGTTCGCTGTTAACGAAGCTACTCCAGTCCACCCCCGCAGAGATGATTTACCTCAACTGAGGATTTAATCCACTAATCGCACGGATTACAATGGTTTTCCACTTAGTCCGCAACTAAGTCTTCCAGAGTCTTCTGATCACACACTGATCACTCCAGGAACAACTGCTTAGATACCCTCTAAGACTTTTCTAGAGTCTACTGATCAACACGATCACTCTAGGCTTAGTTCACTCCTAAGACTTCCTCTAGAGTATTCTGATCAACCTGATCACTCTAGTTACAAACTGCTCAGCCAACTGCCAAGACTTCCTAGAGTATACTGATCACACGATCACTCTAGTTCCTTACAACTTAATGTAATCTATTCAAGAGTTTACAAATGCTTCTTAAAAGCTATAATCACAACTGTGATATTTCTCTTACAGTTTAAGCTTAATCTCACTAAGATATTACAACAGCAATGTAGTGAGCTTTGATGAAGATGAAGATTCTGAGTTTTGATTTGAACAGCGTTTCAGCAAGTTTGATATAAGTTGTTTTGGTGCAGAATCGTTAACCTTGCTTCTCATCAGAACTTCATATTTATAGGCGTTGAGAAGATGACCGTTGAATGCATTTAATGCTTTGCGTGTTCCGTACAGCATCGCATTTAATGTTATACGCTTTTGTCAACTACCTCGAGCCTTGTTCACGCTGTGTCTACTGACGTAGCCTTTAGTAGCTTTTAACGTTCCTTTTGTCAGTCAGCGTAGCTTGCCACCTGTACTTCCTTCTGATCTGATGTTTGTGAATACGACGTTTGAATATCATCAGAGTCAAAACAGCTTGGTGCATAGCATCTTCTGATCTTCTGACCTTGAAGTGCTTCTGAGCGTGATACCATCTTCTGATCTTCAGTGCTTCTGATCTCATGTTCTTCTGATGCTTCCATAGACCCATGTTCTGATTCTGCTTCGACCATCTTCTGATGTCTTGCCAGACCATGTTCTGATGTTGCATGCTGAACCATTTGAGACACAACTTCTGAGCGCTGAATTATGCGTACTCTTTATATATTTCCTGAAAAGGAAATTGCATTGGATTAGAGTACCATATTATCTTAAGCAAAATTCATATTATTGTTATCATCAAAACTAAGATAATTGATAAGAACAAATCTTGTTCTAACACTATATATCTCCCGAGTTTATTTATTGATAGATGAATATCTTTTAGGTCAAGGTTTGAAATATATCTCTCAATATATTTATTTAATGGTAATTCAAAATTATATTAGGCGCCATCATTATTATGCTATAAACATAAAAAAACTTTGCTATAAACATAAAAAATCAATATTATTTTGCTATAAATTTAACATAAAAAAAACTTTAATCATCTTTATAATTTTTAAGTTAAATTAAAGTTTTGGTCCCTCTATTCTGTCTGATTCACAAAATTAGTCCCTTTATTTTAAATTCAAACAATTTTGGACCCCCTATTTTATATATTTTAAAAACAAATTTGAAATATATTCTCTCTAGTATTTATAATAAGAGAAAATTTTCTTTTTAAATTTATTAAATAAATAATATTGAAAATTATTAAATTTGAAAACTAAAATTACTTTAATAAAAATCAAAAGAAATAATACCGAAATCCAAACTCAAATCATGCTTTCGGATAATATTTGTCAAAATATGTTAAGAGATCAATATATTTATTTAAAAAATTTAAAAAACTGTATAGAAGACCAATATTTTGTGTACTTAAATATTATATTCCTTCTAGTCTTTAATATAAATTTATTTTTCAAGTTCAGTGATGAATCAATGTATTTGGACTATGCAGTCCAAATATATTTATTGTTCAATGAATTTAGTTTTTTTTTCTTATATTAAAGACAATATATAATAATAGAGAGAAAATATATTACTAGATGAAAATATAGATGAACAATATTTCGTATAGTTAAAAATTATAATAGATTGAAAATGTAAAACAAGATGTAAAGAATATTTTAAAAATATATAGAAGTAATAATATTTGAAAATTTTAAACTCATTTTTATGATTATAAAATAAAATTATAAAAATTATATTGTTTTGTATTTTAATTAACATCTAAAGTAAAAATAAAAATATGAAGATAAACATTAAAAGAAAATAGAATTTAATTGAAATAAACCGACTGTGTACACTGACCGTAATCGTAACTGTCGAATCTTAAATCATGTTTAAATTTTATTTTGATTATATATAAAATAATAATTTAGAATGATTGTGATGGATTGATATTTTTACACTGAGTGAGTGACACTCCATAACAATTAATCCCAAGAAAATAAGAACATGATCAGTTTAATCATATTTTATAAATAATCACAAAAATTAATTTGTTCATAAAACCCATCTTTATTTCAAATATTGAAACTTCGGTATCATTTTGTTTATATACTAAAATATTTATTTTCTTTATAAATTGATTTTTTATATAAGTTATTTTTAAATTTTAAATATAAACAAAATTCAAAATGTATATTGTCAAAATCTAGAATAAATTCATTTTTATTTTTATATTATATCTTAGAGTATAGCATAAGAAAGAAAAGCAAGGGTATAATCATAATACTCCATCCGTCTCAAATTATAAGAGAAATTCACTTTTTAGATTCATCGAATAATTAATGTATCTGGTCTGTATATAGACCAGATACATTAGTTATTCAATGAATCAAAAAAGAGAATTTCTCTTATAATTTGGGACACAAGGAGTACTTCCTATGGTCCCATTTAGAAGAAAATATTCCTTTTTTTTAGATACATTAAATAAATAATGTATCGAGACAACATGTTATCCAGATGCATTATTTATTCAATGTATCTTAAAAAGGAAACTTTTCTGATAAATGGCACCGGAGGTAGTATTAAAATTTTTGCCTATAAATGAAGTGCTTGTAAGACAGGCCAAAACAGAAAAAAAGTTAAACTCTAAAGTAAACTAAGCATTAGTTAGCGCAAAAAATCCATGGGTGCGAAAAGCAAGATTTTGTTCATAGGAGGAACAGGTTACATTGGAAAACACTTAGTAGAAGCAAGTGCAAAAGCTGGTCATCCTACTTTTGCATTGGTCAGAGAAACCACTCTTTCTAATCCAGCCAAGGCCAATCTCCTCAATCATTTCAAAACATTAGGCGTTAATCTAGTTCCTGTAATATATTTCTCCTTTAACTTATTTTCATGAGGATATTATAGATTATGAATTTGATTGAAGGATAATTATGTTTGAAATTGGAATTAATTGCAGGGGGATTTGTACGATCATGAATCGTTGGTGAAAGCGATTAAGGAGGTGGATGTGGTGATTTCTTCGGTACGTGCGCTTCAGCTTGCGGATCAAGTGAAGATTATCGCTGCTATTAAGGAGGCCGGTAACATCAAGGTTGTCTCTCCTTTTCATTATTTAATAGCTTAGGTTGAAATCAGAAAGTTTGCACTTATTTAACTCAACTATTAAATATCAGTTGAAGTAAGTAACCATTCCCTTGTTGTGAATTATTTTAATATAGGACTTGTATGTTGTTTGCAGAGGTTTTTCCCTTCGGAATTTGGGACCGACGTTGATCGTGCCCATGCGGTAGAGCCAGCAAAATCTGCATATGAAACCAAAGCCAAAATTCGACGTGCTATTGAAGCAGAAGGCATACCCTATACATACGTCTCTAGCGACTACTTTGCTGGATATTCTCTTGCCACATTAGCCCAGCCAGGACAATTTGCTCCACCTCCACCAAAAGATAAGGTTTTCATATATGGTGATGGAATTCCCAAAGGTAACAATTAACAAACAAACATTACCTTAATTTAACTTAACCTATGCGTTTTCACTTTTGTTCTTTGTAATTTTCGTGTTTGTTATTTGATTTGTGCAGCGGTGTTCAACAAGGAAGAAGACATTGCAACCTTCACTATTAGAGCTGTGGATGATCCAAGGACATTGAACAAGGTTCTATACATTAAACCCCCTAAGAACATTTACTCATTCAACGAGCTTGTGGCATTGTGGGAGAAGAAGATTGGGAAGACTCTCGAGAAAAGCTATATTCCAGAGGATAAACTTGTGAAAGATATTGAAGCTGCACCTGTTCCAATCAATGTGGTTTTAGCAATTAACCACTCTATTTTTGTGAAGGGTGATCACACCAACTTTGTGATTGAACCATCTTTCGGGGTTGAGGCTTTTGAGTTGTATCCAGATGTTAAATACACTACTGTTGAGGAGTACCTTGATCAGTTTGTTTGAGAGTTAAAAAAGTACTATGTTTCTGAATAATAATACTTGTATGAGTTGTTTGTTATTTTGGAGATTGGTGTGGAACTGTTATGCCTCCTCTACTTGTTGGTTCTTGTTTGATATGTAAACTGGTTAATGCTTAATAATAAAAAGAGAAATGATAGATTAACACCAAAATTTACATCAACACCGTGTATTGATACGGTTAGACATACATTTGTTCTTTTTAATATATTTTTTTGTCTTGATGTTTGTGTCATAGTTTATATGCTTTAAAAAAGGTTGCATTGTAGATACGGTGTATGATAATTGAATGTCAACATAACACATCTCAAACTAAAAAAGTTGTGTACACCCTCTCGTCACATTTATAAGTAAATTAATTTTTTTTGGTACTTGAACATTAATGTATGTAGTCCATATATAGATTACATGTCATACATTAATGGTCAAATATACCAAAAAAGTTAAATTTGCTTAAAAATATAACCAGAGAGTGTATTTTTTCAAAAGGTTGCATTGTTTGTGTTATGTGAGTCTTTTATGTTGTAAGTAGAAAATGAGATTTGGATCCTCACATGTTGTTTTGCTTGTCCACTCTCCTTTTCCTAATGTGATAGTTAAATGTCACACAAAGGAAACACAATAGTACAAATGAGAGGGAGAAAAAGGTGCATGAATGGTTGATATTAGAGCATGATAAAAACATGAGAGAAGCAGCATGAGAGGATCGATCTAAATTTCTTCATCCACATTGTCTTTGTTTTGCTTGCCACGATGTGATTGATAACATATGATTCATCTTAATATATCTATCTAGGTTGTTGTAGAAGTAGTATGAAACGAGAATTATTATAATCAATCGTCAGATTTAATAAACGTTTAAGATCTAAAAGTTTTATGTAAATAACACCTTACTCAATCATTTTTGATACACTTATTATTCAAAATTTCTATAAAAAGTGATTCTTTATTGTGATTATCATCCATTATAAATATACTTAATATTTATTTAGGATATTATTATAAAATATACATGAAATATATTTTTTGTTAAAATTATAAATATTTTTTAAAATTAAAAGAAGAAATTCAAAATAAAACATTTAAAAAATAATATTAGTTTTAAAATAATCAAAAACATAAATTTTTTACTCGTCTGATCCCTATGTATTAAAATTCTTCTTATATACAATTATGTCATATAGTTTAAAAAAATAAATCTTAGAAAATTAATTTAATAAAAAAAATATTTTAACGTTGTATCTCTTATTTTATAGAATCATAATTTTTTAGAATTTATACTGATAAATAAATTATTCTAGACTTAATTTTAAAAACAAATAAAATTCTTAATCTTTTAATAACAAATTATTGCAATAATTAAATTTTTATTAATATATTATGAGTTTTATTTGATTTTAATAGTAAGTATAGAAAAAATTTATTTATAAAAATAAATTGTGAAAAAATATGAATCTATAAAATACGAGATGCAACGTTAAAAGAGTTTATTTAATTAAGTAATGATTCAAAAAGACATGTTTTAAAAAATATATTTTAATTTTTAATATTCAAAGAGTGATGTTTCTAAAATAAAATTAAGTCATATTTTATTTCTTAAAAAAGAACATCACTCTTTGAATCATAATTTAATAAGATTGATTTTTTAAAACTATATGACATAACTTCAAATAAAAATAATTTTAATATTAGGAAGATGAGTAAATAATTTTCTAAGTCTTAATCTCTTCTTCAAGAATTTGAGTTGTTGAAGAAGTAGTTGTTTCTTGTCTTAATCTCTTTTCTTAGGCTAACTTTCTTCTCCTTCTGGTTTGTTATTAAGTCTACGAGCAGTCCTTTCAATATCATGATCAAAAAGGAGTTGATTTGCGGGTACACTTCCTCGCAGAAACAAAAAGCTGAAACACTAACCAAACAAGTGAGCCAAGACTAGGAAACAAGTTTAATATTAGTAAATCTATATAACACTCAAAACAATAAAACTATTGCAATGCTTATAATATCTAAATGCCAATCCCCGGCAACGACGCCATTTTGTTAAAAGGTAAGTATTTCCTTTATAATTTCCACAGGGATTAGTGCGATATTATGGCTGTTCTACAGTTAAATATGTTTTGAGTTAAGGTTATGAAAGAGTTTGATGACATAAAATTCAGATTGCATGAAAAGTAAACAAAAACTGTAAAATAGGGTTTTGAACGATTTGAGAAAAACGTGTCAAGATTAGTTTTCGTTAACTTGCTTCATAAATATTCGATTAATCAATCGTATGAACTTATTAATGATTAATCTTAACTTTAATAACTACCATCCTATAATTCAGTTAGGCAGTTATTATAATTATCATATGGTACAGCTTGTGTACAATAGCTTAGGGTAGAGTGCTATAACTGTTGTATAAATACTCCACCATATCCAAGTTTAATGCATGAGGAATTGCTCTATTTTTCTCTCTTTATGCATTGCTCTTATTTCATAATATGGTATCACAGCAATACACATAATTCCTCTTCTTCTTCTCCGATTTTTTTCTTCAAATCTTCTTCCTCTTCCTCTTCTTCGATCCATTCTCAACATCTCTCTCATGGCTCCTCCACGCAATCCACCTTCTTTCTCCAATAATGATGCTGACTCTGTGTATTACATACACCCTAGTGAAGGTCCGAATTCGGTCAAGATCACTCCAGTTCTCACTGGTTCTAATTACCTCTCTTGGTCACGATCAATTCAACGCGCACTCGGAGCTAAGAACAAATTGGCTTTCATTGATGGTTCCATTGACGCTCCTTCATTCACTGATCTCAATTACGCTGCTTGGCAACGATGCAACTATCTTGTTCATTCTTGGCTTCTCAATTCGGTTTCTGAACCTATTGCACAAACCATCATTTTCTTGGAAAACTCTCTTGATGTTTGGATCGATCTTAAAGAGAGATTTGCCAAAGCTGATTGAATTCGTGTTGCTGCTCTTCGCACTGAACTAAACACCATGAAACAAAGTGAAAGATCCGTTCTTGATTATTATACTTCCATGCGAGGTCTATGGGAAGAATTGAATTCACATCGACCTCTTCCTGCATGCACATGCCTGCAACAGTGTAGATGTGAAGCAATGCGCTCTGCCAGATCGTTTCGTGTTGAAGATCAAATCATTCAATTCCTTACTGGTTTGAATGATCGTTTCTCTGTTATCAAATCCCAAGTTTTACTCATGGAACCTTTACCTTCCATCAATCGCATTAATTCAATGGTAGTGCAAGAAGAGAGCAATCATATAGCTCTACTTCCTAAACCTGATGCTGCAATTTTGCTTGATGAATCTGACACTCTTGTCAATGCATATGATTCAAAGAAAGCTTATGATCGTAACAAATCTAATTCTGGTTTCAAGAAAGAGACTCGTATGTGCACTCATTGCAACAGAACTGGTCGCACTGTGGATGTATGTTATAGGAAGCATGGCTTTCCACCACATTTTGGCAAAAAGAATGTTTCTACCAATGCTGTTAGTTCTTCAGGTACAGAAGATGCTGCACCATTGAACACTGAAGGTGGAAGTTCTTCAACTATTCAAGCTAGTTTTACTCAAGATCAACTTACTCAGTTAATTAGCTTGCTTCAAAACTCTAATTTGATGCCTCATATTACACCTTCTAGCAAAACCTTTAACCATGTCCCTAGTTCTAATCAAATCTTCAGTAATCATGAGTCAAAGTCAGGTATTCGTTTGATATCCAACTTGATTTGTTCTAGTCATGCTTACTCTAATTTCTGATTGTTAGATTCAGGTGCAAACGATCATGTATGCTCTTCTATTAGATTTTTTCAAACTTACTCTTCCATATCACCTGTCCATGTTAGTCTCCCAAATGGTAATTCAGTCATAGCTAGATTTGCTGGTACTGTAGTTTTCTCTCCTCAGCTATATCTCACTAATGTGTTGCACATTCCTGAATTTTCTCTTAATCTTATTTCTGTTTCTAAAATGTGCAAAGATCTACAATGCACCTTACAATTCTTTGATCACAAATGTATTGTGCAGGACATGAAATCACAGAAGATGATTGGTTCGGCTAGTGAAATTGATGGTTTATACAAACTCTTGCATGACGGTCACTCAAACATCAGTCCTTCAAACAATCCTTCCACACCTTCTGCAGATTCTCATGTCAACATTAACCAAGTCACTACCATCCCTCTCCAAGCCCTATGGCACTTTAGATTAAGACATTTATCTCATACTCGATTGTGTAAAATGTCTCAATTGTATCCCAATATTACACATGAAAATAATGGAGTTTGTGACATTTGTCATTTTGCTAGACATAGGAAGTTACCTTACCAGCCAAGTAACTCTAGAGCTCAAGTTCCTTTTGAATTAATCCACTTTAACATATGGGGCCCCTTGGCTATTTCTGCTATCCATGGTCACAAGTATTTTCTCACTGTACTTGATGACTTTACTCGTTTTACATGGATCATTCTCTTAAAATCCAAAGCTGAAGTTTCCAAACATGTTCAGCATTTTGTTTCCTTAATTGAGAATCTGTTTCATACTTGCCCTAAATTCATTAGAACTGATAATGGGCCTGAGTTCTTAATGCCTGATTTTTACTTGACCAAAGGCATTATCCATCATAGGTCTTGTGTAGAATCCCCATAACAAAATGGGAGAGTTGAACGTAAACATCAACACCTCCTCAACGTTGGTCGTGCATTACTTTTTCAGTCCAAACTCCCTAAACATTTCTGGTCATATGCCATATCCTATGCCACTTACATCATAAACAGAATTAACACTCCTCTCTTACAAAATTAGTCACCCTTCCAAAAACTATACAATACTCTCCCTGATGTTAACAAAATCAAAGTCTTTGGATCTTTATGTTTCGCTTCCACACTCATGAATCATAGAAACAAACTCTCCTATCGAGCTCGAAAGTCCATCTTCCTTGGTTACCAACTTGGTTTCAAAGGCTATGTACTACTTGATCTATCCAACAATGAGATTTTCATCTCTAGAAATGTAACATTCTATGAGTATATTTGCCCTACCACTCTACTTCTCATAACTCTTCTCCTTCTTGGGATTATGTCACTGATTCCTCTCACCCTACACCAAGCCCTAACTATCATAACTCTTCTCCTATTGATGATAGTGTTGATTCTGATCCTCTCCCTGACCATACCTCTTCCTCTAATGCTGAATCTTCACCCGTTGACACAGATCCACAACCTAATCCTCGTACTTCCTCTAGAATCCGTCATTAACCCTCCCATTTGCAAGATTATGTTTGTGCCCATTTCATGATGCTCATAACCAATCATCCTCAGGTACAATCTATTCCATCTCTAATTTTTATCTTATTCTATGATTTCCCTGATCATCGTCATTTTGCACTTTCCATTACCACTAATACTGAACCTAAAACATTTAATGAGGCTAACAAGTTTGAGTGTTGGAGACAAGCTATGAAAACTGAGTTAGCTGCCTTGGATAACACTGGTACTTGGACAATCGTGGATCTTCCTCCTAATGTCAAACCTATTGGGTGTCGGTGGGTTTACAAAATCAAGCACCATGCAGATGGAAGTATAGAACGTTTCAAAGCACGCTTAGTTGCGAAAGGCTATAACCAGATCGAGGGCTTGGACTATACGGACACGTTTTTACCAGTTGCTAAACTTACAACCGTTAGAATTGTCTTAGCTCTTGCTTCTATCAACTCTTGGCACTTACACCAGCTTGACGTCAACAACGCTTTTCTGCATGGAGAGTTGTATGAAACTGTTTACATGATCATTCCACCGGGTGTCGTTACTCACAAGCAGGCTAGTCGTTTGTCCAAATCTCTGTATGGCCTCAAACAGGCTAGTCATTAATGGTATGAAAAACTGACCTCGTTACTTGTACAACATGGATACCATCAAGCCACATCTGATCATTCCTTGTTTGTCATGTTTTGCTACACAAATATTACCATACTGCTTGTATACGTTGACGACATTTTACTTGCAGGAAATTCTCTTGATGAGTTCACCTTCATCAAGAAAACTTTGCATGCAGCCTTCAGGATTAAGGATCTAGGCATTATAAAGTATTTTCTTGGCTTAGAGATTGCTCATTCTTCTAAAGGCATTTCCGTATGCCAGCGAAAATATTGCCTTGATCTCCTCACAGATTCAGGCTTCCTCGGTTCAAGACCTGCTTCCACTCCCTCTGATCCTTCCATCAGACTTTGTTTTGATGATGCTGAATCCTTTTCTGACATCCCTGCTTATCTAAGACTCATTGGCTGTCTCATATACCTCAACACCACACGACCAGATATCACCTTCATTACTCAGCAGTTGAGTCAATTCCTATCTGAACCTTCTATAACTCATCACAGTGCTGCTTGTAGAGTCCTTCGATACCTTAAATCATGTCCTGGAAGAGGTTTATTTTTTCCACGCAACTCAAAACTGTGCTTACTTGGTGTGGTGTCGTTTTTTTTACCTCCCCGTTTCACTTGGGAGGACGGCACGCTAGACCCTTCACGCGAAATTTGAAAGGAGAATGCTCCTGGGGCGGGGTGAATTTTGTTTCAGTTCTTCCTACGATATCACACGAAATTTTTAATTATCCTATGTCATACCCCAAAATTTGCCCATACTATTTCTCTTGTTCAAATTCAAATCAAGATACAAAGCTCAAGATTTGACTGACTAAACACTCTCCTAAACAACAACCCTCAAACTAGGGTTTTGATATTTTCAAAGTAAAATCAAGTTCTGACAATTCAAGTGGACCTCATAACCTCTCATATGATTCAAAGAATCCTTACCTCAAGTTTCAAGCTCTGATTCAAAAGATTGCTCACTCAATAGTTCAAATAGTCAAAAATCAACTAGGTGACTTAAAAGTCAAACTATGGTCAAACCACAGTCAAAACTTCCGACTTTTGGTCAACATCCTCATTATGAGGTACCCTTAACCATTTGATCAAGGATTGATCATGGTTCATCAAGAAAAGATCAGAAATCAACGAATTCAAAAGTTTCTAAATTAGGGTTTTCATAGGAAAAGTCAACTAAACTTTGACCAGCCATAACTTCCACATGGAACATCAAAAGTTTCTCATCCAAAGCTTATTTTGAAGGAAATTGAATTCTCTACAAATTTGTCTCTCACATGCCAAGTCTAAAAATGCTCCATTTGAGAGATATGGACCAAAACATTATAGGTCCTTTTCAAAAGTCAACAAAAAGCCACTTTTTTCAAAAGAACACACAAGGAGCATGGAAAATCATTTTGATATGAGACCAAAGACAATGGTTAGAGGACTCTCTAAGGTTTCTAAAAACTCCAAGAACTTGGAAAAATATTGAAGTATGAGGAAATGACAAGGTGTACAAGTTCACTGAGTTTCAAGGGTACACATGAAGAGAAAGGGTCCAAAATTCCAAATATTTCCAAATGGGCCTATTTTATTTTCATCTAATCTCTATCTTAAGGTCATCCACGACCCATTGGTCCTCATATTCATTTTTTATTATTTTTATTTATTTTTATTTGAATTTAATCACTTAAATTCAAGTTAAATGCAATGAAATAATAAAAATAATCAAAGATTTGATTGAGATTTAATTTCTATCAAATATTGAGGAATATTTTGACATAAAAGCAAGAGAATTTCGTGGAGAGTGAAGGAGATATGATTGGAACTAAAATAGCATGATTTGCATGAGTTTTTAATCAAATATTTTCTCATCTAATCTTGGGCTCTCTTTGACCTAAATACCAAGCATTATATATACCAAAACATTCTGAAAATAGGGGAGAGGTTTTTTGGAGGACGAAAAAATATGGGAAGGAGGAATAGGGTTTCAAGAAACAAGAATCCTAGAAAAGGTGCAACTCGAGAGCGTCTTCTATAGCCAATATCCATGACTTCCAAGCGTTGCATCATCATCTGGAGGTTACCAGGAGTCGTTCCCGGCCATTAACAAAGTCCAGAACACGCGTGAAAGCCACATACGAAGGTGCAATGACTTGGTAAAGGTTGAAACTTTAAACCTTCGATTTACACGATACAAACGTTTTTTATGCCTTCATATATGTTCATAGCGTTGTTTCGAACCAGTTTGATGCCTTGTGTTTGAGGTTTTACGCAGGAATGAAGCAATGCCATTGTTAGGGCACGAAGGTTGTGTTCTTCGTATATGCATTTACAGACGGTTTCAGGCAAAAATAATTGTTCCATTGGATTCAGGGCAAGATTTTATGCGGACCTGGGCATTTTGATTATTGATTAAACGTTGTTTTTCTAGTGTCGATGTTCACAGGTTTTTGCTACAATAAGGTCGCAGCAAAGCCATGGCGGAGTAGACGCAAATTTGTAGCTAAAATTAAGGGGAGATTTGGTAGAGACGATGAATAGTGTCTCTGACTTATTGACTGCATGTGTAGCTCTCGTATTCGCCAGTCACTTGAAGCTATTTCTCTTTCCAATTCTTACTGGCCGGTCAACATAAATTGGGGCCCATGTTTGATTGTTTTAAAAAATTCATTTAACTTTCTTATTTTGTATTTATATTTTCGTGACCATATTATTATCATCATGCATAAAAGGCACCGTTGGCAGGTAGTGCTTCTTGTTGAAAGAGGTAACGTGGGTTCGAACCACACAAGAGACAACGTTAAATTTTTATGAGTTTATGCTATGGTTTGCTGGCAGATTCGCTGCTACATTCTAAATGCACGCACATCGTGCATCCTCACTATCCTCACATCCCAGTCTTCAGATTAATCAAGCGCCTGATCCTACGTCCTGGAAGTGTGAAGCCCACCATAGACCATCAGGAAGCTACCACACAGGATCCAAAGCTAAGTTTTTTTTCTAATCTTTTTTTTAATTATATAAATTCTTTTTTTCTTTCTTCTTTCTTTTATTTATTAAATTTCTATTAAACTATTTTACATCTTATTTTAATTTTATCATTATAACCATTTATTTCATTTAATCGAAGATCCGATTTTTCTTATAACGTTAAAAATAATTGTTTTTTTAAAGCTAATAATTATTTTATTTTTAACTAAATGTTTTTTTATGCCTTAAACCCTGATTTTCATCATGATCACTGATCACTGTTATTGGTAGGTGTTATCCACTAACGCTTTTTTAAGCCTTATAAACCTTTTAGGTCACAATATGTTTTCTTAAAATCACCCTTCTAGGTTCAGGGTCAGGGTTTTAAACTTTAGGGTTGTTAATCAATTAGGGTTTCGATCAGTAAATGCACTAACATTTCTCCTCTTCATGCCTAATTTTCAGGGTTAATCACTATCCTCCGACTACGTACCATTCCAATCAGGAAGCTAAGTTTCTAATCCTTTTTTTATTTATTTATTTATTTTAAATATTATTTTACTTTTCTTTATAGATTGAATTAGGGTTTACACAAATCTCTCATACACTAATCCACTATTATTTTCTTATTTATTTTCAGAATTGATCGAGGATTCGAGGAAGATCAAGGCATTCAAGAATTTTTGTTAATTATTATTCCCACTTATTTTCTGTCTTTTAAATTTCCCCCGTCCCCCGCAGGTGTTTATTGTAATAGCGTAGGAATTTATTTTCTGCCTTTAATTTCCGTAATATTAACTGTGTGGTTAGTAATCTTAGGGAGTGCAAGCCTTTAACAGAGTTAGGATAACTAATTACAAGATTAAATATCTGAATTAACCACGTGATTGTTGCACCCACACACCTTTAGGGTAATCCCTTTTGTTGCCTTATATTGTTGCCTTGTTGCCTTGTTGCCTTAATATTGCTGCCTTTAAAATAGTCAAGTCCCTCGATTCCGAGGATACCTAAAGCAAATGTTGCCCTCAGTTCATTCATCATAACTTTTGTCCCTCGATGTTGCCTCGGTAAATGATGATTTGTACCATTGCTAAGGTATCCTCGCATGATGCCTAAAAAGATTAATGACTATTATATCCTTCCCTTAGACTACCTGCCCTCTTTATGGCATGGGACAGTCTTATGGAGAATGATAATCTCGATGACCCTTAAACATCCAATTGAAAGACTTCCTGCCCTCTCATGGTATGGATAGACCCTTTCAAACGAAAGACTTAAAGAACACGAAAGACAAACTTAGGGTAGGTAGTTCTTAATTGCTTGCTCATATTCAAATCAAACTTTCAAAATACTTTTCACACCTCCTTTTCAAATACTTTCAAACAAGGCTACGCTTATTTACAAGCTAAAGTCCTTAACGAAATCTTTTTACTATTCACACACGACACTTCAAACTTTTCAAACAATTCAAACAAACAAGTGAGCTAACCAATTAAGAGCCCATGGATAACCATGGATGCAAAGGGTGCCTTACACCTTCCCTTTGCATAACCTACCCCCCGAACTCAAAATCTTTCAAAGGTCTTTCCTGTTCTTTTTGCCTTTCCAATTGGATAAAATAAAAGTCGGCGGCGACTCTTGCTTAACCGCACATTTCGATATAAAAGTCAGTTCACCGTATTACATCCTACGAGTAGGAAAGGGAAAAAAGATATCAAATAAACCCTAGGAGTTTGCTAAGTGTGGGGATTCACCTAGACTAGAAATTCTGGAGTCCGGGAGGTCGGTTATACATAGGGAAGAGTTTAAGCACCCTACATATCCGTAGTACTCTACGGGAACCTTCTCTGTGCCTATGTGTATGTGTTTGTTGCCGATGATTGGGAAAGTTTCTCCTTTGTGTTAGGAGAGAGAATTGTATTGATTTTAAAGAGAGACGGACAGGCTGACTATTTTTGGTATTTTATTAGCTCGTTGAGATTCCTTGTGAACCTCATGCCTACATATCCCTAATGGAAGTCAGAGCTTTTTGTAGTTCGGAGAACTAATTAGGGAATTTAATGATTTTTGGTGCCTTGCTTGAAGCTCAAGGTTGAAGCTTTGAATTAAATCTCTGTTTACAGTAAAGAGACATGAAATCATCTTTACAGAGAGGTATTTCTACTATTCCACCACAAACATTTTTTAAGTGACAGAAAAGCTAAAAATGTTTCATTAAGAGAGGGAGTTTACTTGGTTGATCAAGTATGACAGCCAACATGCCTCTTGAATGAAAGATTCTCAACCAAATTAGGGAAAGTTGTACAAGTCTGGGATGTAGCCAGAGCAATGCCTTTCATGAGTCCTAAATGGGAGAATGTTTGAAATGATTGTTTGTTTGTAATGATTGTTTGTTTGTAATGATTGTTTGTTTGTGGTGAGATAGGAGAAATACCTACCTATGAAGATGAGCTATGTCTATCTATTGTTTGAAAGATTTGATTTTTAGCTGGCTTGAATGAGGCCCAAACTTGAGGATTTTGATTGATTTATGTTTTATTGACCCTGAGAGATAACTCTACTGGGGATGGACTTAAACTAAAGAGTTTTTGTGTTCTGTACAAAGCCCAGAATTGAGGCTGACTCTAGCTGGAGAGCAATTATTTGATGGATTTTATTTGGTGTTCTGTACAAAGCCCAGAATTGTGGCTGACTCTTAACTAGGGAAAATGTCTTTTACTGACTGAGACTGATGAAATTATCCTTTTAAAGAATGAATGGAGGCTGACCCTTTCCAGGGGTTTTACTCTGCTGGAGAGTTTGTCTTTTGAAAGTTCAATTTTTTTGGAGGCTAACCCTTTCCAGGGATTTTGACTCAGCTAGTGAAATTATCTATTAAAAGACTGATTTTTTTTTGGAAGCTAACCCTTTCCAGGGATTTATGAATGATAGCAGAAAGATTATCTAATTGAGACTTCTTGTTTAAAGCCCAAGATTAAGGCTGACTCTGATTGAGGATAGATGACTATGGATCCTAGACTCTGCTAAGGAAGATTAATGATGATAAGGGTGACAGAGACTGTCCATGTCTCTCCTTCCAAAAGGTGTTCTCGATGTGAGATTGAGACATTCTTAGCTTGTTTAGAGTCTGGTTTAAAGAATGGAAGAAGCTCACCAGGATAGGCTAAAAGGTAACTAAAGACTTGTTCCTATGTTTATAAGAAAC
Organism: Vicia villosa; assembly: GCF_029867415.1. NCBI lineage: Eukaryota > Viridiplantae > Streptophyta > Magnoliopsida > Fabales > Fabaceae > Vicia > Vicia villosa. The sequence continues at coordinate 7,177,610 of NC_081182.1, forward strand.
CTGATGGGTCCTTATATACAAGCTCAAGAGGAAGCTGGGAATGCTTTTAAGAAGCCTGTGGGTCCTTGTACAAAGCCCAAGAGGAGGCTAATCGAGGGTCATCGAGGGTCCTTGTTATAGCACAAGAGAAAGCTATGTGGTTTTGAACTTATTTTGGCTTTAAGCAAATGGGTAAGAGGTTTCACCGAGAATAATTCCTCTTGGGTGGATGTGTCCTATTTTGGGTTCTAAGGCTTTTTCAAGATGTTTCACCGGGAATAATTCATCTTGAGGGTTTGAACTAAAGATCTCTAATTAGGAAAGAGCCTTCACCGGGAAGACATTCTCAATCATAGGCCATAGTCCTATAATATATATATATATATATATATATATAGTTTAACTGTCCTAAGGTTTTACTCAAGCGTAGTTCTAAACAATATATAAACAGTTTATATTTGACAGTAATTTAAATAAAGACTGTAAATTGAAAGCTATAAAGCCTAACCTGGATGGAGTGGAGGCCTTTGAAGATGTATGTACAAAGCCTTACCAGTAATTTTGATAACAGTTGAATATTTATTTGTAAACAGTTAAAGGTTTTTGAAAATAGAAGAAGTGAAGATGGACAAAGGACACATAGGTATCTGAAGAGTTTCACCGAGAATAATGCCCTTCAAATACCAGAAGAATGTTTTTGAAAACAGATAGAAGATTTTGTAAATACAGTTTTTGAAAACAAACTATGAAAAGAAAAAAGGGGTTGGGTCTTACACTCTATTAGAGGCCCATTGAAATTGATTTACTGTTTATGAAAATAGTTGAAGAGAAATGAGATGATGTAAAGTTCCGTTGTCTGGGAATTTTGATCGTCTGTTTAATTCGAAGTTTGAAAATAGTTTGAATTTTGACAAAAGTCAACTTAATTAGGGTAAAGACAAAGTCTATACCTTGTTAAGACCTAAATGATTAGGGTTTTATCACTAGAGTATTTATGAGAGATTAGGTTTTGAAAATTCAAGGAAAACATGTATCAAAATATATTTAAAAATACTTAAAACACACCATTTTTAACCTAATAAAAATACATGAAATAAATAATTTTTTTATGATTTTTTTATTTATTCATAAAATACATATATTAATTGATAAGTGTGTGAAAAATGAAGTGAAAATGAATTAATTTGATTGGTTAAATAATAGTGTGAAGTTGGTGAAAAAAATGAGAGAAAATGAGTGTAAAAAAAATAGTTTTGGCCCTTGGAGGGTTTGAACCCACGCCCTCATAGTCACACACTCAAAATAAAACCACTGGGCCAAACGCCAGTTGGTGATTATAACATGCGCGCGGTTGGTTTTGTTTTAAAACAAGTTGGAAATCTTTGAAAAATAAAAGGATCAAAAAGTCTGGGGCGAGGGGGATTCGAACCCCAGACTTGAGGCATGAGGAGACTAAGAGCGCATGTGAGGCCACTAGGGCAAACGATGAATTCGTTTATAAAACGCATACCATTCAAAATAAAATAAACTCTGCCCTTAGATTTGAACTTTGCGCGCCACAGCCATGGTCGTCTTCAACCTCAAGCTTGAAGATTTTGAATTTGCTAACTTGCTCAATTCTCAACCAAACAGGGTGATGTAAACATGGATTTCACTCTAAATTTCCTTACGAACTCAAATATGTAACTAACACAGATTTATATTAACTACATCTAATGAATTAACTGAAAAATGCGAAGAACCCTAAAATTTGAAATTCAAATTAAATGACTATACTGAAAGATAAATGGATGATGATAGAGGGTTTTTAATCCTCTGATGATGCTGAACAAACTAGTATCGAGATATATTGTAAAGAGTACTTAAATTAGAGTGTTGGAGTTTGAAAAAATACCTCTGAAAGTGGAGGCCGTGAGGATGATAGAGAATACCTGGGCTTGTATGAATGATCCTAAAAGCTTCCTGGGGACTCAGTTATGCTAACTGGATACTTATTGCACCTTGAATGCTCCAGGATTGCTCTACTCGACACCTTCTACTTGAGCTTCAAGTGAACATGGAGGTTGGTGATTATGTGGTTACAGATGTGCTGCAGGCATCTGAATAGCTTCACTACACCTCTAGGAACATGTTGATGTGCTTAGATTTGCTTGACACCTCTTGAATTATGCTACAGACCTCCAACTGCTCGAGCTTCAAAATGAAAGTGGTTATTGTGTTCCTCCACTTACAGAAGTGATCCAGGTGCTTGGATCACCTCAAATGAACCTCCTTGAGATGTTAGAATGCTTATTTCCCAAAGAAGAGCTCTGGTTTGAAGAAATCGATTCTTCTTGCCAAAGAACTTTGAAAAACCATAAGCATGAAAGAGAGAAGGAGAAAGCAAGGAATTGAGTTGCTTTGGTGTGTTTGATACTGAGGTATTCACTTGTATTTATAGGCAAAAAGTTCAGAGCAATTGGAGATAGTAAGCTTGCTTAATGAGGGAGTTTTGGTTTCTTGGCCATGAAGAAATTCAAAGAATCTCCAAGATGCAATGATGGTGTTTTCGAGCTAGCTCCCCATCCATTGATCTCTTCTGATCATAGGGGACAAATCTGATGCAGAATGGCTTCCAATTGGCTTAGGGAAAGATTCCTTGATGATTCACCAATTGGCCATAAATTCTCAAAATGCAATCATTACATAATCACATGTTTTGGTTTTGGAATATTCTCTTCAAATATTTGTGTAATGATGCAAACGATCATCTCTTATCCTTGATATGTTTCTGAGGTTTAGAGGTACCAATTAGTGTAAGCACTTGCACAAAATTGCCAATTTCAAATTTATGCATGACCTATAATTTCACTTCAAATGCCTAACTTTGATCAATCATATCTCTTAGCTAAAGATGAATTTGGAGAAGGTTGAGCATAATTTGGAAAGCCCTTAACATGTACTTCAGTTCATTAGTTTGGTGTTTGCCCAAAATCCTTAGGGAAATTAGTGAAAAAAGTCCCATAAAGTTTGAAGAAAACTAGGGTTTCTTTGCTAGTTTTGTGAAGGCAGCAACTTTGAAGCTCCATATCTCTTCAATGGTTGATTTCTAGCCAAAAAATCATATGTGACAAAGTTGTTCAATGGATCAAAATCTACAACTTTGATGTTGGAAGTTTATTTCAGTTTGTACTTGAAATTTTGAGATATTCTCTTCCAAAGTTTTGAAAAAAAGACCTTTAAACACTTAGAAAAATTTCTAAGTATGAAAAGTCAATCTTTGACTTTTTGATTCTTGATTGATTTTCTTTGGTTAAATGAATTCAATAATCATATATTGATGATATTGATCCTTAAAAGTCATGTCTTGACCCAAAACCTTAAAAGTCAAAGGTGATCCTTGTACAGTTGACTTTTTCAAATGAAGTGAAATTTTGGACTTTTGTGATGAATCAAGCTCTCCCCCTCAAATGAGTGATGTGAATGGATTATATTGAGGTAATAGAAGTTCTTGAGTCATGTTTGAAGTAATGGATCCATGTCCTGATTAAAAGTCAACTGTGCAAGTGAATTAGGTCTAAAAACCCTAATTGTCGACCAGATGAAATTGATGACTGTAGATCTTGAATTGAAGTGTAATGCCTTATGGATATTGTCACATGGATCATTTGAAGATTATTGAAGCCTTTAAGTGATGCCCTGGGTCTTTCCAGGGTTTTCCAAATGTAGTCCCTGATTTCAGTACTTGATGGGCTCAAAACTCTAGATTGGTGAACTAAGCAAACCTGAGTCCTGATGACTGGTGTCTAATCAATCATAGGTGAATAGAATGAAGCTTTTGAGCCCTATGATTGTATTAGAGACTAATCCTTCTATTGATTGATCCTTTGCCTGAGCTCTTTTGTCCTTGAACATCCCTGATTAAGTACCAGATGAGTAAGTGACTGTTTTGAGTATCTGTTTTGATCTGATGAAAAGCCTGAAGGTATGACATCTCAGGGGGGGTTAAAATTAGGGTATGACACTTGGTTTCTCTGATGCCGATTGGGCTGGCTGCAAAGACACTCGTCGTTCCATCTCTGGATCATGTTTCTTTCTTGGACAATCCTTAATCTCGTGGCGCACAAAGAAGCAACAGACTGTCTCCAGATCCTCCTCTGAAGCCGAGTATCGCGCTCTTGCTGCTGCCACTTGTGAGTTTCAACGGCTTTTATATCTCCTCCGTGACTTACGTGTTTCATGTGATAAGCCATCAGTGTTATATTGTGATAACCAAAGCGCCCTTCATATAGCTGCCAACCCCGTTTTCCATGAGCGCACTAAGAATTTGGAGATTGATTGTCACATTGTTCGTGAAAAATTCATGGCTGGGATTATGAAACTTCTTCCTATTTCCTCCAAGAGCCAACTCGCAGACTTTTTTACCAAGTCTCTACTGCCTCAACCATTCAATTTTCTCATGTCCAATTTGAACTTGATCAACATTTACCAAGCATCAAATTGAGGGAGGCTCTTAACTGTAATAACTACCATCCTATAATTCAATTAGGCAGTATTTATAGTTATCATATGGTACAGCTTGTGTACAATAGCTTAGGGTAGAGTGCTCTAATTGTTGTATAAATACTCCACCATATCCAAGTTTAATGCATGAGGAATTGCTCTATTTCTCTCTCTTTATGCATTGCTCTTATTTCATAATAATTAATACAACCACGTACCCTCTCGATAGCGTTTATCTCTAAAGCATATGATGAATATTATCTTATTAATCATTAGATGATCTTTCATGCCAACAATAAACATGATAATCTTATTAAAAGCTTGATACAAGTGATTATCAACTCACAAATCTATCTATCTCCCGAGTTTATTTATTGATAGATGAATATCTTTTAGGTCAAGGTTTGAAATATATCTCTCAATATATTTATTTAATGGTAATTCAAAATTATATTAGGTGCCATCATTATTATGCTATAAACATAAAAAACTTTGCTATAAACATAAAAAAATCAATATTATTTTGCTATAAATTTAACATAAAAAACTTTAATTAGCTTTATAATTTTTAAGTTAAATTAAAGTTTTGGTCCCTCTATTCTGTCTGATTCACAAAATTAGTCCCTTTATTTTAAATTCAAACAATTTTGGACCCCCTATTTTAAATATTTTAAAAACAAACTTGAAATATATTCTCTCTAGTATTTATAATAAGAGAAATTTTTCTTTTTAAATTTATTAAATAAATAATATTGAAAATTATTAAATTTGAAAACTAAAATTACTTTAATAAAAATCAAAAGAAATAATACCGAATTCCAAACTCAAATCATGCTTTTGGATAATATTTGTCAAAATATGTTAAGAGATCAATATATTTATTTAAGAAATTTAAAAAACTGTATAGAAGACCAATATTTTGTGTACTTAAATATTATATTCCTTCTAGTTTTTAATATAAATTTATTTTTTAAGTTCAGTGATGAATCAATGTATTTGGACTATGCAGTCCAAATATATTTATTGTTCAATGAATTTAGTTTTTTTCCTTATATTAAAGACAATATATAATAATAGAGAGAAAATATATTACTAGATGAGAATATAGATGAACAATATTTCGTATAGTTAAAAATTATAATAGATTGAAAATATAAAACAAGATGTAAAGAATATTTTAATAATATATATAAGTAATAATATTTGAAAATTTTAAACTCATTTTTATGATTATATAATAAAATTATATTGTTTTGTATTTTAATTAACATCTAAAGTAAAAATAAAAATATGAAGATAAACATTAAAAGAAAATAGAATTTAATTGAAATAAACCGACTGTGTACACCGACCGTAATCGTAACTGTCGAATCTTAAATCATGTTTAACTTTTATTTTGATTATATATAAAATAATAATTTAGAATGATTGTGATGGATTGATATTTTTACACTGAGTGAGTGACACTCCATAACAATTAATCCCAAGAAAATAAGAACATGATCAGTTTAATCATATTTTATAAATAATCACAAAAATTAATTTGTTCATAAAACCCATCTTTATTTCAAATATTGAAACTTCAGTATCATTTTTTTTATATACTAAAAAATTTATTTTCTTTATAAATTGATTTTTTATATAAGTTATTTTTAAATTTTAAATATAAACAAAATTCAAAATGTATATTGTCAAAATCTAGAATAAATTCATTTTTATTTTTATATTATATCTTAGAGTATAGCATAAGAAAGAAAAGTAAGGGTATAATCATAATACTCCATCCGTCCCAAATTATAAGAGAAATTCACTTTTTAGATTCATCGAATAATTAATGTATCTGGTCTGTATATAGACCAGATACATTAGTTATTCAATGAATCAAAAAAGAGAATTTCTCTTATAATTTGGGACAGAGGGAGTACTTCCTATGGTCCCATTTATAAGAAAATATTCCTTTTTTTACATACATTGAATAAATAATGTATCGAGACAATATGTTGTCCAGATGCATTATTTATTCAATGTATCTTAAAAAGGAATCTTTTCTGATAAATGGCACCGGAGGTAGTACTAAAATTTTTGCCTATAAATGAAGTGCTGGTAAGACAAGCCAAAACAGAAAAAAATAAACTCTAAAGTAAACTAAGCATTAGTTAGCGCAAAAAATCCATGGCTGCGAAAAGCAAGATTTTGTTCATAGGAGGAACAGGTTACATTTGAAAACACTTAGTAGAAGCAAGTGCAAAAGCTGGTCATCCTACTTTTGCATTGGTCAGAGAAACCACTCTTTCTAATCCAGCCAAGGCCAATCTCCTCAATCATTTCAAAACATTAGGCGTTAATCTAGTTCCTGTAATATATTTCTCCTTTAACTTATTTTCATGAGGATATTATAGATTATGAATTTGATTTAAGGATAATTATGTTTAAAATTGGAATTAATTGCAGGGGATTTGTACGATCATGAATCGTTGGTGAAAGCGATTAAGGAGGTGGATGTGGTGATTTCTTCGGTACGTGCGCTTCAGCTTGCGGATCAAGTGAAGATTATCGCTGCTATTAAGGAGGTCGATAACATCAAGGTTGTCTCTCCTTTTCATTATTTAATAGCTTAGGTTGAACTCGGAAAGTTTGCACTTATTTAACTCAACTATTAAATATCAGTTGAAGTAAGTAACCATTCCCTTGTTGTGAAATATTTTAATATAAGACTTGTATGTTGTTTGCAGAGGTTTTTCCCTTCGGAATTTGGGACCGACGTTGATCGTGCCCATGCGGTAGAGCCAGCAAAATCTGCATTTGAAACCAAAGCCAAAATTCGACGTGCTATTGAAGCAGAAGGCATACCCTATACATACGTCTCTAGCGACTACTTTGCTGGATATTCTCTCGCCACATTAGCCCAGCCAGGACAATTTGCTCCACCTCCACCAAAAGATAAGGTTTTCATATATGGTGATGGAATTCCCAAAGGTAACAATTAACAAACAAACATTACCTTAATTTAACTTAACCTATGCGTTTTCACTTTTGTTCTTTGTAATTTTCGTGTTTGTTATTTGATTTGTGCAGCGGTGTTCAACAAGGAAGAAGACATTGCAACATTCACTATTAGAGCTGTGGATGATCCAAGGACATTGAACAAGGTTCTATACATTAAACCCCCTAAGAACATTTACTCATTCAATGAGCTTGTGGCATTGTGGGAGAAGAAGATTGGGAAGACTCTCGAGAAAAGCTATATTCCAGAGGATAAACTTGTGAAAGATATTGAAGTTGCACCTGTTCCATTCAATGTGGTTTTAGCAATTAACCACTCTATTTTTGTGAAGGGTGATCACACCAACTTTGTGATTGAACCAGCTTTCGGGGTTGAGGCTTTTGAGTTGTATCCAGATGTTAAATACACTACTGTTGAGGAGTACCTTGATCAGTTTGTTTGAGAGTTAAAAAAGTACTATGTTTCTGAATAATAATACTTGTATGAGTTGTTTGTTATTTTGGAGATTGGTGTGGAACTGTTATGCCTCCTCTACTTGTTGGTTCTTGTTTGATATGTAAACTGGTTAATGATACGGTTAGACACCGTGTATTGAAACGGTTAGACATACATTTGTTCTTTTTAATATATTTTTTGTCTTGGTGTTTGTGTCATGGTTAATATGCTTTAAAAAAGGTTGCATTGTAGATACGGTGTATGATAATTGAATGTCAACATAACACATCTCAAACTAAAAAAGTTGTGTACACCCTCTCGTCACATTTATAAGTAAATTAAATTTTTTTTGGTACTTGAACATTAATGTATGTAGTCCATATATAGATTACATGTCATACATTAATGGTCAAATATACCAATAAAGTTAAATTTGCTTAAAAATATAACCAGAGAGTGTATTTTTTCAAGGAAAATGCTTATTAGTAAGAAAGTATGAAAGCAAGAAAGACAAGAATTAAATCTCAGCCACTCATTACTACCACCACCCCATGATCCCTATTAAAAAAGAAATTAAATTTAAAATCAATTTAAAATTATCCTCTAAAACAATGACAAGTGTTCATTCTTGCATTTCTTATTCAAATCATTCTTACTATATAGCATTACTCTTTTTTCAAAAGGTTGCATTGTTTGTGTTATGTGAGTCTTTTATGTTGTAAGTAGAAAATGAGATTTGGATCCTCACATGTTGTTTTGCTTGTCCACTCTTCTTTTCCTAATGTGATTGTTAAATGTCACACAAAGGAAACACAATAGTACAAATGGGAGGGAGAAAAAGGTGTATGAATGGTTGATATTAGAGCATGATAAAAATATGAGAGAAGCAGCATGAGAGGATCGATCTAAATTTCTTCATCCACATTGTCTTTGTTTTGCTTGCCAAGATGTGATTGATAACATATGATTCATCTTAATATATCTATCTAGGTTGTTGTAGAAGTAGTATGAAACGAGAATTATTATAATCAATCGTCAGATTTAATAAACGTTTAAGATCTAAAAGTTTTATATAAATAACACCTTACTCAATCATTTTTGATACACTTATTATTCAAAATTTCTATAAAAAGTGATTCTTTATTGTGATTATCATCCATTATAAATATACTTAATATTTATTTAGGATATTATTATACAATATACATGAAATATATTTTTTTATTTCAATTATAAATATTTTTTAAAATTAAAAGAAGAAATTCAAAATAAAACATTTAAAAAATAATATTAGTTTTAAAATAATCAAAAACATAAAATTTTTACTCATCTGATCCCTAGGTATTAAAATTCTTCTTATATACAGTTATTTTATATAGTTTAAAAAAATAAATCTTAGAAAATTTATTTAATAAAAAAAACTATTTTAACGTTGTATCTCTTATTTTATAGAATCATACTTTTTTAGAATTTATATTGATAAATAAATTATTCTAGACTTAATTTTAAAACAAATAATGTAACACCCCATACATAACTGACTAGTATATTATGCATGAATTGTTAAAAATTGATATTGAGTACATACAAAAGCTATAGATATAGAAAGATCCATATTAAATACAACATGAAATTCTACTAGGAATAACAAAACATGTGTTTTCAATGGATCTACACAGCGGAAGATAAGATCTAACAAGGTCTTCGAGCCATCACCACTTCTAAATCTTCAATCCGAACCTGCTACTAATCAAACACTACAAACTGCACCTGAAAAAGATAACATGATTGGGGTGAGATTACTAAATCTCAGTGAGTCCTCCTATCCTATGGGTCCACTCGGTTCTATAGGGTACATTCATCAACAAAACCGAATCCACCACTGATCCGGGGTGTATCCTCACATCCGGTACAAGTATGGAGCAAACACATGAATCGTTCACCATAGGAGTCATCATATCATAAGTACACAAATAGTACAACAAACACGTATGCAAACCCATACTCATGTACGCGGAACCCAGAAGCGCGTTCATGCCTCGACTAGGTTATAAAACACACCCTCGATGGGTTACACCCATGTCTATCGTCAAGAGACTTGTACAAGCACACTGCAAGAATGGTTAACGGGTTCGCACAAGCCTAATTGGCCGCGAGATGACCTTAGCCGAAATGGCGTCATTGTCCCAATAGCCACCTTTACACACGTGTGTTAACATCAAGTACAACACGCCATCTTGACACATGAGCCCACCGGGCGAAAGCCTAGTGCTTAGTCTACTTGACTTCACTAGAGGTGAGTTACAGATTATGTGTTAGCCTACATGGCTACATAACCCCACCATACCGAACACGCAAGTGTGTTAACACAAAGTGGGAAAGCCTCCAGACCCTCACAAGCACACTGCAACGGTAGCTCAGGTGTGAGCCCAAGATCATACGATCGGGGCTGTCCCATTGATCACAAAGCCCGGGACGACTCATTGATCACAAAGCCCGAGTCATAAACCAATATAGCCCCCGACCCGCTTCGATTCAAGCATACACACGCATAACAAGCGTCCAATCACACAATGCACACAATCCCTGATGTTTAACCGAAACAACGAGAACTAACAATTATTCATGTTCGTCACATAAATGTATTTCATTTCCAAGCATAAAATAGTAATTAAGAACAATTAGATTGATATACTCAATTCTATGCATTACATATATGAATAATCGGGTAATATCCTGAAATTCCATGCTATCGAACATTACTTATAATTTACAGATATTCATTATTAGTCGGGGAGGAAATGTTACTTACATTTCTCCTTTAGGTAGCTTCACTACTCTGCCTGAGTCGCTCCATCCGAGGAAATATAATCTATCAAAACACTTGCGTCCCACAATAAATGATTAGAAACCTTAATCCTCAAGCAACATGTCTATTCAGATACTTCATCTTGATATACCTGGAAAAAGTTCCTTCTAAGGTCATAGACCTTCATTAATCTACACTAGACATCCATAACTTCATAACCCTAGCAGTTCTCATGTCGGATATCCGCCGCTCAATCTCTGGCGTGCTCACCCTCATTCAACAAACATTATTAATTCACTCAGCTCCTTGAAAACTTCCCATTCAAGAATTCTTGCCACAATATTCCTTTCTGTGAAGACACTTCAAGTTATTCTCCACAAAAGTCCATACAATTTTGTTAGGTGTTAGCCAAATTCCTTGGTCTTAACTTCTGGTTTCCAAAGTCTTATGATGGTCTGTCCCAAGTTTACCTTTACTTATACAACTGAATCTCCTTACTTAATTCTCGCCTCAGTCCTAGACGTATCAATCATCACTAAAATCCACGATGGTGTAGCATTCCACAACCATAGCCTTGATGTCCAACAACTTCGCATAAGGTTCCGCCCACTAAGGTGAACTCCAATGATTAACCTGTAACTACGATTCAAATCTTCATACACGCTCATAAATGCACAAAACATAACCGCGAAAGACCTACGCCAAAAGAGATCCTTCACTTGTATTCAGCATTCCAGCGGTCACGATACTCTGTCTAACCCCGAATGCTTACAAGTTCAACCAATGGTCTACAAACGTCGGACCACATGTCAATCACAAAGTCTCTTTTGAGTTGACCCACTATCAACACCTCTCGGAGTTATGGTGAACTCTCGTAAGAGACTGAGATGAAAGAAAAGTTGCTTCGACGAGTTCTCTTGGGGCGACGTTTCCATCTGATAACACGATTTTATATCGTATATTTAGCCTAAAATCCATAGATATTTATAGCATTTTCCATTTATTACGTCAATTTATTATGATATTACGCGTGTATTTGCTTTGTTTCAGGTTTTACACTTCAATTACGACTATTTGCGAAAAGGAAAGAAAATCGAGCTTAAATGACCAATATTTATGCTTAAGAGACGAAAAGGGGTGCTGAAACGAAAGAGGGGTGCAATTAGGACCCAAAAGGCCCAAAAGAGCAATCCAGCCCACGAAGGAAGCAACCCAGGCCACACTAGTAAGCAGAGACGCACGTCTCTGCCACCTCAGCAAAGGGGAGACGCACGTCTCCACCTCCCTAAAGAATCTCCACTTGAGACGCACGTCTCAAGTCAGTCAAGGCCACTCCCTGAAGAATAGGAGACGCACGTCTCCAAGTCCCGGTCTGCAAAAAGTCCCGTTTTTCACGCAAAGCAACTGCAAAGCCTCACCTATAAATAGAGGCAGCCACTTCAGTCCAAAGTGTCCGATTTCCTGCCAACGAAGTGCTGCCGAAATTGTACCGCGAACTGCTTTTCATTATTCTGTTTCCATTTAACCTTCTATTTTCTCACAACGATTTCTACATTGGAAATTGTTGTGAACTTTTCATAGATCTAGCCTTACGTTAGATTTATCGCTTTATTTTCCTTGTTTTTATTTTCTGCCATTTAAATTCCGAAGAACGATCCAGCCAAGCTGTGGTGGAAGTTCGATACTTGAAGAATTATTTGCCATTTATTTAATTCAGGTTTTTATTTACCGCTTTTATTTATATTACTATTGCATGATATATCTATATTATATGCCATTTAATATGCTTATTATTATGAACAAAACCGATTTATGCATGTTTAACCGTATTAATATGTCTGGCTAAAATACTAAAGGTATCGGTATGTAAAGTAAGTTAACCGTAGGGATCCGAAATAAATTGGCTTAAATTAGGTTTTATTAATTATCACTTATTTTTGGTTTATATGTCTAGTTTAATTAGTAAGTCTTAAAACCAATAGAGCGAAAGTTTGAGGGATTAGGACGGTCAAAGGTTAAAACCAATAGAGCGAAAGTTTGAGGCCTTTAACTGGATAGTAGACATAGGACATTAGTTTTAAGGATGGCGAAAGCATATTAAAACTAATTGGAACTTATTTATTTTCAAAAATTGTTTTTACACTCGAGCGGGATAGCGAAAGCGTACGTTAGGGGTATTAGCTTGCTCCGAGTCAACAGAGCGAAAGTTTGAGATTAGGATATTTAAATAGATAACAACCTCGTAAAATAGGCATTTTATTAATTACATTGTTTTCAAAAAGCTCTTCTAAAATCTAATGGGATGGCGAAAGCGTACATTAGGATTAGGATAGTAGTCTGAATCAACAGAGCGAAAGTTTGAGACGAGGATTTTTAATCAATTGGAATTAGTAAAGATTTTTAATTTAATTATGTAAAAGCCAATGAACCTTCGGATTACCTTTAGTTAAACGAAATACATACTGATACCTGTCTTTCATTATTATTCTTTATTTTCTCACAATCACTTTCCCTTAGGAACAATCGAAAATTTTAGTACTCCTAGCTTTACATAGTAACCTTAGATAACGGTAGATCGATTCATAGTCCCTGTGGATTCGATATCTTTTAAAACTACACGACACGACTGTGCACTTGCAGTTATCAGATTTATAGACACGTAAAGTCGCGATCAAGTTTTTGGCGCCGTTGCCGGGGACTATTTAAGTCGATATCGTAACTCACTGTTACACCGTAGAGACTAGGAAAATTCTTCCCTATCTTTTTGAACGATTGTATGCCAAATACTCGTTCACAAGGAGGAGACTTAATACAACGAATTAACGAGATCGAACGTTTCATTAACGTTAAACGTCGAGCTCGCAACCTTCCCGAAGTAGCAGAAATTCCGATTAATCAGGAATTGAATTTTACTGATCAAATCAATCAAATCACCCCGAAGTTAGAGATGGCTGCTATTCGTCCTCTT